>NW_027273883.1:25852500-26452500 GCF_046630095.1 Trachinotus anak
TCTCTCTCTCTCTCTCTCTCTCTCTCTCTCTCTCTCTCTCTCTCTCTGCCGCCCCCCACCCCCCTGCAGGTTGACCCCTTGCAGAGCTGAGCTGCCTGAGAATTATGAGCAGCTTAGCCACTTCATTTGTTGACCCAGAATGCCCCAGGGCCTCTGGGGGAAACTTTCAGTGGGAGGACCAATAAAAGGCAGCGTGCACAAACAGTGAAGTGACTTCATCCCACAGTAAACCTCTGGTGATATATGGAGGCCGGAGGAAATTGGAGGAGGACACAGCATGGTGGGGAGGTGGAGGGTGGAGCTCTGTCCTTACATGTCCTCTGTCCTGTGGCTCTGTAGCTGTCTGTCTTTCAGGACATCAGCCTTCAGCTCTGATCCATGATATAATATGACACCTACAACACTGTGACTGACACATGTTGACCTTCTGGATCGTCATCACCTACATCACATCCAACTCAGTGCAGTGAGAGAGTGGAGGTCTGGAGCGAGAACACTGTGAGTTCTCAGCTGCTGAGGACACCAGTGTATCCATTATAATATCATTAATACTGATCCCAATAATGATAATAACGATGGATATGATTCATATACTTCGGACAGAAATTAGTTCAGAGGTGTCGTCTCTTACATTACTGAGACTCCAGTGTTAGTCTCATATAAACAGAAATACTTTGATAAACATCAGCTGTTTATCTTTTTATTGTCCTGCAACGAAGAACACTGATTCTGGACCTTGTCCATGTGGTCTGGCTCAGATTCCCACAGGTCTTCATCATGTGTCGATCATATTTATGCTCTTCTATAATCTCCACAGATCTGTTGGGCTCACAGGGAGAATGAAGCTGCCTGAGGCTGCACAGACGATGATCTATCAGGTTCGTTGTGAAGCTGAATCATGAACGGTTTTCAGTTTCACAGATACAGTTTGCAGTCCAGTCCACCTTCACATCTGCAGTCTTTAGTCCTGTGGAAGAAAACAACTGGTCCTGGTCACTTCAGAGGGAACCTGATTCAGCTGCAGTCAAATGAGGACCAGACCAGGCCCAAAGAGGACGGAAATTCTCTGCATCTATGTCCAGGATGATTATTAGTGTGTATCAAACAGCCTGGTGAGGAGCTGATGTCACAGCTGATGTACTAATAGAGTCCTGGCTCCAGTGGGGGCGTTCAAGTTCACCAAGTGTGACTGTGACACATCCTGTGGAAACTAGTGCAGCTATTATTTTTTATCTGAATCTACAAAGATGAAAACTTTTTCTTTGTTCCACTGTGACTCCACCTCTAAGTGAAGACTCGTCTTACAATTCTTTGCAATCTCTTTGGCTTTGGTTTCAGAACCTAGATGTCATTTTTCAAAATGGTCACCACTTGTACCACAGGCTGTCCAACATTCAAAACATTACATTGTGCATTCATATTTTTAAAGAAATGTTGCACTCATGGAGACATTTCTTTAGATCACCCACACACAAGATACCAATAGTGCCAGTGGTTAGTTGTTCATACAACCATTAGATATTGTAGTACAGAATATATGATACATGTTTCATCATGGTGCTACAGGTAATGTCACTGCAAAAGGACCAGTAGAGAATACTACAGATGCAGGGAAATCATTGAACAAAGCTGAAATTTATTGATACAGCACTGTAAATCACAACATAGGTTCCCTTTACAGTTAACTACAAAAAACAATAAACTAGAGTACTACCAAAAAAAAAACAAAACAAAACAAAAAAAAAACACTTCAAATTGGGTCACTGGCTCACTGTTATGAACCTCACAAGGTTTTCCAAAAGTGAAGCCCCAAGATAACTGACAGTCACACTGTTGCAGTTGGAAAAAAAAGATGATTTATTTCCCGAACAAAAATAAACAACCAAAATCAGAAACAAAAAAGAAGAAGCAAAAGACTGATGGACTGGCCAAAATAAACAAAAGCAGGGAAGCCACTCAGGCCGACCCACAAAGGGTCATAGGACCTGGTGCTTTCCTTCTACTGTAAACGAAAAGAGCCCAACTCTAATCTAACCAAAACCAAATCCACTAAATTAAGACTACCAGACCCATAAGCATGACAAAGCAAACAAAAACCCCAAACCCTGGATACAGCTACTTTGGCGGTGGCATGCAGGAGGAAGAGAGAGAAATCTGGGATCCCAGGCCTTATAGGATTTCTCCCCTCCAATCAGGTAAAACCACAACCACCTGAGTAACAAAGAAACCTTATGAAACATGTCATTTTCAACACTGCCAGCAGGGGGGGAGAATGTAACACCCCCACCGTAAGTTACTGAACAGGGTATCCTGAAAAGAGAAAAAGCAAGTTAATAACAATAATACACAGAAAGATATACTGTTCAGATACAATGTTCAGGAAACAACATTTTATAGGCGTGACGAGACGTCAGCTGGAACATCACACCTGCCGCGGATATGCCTGACTTCCACATTTCCTGCAAAAAAGGCAAAACAAAGGAATACAGTTCTCACTCATTTCCATCAACCCTGGATATGGCCACAGATTCTCATCCATATCGAAATGAATGTTCTCATTGGCCAAACATCTTGGAAAGAACCTTCGGGCATGGTGAATCCAGGCCTGACACTGGTCTGCTGTGATGTCGGTGAGTATGGAGAGTATGGGGGCAAGTACGCGGGGGTGAATGGTGGATGGACCTGAAACCAAGCCTGCATCAGTTGAGCATGTGGGACCTCACACTGTCCCACACAGTAACATAGGTCACACCAGCAGCTCTACAGACCAGAGTTAGCTCATGAAGGAACGCTACAAGGAGCTCTGTATGAGCCAACACAAGGTCTGTATCCCATCACACACTCACCCTCTGATACAGCCGCACACATGGTGATGTTGGCCCCACGTTGCCCGGGTACTTTGATGGTGGCCGGTTGGCCGACGAAATTCCAACCTCTCCTCTTTGTCTTGGCCAGATTGAAGCCTCTTCCACAAAAATGAATTAATGATGGTTTTCATCAGCATCCAGGGCCATCAGCCTCTATGTAAAAAGACATGTTGGAAGGAGAATGACCAATTCCAGTACAATGATGGGGAATCTTTCACATACAGGTACAATGAAACTGAACACACCTGAACATACTCAATCCTCAGTCCCTTCACTCTGTCTGCATTTCTCTCTAAAATCACACTGTGCAGCTGTTTTAGGGACATTTGGTGTCTTTTCAGCATGTGTGCAATGGTTGGCAAACTTATGGCTTCCACATTGCTGAAGATGTCTTCACTGTGCAGGAAGTGTTGTCTGATTTCTGTGAGGCGAATGTCATTTCTGGCCCAGACCAAGTTGACCACAGTCCGCTCTGGTTGGTCAGTTCAGACTCTGCCTCTGCCTCCACCTTTTGGTTTAGTCTTAATTCTGTAAGAAAACTTACAGAAGAAACCAGACTTCATACTGTAAAAAACATTTACATAGTCACATAACCTACTCTGTGCTACACACTGGCACATGCAGTATACAGTCACCTGACAACTAAGAGTAGCCTCAGTACTGTAATGTTCGCTGTAGTGCATGCTGAAGACGTACCAGTTCTCATTGCAGAAGGTTCTGATGATTGAGGCCACAGCTGATCTTCTGAGGTTTGATTGTTTGGTTCTAGCTGCCTCAGTCATTGTTATACCACCATTTATGACATGGTCTACAACCATTTCTCTGATCTTTTGGGATACTCTTTGCTGTTGCTGCTGCTGTCTTGGTCTGTGGCCTTGTCCTCGGCCACGTACCCCCACACCTCTCAAACGGGGCCCACAGCTACCTCTCCGGTGAGGCCCAAGCCCTCCTCTAGGTTACAGTATTGCTATGTTGCTGTGGATACCACTCATTTATGCTCGTACCACAAGGTAAATTCAATCATCAGTAACGAGTTGGTGTCAGTGCATCTTGTTATCCTGAAACTTTCATGATGTGACGAGGGATGTTGTTCCTCAGTTTCCATAAAACTATGCTGTAAGAGGAATACAACAGTTACTTATCATTTTGAGCAGATGTATCAGTTGATAGTTGGATCACTGTAATGAAATGAACAGACAATCATCTCAAATGTGTGAATGGCATTTTGAAATGGTAATACTTTGATGTTAAGTTGTGTCATTTGGAACTTTGAACAAAGGATCTTTGGTAAAGTGATGATGTCACATCTGAGATAAATACCTGAGATAAAACTCACATGAAGAGGATACAAGACGTGACCTGTCAGACTCAGGAAGCAGAGATGTCGAGGGGATTTCACTGAGAGGAAACAAACCGCCAGAGTTTTACTATACCTGAATACACAGCGTGTGTGTGCGTGCGTCTGTGTGTGTGTGTGTGTGTGTGTGTGTGTGTGTGTGTGTGTGTGTGTGTGTGTGTGTGTCAGACTTAGACTCTGGGTGCAGCTGTAAACAGAGCTGCCAGGAGCTGGTCATTAGTCTCGCCACATCACAGCCTGGCGTGTCCCTTCATGGCACGGAGCCACCATGGTCAGAGAGGGAAAGCTGAGCGGCCTGAGGCTCCACCCTCCAGCAGCCACCTCAGCAGCTCAGCTGTCAGTCTGACGGAGGCGTACCAGGGTTACTGTAGGTCATTGACCCTGACGTCAGCTGGTCTCTGTCATTAACAACAGTGTGTGTCACTTTCTCCTGGATGTTATAAACACGCTGTTTAGATGTTGCTCCCTCCGTGACATCATGGTGGGATCTGAGGACCCACTCACATATTACTTAATTTTCCTTACACTCTGCCATTTTTGTATTCCTTGCTAATGCTGCAGGATCTGTTCTCCTCTTCATCTTTACTCTGATCGTTAGATGATCTTTTTAGGTCAGTATGTTTATGTCATATTTTACATTTTATTTATAAATCATTTCTGATTGATCTAATCTGTACTCATGGGCAGTGACATCACAGATTGTTTCTGAGGACTCGACACTTGGCTGGGCAGGCGCTCAGGACTGTTGTCGTACTGTCTCCGTCCGACTCGTCCTTTGCTCCTATGTTATCTGAGGAATGTCGAGGTCAGTGTGACAGTTGTTGCTTTAACAGCAGGGTGGACTGTGTAGAGCTGTGATGTGGGTGTGTCTGCTGACTCATACCAGAGTCCTCAGTCATCCTCCCAGTTTACGTCCATCAGACAGCAGCTCGCTCTGACTTTGGCGCCAGACATTTTGAAAACTGCTCATTGTCTTTCTGTGCTTCACTTCACTCAAACCACCTCTTTCTTTTTCTCCACGTTGGATCCAGTTCTGTCAGAGTTCACATCGAGACAGGAACCTAAACAAGCTCTATATTTAACAGCTTCTGTCTAGACCAGTGGATCTCAAACCTCTTTAGACGGGGGGGTGGGAGGGGGGGGTGTTAATGCCTTTACTGGATTGAAGAGAGACAGGAAGCGTGGGGAGAGAGAGTAGTCCAGTCCAGTGATGCTGTTTAACAGTCAATAAATCAAATCAAATCAAATCACAGGAGCAATATGATTCACATATGTTGCTCTGTCCTTCATCCCAGTAAGCACCAACCATTTTGGTAGCTTTGACTCCATTCCAGGGAGGAAAGGCCCGGGCCTCCCGCAGACTCCCCAGGTCGGTTTCACCTGTCCTCCTTCTGCCCCATTCCCTTCCCCAATACAACACAATGTGAAATTACGATGACCCCTATAGGGCTACACATATACATACACAGGATGGCATTACAGGGATTACACTTAAAATGTGTCCATTACATAACTAACCTGGCCCATAAGTGACCCTGATTCCAATATGTGGCAGTGCTACATGATCACACACATATGAACACTGGTCAGATGACATCAAACGTCTTAGTCATGGTGATGACATCACACTAAACACTGTCCTGTTGATTTTCCACCATGATGTTGTGTGTTGTTTGATTAACAGGATGATAGCTGATGATAACTGACGGGCTAACCATTAGCTTCATCCATGTTTCCTCTCAAAGGCCACGAGGATCACTTTTGAACCGTGAACAGTCGTAGCTGCGTGAGTAACAACAGTAAAACAATCAGTTAAATTTAAACACAAGTTGATTTAATATAGACAACAACACACACACGTCTCACTACAAGGCTCTACATTTAAAAAATGAGACTCAATGGGGGGTTTGTGGACCCCTGGTGGTCCACAGAGGAGGGCTGGTCTTGACTGACAGTACTTTAGTTCAATGAACTGTTAATTCAGCATCAGTTACATGAATCCATCTCCTACACCTGTTTAAACCTGTTAGGGGGCACACCTGGCTGAGGAGCCCCCCCCTCCCACACACACACACACACACACACACACACACTTCAGAGGCTGTTAATAAATGGGGGAAATAATACAAAGATGAGTAAATACAGATGTTTATGTCACATTTTATTAATGAATGTCTGTATTTGGGGGCATTAAATGGTAAATTAATTAATGTAATCAGTCATTCATTTATTTTTTATTTTGGCAGTTTCAAAATGTAAAATCATTTTCAATAATTCAAATGAATCCAATAGCTTCATTAAAGATGAAATGTGTGATAAGGATCAGTCAGGAAGCCCATGTTTAACCAAAGGTTAGAGCATGTTATCATTTACAGACAGACATGCACACACACACTCTGACGGCAGCCAACAGAAATTCCTCCAGTTAATCAAACTAACGAACCACATGAAGTCTGCAAACACATTAAAGCGCAGCAACGTAACAGAGACGATTGCCAGCTGTTACATAACAGGGTGAAAGTCGTGATCCACGCTGAAGATGATTACGTAAGAACAGGTGATGAAGAGGCCCAGGTTAAGGTGACATACAGACAGGTGTGTTAACACTGACACAGTAACCATGGCTCAGTACGCCAACATTCAATTGTCAGTAGTTACTGAGGTCAAGTGGAGGACTGAGAGATAATTTATTAACAATCTGTCTCCTACTAATTATGTTTCTATACAGCTAAACACACTAAACACATAAATTAAGGTTCCTTTATTACATTAACAGACTAAGGATATTTTCTATTGTTTCACATTAAAGACTCAAAGCACAGTTTTACTTTTAGAGATGTTTATAGGTGCCTGTGAAAAAATGAACTAAAAAGTCCTCATCTCCCATAATACTACAGACGAGGATCAGGGCCACATGTGAAAAAAAACTTTTTTTATAGTTCTGAGATTAAACTATTTTTGTCACATGTGGCCCTAATCCTCTTCTGTAATTTTAGGCCCAGAAGCCTCATACTTCACACAGGAGTTTTTGATAAAGAAATAGTAGGAATATAATGGGTTTCCATAGTTCTTGTATAAAGTATTTCCTAGTTGTTGTTATCATACAGAAAAATACCATGTATGGGCGGCCCGGTAGTCAAGTGGTTAGGGAGTCTACCACGTTGAGTGCAAGACGCTCTTAGCAGGCAGTCACCAGTTCAACTCCCGATCGATCCAACTCTTTCCTGCATGTCATTCCCCTCTCTCTCTACCCCCTTTCCTGTCAGTCTCCACTGAACTATAATAAAGGCACAAAAACCCCCCCAAAAAAAAAAATTATAATAATTAAAAAAAAAAAAAACCATGTATGAGCTGATAGTGTAGGTTGGGTTTTAGTCACATACAAGAATATTTTCAGAAACCAGAGGATGTTACCTTTCAAATTATGTCTTATGAATACATTTAAGTCTGACAGTTCTTCTTTAAAAAGCTTATTACCTTTACAGAGGCAACTGTGTGGAAAATAGGTTAAAAGCAGGTGGGGGTTGTTCTGTTGTCATGACAACGGAAACAGATAAACATGTCAATAAAGCTGATCCCATTGATGTGTCATTCTGTTTCCGTTGTCATGACAACAGAATAAACCCCACCCGCTGACACTAGACTAAAACCAAACCAGCTGACACTACACTGAAACCAGCTGATACTAGACTGATTCCAAACCAGCTGACACTACACTGAAACCAGCTGACATTAGACTGAAACCAGCTGACACTAGACTGAAACCAGTTGATACTAGACTGAATCCAAACCAGCTGACACTAGACTGAAACCAGTTGATACTAGACTGATTCCAAACCAGCTGACACTAGACTGAAACCAGCTGACATTAGACTGAAACCAGTTGATACTAGACTGATTCCAAACCAGCTGACACTACACTGAAACCAGCTGAAATTAGACTTAACCAGCTGACACTAGACTGAAATCAGATGATACTAGACTGAAACCAGCTGACACTAGACTGAAACCTGCTGATACTAGACTGAATCCAAACCAGCTGACACTAGACTGAAACCAGCTGACACTAGACTGAATCCAAACCAGCTGACACTACACTGAAACCAGCTGAAATTAGACTTAAACTAGCTGACACTAGACTGAAACCAGCTGATACTAGACTGATTCCAAACCAGCTGACACTACACTGAAACCAGCTGAAATTAGACTTAAACTAGCTGACACTAGACTGAAACCAGCTGACACTAGATTACAGTGGTTCAACTACAGTTTTCAACGTCCTCAGTTTCGCAGTCACCACACACAGTCCAGACAGATACCTAACCTTTGTTTTCTCCAGCTCCTATTTGCATTATGTTCATTTTTTACATTATGTGTCTTTTTATATTGTTTTATGTTTCTTAGCTTGTTGTAATAGGTTTTTATGCTTGTTGTTGAAACGTGCTTTTGTCTGTGCCCAGAGGTAAAATGTGTCTGAGCCTTCCACATTACAGTGTTCATATGATGGCAGAGCCCATATATGGCAGAACCCATATATATAAGACCTTACTTTGTAACTTTTGAGTAGATATTAACCAAATTAAATAAGTAATGACTATAAATAATATAAATTTTTCATAAAATATCCAGTTTTGGAAATTTTCAATAAGGACAATAAAAAAATAAAAGACCATGACTCAAAACCCTAAGTGTGATGGGCCCCTGACAGCTACTGGGCCCTGGTGGAGTACACCGGCTGCACCGTAAGTAGTTACACCATTTCCTCCTCCTGATGGCAACATGACCACCATCGCTCTATAACCACATGTTTATTACTCTAACCATGATAACATCATGAACTCAGCGTTCTCAGTGTTTCATCACCTCCAGTCTTCAGTCTGTTTAAACCTGGAGCTGTTTCTTCGCCTTCACAGGTGTTTGTAACTAGTGCTTTATAATAATTAATAATTTGTGACCTCCTGAACATTGTTCTTCAAAGTGTTGTAAGCCACTACAGACAAGAACAAGCTGATTGTGACTCAAAACACACTCACACATAACAGTAACTGGAAACAACATGCATGTACTTCCCAACAAACATGAGCTCAGTTGGCCACATGGTGGCGTTGTAACTGAGACCATGCCCCTCACACCACGAGCCCGACTGACCTGAAATTTGAGGCTCCAGTTCAGCTCAGTGTTTCTACAAAACCTGTTGGACCATAAACTTCATGGATTTTTCTCCATAAGACTTGTTGATATTTTATTTTGTTTTCAAGATATTGACAAATACACTTCACAAAGGGGCGGGTCCTACAATGATAGTGTTGACATAAGTTATTAACAATTCATCCAATCATCTGGGTGCATATCTCCAGGCTGTGTTTGGGACCAGATTTACTTAAGTACTTTGAGCCTGACCCATAGGGGGCGCCACAGATACCTAAAACCTGTACCTCAAAACCTGGTGGACAGAATTGAACCAGTTTAGTTAAACAGTTTGAACCAAAATATTGATTGGTGAAAATGGGCGTGGCCTCTCAAATTTGCTCAAGATGCCTCAGAGCAATCCTGACTGAACCTCAACAGGCACCAGGCAGACAGGAGACATCTGCTGGAGGATGAGCTGATGAAGACTATTCCAGGTAGACACAACAGAAACACTGTGTTTCAGTCACAGTTCCCAGCCTGGTCTCCATGACAACAGCTCTGATCAATCACTGAGAACGTCCTTTATCAGAGATGTTTAGTCTGATAAGATCAACTGGGCCTTGAGTTTGATTGAATACTGGGACAAGTTTAACCAGTACAAGGACGAGGTGAGTGGACAGGTGTGTGTGTGTGTGTGTGTGTGTTCAGTTTGTCTCCAGGTGACAGCAGCTCCATGCTCTCTATGTGTCCAGCCTAAGTGATGTCACCAAGTCCTCATCCATGTCCTAACCCTAACTGACCAGGACGAAATCTGACAGAATAAATCGTTTAAAAATGTTAATGACTTTAACTTTGATCGTTTAACAGGATAAACATCTGAGTGTCTCCACACATCACTCTTCAGGCAAATGTGACCTGATGGTGGCGCTAGAGGAAAAGTTATTACAGTTATTACAGTACAGGAACAAGACTGAACCAGTGTGAAGGGAATTTGTCCAACAGTTATCAAAGACAGTCTGCAGGGTTCATCCTCTGAGGAGCATGAAAATTTGAGCCACTCAGCAGTCTCAGTAAGTCCAAACTGCAGCAGTGTGTGGACGATCATGTCTCTTCTGTAGACCTGCACCTGGACCTGGACCTGCAGGTTCACCACACATTGAAGGAAAGGCCAAACCAAACTGTTTGGTTTCCAGACTTTCAGTGTGCTTTCAGGTTTTCATCATGGATCCAGGCAATGATGTGTCAACACTGATGGGACAAGACAACTCACCTGTCACAGGTGAATCCTGTTAGGTCATCTAGAGCAGTCTGGACTGAGTCCTCAACAGTCCGCTGCAGCTGGAAAACAGCTGATATGAAGTGTTTCTGTCTTCTTCTATGTGATGAGAACAAATCAATGGAAAAAAAACAACGAAACATTGAACTCACCAAGAAGCTGAAGAAGATTTTACACATCACTCAGCTGAGTTCACCTTCACCAGGTGGGTCTGCTTAAAGACAGCTGAGCGTTTTCAATTGGATTGAAGCTCATCCTGATTTACAGCTTTTTCTTCTACTTCTTCTTCTTCTTCTTCTTTGCTTCGTGCAACAAAAACTGTGAAAACAAAACTCACCACAATCAGTGGTTTGCAGATTCCACTCAGTACTCAAGCACCAATAACTGACCTCACTGACCTGTAACGGCCCTGTAACAATCATTTTTACATTTTCACAATTATCTCAAACACTTGGCCTGTAGTCAAATTTCCTTCATCACTTTTATCCCTCAGTTCATCTCCATTTTTGCACCTAAAATTTCACCACAAACTTGTAGTGAACATTTGCTCTGTCAGTCACTGTGACCACAATCCTTTGTGATGTCATAGCTGTCATGTTGCCATGGACCCAATAAAGTGTTTATCCAGGAATAGATTTTGTTGTCTGGTGACAGGTTTGTAAAACTGCTCTGGACACTTCCTCAATGATTCCTCCTTTTCCCAGCATCAGGTGTGTCTCACGCCATCCCCCTGTGTCTCAGATCACCCAGGTGTCAACTATGGAGGACACAGGTGAAGAAGGGTAACACCTTTCTCTCATGTCCTCAGGTACAAAACCTCTGGTCTGAGTACAACACACCTGATTCAGCAGTGAGGAAAAAAAAGGATCCATCTTAGGTAGTCTGGGCCTCTGGTCAGGGTCCATCCTGGACGATAGGCCTTGGTAAACCCAGATCACTCTGGTCTGGGAAAGTCTTGGGTTCTGGAGGACATGGAGACTAGAGCCAACTGTAGAGTGGACTATCTGAGTCAACAGACTCCCCTTTCTGTAGACCACCTTTAAGACCAGATATTTAGTTTTATAGTCTGAAACACTCATCAAGTCCATGTGAGACCATCAAAGGTGCATCAGCAGGTCCCACATTGAGCAGGTGAACCATCTACTGCCAGGAGCTGAAACCATATGGAGACCAGCACACAGGGGGACTGGAGGACTTTGTGATAATTGGTCTTAAACTCATATTGTGATGCTCTGATGAACATGATGTGATACAATAGATACTTTCATTTTTATATTTGTGATTTTAGGCCAAAATTAAAGCAGTTTTTTTTTTGTTTTGTTTTTTTGCAGTGAGCAGAGGAAGATGCGAAGCGACTGAATAAAATTCAAACTTTTAGTATTTGAGTGAAACAAACAACATAAGGTCAGTTTTTCTGTCCTCAGGACAGATGGTTCACCTCACTGTTCAGGTGTTAGAGGTCAGGGGTCACTGAAACAGATCTCGCCCCTGAACTGTTTTGGATTCAGTCATTTCAGAGAGAGGAGAGAAAGAAGACGCTCCTGTCATGAACATGTTTCCAGTGATGTCATTAGTGTGTGACTCCTCCACATTAAGCAGTTCTGTCTGTGTTGTGGTTTTTGGTCTGGGTCCAGGTGCAGACTCAGTCTGACTCTGGTAGTTCAGGGTTGATCCTCAGATAAATATTTGGCCTTGTTGAGTTTTACGAGCAGTTTGTTTGAAGCTCAGTCAGATGAGGGGCATCCTCCCATGATCCTCTGAGCCTCACACACGATGGTCATATGGTGTCAGGTTTGTGTGGGTGGTTCCTCCAGGAACTGGCTCTGATGACATAATCACAACCTCCCAGAACACACTGTGTGTGTGTGTGTGTGTGTGTGTGTGTGTGTGTGTGTGTGTGTGTGTGTGTGTGTGTGTGTGACTGTACTGCTGTACTAACATTAACATTGAAATACCTTTAACTGTGGATCAGTTAATCAGTTTTCATACAGGTCCAGACTGAGTACAGCACTGACTCTAATCCAGTTTTAAGACCCTAATCCTCAGTTTGGGGAGATACATTTTATTTACGTACTGTATTTATTAATATAACAAAAATAATAACATATTTCATCAATAACTTTTCTTCTTGTGCCTGAATCTCAGGACATGACAGTAGGTTTGTGTGTGTGTGTGTGTGTGTGTGTGTGTGTGTGTGTGTGTGTGTCCTCAACCTCTCAGACACCAAAACATCCACTGTCCCCCAGCTCTAACCTCCACCAAGGCAAGGCTGCAGGTCCTGATCCTTTCAGTCACAGGGTCCTGAGGTCTGGTTCTACCCAGCTGTCTGAGTCTAAGGTAGGAAAGGATACAGGAAAGGGTGCATCCTGCTTGGTGTCACTACCTAAGAAGGCAGCCCCATATCTGGGCCCAATAGTCCACACCAGTTACATGTACATCACATGTTCTGAATCGGAGGAGAACCAGAGGAGAATCAGAGGAGAAACAGAGGAGAACCAGAGGAGCCTTTTAAGGGTTGTCAAGTGCTTTCTGACCTTCACTGCAAGTGTTATATGAGTGCTGGATGTGTGTGTTTGTGTGTGTGTGTGGGTGTGTTTGTAATGTGAGTTCACAGCATTAGGAGCTGTGCACTCGCTGACACTATCAGCGTTCTACTGTGAGGAGGGGGTGTCTATATTTACCCCCATACGTCTTCACCTGGAGCAGAGGAGGACAAGTGATCACAGGACCTGACAGACCTCCACCCTCTACACTCAGCTGCAGCTCCATTACACCACGGCCCCGTCCACATTCATACAAATAAAAAGGCCCACAAATCCAGAAGAACCATCATTCAGAAAATTCACTGGACACAGTCAGTTTTCCTTCACCAGCCGCTGTCGAATGAGGTCATCTGTGCAGCAGGTTATTATGACCCATAGTCAGGTTTTGTTGCTAGGCAACCTTTAGTGGTCATAGTAATGATGACAGTAGCAAAGGGAAAAATGCGGTGACGTAGTTTATAGAGCATCACGAGGAGGACTGGATGGAGGACTGGTTGAAGGACTAGATGGAGGACTGGTTGAATGACTGGTTATAGTTGAAGACTGGTTGGAGGACTGGATGGAGGACTGGTTGGAGGACTGGTTAGGGTTGGAGGACTGGTTCAGCAGGTTGATTATCAGGACCGTTAAACAGCCACATGAACATCTGAGTCTTTCTGAGCCGTTGTCTCTGTGTTGAGTTCTGGTCTAAAAAATCCTTGGGGAAGGTAAAGATCGTGATTATTGGCTTCTTCACCTTCAACCTAGAACCCCATCCATCTCTCACTCTTTTCTTTTCTTTTTGCTTGCAGTGGATCAAAGTGGAACAGCCAGGAAATCTATCTCAACAATCACAACCACAGTCCATGATAGGGGTGGGGTGCTGCCCTGACACAGTCGTCATCATCACATAGGGAACCTACCTGGACAGTGATGGAGGGGTCTGGAAACAGGATGTGAGGTGTCAGGTAGGTCACTCTGCCTGATATATGATGGGAATCCACAGGAGTCACCTTGTGTTGGTGGGAGGAAGAATCCAACCTCATGAAGAGTGAACCTGTATGAGGTCATCAGCAGGCCCTGAGGTTCAGCACAGGGGGACTGTCAGTGGATAAACATTACTTTAGAGTTTGTTGTTGTTCATATACTCAGACATGTTTGTGCAAGGTGTTATTTATGAATTTTTAATAATTGATTATGATGTTTGATCAAGCACAACTGACCAACAACATCAAACTGCCCCTAAAGGGGAGCTACAAACAATGTACTGTGTCTTTTAATGAGGAGGATTTGTTGCAGCCATCATGTTAACAACCAGTAATGTTCAGATGTTAATATCACAAACTAAACATTTAATAGAATCAAAACTCAAAGTCCAAACTTAAGATGTCCGTCAGGGCGAAACCTGACAGACTCTCATTTGTGTAAAATAGTTAAGGTTTGTCCCAAAAGTCACAGAGGTGTTGCTCAGTGCTTTATAAAAAAAAAAAGAAAAGAGTCTGAAAGGAACTAACTCTAGCATCAAAGTCGCTAGGTTGACAACACTGGATGTCACAAAGCTTCAGCAGATCCATCCAATCACTATAACCAATCTGACTTTAGATTGACGTAGGACCGCCCACCTAATTCACATACTGACATACAGAAATACAGAAATTAATTAATTATATTAATTAATGTAAAAAACATAGAAATAGATTTTTTTCACTACCAAAATGTTTTATTTTTCATTTATTGATGTATTTGATTATTTATTTCTACATTTATTCATTTATTTATTTCCCCCATACACCGTACCTGGCTTGTTAGCTTAGCACATTAACTTTCTAATTAGCCAGCGAGTGAATTAGCCTCGGGTTAGTCTTCGAGCAAGACACCCAGCTGGGACACTAATACTAATGGGGGTGTAAGTTTGCCACAGTTATTAAACCATCATGCATTGAAGTCTTGGCTCCACCCACACTCCACCTCTTAGACCATTTTTGGATTAGCTAGGAGTTCAGGGCGGAGTCAGGTAATGCCAAAATGGCAACGGTGAAGCAGCTCACTCTGAGCTTCAGAAACTTGTGGGGGACGTCACAGAGGTTACGTCCATCTTTATTTACAGTCTGTAGGTTTAACCAACGACTAACAGACTAATGGAGGACTGGCAGTGACCAGGACCTGGTCAGTGACCAGGACTTGGTCTCTGCTCACACAGATCAGTCAGTGTGTTAGTGTTGGAGCTGGAGTCAGTCTGAGTCTTGTCTTGTAGTTTCAGTATCAGTGTCACAGGGTCAGACATCAACACAAACCACAGACAGAGGGGGAGTTAAGAGAGAGGGGTCCTCACACCACTCAGGCAGGAAGCAGCTGGAGGAGATGAGCAGTGAACCCAGTGTTGTGTAACAACATAAGTGATGCAGACTCATGTGCTGTGCTCTCAGAAATGTACAGAACACTGTGTATTGAGTAGGAACGTGTCTGAACCAATGTGAAAAGTATACTTTATGCAAATCCCCCATGTCACTGAGCATGCTCAGTACTGTATGAGACAAAAACACTACCACATGTTGTCAAAATACACAACATAAACAGTGAAACACTCAAATGTGTTGGTCTGACACTGGACATGTGTGAAGTCATCTGGGAGTGAGGGGCGTTCACCTCCTCCTCTGCAGCGTGTCATCATGATGATGTCACTGACTTTTGTTTCCTGGTTATGACATGATTGTTAGTCTGAGTGTTTGTGAAGCTGCTAATCTCAACATCAGTGACAAGCAGCTCTGTATGGATGACAGAGGTCAGAGGTCCGAGGAGAATGGACAGACTGGTTGGAGCTCTGGTCACTCAGATAACCACTCTACAACTGAGCTGAGCAGAAAAGCTTCATAGTGAACAACACATCAACCTGGAGGTGGATGGACTACAACAGCAGAGACCACATCAGGGTCCACTTCCTGTCACCAAGACCAGAAACCTGAGGCTGCAGTGAACTCAGGCTCACCAACACTGGACAGGTGAAGACCTGGTCTGATGGATCTGGATTTCTGCTGAGGCAGCAGATGGTAGGGTCAGAGTCTGAATCCATGGACCCAACCTGTCCAGGTGGTGGTGGTGGTAGTATGATGGTGTGGGTGTGTTTTCTTGACTTACTTTGGGTCTTAACACCGATGAGTCCTGGTTTGAATGTCTCAGTCTGTCTGAGTGTTTTTCTGACCATGTTCATCCTTCATGGCCACAGTTCACCATCTTCTAACAGCTACTTCCTGCAGGATAATGCTCTATGTCACAAACTGGTTTCATCAACATGACAGTGAGTCCAGTTCAGTATCAGACCTGGATCCAGTAGACCCCCTTTGGGACGTGGTAGAACAGGAGACCTGCAGCATGAATGTGATGCAGTCATGTCAACATGGAGCAGAGTCTCAGAGGAAAGTTTCAACATCTGGATCCAGGACCTGAAGACCTGAGGAGCTACACTGTGAGTGTGGTGTTCCTAATAAAGGGATCCCTGAGTGTTTATATGTGTGTAAATATACAGATAATTAATATACTATAAGGCAGCAGGAGGATTGTTGTTGTACTGGTTGAGAACACACATACACACACACACACACACACACACACACACACATACACAAACCATCCTGGTGCCAGTACACAGTGGTGGTGTGGTACAACCTTGGTGACCTCCTGGGGATGTTTGTGGACATGGCCCAGGTCATGTTCCCAGTGCTGTGTGGGAATCACACGCTCTGTGAGATCATCAGTCAGTTGACCATGGAAAACATCTCTGACAGGCAATGTGGGAGGAGGGGGGGTTGGTATGTTGATGCTCCAACGTTGTCCTGTAATCACACACACACACTCTAAACTGTCCCAGAGGACAACTTGGTGGGTTTCAGCTTCACTACATTATCTCTGAATCAGTGTTTGTGTGTGTTGTGTTTTGTGAAATGGATGAACTGTGGTTCTTCTCCTTTGCAATGACCCATGGGGCTTATGGGTAATGTAGTATTTAGAGGCAGATAAAATTGAGGCCTCTCAGAAACAGTGATGTGTGAGTGAACTGTCCAGTGACAGTGTGTTTGTCACGTTCACACTCTGTCTGAGTCATGAAATGTTTAGTAATTTGTTTAGTTAGTGTAACTGACACTGTTTGTGGAGTCAGTTAAACGGGATGTGATGTGAAGCATGATGCTGTTTCCACAGTTACTTCAGTCACCTGATAATGTAATGAGGTAATGAGGTAATGAGATACATGAATGTTGTGCTGCTGAATAAACTGCTGTAGTCAGGACTCACCCAAGTGTCACAGTTGTGTTGCAGTTGTCAGTGTGTTTGATTTCATCACTGATTTCATGACTATACCTAAATGGGTCTGGTCTATTTAAAGTAAAGACTGTGTGTTCTGTTGTCATTTGCTGTGGTCAGTTGTTTGTCAGGTCCTTTACACAATTTTCAGACTTGAGCCACAACAGAATAAATTATCCACAGACACATGAAGAGGATCATTGATGACCATTGATGATCCCTCTCTCCAGCAAAGCTATCCAGCTCCCTGTTCCCAGGCCAGATGGGGTATGTAATCCCTCCAGCGAGTTTTGGGTCTACCTTAGGGTCTTCTCCCAGTTGGATGTGCCGAGAAAACCTCCAAAGGAAGATGCCCAGGAGGCATCCTAATCAGATGCCCAAACCACCTGAGCTGGCTCAGCAGCGACTCTAAACCTCCCCAGATAGTTGAACTCCTCAATTTCAGGCAGTAACTCACCTCCTCCTGGATCTTAGGTTCAACAATCGGTCAGACCCTCCTTTCCAGCACACTGGAGTAAACTTTCTGAGGGAGGCCGAGCAGTGTGATTCCCCAGTAATTGGAGGATACCCTCTGGTCCTCTTTTTAAAAATGGGAACCACCAACCTCATCTACCACTCCAGAGGTACTGTCCCTGAACTCCACGCAACATAGAAGAGGTGTGTCAGTCATGACAGCCTAACAATGTCCAAAGACTTCAGCAACTAAGGCCATATCTCATCCTGGCACTCACATGGCACCTTGCCACCATGGAGCCTCTTGGCTACCTCAGCAACCTTTGCCAGGGCTATGGATGGGGCTACCCCCAAGTCTTCGGACGCTGCCGCGTCCACAGAAGAAATGTCTGTCAGGTTCAGGAGCTCCTCAAAGTGTTACTTCCACCACCCAACAACATCACCAGTCCGGGTCAGCAGTTCCCCTCCCTGACTGAACACAGCCTGAGTCACTGAACGACTTGCTTCCATGAGGCCAAACCAAAAGTCCTCCTCCATAGCCTCCCCAAACTCCTCCCAGACACGGGTTTTTTCTTCTACCTGTCGCTGCTTCTGGAGACCACTGGGCCAGCCAAGTCCAAAAGGCATCTTTCTTCAGCCAGGTCTGTCCAGCAGCCTCCCCCACCGTCTGATCCAACTCACCACCACCAATTGAGAGCTCCAAGAAGGCCTGATACTCTGAACTGTTGTTTGGTCAGACCCAGTCAGACTCAGACAGACTCAGTCAGACTTGGTCAGACTTGGTCAGATTCAACCAGACTCAGCCAGACTCGATCAGACTCAGAAAGACTCAGACAGACTTGGTCAGACTTAGTCAGGCTCTCTGTGTCTGATCTGGAGACCAGACACAGAGAGGGAATACTGGACAATAAGACTCCACATGAAGGATCAGATTGATCTGTGATGATGGATCTGGACTTTAGCAACAATGTTGATAATATGTCAGTTTTTTATTGGAGCTTCTTCTTCTTCTTCTTCTGTGATGAACATTA
Organism: Trachinotus anak; assembly: GCF_046630095.1. NCBI lineage: Eukaryota > Metazoa > Chordata > Actinopteri > Carangiformes > Carangidae > Trachinotus > Trachinotus anak. The sequence continues at coordinate 25,871,433 of NW_027273883.1, forward strand.
ATTTCTTTACTTTCAGTCAACACCATCTCAACCTGTAAGAGTGCACTGACTCCTGGTGGTCCAACAGTTCACTGTGCTTTCCTCAAAAACCTGAATTCAATATAATTGATGTAGAGGCACAGAGGTGTACACACTGGGAACAATCTGATATAAAATACTGTCAGAGAGGCTTCACTAACACATCAACCTGTGACTGAAACCAGCAGAGGGTCAGCAGCTCTCAACATGTCTGTGTGTTATCCACTGTGGGTTTCAACATGGCTACTGGAGGACACACACAATCATATGAAAGCCCTCTGTAAAAAGCTGCACACATTCATATGCACACTCTGATTTGGAGCCACATAAGGGCCATGCAAAGGTCACCTGGAGGTTTGACAAAGTGAGAGGCCCAGGGCAGCACAAGACCTTCTAGGTTACTCTATTATTAGTATTCGTGATAATCACTCTCCTGGAGGTGTCTACCATCAGTCAGGCCAAGCTGTTTGCCGTGGTTGATTTCACCGTTACGGCACCGTTATCTGACTGGTCCATTTATAGGCAGCAGCTCCACATGACGGCTGAGACACAGCGAGGAGGGAACCTGATCCAGGAGAGACCTGCTGCTGTTGGCACAGTGACAACACAGATAGTGGAGGAAGCAAGAGTCAGGAACCCTCATCAATCTGACAGCGTCCACAAACACACACACACACACACACACATACACACACACCCACACACAGACACACACTTTGCTGTGTTCCAACTCCTATTGTTTTTTAGTTTATTTTTACATAAATCTACAGACAGTTAAAAAAGTGAGGACGTGTTCAGCAGCTATAAAAACCGTCTGGTTTGACCACTAAATGTCTCTGTGTTGAAATTGTTTCTAAAGCCCAGAGATTGTAAAATCCTCAGAGAGGAGCAGGGTTTCAGCAACTCTCACATGGGGCAATAGTCTCTTCACATCACCGTGGTTACAACAGGCAGGAAACGCTGTATAAAGTGTCTTCTACAAACCTCTGATTGTGATGAAGAGCGTGATGAAGAGTGTGATAAGCAGACCTGTCTCCACTGTGTTGGCCATCATCACAGAGACTGTGACTCAGCTGCTTAATGTCACCCTCACAAACAATGGCCGCCCTCCTCCTCATATATCTCACTCTCTGTGTGTCTTCGCTGCCTTCATCCACACACACACGGGTTGTTCAGTTTGTGTTGGTCGTCTCATCATGTTTACGTTCTTTATCTTTATTAGACACAGAACCATCAATGGCTGTTGACGTGTGTTTTACCTGAATAATATCGTGAGTGACAACCTGCCTGCTCTGCTGACCTTACAGGTGGTTATACAGGTGTATGAGTGTGAAGCTCCTCCTCCCCATATAAAAGGCAGATGATGGCGTCTGGAGACTTTTAATGAGTTGTTTTAAACTTATGAGCTCAAAGAGTGAAAGGAACCACAACAGAGGAAAAATAAATCCTGGGAAATTCAACACAAAGAACTGAACAACCAAAAAAACTCTCTCTGCTCTACTGACCACCACCACTTACCTAACCCCCCATTGCCTGATTACATCATTGTCTTCACACAGGACACAGGAGCACATCAGCTCCATCTCTGTTGGTCACTTTATTGATCATGTGGGCAGTGACTGGACTGTCCGTGGCCTGAGTTGAGTTCAGGGACATCCTGTCTCTCACAAATCAAACATGCTTCATTTCCTTCTTATTAGGGGCTATTAGTGGCTCGGACTAAGAGATTGCAGATCTGTTGCCAGGGACAGGCAGGAGATAAATGTGTGTCTCATGTTGATCCAGACCAGCTAATGCCTCCCATTAACAGTGAGAGCGCCTTGTTCCACAGGAGAGCACTGCCAAAGTACACAGTGATGGAGCAACAGGTGGAGCAGAGAGCTACGCTAAAATGGAAAAGGAGAAGTAGATTAAACAATGGGACTCAAGAGCATGAAATGAAGCCTCACTGTATCTTTACAGACTCATTTTAGATCTGAAATCTGGGGAGAAGTTTGACTGTTTCTGCCATTTGAGTTTTAAAGACAAGAAACGTGCACAGAGCAGGTAGGACAGACGCCACGTTCACTGTCACAGACACACGTGAGAAAATAAAGGAAACAAGCACCTAATCTGTCAAACTTCAGTGAAATGAACTTTCTACATCAGAATCAAAATCAGACTCTGGTTTACGCCAAGTAGGTTTTCACATACAAGGAACTTGTTTTGGTGCAAACAGTAAAAATAGCAAGAAGATAAAAATATGAACAAAGATAAAAACAAGCAGGTCAGATCACTTAAATATAGACAGGAGAGTTAACAATGACATAAAATATAATATCTACAATATAAATGGTATGAGTTCTGAAAGAGACAACAACCCTTACGTCATCTGACAGTGATCTGTTGCAACAGCCCATGTTTAAAGACAACAGTTAGTCTGTGAATATTCATACAAAAATATGATCGGGATTAGTTTCTAAGTATTTGACAATTTCACAGTCTGCTCTGTTCTGACTGTGCGACCAGGTGAAGTAACGCTGGGACAGACTGAACCTCATGAACAGCAGGTAGAGACTCAGTTTGCATTAACACACCTATTTGTTCTGGAAATGATCATGTGACCATGGATGTATTATAACTGAAAACCAGACTTCAGAACTGTTTTCTAGCTTCAAGGTTTGCTTTTATTATTTTTCCTGCCACTGTTCCTGAATTTGACCTTGGGAGTCGCTGCAGACAGGACACAGGTGAGACAATGATCTGGGAGGGTTGAGTATTATTTTCCCTCAGTGTGATCCAGATGTGAACCTCTGAATGTATTTCAAGCTTTCAGCGTTGAGCGTCACAGGATTCACTAACATGTTAGTATGAAGTGGAACTGCCTCGTCCACAAACTGGCATTGACCTAAGTCTCAGCTCCACACACGCCCCATCTCTTTGACCATATTTGGATTAGCTGGGAGTTAGGCGCGGAGTCAGGCACTGCCAAGATGGCGACGGTGGAGCAGCTCACTCTCAGCTTCAGAAACCTGTGGTGATGTCACAGAGGCTCCGCCCATCTTCATTCACAGTCTGCTATGTCTCAGCAGTGAACACATAGAGCTACAGTAAGCAGCAAGGGATAAACTTGATTCAGACATTTTTGTCCAGCAGCAGAGGTCCACCAGCCAGGAGCTGAACCTGGATGTTACAGTCAGGTGGTCACCCCTTCTCATTCCTCCCACATCACCAACAGGGTGACTGATGTCAGGGAAGGTTTTACAAAGCTCAGTGTAAAACTTCATCACACAGAAAGTGATTAAATTTCACTGACGTCTTCTTTTTAATGATGATGTGTAGAGAAGTGATTTTTGGGCTGCAGGGTTTTCACTACAAGTGACAACCTGGACACATTGCCTGGTGATAATGACAGTGTGTCACTAACATACTGATGCTGAGCAGGAAATATTCATTATGTTCACTGTGGTAATGTGGCGCTAGAGAGAAGGAGATCAGATTCAGAGGGATTCATCCTCTGTGGTTACTACAGATTTACTGAGATATTTTAGTCTGGACCACAGTCGTGGACTCAGCAGCACCGACATCCACTGAGCTGCTATCTGAACAGATAAAACACTGTATTACAACTACACATACAGACACACACAAAACAGCATTGTTACAGACACAGAAATCAAAGTGTTACCAAAGTGTCACTCATCATGTCTGCCCCTGTGAGGTCTGTTTTTATCACAGAGCTGCTCTCACTGCTTCATACAGAGGTTCACTGTTGCACACTCTGCAGGGCTCTGTGGTCCAGACCATCCTGTGCTGCTGCACTGTCATCAGGGTGAAGTGGTTTGGTAACCAGACCTGGCAGCAGCAGTCACAGTGGGTGGTACAGCCATCAGCACTCTTCACCCACATTACACCAGAGTTATGTAACGTAGCAAGAAGTGGAGCTAAACTGTGACTGTGGTCTGAAGAACATCTGACCACAGACCAGAAGACTCAAATCCACGACTCAGAGTATCACAGGAAAGACGGTCACTATCTCTCCTTCCTGTGGTACATTGTTGAATAATGGCCACAAGTGTTTTTCCAGAAAATGTTGTCACAGTGACCCTGACCTTTAACATTTGACCACCAAAATCTAATCAGTTCATTGTTTAGTCCAAATGAATGTTTGGAGAGACATTCACAAGAATGAGACGGACGGATAACCTGAACACTAGTTCCGTGTTCTCCAGCCTCCGTGTTCTCCAGCCTCCATGTTCTCCAGCCACCATGTTCTTCAGCATCCATGTTCTCTAGCAATCATGTTCTCCAGCATCCATGTTCTTCAGCATCCATGTTCTCTAGCAATCATGTTCTCCAGCATCCATGTTCCCTTTAGAACATGGAACATGAAACATGCTTGGGCTCCTCTTCCGGTGTTCCAGCTGAACATGAAGTCAGTGTTCTCCTCATGTTATGTGACCTCTGGACTGGAATGTAGCAGTACATGTGAGTCTGTGTGTGTTTGTCTGTGTGTGTGTGTGTGTGTGTCTGTGTGTTTCTGTGTGTGTCTGTGTGTGTGTCTGTGTGTTTGTGTGTGTGTTTGTGTGTGTGTGTGTGTGTGTGTGCATGTGTTTGTGTGTGTGTGAGTGTGTTTGTGTGTGTGTGTGTGTGTTTCTTTCTGTGTCTGTGTGTGTGTGTGTCTGTGTGTTTGTGTGTGTGTGTGTGCTGACAGTCAGTAGATACAATAAGACCCTAATTTTTAACAACAATGTAGTCGAAGTTTTAGTAGTTGTAGTTGTTGTAGTAGTTGTTGTAGTTGTAGTAATTGCAGTTGTAGTACTTGTAGTTGTATTTGTTGTAGTTGTAGTATTTGTATTTGTAGTTGTAGTACTTGTAACTGTCGTACTTGTAGTTGTAATAGTTGTAGTAGTTGCAGTTGTAGCTGTAGTACTTGTAGTTGTAATAGTTGTAGTAGTTGTAGCTGTAGTATTTGTAGTTGTAATAGTTATAGTAGTTGTAGTTACCTCACCCACTCGTGTCTCTGTCATGTTCGTCTCTTAAATCTGTTCTGATTTCAGTCTGAAAACTCCGGGACCACCGACAGCAGCGGCTCTGACATCTGTGTGTTTTCCCAGGAGGACGTCTGAAACATCTTCATGGGCACATTAGACCAATAAGAACTAACAAGCTGTGATTGGGGAGGAGCCACAGACAAGCAGCATTACAGAAAATCAGTTCTTCAGTGACGAGGGTTTATGTCCCTCACTGCCTGCCATACACAGTGTAGTGTGGCTGCTGCAGCGATTCTCTGACCAACACTAAACTCAACATTAAATTGTCCTCATGTCTCTGAAGGTGTCTGAGACGCCTCACAGTCACAGCTCTGCAGGCTCCCAGTGTCTCAGGCTAAAATAAGAGCTGAGCTATAATGAAACCATGTAGTTAAATCTAAATCGGTGGACGTGTATTTGCGTGGGCGGCATATTTTATAACAAGGAAAGTGAAAGCATGGATTTGCGGAAAAATGCCTGTTTGCGCCGAGGGCAACCGTAATGATAGGGCCTCAGGCTGAGGACGTGAACGCTGTCATCCACGTTGCATGACAACCTCAGGGGAACGGCGAGCTGCCAAACACGCCTGGTCGGATAAATGCGGGCCATGTCACATTACTTTGCTGTAACAAGCTTTTTTACATGCAATTACAGGCATACAGAATGAGTTTGCTCAGCATTAAGGGAACATTTTAGGGCCTTACAGCTCAGTTAACAGACTGACCCTGAGTCGCTCCTCACAGACTATTTTCAGGTTGGAAACAGCCTTTTTCCACTCGGAGCGTGACAAACGAGCTTCCTGCGACACGTCTGCGTGCAGGAGAGCGACACGGGAGAAAATACATTGTGCATATGCTGACATGACCCATATTGCAGCGGGAGAAACTAGTTTCCTGTGTCTTTGGGTCCATCAGGCTGAGGGAGTCTTTCACCAGCATGTGGCTTTAGATAGACACATGTTCGTCTTTGGTGGACAAGTTGTTTCTGCCTCTAGGAGTGAATGAGCTGCACATTCTTGATTTTTCTCTTTCAAACATAAGCAGCTGGTGATCTGATGATCTTCACAGAGTTTCCTCTTTGGTACGACCCACAGCTTCATCTTACTATGGATGATTTGGAAACAAACAGCGGCCCTCAACCTGCTCCTTACATCAACTTTGTTGCTCTTTATACAATGTCACCTGACTTCCTCCTTTGCTCCCATCATACTCACTACAGCTGTTAGAGGTCACCTGACAGTCAAACCTGAGTCATCAGCTGCTGCACAGACAACTGGGCTGTTTTTATCCAGGACACTGTTTGTTGTTGTTTTGACTGCTACTGTGAGATAGCATGTTAACATGCTAACATGCTGAGGTTTAGCTACCTGGCTGCTCTTGTGAGAGGTCCCCACAGATCACCAGATGTACACCTGACGCCCTTCTCAACAACACCTGGAGGAAGCTGGGAATTAAACCATCAACCCAGGGATCTGCAGGCAACCTGCTCTCCCACCTGAGCCATGGTCCCCTCCTCTCCAGGACAGTCTCTGTTTCTCAGGTGTGATTACCTGTGTCAGTCTGACAAGCAGTGAATGTAATGATAACAATAGAATCTCTGTAGGTGTTCACACCTTTTACCTGAATGTGGAGAAATCAAAGCTTCAAACCGTTTTGGATACTGTTCTGGTTTCATGAAAGGAGGACACGTGTTACCTGACTGTATTTGTCCAGTCAACAACATGTTTGTCCCACGTCAGTGGGAGGAAGAGTGTTTGGGCTGGTGAGGAGTCAGGTTTCGGTTGAAGAGTCTCCAGCAGCTCCGTGAGGCTGAACTCACACACTGCAGACATCAGCATGCTAACATGCTAACATACTGATGTTTAGCAGGTCAGTGTTTGGTCATTTACTGGAGGCTCTGGGTCTGTGGTGTTTTGATATGTGATAAAATTCTTTTCTGGAAGATGAAATTTGAAATATAATATTTGTTGCTGCTAGTTAATCTGAGAAGAAGTTAAAATACTGATTTCCTGGACAGTTTAACGCAAGCGATGCCTCTGTGAGCCTCTTATCTGTACAAATACACCACCACAGTTCAATAAATAAATGAAAATGAACAGAGGCGGTGTGTTTCATATTTTTAACATATTTTACATATGGGATATGAAAAGTGAATATTTTACTACGCTCAATTCTGTTTTTCGTCTGCTTGTGGAGATTTGAGTTTACATGATCTTGTCACATTTCAGTCAGGTACAGATGTGTTGAAGTGTCACCTGAACTGAGCTGCTGATATCAGGAGGAACTATAACCAGTCCTCCTGTCCTCCTGTCCTCTGAACGTCTGAGTTGAACTTATGAAGTTAAAAGTCTCAGTAATTTACTGAAACAGCTGATCACAGATGTCTCTGTCAAACAGGAGGAAACTGTGACTTTGTTGGGGACTATTTTCAGTGGCAGATTCATTTGGTATGTGTAAGTATGTGTGTGTGTGTGTGTGTGTGTGTGTGTGTGTGTGTGTGTGTGTGTGTGTGTGTGTGTCAACATAAACTACAGTGGGTTTGTGTTCATGGTGATGAAGAAACTTGTCACCTGTGGTTCACTATCAGACTTTAGAAGACTGGTCCTTTAGTTAAACTTCACCTGCTGTCTGATATGATCTTCTTCCTGCCTGTCAATCATCAACATGTGGTTAAACATTCTCTGTACTCCTCCTGATTCTGTCTGAGGCCAGGTTGGGTTCCTCTGGTGGGATCCTGGTTCTGTCTGTCACTCTCTGCTCTCATGACTGAGCTGAACGCCTCTGGTTATTTTGGTTCTAGGTTTCAGACCATGTCACTGTGGTGGAGGCCGGTGGAGACACTCAGAGACACACCCCCTTCTCCATGTCCTCATGTGACCTGACAACCTTATTTCAGCCATCTTCAGACACACACACACACGTTAACATTCTCACTTGCTCTTTCACAATGTAACACACACTCTGACCTCAGAGCAGTTGTCCATGTCAGTATCAGACTGGAGGAGGGGGGAATCCACTGATCAGCTGATCTGGAGACTTTAGTCCTCCATGTTTTCTCATCAGAGCAGGTACAGTGAGGAGTTCAGCCTCTGATGTTGTCTGCTGTGTGTGTGTCTGTGGAGACATCATTAGACTCACCACAGCTGGAGCTGATGATTGGTGATGACTACCTGCTGGGGCGGTGGGTGGAGCTGAAGATTGATGATGACTACCTGCTGGACCGGTTGGTGAAGTGCTGCAGGTTTTGTCTCTCTGCTGCTCTGTTTCCTCTGGTCCTGCAGAGGGAGATGAAGCTCTGACTGTAAACTGTCTCTGACAAAGGCGCTTTAATAGAAGTGAAAGAGGCACCACAGGTGCTAAGCCACGTTAACTTCCTGTGTTGTGGGCAGTGAGGTCACTAAATGAAGAGGCTCGACCCAGAACACAGACCAGAACCATGCAAGAACTGGTCTCCTCAGGACCCACGTCTGAGATGAAAACTGCTCCTGTTCCTCTCTCATTGAAAACCACAAGACATCATGGTTTTGTTTATGTCTTCTCCAGTAAATAAGCTACACAGTTAACTAACCACTGTCAACTAACCATAGTAAAACATAGTTAACTAATCACCATTAACTAACCATGGATAACCAGCCACAGTTAACTAAGCACTGTTAACTAACTAACCACTGTTAAATAACTAACTGTGGTTAACTAACCACTGTTAAGTAACTAACCACAGTTAACCAATTGTCATTAACTAACCACTGTTAACTAACCACAGTTAACTAACAGTTAACTAACCATTGTTCATGACCACAGTTAATTAACCACAGTTAAATGACCCCAGTTAACTAAACCCTGTTAAATGACCACAGTTAACTAACCACTGTTGGAGTCCACTGTGAGTTCTGAATTATATAAATCGACAGATGAATAGATCAGACAGATCAGGTTAATAAAGGCTGATGATGAGTTCAGTATTAAACACGATTTGTTAATGAATCTATCAAATGTCATTTAATTTAGTTCAATTTAATCTTTATTTAAATCTCAATGTAAATAACTAATTAAAAACTTAACCCATGTGGAGAAGAGCAGTGAGTCCACTGTGGTGAACACTGAAAATAACTGAAATCATTTTATCAGAAGTGATTATTTATTATTATTTATCACCTACAATCTAAACTGATTCCACTGAGCCGTCTGTTGATTATCTAATTACAAAAATAAATTTATCTGACTGGTATTTGAATAGAACTTTGTATTCATGGACACCATTGGACACACTAATCTGACATTAAAGGAGTCACTGTATGAGCAGCAGCAACATGGTGGAGAATGAGCTGCTGCTCTGACGTAGTTTGACTGTCTGAGTCTGATCCTTTCTCTGCTGAGGAGGTTAGGATCAGCAGAGATCTGCTGCTGAGTGGAGGCTGGGAGGAGGAGTGTATCCTCTGCAGGATTACACTCCCATCAGCAGGTAATCCTGCACTAGGTTGTGTTTCACCTAAACTAACCACAAACAGACACAGGAAGTCCTGACCCAGACAGTGAGCAGAGTGTGGAAACAAGAAAAGGACACTGATACAAAAAAATCACCTCTGCTGATGACCACTTCAGTATTTCCCTCAGTTATGTTTTAAAACAGCTGATCAGTGTGTCATGGAAGAAGTTAAATGACCCACCACTGCTCACAGACTTGTATCTGCTCTGACTGCATCACACTCTTCGTCTGCACAGCGAACAGCTGACGGAAAGTGACTGATGGAAACTGACACAGTCAACAAACCTGGGAAGGTTCCTGCTTTTTCCATCTGTCACTACCTGGAAACTCAGTGGGTCACATCTCTGAGTCACAGTGGGACACAGTGGGTCCCATCTCTGGGTCACAGTGGGTCACAGTGGGTCACATGTCTGGTGCTAACAAGCTGTGGACACCAGCACCGATGAAGCACCGGTGGATTGGTAGAAACACAGTCGACAGAACAAAGTGATGTGGGGCCATCATAGAGTGGACCAGAGGCTGTTATGGCTGTACTGGTCCAAAGGCTTCAACGTTTGACAGCTCGTTAATTTACTCTGATTAGATCATTAGACTTTGTGCTGTGTCTGATGCTGCAGGATTTTAACACACAGAGAACCCTCCTTCCTCTGCAGTGACAAGAACACAGAATACAGAACACAGAACACAGGCCTCTACAGTTGAGGTGGGGGGAGGGTGGTTACACTGTGTCAGGATGTGATTGGATGAAGATGAGGTGGGGGGGGGGGTGGTTACACTGTGTCAGGATGTGATTGGATGAAGATGAGAACAAGCCTGTGGAGCTTAGAGAGAGTGGGAAATGTGTATGTGAAGACGTGAAGAAGGAGATAATGTCCTTCACTGGATGTTGACAGGTGTACCTGGAACAGGTGAGCAGTGGACTCAGATCATTGGATCAGAAGGATGAAGAGTCTGAGAGAAGTTCACACCTTGACACACCTGTCCTGTCAGGGTGTGGACTCAGTTCCACAGAGTCTGATGGGTATTTAGCTGAAGCTCCCTGACTCTCAGTGAAACATGCACTGTTACTGTGAAACCTTCGTTTTAAACAACAGCAGCAGCTAAGACCTGAAGGTTTTCCTGAACCACTTTAAACCCCACAGCAGTGAATCCTGAACCCTCATGAATCCACTGAGCCTGGTTCAGATGATCACTAAAATGTTGGGTCTTCAGGGAGCCAGGATCTCAGCATGTCCCTGTTCACACCATGAACTCTGTGTGTGCTCACCTCCACCATCATTCTCCAGAGGATGAACCGTGAGTGTGAGCTTGTGAACTCCACTCTGGACCCAACATGTCTGATAATGTGACGGTTTCAGCAGTGGAGTCCTCCACAGATTTCTGTTGAACAGTCACAGCTGAATTAAAATGCTTTGATTGTTTATGTCCATTTCTGCTGGCTGTCAGTCTTCTTCCTGACTTGTTCTGGCTCATGACTGCCCCCTGCTGAAGAGAAGTGGACCAGTCTGAAACCAGTCTGAAACCAAGCAGAGACCTACTCTTTAACACATCAAGGTCAAACCTGTAAACACACGGACCACATTTATATGTATGAAGCCACTGTAGTTCATTGACCCTGTGACATTTGAAATTAGCACCAACAAACATGTGCTGTTCATGACAACATTTTCATATTGTGCTGGTCATGAAACCTGCAGCCTCCCTCAGACGCTTGTTTTGTTTTAGTTTGGGACAGAAATGGTCAGAATTTAATTATTGAGACAAAACTTCAGCAGCTTCATCCCACATTGATCTGACTGTTATTAGACAGTCCCCACAGATCCTCAGCTGGTTTAATGTGAGGCTGCAGTGGATATCCTATCATCAGAGCAGGAGACAGGATATATTACATATGTTGGTCTTTTAATTGTCCTCGGGACCCTGCTGACCCTCAGCTGCAGTGCATTATTGGAAACATGAGTCAGTGTAGATGGAAGCCAGATGGTGGAGTGAGGGTCGACGGAGGGAACACCTTCTCCCACTGAGTTCTAACATGAGTTATGTAAGTGCTGTGTTTTTCCATAACAGGTCAAGTGTTGAATTATTAGCCATGTTTAAACAGAGGAAGAATCATGTGACTCCTCTGTTTGATCTGTGGTCTCTATCTGTATTAATGTAGTTACCTGTCGTCACTGCTGAGAGCTCCTTAAGTATGGTAAAATATTATTTGTTGTATTTTTTAATATTAATTTATTGATTACTCAATTCTGACAGAAGTCATAAAGACTTCTCCAAAACTGATTTATAACCAATTAATCTCATCAACATGAGCTTTAGCCTGTGATTTATCAGTGATTTATCTTTGCACCATCAAAGGTGAACATGTTTATGACATCGCTGACTCTACATCAATAACAGTGTCACAAACACAGAACCTCCTGGACCACCTGCAATTTACCTGCCAATCATCTGTGGGTAGAAGATGAAGGTCAGCAAACTCACCCGGAGGAACCGAATGCTGTGTCTCAAATCAGATACTTCAGTCAGTACACTCTCATGTAGTACACTGTGTACACAGTACACACACATGTAGTCCACACACATATAGTACACTGTGTACACAGACACACATATGTATTACATAGTACACACACGTAGTACACTGTGTACACATTACACTCACTGGTGTGTTGTCTCAAATCAAACCACCCTCAGGTTTCTGAAGCTCAGAGTGAGCTGCTCCACCGTTGCCATCTTAGCAGCGCCTGACTCCGGCCCTAACTCCCAACTAATCCAAATATGGTCAGAGAGGTGGGGCGTGTGTGGAGCTGAGACTTAGGTAGATGCTGTTTTTTTTACCAGGCTGTAAACATGTTTCTTTCTGCAGTAGAGTTGGAAATTTTAACATGGGAGTCTATGGGGACTGACTCTAGTGGTCATTAGAGGAACTGCAGCTTTCAGGTCTTCACTGTTGATGCTCCAGGTTTCAGACTATCTATCTATCATAGCTTTTGGGGAAGGTTACTGTTAAAACTTAATTGACATGATGAACATGTGTAATACAGGACTGGGCCTATGGAGTAAAATGTGTCACTGCAGCAACAGATTTTTGTGTCTATTGTGACTGCAGGATAACACAAAGTAAATGTTGTGCAGCATTATAACATGAGCCCAAATACACCATATGCAAAAAGTAAGGCATGTTTGGAAGTGACATGGGTGTACCTAACATATACACATCCTCCACCTTCAACTAACCCTCTGTAAGGCTGATCATCATCAGTCTCTTCATCATGATATCAATGTCTTCATCTCTGTCCCCAACCAAGGTCATGAGAAACCTGGAGTCATGTTTGATGTATCTGTCTCCAGGTCCTGACTCTTGGTTCTGTACAACATCAGGTCTGACCTCCACCCAGATCCTGGTCCGGGTCCTGGTTATCGCTTCCCTCCTCTGACAGACCTCCCTTGACCCACAGTGAAACTCTGACAAATGGTCCAGAAGCACCAGTACATCTGGTCTTCATCACTCTGCTCCTCACCCACCTCCACTAACTCCCTCTGACCCTGAACCAGATCCAGTCTCTGATGTTGCCTTCAGAGTGACTTCTGGGTCTGAACTCAGCCATTCAGCCTGATACTCCTTCTCCTCCACTGTGTTACTCCAATGAATGTGGTCTGTCATCACCATCCCTGCACACAGACAGTCTTAGTCCAGACTGTTCTGGTCTGTGGTTCCCTGATGGTGGAATCAGCTCCTGAAGTCTATCAGAGCAGGATATCTTCAAGAACCTGCTGAAGCCTCCTGTCTTCAGAGAGCACCTCCTCCCCTAACACCTCTAACACCCTAACATGTCTAACTAGCTCTTACTCTGACTTTCACTTCACTTCTTTACCTGATCTTCTTCAATTATTCAACAGATGTAGAACTGAGTCCTGACACCAAGGTCTCTACTGACCTGAAGCTTCACTGATCCACCTCACTGAGAGTCTCTGTGGAGGAAACAGTCTGACACATGAGTCAGTGTAAATGTAGATGTAACCACTGACCTGAGTGTCATCCCTGTATTCATAGCAGAGTTACAGACAGCACAGGACCTGACCACCAGAGGTCATATCCAAACATGTTCCATCAAGTCTGGACCTGGTGTTTAATGTGTAGCTCAGGCAGTTTAGGGCCCAGACTGACAGAGCAGAGATTTGTCACATCTCTGACAGTCTCTGTGGTGATGGGGTCAGAACAGGGTTGGTGGTCCTGACTGATTTTCTGAGGCTCTTTGTTTTCTTGTCCTCCCTTCAGAGTTCAGAGGCGTCCTGTGGGCTGGCCGTGGAGGTACATCATCCTAATGGCCCCCACGATAATGTAAATCAGAAGTGTTAATGCACTTACAGTCCATATGGACACCTCCCTGGGACTTGACGTTCCCAGCATGTCTGCAATGGTTGTTATACTGGCAGATCAAGGTCCTGTTAGAGCCAGACAGTGATCACATATCAGCTATTCAATCCAGCCTCGCATTGGTCAGAGCCCTGACCTTTCTCAAAGGGGTTGTTGCCTGTGGACTGTCAGTGGAGGTTTAAACATTTAACCTTTGGGAGGGTCTCTCCGCCTCAGGACCCGGTCACACCAGTGCCTATGACAGCTACATTCTGGATCAGGACCAGTTCATGCTGGTGGAGTCACAGAGATTTTAAGTCATGCACTTGTGTAGAGAAAGTAAAGTTTGACTTGGTGAACTGGCATGAACCTTTGAGCCACCCTCTAGTTTCAGACTACGTCACACTGCTGACCTTTCAGGAGTAAGAAACCTGAGAGCCCAAACTGAATGGAGCCATGTTAGCTTAGCCACATTAGTTTTGTCATACCATCCAATTAATGCCACCATGCTCTGTGTAAACAGTTGCACAGACTTGAGACATGGTGTGGAATCTAGGTGAGTGAGTCTACAGTGTTCAGGTCTCAGTATGACGTATCATCCCACCACACTCGAGGTTGGATATATAGAGGTGAGAGTCAGACATGGGTAGAACAGCACACACCTTTAGAAAGAATTTAGGGTGGTGCACCCAGACAAGTGATGGAATTAACTGCAAGTATAAAGAAACAGGACGGTGTGTTGCTAAGCTACCAGCTGTGCAAGGCTGCAGACAGATTCACAAGTTTAAGTACAAATTCAATCACTGACTTCAAGTTACACTAAAACGACCATGAATGACAATGGTCAAGACCGTTGGCTCTAGTGAGTCAGTGTCCTTCATCCTCTGGGGACCATCAATATTCTTGGATCATCCAATAGTTGAGATATTTCAGTCTGGACCACAGTGGTGGACCAACCAACTGACCGACCAATCAAATGTCCTGACAGACTCACACAAGAAGAACATGTAACTTCATCTGTCAGTGATATGAACTCTGTCACCTCCAGCGTCTCGTGGGGTACTGGGAGCCATCCCAGTATTAACCCCAGCAGTAAGAGCCCTTCTTCCCTTTTAAACATTAACCAAGCAGCAGCTGCCTTTATCTCAAAGCCCTATGAGGAATGTGTTGACCACGGTGTGGTTCAGGATCTAGAGGACAATGTCAAGACCACTGGCCTCAGCACTATGTGGGACTGGACCATGTCCAGAAGGGTTTGCACCAAAGAAAATGGAGCCCTGTTGTTTTCTGTGACATGGAGACAGAGAAATCCAATCAGCACCTATATATACTTATATATGATTTGCACTATAAAGTTATTTTTTATCTAACTTCACCAGTTTTAGATTTATTTATTTTTTTGTAATTCAAAATCGCTGAATTTTCACATTTACTGTTCAAATATTGAGAAGAGAAGCGCGGTGAGGCAGCAGCCAGATGAGCCTCACCATGGATTGCGCAATGACTCGACTAACTGTGCTGGCATGCTATGCAGTGAGACCGTATTGCTGTCTCTCTGTATGTCGCTATTAAAATGTTCAAACACTTTTGCTATATGAACAAAATTTCCATAGTTTAGCTGATGTATTTAATGTACAGTGTTTTTTGTCAACAACTGCATGTGTGTAACGTGTTTCTTGTGCTGAGCAATCATAAAATGGCTGCAAAGAGGCATTAAGTGAGGCCCGCAGTTCTCCTGCCTCATGGTAGGGGGCCCTCATGATCCCAGTGATTCTTCTTGCAACTCCAATCTACAGTTAGTGTAGCGTCCCGGCTAAATGATGGTCGAACTCTCAAACTGATGGTTCATGTTCCTTTATTTTGCGAACCGTGATCCATTTAATGAACATTATGAACACACCGTAAGAGCTTGTGCCTCTTATTAGCCAGGTGCTGCGTTTCATGTAACTTAAGCACACTTTTAGCATTGACACACTCTTCTCACAGCCGGTGAAGTCCGAAGCACCGGATGTTTACGAGGTTTCGGCGGGACGCCTTCAAAATAAAAGCGCTGGATATAACATCTGCTTAATATATTAAAAAATAAAATAAAAAATGACCTGGCCTTAACTTATGTTCATGAACTAAATAAATAAACATAAAGACAACAAAATGTAGTTATGTGTTAATCATATTAAAGGTCATTTACAGTTAGCAAGTCAAGTGCAGCCATCCCTTTATTTTTTCCTCTTGTCTTGCCTTATTTTCAAAATGGAGGATTACATATCTAAACTCAAACAGTTTTCTAAACTGGAATATCAATCGAAGCAGGAGGTAATAATTAAAGGAAGACCAACGCCGGAGCTAGAGGGTTTGCTTCAGACTGCGGGACAGAAGACCCGGTCTTTTCAAACAGAGTGGTACACACGAAAAGGCTGGCTGTGTGGGTGTCCAGTAAGAAACCGCCTTTTCTGCTTTTCCTGCCTTCTTTTCTCAACTTGTGACAATTTCTGGACTCAGATGGGATATTGTGACCTGAAGAATTTGCAAAGAAGCCTCATCAAACATGAGCGATCAACCACTCACATTCAAAGCCAGATCGCACTAAAAACGTTCGGGGTGTCCAGGATAGACTTGGCTTTGGACCAACAGCAAAGACTCAACATCAGCATCCACAATGCTAAGGTAAAAGAGAACCGAGAGATTTTAAAAGATCTCATCAATGCCACCTGCTTCCTCCCCAAACAGCAGCAAACAGGCTCTGCCAATCGTGGCAACTATGTTGAACTCTTACATGCTTTTGCTGAGAAAGATGACAGGCTAGCTGGACATTTAGAGACATCCACTGTGTTTTCTGGCTTGTCAAATAGAATACAGAATGATTTCATTGAAGCAGTCGCTAATGTCATTAGAAATGACATTAAAAAGGAGATCAGTGCAACCCCATTTGTTGCTGTAGAAGTAGACGAGATCACAGACGTCACAAACCAAGCTCAGATTTCTGTCATATTGCGGTGTGTGGCTAACACTGAAGCAGACTGTGAGGTGAAGGAGGCGTTTTTGGGTTTCGATGACATGAGTGAGGACAGACGCGCTCCTGCCATTGCTGAGTATGTCCTGGGAGTGTTGGAGAAGTATGACTGTGTTGACAAGCTTGTAGCTCAGACCTATGATGGGGCGGCTGTAATGGCATCAGAGCTTAATGGCGTGCAAGCTAAAATTAAAGAAAAAGTGCCCGAAGCCATGTTTACCCGCTGTTACGCACACAGGCTGAACTTGGTGCTATTGCATTCAGCAAAGTGCTTGCCCGAGTGTCGCACGTTTTTTTTAAAACAGCTGAGGGCCTAGTGTCATTGAGCAGCTCATTTAGCTCAGGACACAGTGAGATACCTTCAGTCTGGATCTGCCCTGGGACTTTTGTCTCATCTGATCCTGTCTTCTTCCTACATGTGATCTGGTTCTTTTGACTCGTCCTGTTTGTGTAAAACCTCATGTTTTATTTTGGTTCAGTTATTTTCATCTATTAAAGTTTTTATTGTCTCTTTTTGGCTGAGCCAATCAAAAGTGTCCATATAAAAGGAGAAGCCAGGTGAGCTACCTGTCAGTAATGGTGACGTGATCGGGTTCAGATTTTCAGATTTGACATCAGTCACCTTGGGCTTTGTTGGGTCTTAGTGACACAGGTATGAGCTGGGTCCAGGTCTCAGGTCATTGTTCTCACAGAGGGTGGTGATGCACCTGAAGCTGAAGAATAACTTACACACATTAACACCTAGGCTCTGACTCACACCACACTCACCTATATACATCATCCATGACAAACTAGAGACCATCTAGAGAGGATCAACCAGCTGAGATGACCACACCCATCTTCAAACTCCACCTTCAACTACACACCTGTACAGGTTCATAACTGGATCGTGCAGGTTGTGATGAAATGTGTCCACAGACAGAGACAGACAGACAGACAGACAGACAGACAGAAAGACAGAGACAGAGAGAGACAGACAGAGACAGGTATCATCAAGCATGCTATGAAATCACTTCATATAAAGTCTGAAGTAATCTGTATCCTATATGTGAGCGTTCTAAAGAACTGATATGAGAACAGTGAAGAACATTATGAAGTGAAAAGTTCTCATTAACTTCTACTGGAGATAAACATCCTGAGAACAGACTCAGCTCTTCTCCAGAACATTTACCCACAAACCTCCTCTCTACGGACATCAGTCTGGAGGTGGCCTCACTGTCTCAGACTGTGATTCAGACTTGCTGCTTTGCCTCTGGTCTGGAGTCATGAGTTTCTGCTGAGGACTCTATCTGTCCCCATCCATGGTGCCAGTTTAACAAAGTGAGACAGAAACATGGCTGAATCAGCTGCAGGAGAATAAAAGCCACTTGTACGTGAATAAATAATTAACAGCTTCTAGTTTTTTGTTGAAATAAAGTGTTGAAATTTAAATATTAAACGAGCATAAATACTTCAGCTCAGCAGCCTGTTTACAGACACTTTGGTCCCTGCCAATTAAAAACCTGGATCAGTGAGCTCAGTCCTCAAGGCTTTGTGTGCTCTGGACTTGACTAACAGGCTTGATGTGGTTGACTGTGCTCCACAGTCTGAGCTGATGGAGGCAGGTGGCTCTGACTTTGACCTAGTCTCTGCTGCCAGCAGGCAGCTGATCACTTGGCCCGGTGCTGCTGCAACGTGCAACTGTTCATGTAGACACTTGAGCTGAGTCCAGAAAGGCAGATAGAGGACTGGACTGAGGCTGGTTTCTTCTCAATAAACCACTGTTTTAAATGTTTAATATATGTTTTTCTTTTTTTTGATGTGAGGTTTTTTTTGTAGAAAATGAACCAGTCCTGAGGGTTAGTTTAGTCTCACACACTCACTGTGTGTCCACAGGTTGGTGTTGGTCAGAACTGTTTGACATAATGATTTTTATTTTTTTTTATACTGCAACAACTTGTCACCACAGTCACTCAAACAAGGGCTTAAAGGTAAGAACACACCCACCCGCATTTGAAGAGTAACTGTCCAAAGTTTGTCTTCACTGCCAACTGGTGGTGACAACATGTTCCTGGTACATCAGTACAATTTAAAACATCCTGTGAAGGACAGCCTCCTCCTAAGAGAGGTTAAAGGTCCATATGGTCTAAAGGTAGATGTCCATGTTTTTTTGATTATAAAGCAGGTCTAGGTTCTATATTAATACTGTGAAAGTATCAAAGCCTCAGTCCACAGAGAAATGCACACAGCCTGTATTCAGAAACTGAGCCTTAAAACCAGCCATCAGGACTTCTGGAACTTTGTGATGTCACAACGAAGCAGTCACTGCTCTCAGCCACGCCCCAAATCCAACCCACCTGGGTTTACCTGAAACCTGCTATATTTATATTTTATATTTTTGTATTATACAAAACTACACTGAGATGGTTTTTGGTTCTTAAAACCACAAATATATCTTCTGATGATATCAGCAATTGAGAAGTTAAAATCTGGACCTTTAAACATCAATAAATCTGCTTAGAGAAAATAAAGAAGAATATGTTCCTTACAACTTCAGAGTTGTTGTCCCCATCATGTCCAGACACTCAGTGATTATTGTCCACAACCTCTTCCAGCTCCTCCTGGGAGATCTCGAGGTGTTTCAAGCCAGATGAGACACCTCATCCCTCCTGTTCTGGGTCTTCCCCAGGGTCTCATACCAGTTCAATGTATCTGGAAAACCTCCAAAGGAAGACATCCAAGAGACATTCTTATGACCCACCTCTCAGCCCCCCTTGGACGCCTCAGCTCCCTGTGGATGCCTCAGCTCCTCTGTGAGCGGAACCACATAGGAAACCTTCAGTCATGACCCAGAGGTCAGGACCAAAGGTGACGGTTGGAACGTAGATCAACTAATAAATTGAGAGCTTCGACCTCAGGCTCAGCTCCTCAACAGTCTACATCACTGCTGAAACCACATCAATCAAATAATCACCCACCATTTCTGGGTAAAGACCCACAGCTTCAGACCTGGTGGTGCTGACTCTCACCAACTTTACATTTGGCTCCAGTCTGTTCTGCAGGTCACAGTTTGATGAAGCTGACAGAACCACATGGACTGAGGTTCCCAAACTGGACTCTCTCTACCCCTCAGCTGCACCTTGAGATCCTGTCCATGTGGACTGAATGGGCAAACTCCAAAGACCCCCTCTGGTAACCTTACAAGGGTGAGGAAGTGGATCAGGCCTTGGCCGCGCCCACCACCTGCTGGCTCCAGGTGTCCAGGTGAAAGAGCAGAGAGAATGCAGATGGTTAGAGGAGGAAACATCAGAGACTCAGCCTCATGTTTGAGCCTCAGTCAGACCCAGACTTAGATGGTGCTGACTGACTATTTTACTCATCATTTGTCTTTATTTTATAAAAACATAATGTGGACATAAACAAGGTGAAACACCTGATCTTCATCAGAGGCTCATGTGTTAGAAGTAATGTGTTGCACAGCATCATCATCATCATTGTCAAAACACAACAAATACAACTAAGGATGAAGGCTTCAGTCTAAATGTGAGAAAATAAATCCAACAACACATTCAGAGGTGGATGTCACTCAGATTTGTCGTCTACAGCTGCCTCCATCTCTCCTCATGTCAGACACTCACTGATGTTAGAGGCCTCTCAGTCTGGGGGGTGTGTTTCAGTGATGTCTAGTTAAGCGTGTAACTGGGTTGTGCAACTTTATTGCTTATATAACAGGTCATTTAAAACGGTTAATTGGTTTGATCGTACGTGCCAATGGTCAAGTCCAGAGTTTTAGTTTGTGTCAGTGTGTTGTCAGGTCGAGACGCTGAGAGAGACCAGTCCAGGAACAGGACCAGAACATCCTGATCAGGGATCAGGGGTGTCGGTGACATCAGAGAGTTGACACAAAATCCAAAAAACATGACAAAAACCTATCACAGACAACATCAGTGATGACACCTGTAATGACACATAAGTGGTCCTGCAGTTCACCACCCACACTTCCCATCATACCTTTCACCTGGTCACTCAGGGTGACCACTTTCCTGGCATCATTATGTCACGTCCACAGCAGTGTGTCCTCAGAAAACCAGAGCCATTCATTCTGCTGCACTCGTGGTGAATCTGACCCCAACCCAGGCCCCTCCCTCCCTGAGACAGCAGATCAGCGGGGGTGGAGGGGTAACAGTGAAGAGTAAGCTGCTGTATTGGGGCAGTAATTCTAAATAATGATCTGGTTTCGTTGCAGATGGCAAAGTCACCCTGACTGCGCTCCAACAGAGATGTTTAGGATCTGAACTCATTTCTGCTCATAAACATTAGAGACAGAAACACACACACACGAGACCTGGGAGAAACCCCCCACATGGGAGTGTTTATGAATTATCATGACAATTTTATAAATGATGATAATAAATAATAAAAATAATAATAATATCACTCAGTCTCTGTCTATAAATAATAATAATGTTTATAAATAATAAAATATAACCTCAGTTCTCTCTGATGAATTGTAACAAATATTTATAAACAATAAGAAGAAGAAGAAGAAAAAATAATAATAATCAAATATAACCAGTCCCCTCAGTGTTTCTATTTATACATATTATATATATATATATATATATATATTAGAGAAACCTGAGGATCAGACTGAGGAATATGAAGAAGCTGGAGGAAACACCAGAGGTCTGTAGGTTTGACTCTGGGTTTTCAGAGGTACAATGGTGGTTCACCTGTTACCGGGGTAAATCACCATGGTAACTAATGCTGGACTCCTAACCAGGTTAAGTTCAAGATAACATATGTATAACCTACTGCTGAGTCTGTGGACCATTACATCACTGTTAGTAGAGGATCCTGTGGAGTCTAGTACTGGATCATGATCAGGGTCTCTGAGGAGGTCAGAGACTTCAGAGACTTCAGAGACTGGCTCTGTTTTTCCCTGATGATGACCTTATGAGAGATTCTCGTCAGGGGGGGTCACCAACTCTTGAAACACAGTCTGCAGAGTAATATAGGAAGTGTAGGAGCTGCTGAGAACCTCAGTCCTGCTCCCTGGACCCTGACCAACTGATACAGCTGGTAGATGTTTAACTCTGTGACTGCTTGATCCATAAATAATGTAGAGCCTCATTTATATACTATTGTATAATAAATCCTGTTGTATCTCCATTCAGGAACAGAACTCAGGAGGCCAGGGAGGCACTAAGGGACTGGTTTGAGTCCACAGATCTGAATGTTCTCTTGGAGTCACAGGAAAATGAAAACAGCAAACACTGGACAGAACAGTTGACTGCACCATGGATTACATTAAGTTCTGTATGGACACTGTGATACCAACAAGGCCTATATGCTGCTTCAACAACAAACCCTGGATCAACAGTAATATCAAGACCCTCCTCAACCAGAGAAAGGAGGTCTTCAGGTTTGGAGTCAGGGAGAAGTGTAGATATGTGCAACATGAGCTGAAGATAAGATTAAAGCAGGTGAAGGAGGTCTACCTCCAGGAAAAGGGGGTCCACCTCCAGGTGAAGGAGGAATACCTCCAGGAGAAGGAGGACCACCTCCAGGAGAAGGAGGGCTACCTCCAGGTGAAGGACTACCTCCAGGTGAGGGAGGGCCACCTCCAGGAGAGGGAGGATTACCTCCAGAAGGAGGGTACCTCCAGGAGAAGGAGGTCTACCTCCGGGAGAAAGAGGTCTACCTCCAAGTGAAGGAGGATTACCTCCAGGAGAAGGAGGGCTACCTCCAGGTGAAGGAGGATTACCGGGAGAAGGAGGACTACCTCCAGGAGAAGGAGCACTACCTCAATGAGAAGGAGGGCTACCTCCAGGTGAAGGAGGATTACCAGGAGAAGGAGGATTACCTCCATGAGAAGGAGGGCTATCTCCAGGAGAAGGAGTGGTACCTCCAGGTGAGGGAAGACTACCTCCAGGTGAAGGAGGATTACGTCCAGGAGAAGGGCTACCCCCATGCGAAGGAGGATTACCTCCAGGAGAAGGAGGGCTACCTCCAGGTGAGGGAGGGATATCTCCAGGTGTAAGAGGATTACCTCCAGGAGAAGGAGGGCTACCTCCAGGTGAAGGAGCACTACCAGGAGAAGGAGGACTACCTCCAGGAGACGGAGGGCTACCTCCAGGTGAGGGAGGATTACCAGGAGAAGGAGGATTACCTTCATGAGAAGGAGGGCTACCTCCAGGAGAAGGAGTGCTACCTCCAGGTGAGGGAGGACTACCTCTAGGAGAAGGAGGGCTACCTCCAGGTGAAGGAGGGTTACCTCCAGGAGAAGGAGGGCTACCTCCAGGTGAAGGACTACCTTCAGGTGAGGGAGGGCTACTTCCAGGTGAAGGAGGACTACCAGTGTCTGTAGCTCTCTGAGCTCTCATCATCTGGGGCCTTCACCTGAGAAATGGTGGAAATCTGACGTTTCTCTTTTTTCACGTGTTAATGTGAGGAAGGGAAATGAGTGAGCCCACTGGTTGTAAGTGCAGCAGCTGATTACCCACCGTCCCTCAGTCAAGTTGACCCTCAGGTGTTATCTTGTGGTTCTCTTGTAGGACAGGCGCAAAGGAGGAAGTCGGAGTTCTCAGGAGGATGAAGAGGCCACTGGTTGTTTCCTGTGTGTCACTGATAATCACTGTTTCTTTTATCAAGACTACAGCCCCAACCACACTTAACATTGTAACCATGACAACAAAGGTACTCTAACACGCACAGACACCTAGAGCAGGTGGGGTGTTAGGTGCCTTGCTGACGGGCCCTTCAGCTGTGGATTTTGATGTCTCTAACAGTGAGACATCAGAGTCTGTCACAGTGACATGTGTGCTGCCAGGATGGTGGACTGAGTGTCATGTGACCACTAATCACACAGTGCACGTGATGAAGTCCACCAGTGTCAGTGAGGATGGACAGTGTGTGTGTGTGTGTGTGTGTGTGAGTCTCCTTTCATTTGTGCATCAAAGCCTCTTTGTAGCCTTAACACACAAAAGGAGACTCAAAGTCAGACTGTGGTTTTCAGAGCAGCTGCTTTCTGCAGAGCCACAATTGGTCCCTTCATCTGATCCAGGGGTCAGGAAGGACTGTCCCGTTTGGCCTACAACAAAGGACTTCCACACAATCTGTCAAAGCCAAATGATGTGCCCCCCCCAACCCCCCCATCCCCCCCCCCACCCCCACCCCCCACCACCCCCCACCACCCCCCACCCCTTGCTGTGACATCAGTAAAATGGCCGCTCTATCCTCCAGTCATTATCCAAATGTATGTGAAGACACTGGTGGACTGTGTTAGCTCTGGCTGCTCAGTGAACTGTCACTGATCTGATGCACATCAGTGAGGTTTCAGGTCTTCAGTGGACACACTCATTAATGTTGTGTCCCTCTGAGGACACTGACGTCCTGTCGTCACTGTTGGTCATGTTCTTTAATTACAGTCATCCTTAAAAGACCCAGACTCTGCTCCACACTGTACAGTTTGCTCTGCCTCTGATGTGCTCGTCTTCAGCTCTGGTTGCTGAAGTTCTCTTCAGAAAATAAAACATGTTCATGGAGTGTTCATCATCATCATCATCATCATCCATCAGCAGTGGAGCTCCTCCCTCTGTGGTTAATGACCCCATGATTTTATCCTGAGATATGACCCACGTTGATCTGATCTCACAACAAATTATTCTTTATGTGGTTATTTCATTTGATTTGTTTTCTGTTTCATTTCAAAAATCCCGTTAGGATCAGGTCCTGTTGGTCCTGTCACCTCATGTGTTTGTCCCCAGTTTGTTTTCTGTGTGTTTGTGAGTGTTTTTTATTTCAGACCGGTTCAGTTCACAACTCGTCTCCAGATCATTTTCACTCTCTGTGTCACACTTCAGCCAAATCCTGTTTGCTGTGTTAGTGTGTTTTTAGTAACCGGTTTCCTCCGCGTGTATGAGGTTCCACTTGTTCCCCCAGCTTCTTATCAGTCTGCCTGCTTGCTGTGGATTTCCCTGCTCACCAGCAGAAGGATTTCCAGTCTCCGCCTGCCTCTTCAGATCCATACTCTGCCTAAACCCTCAAACCACCAACCGCTTCACTTTCCTAACCTCCACCTGCAGTAACCTGTCCCCCGACTTCATCCTCTTCATCAGCTACCACACCCCTGGAAACCCCTCACAGCGAAGATCACTGTTCTGTTTGTGGGACAAAAACCTTACACATGTGGGTGATCACTACCCACACTGTATGATGTTACGTGTTTCCACTCACCTGGATGTGTGATAGGTGTGTCTGAACTGCTTCTGTGAATATGTGAAGCTTCATGTCTTTTACAGAACTGATCAATAACAAATCAATCAATATTCCAGTCATCAGAGACAGAGTGAAGGAAGACTTCCCCTTCTTATTTATTATATCTGTGTATAAGAGCCTGATTCACCCCGATTATGTTTTTATAGATTCATTTACAGTCAGTGGACCTGAGTCAAACATGACACCAGCAGAATTTACAACATTTTAACAACATTCAGACAAAATGACAAATTTAGCAGTAGCTGCTATGACGAGCCTGTCAGCTGTTCATAACACGTTGTGACGATCAGGTCCAGGTCTGTGGACTCTGAGCTGTGAGGGTCTCCTGTGGACAGGCTCATTGTGTGTGGACAGTGGGTAGATGTACCACATGACCACACCTGACGGGTTAATGGAGACGGTGAACTCTGTGGTGGCATTCAGCCCCTTCACCGTGGTGCCAGTGAACACGTCGTAGGCCTGAGGACAAGATGAAGACACACCTGCTTCAAAAACACTGATGAGCTCAGATAAGTCTGTCCCCTGGTGCATGCTGGGAGAATTTCTAACACATCTTCCTCATGATCCGCTCTGATTGGCTGATGGTGCTGCCTTTTTTTTACAGCAGAAACACAGAACCAATCAGCCGCAGATAGGTGTGGTCTGAACCACTGTCTGCTCTTTACACAGAGCGGAGCTGCTCATTAGTATCTTCCTCATCCTCTTACTCCTCCTCCTCCTCTCTCCCTTTCTGTTCTGTTCCTCATGTTGATCTAACACTAAATTTCCCACTGAGCATCAATAAAGTTTCATCTTTTGTCCTAAAATCTTATTCCTTGATAAATGACTGAAATAGTTAATTGATTATCCATTGATGAGGTGATCATGTGACAACACAGGTGAATGCACAGGTGAACAAACCTCATAGTTTCCAGGGTCATAGTGGAGTTTGTGCAGAGAGCAGTGGTAGAGCAGCGGCATGTCTGTCCTCCGGCTCAGGAACACCAGGCTGCTGGCTGAGTGAGACAGAGGCCTCCAGTACACCTCGACGTGACTCTGCTCCTGCTCTCTCACACACACACATGCACACACACACATATTGTTTCCCAGCCCTGTTAGTTTACTGTAAATAAGCTAACAGTGATAATAATGAAGATGATGATGATGATGATAACCTGCAGTAGGCGTCGCCCCTGGATACCTAGGGGGTCCTGGTTGATGGCGATGACTGCTTTGTTCTGCAAGATGGCCCTGGCCTTGTTGTCCAGGTTTCGAAGGTCGTTGGACATGATAAGAGGCGCCGCCATGATGGCCCACAGCGCCATCTGAGAGCGAGCCTGGTCCACGCTCAGGCCGAAGTTACCGATGATGAGCTGAGGAGAGAAGAAGGAGGGATGAAGACACCTGGCTCATGTACAGTGAACATGTGACAGAGGAGAGAGGGCAGGTCCTTCACGTTACTGTCACAGAGCAGCCAATCAGCAGTGAGGACAAACATCACAGATTTAGAGTATGGACGGATACATGTGGTGACATCATGATCTCATCACTGCTGCAGGGAAACAATGATGTCAAAGACAGCCAGCTGGGTCATACCATCGTACCATGTCAGGGTCGTTCCAGCGCCCGGGGCCGGCGGCCGGCTGCAGGTAGTCCTGGTTGTTGGAGAACCAATCAATGATGTCCTGGACGCTGTCCCACGAATCCTGGATGTCACCGTAGTTCCTCCACAGGTGACAGATGTCCCCCAGCAGAGAGTAGTTCACCTGGCGGGAGCAGTATTACTCACATATTAAAGACTGAGAGTCAACAGCAGAGGGTGGATATCTGACCTAAGACTGACAGGACCAGACCTGAGACCGACCAGACCTGCAGGGACCTGCAAGCGACCCGACAGGTAGAAAACATGTTTGGGTCGGGATCAGTCACGTTGGTCATTTAAAAGATATCCATACATGAGTGATCAGGGTCAGTGGAGGAGTGAGTGGTTACTCTAAGTACTGTAGGTTACAGTGAGGTCACAGTGAGGTCACAGTGAGGTCACAGTGAGGTCACAGCTCAGACGTCTATGAGTTGATGTTTCCCTCCAAACATCTCAATAAATGTTCAGATGATCCAGTATCTCACCAATAGTCCAACAGATACGACCTCACAGATTTCTCTCATCTGCTTTTTGTGTTTTATATAATTTTGTTGTAAATAAATGTTTTGTTGCACTTGTGTGTTTCCCATGGCTTTGTTGCAGTCTGAGAGCCAGTTGGTAACAGTAACACAACTCAGTGCCTGAGTTTACACTAATGTATCGGGTTCAGGTCTCAGATTCTGGGCCAGCAGCTCTGTGAGGCTGTACCTGATGATGTTACCACGGTGATGTTCAGCCGGTGTAATGTGACCACGTTCATCTTATCTTAAGGTGACATTGTTCATGTTGTTTAGGATGTACTGACAGTACAACGGAAGGCATCCATGTCTGTTTGACCCAGTCGTCATGACGACTGAGACATTGACATGAAAGGGAAACTATTCATTGCAGTAAATCTAACATGAGTGAATGCAGCATTAGCATGTTAGCATAGCCTAGTATGTTAGCATGCTAAAATTACCTAGCACACAATAAACTTGTTTGAAGAATCCTTCAGTGCAGAAAGATCCAGTCTAATTTCAGACTCTAGTTTCAGTTCTGTCCCACTGACCCAGGTCCTGGTTCCACATTGACACAGTGAGAACTCACATTAGGGGGCAGTCCTCCCAGGTAGACAGGCCAGCTGCAGGAGTACACTATTGGTCGGCCCGTAGCATTCAAAGCCTTGGACATCAGAGGGTAACCTGTGGGACATGAGACAAACACTAGCTGTGGCTGGTCCACGATTCTTGTACGAAGTGATGTCAGGTTTTCAGTGACGTCATGAAGTCATGTGATGAGGGTCTTACCCAGCATCTGTTCTACAGGATCAGAGTAACAGCCATCAAACTTCAGGTAGTCTACCCCCCAGCTGGCAAAGGTCTGCGCATCAATCTCAATCTTGTCCAGGGTGGTGCCAGGGAATCCCATACATGTCCGAGACCCCATGTCTGAATAGATGCCCAGCTTCAGTCCACGGTCATGGACGTATCTTGCCAGTTTTGCAATGCCCCCTGGGAACCTGGAGGAAAGAGATTACAGTGGTAATGACTCCAGAGTCCAGAGACATCAGTCCCCACAGGTGTTAACTGATCACCAGATCTGAGGGTCCAAACCAGTGGTTTTATTTTATATTTATTCATAGTGCTGCAGATCTCTAACAGGAGATCAGGACCTAGTCCTGATCCATCAACACCATTACCCAGTGAGGACAGGTCAGAGGTTAGCCAGTTAGATTGAAGGGTCACAAGCCAAAAAGGTTGAGAACCACTGACTAAAGACATGAAGCTACAGGTCCAGGTACAGATCATTTCAGTGTAGTAATCACCTGGGTATACAGCTCTGACAGATGTGGAGTCACATCTTTTTAACATCTGGTCAGACTGTGTCTCTAATGTGTCACTAATGTGTCTCAGTCTTTCAGGACCAGCAAACATCAGATCTGCTGAAACAATGAAAATTGCTGTTGAACATGGACTAAGGTAACTCATGATCCAGATCCTGGAAAAACTGTACATCAGTTTCTCTGCCTTTAGGACAAAGCACTGTGTAGTCCTGGATGCTGACAGAGCAGAGACCCTGAGGGACGCGGACCAACCTGGAGGGATCAGGCTGCAGTCTCCCTCCTTGGTCTCTAAGCAGGGACATCCAGCAGTCGTCTATGATCACATACTCATAACCCAGCTCCTTCCAGCCGTCCTCAGCCAGCCGGTCAGCCATGTCTCTGAACAGGTCCTCACTGTGGACAGACAGAGGACAGAGATCAGAGGTCAGAGGTGAGGAGGGCAGAGAACAGAGGAGGAGGTGTGTGTGTTGTTGTGTTGACCTCAGTGTGTTGTTTCGTGTGTCTGTCTCACAGTAGGACACTGGACATGTGGAGGTTAAATCACTGACTGTGTGTGAGTGAACAGCTCCACCTTGTGGACAGTCATGTGTCACATCACTAACCTCAGACATCATGACTTCTGTCACACAACTTTCTAAATTTAGTAGAAAACATAGACCACACAGGCTGATGTTCACTGTGGAAAGAGTCTGTTTTCTGACAGGAAGAAACCATCAACAGTTCAATTAAAGACAACTTTTAATCCTGAACTCATGAGGAAATTATCTCAGTATGAATAAAAACTAATAACAAAATCAGTCAATCGGGAGGAGTCAATCAGGAAGATTCTGATCAGGAGGAGTCAATCAGGAGGAGGAGTCTCTGCAGCAGGACAACAAGTCCAGGTAAACAGCAGGAGTCAGATTCTCACTGCAGAAGCAGAATGACCTCAGTGTGTGGTTTCCTTTCTCTGACCTGGTTGTCTTTGACCAGGTTCTCTCTGATGCGGTGCCTTCTGACCTGGTTCTCTCTCAGTACTTGGTTTCTACCTCGGTCCTTTATCTCCTTACTGAAGAATATCAGGTGTAAACTAAATCATGAATCTACCTGATGCAGTTCTCTGGGTCATCCTTACAGTCCACATCACAGCGAAAGCGTTCCCAGGCCATCCATCCCATCGGAGGAGTCCTCAACAGTCCGTCATCCAAGGCCACAGTCAGTGAGACCAGGACCAGGAGCCGAGTCACTACTAAAGGCCCCATTCCTGAAAGAAGACTGACACTTACAACAACATACATAACATACACAAACATGCACAAACGTAGACAAACATACACAAACAAGCACAAACATACACAAACATGCACAATATACACAAATGTACACGAACAAGCACAAACATACAGTGTTGACTGCTCACCTGT
Source organism: Trachinotus anak (assembly GCF_046630095.1). Lineage (NCBI taxonomy): Eukaryota > Metazoa > Chordata > Actinopteri > Carangiformes > Carangidae > Trachinotus > Trachinotus anak. Next base: position 25,901,423 of record NW_027273883.1, read on the forward strand.
ACTTTATGTTTATGATCCTGTGACCTGTTGTATATCAGATTATTCTGACCTGTCAGGGTTTATGTCCACAAACTGCACTGGTTTACATGTTTTACAGTGTACAGCAACATACAGCGAATCATTTTGTTTGTTTACATGTGTGAGTCTGAGGATGTTAGAGAATGTAGACTTCAGTACACAGTCAAAGGTAAAAGTCAAACACACACACACACACACACACACACACACACACACACACACACACACACACAGTATCCTTATCACTACGTAAGCTCTGTTGAATATCTTGTCCAGCGAGAAACTGCTAGTGAAGCAGCTCAGTGAGACAAAGACAACATCCTGTCTATACAACACACACACACACAGACACACACACATGATGACAGCGTCCTACCTGCAGTTTACCTGAAGCTTCAGCTGCACACGACTGATCTGAACCCTCACATGACCTCCTTCTCTTCTTCCTGGATCTTCTCTCTTCCTGGTAAGGTAAGCTGAGTGTCATGTGACTGCTCAGTGTCACATGATGAACCAGGAACCAGAGGTGATATGTTGTCGGTGCTGTCTGAGGGACTGCTCACACAGGAAACACAGTCAGTGCACTGTATACACAGTGTGTGTGTGTGTGTGTGTGTGTGTGTGTGTGTGTGTGTGTGTGTGTGTGTGTGTGTGTGTGTGTGTGCATGCTGTAGTAAAACATACCCCTTTTCCACCAAACTGGTTCCAGGGCTGGTGCTAGAGCTGGTTCGTGGTTGGTTCAACTGCGAACCAGTTTGCTTTTCCACAGGCGGGTGCCAGCCAGAGAGCCACGTCATCACGTCAATGTATACGTATATGTCACATCATTTCCTCAATAGAGCAAGCGCCAAATTCAATCACCACAACAAAGATGGAGGACTACGTTGCGGTCATACCTGTGAAGTATCCCGTTTTGGCCGGGAAAGTCCTGTATTTTACCCTTCTTTCCCGCCGTCCTCCCGTATTAGTATTTTCCCGTAAATATCCCGTATTTAAACCTGCGTTATAAAAATTATTAATACCGGGCCCGGGCGGAGTAAAAAAAAAAAAAAAAAACATCCCCTGACCTCTGCCCCGAGCTCTGTCACTAGCCTCGCGATAATAAAAGACGGATGGACGCGACAGAGCGGGAACTCCTCCTGCAAAAACCTCAAACCGTCTGTAAATACCGAGATCGATGGGACCGCGGATTTTCGTTTCTGAAGAGGAAAAAGAGTAAAAATGAAAAGAAAAACTGTGAGAAAAGCAATATGAAATGAAAAGAATGTGTGGAATGAAAATAAAATGTAACAAGCAATGTTGAACAGATAATATGCAAATAAGACATTAAATAAATACTTTTCATATATACCCTTTTGTGTTTTCATTCAGGCTGTAATGAATGTTCACAGCATGTCAGTGTCAACACAGGTAGGCTGAAGCGGTTGACAGGTGGTGATTTTAGCTTTCTTGTACACCTGTCTTAAAATGTAAGGGACACTGGAGCTTGGTCGGGGGGGTCAGACTGCTGGCGGCGGGCGCCGGAAAATTTCCCTTATTTTCAAATCCGAAACTTGACAGGTATGGCTGCGGGTCAAGTGTTGCTGTTGGCTTTTCGAGCCTTTCTTAGGAAGCAACATTTGGCGATCCAGCAAGTAAATACTGCTCGACGGTTCTGCAGCGAGCAGCGATCACGCTCGAGAAGACGGTCAATAATCCCGCCCCCGCTCGTGACGTAAGCCCGAAGCCCCCAACGTAACGTGGTTCTTCCTACGGGCCCAGCAGGGAGTTGGTGCTGGCCAGGCACCGGTTCTGAGAGCCAGGAACCGGTGCTTTGTCTGTGGAAAACCAAAGAACTGGTGCTAAGTCTGGCTCTAGCTCCGAACCAGCCCTGGAACCAGTTTGGTGGAAAAGGGGTACATTAAACTGGGAGAGTGTTGTGTTGATGAGGTTTTTCAGAGAGTGCTGCTTTGTATGTTTCACTTCCTGTATTTTCTGGTGGACTCTCTTTGTCAGATTCTTTTCAACACAAACACAGATTTATCTATTCATGAGATGTTTTTTCTCACTGGCTTCAGGTTGTAGAACTTATTTAGTACATTATGATGTCACAGACATCTGTGCCCCAATCATGACTCAGCAACATTTGAGTCTGAATGTGATGAGAGTTGGTTAATCTGTTTGTTAACATGAATATTTATTGGTATGCAGAGATGAAGCTTTAAAGCTCAGCTGCTCTGCTGTCAAACATGTTGTTTATTAATGTATTACAGTTTTGTTCAACAAGCATCAGTCAATACTGAAGCCACTTTTTCAAAACTCTTCATACAGTCTGATACCAACAGACAGTTTGGTCAAATAGTTCATCTTTCATGTAACACTCACTCAAAACACCACAACACTTCATACAGGTGTCAAAGTGAGCTCAATCACATACAACACTGGAAACAACTCGGAAAGAACACACTGTCACTGTAACATTGTCACTGTAACACACTCACACTGTAACAAACTCACTATAACACTGTCACTGTAACACTGTCACTATAACGCTGACACTGTAACACAGTCACTGTGACACACTGTAAATTCTGATATAGTTTTATTATAAAGGCCAACACTGGTGTGAATCGACTTAGGCAGGATCCTTTATCTGTCAGGAGGGGGCACTATATCACACACATTGTACTTCTTCACATATACAGCATCTAATAGCCACCAGACCTAGAGCTGTAAACATTTTTCATAGTTTTATTTATTTATTTATTTATTCATATAGCACATTTAAAACAACCTCAGTTGACCCAGGTGCTGTACATACAGTGCATAAACAAATGCAACACAATAAATTAAAAGCAGCAACAAAACAGTAAAGCAATAAAACATTTAAAAGTTAATTTAAAAGAACAATATGCAAAAAAAAACAAAAAAAAAAACAAACAATAAGAGTGTAACAGTGTAAAAAGATGCATTTTAAGAAATTTTTTAAAATGTTCATAGTCCTTGGCAGATCTCACATGGAAAAGGAGGCTGTTCCAGAGCTTTGGGTCAGCAACTGAAAAAGCCCTGTCCCCTTTGTTTTTCAGCCTGGACCTAGGAACATGTAATAAATGTTGGTTTGATGACTTCAAAGCTCTGGTAGGTGTGTGAAAGATTAAAAGATCTGCAAGATATGGTGGTGCCAATCCATGAAGACTTTTAAAAACCATCAATGAAATTCTAAAACGGACAGGAAGTGTAATGGGAAATTTTGGTATAACTCATGTGTGCCTATTCAAAACTGTGTAACCAATGACTGTGTGGATAGTTCTAATGAAGTTTTTGAACCTAACCTTTGTACATCCTTTATGGTTGTGTGAAAGACCTCTGTGTGAACTGATGAAGAACACATGTAGACAATATATGTGGATGTCTTTGCCCTTCTTGTTGTGATAAGAGTGTTGTTCATACATTGCGTTGGGGGAGAAGCAAGCAGGTGAAGACTCAGCACAGAGACAATCCCGTGAGAGAGAGTATCGTATTCTGTCTTTTTCCCATGAGAGAGAGTATCGTATTTTGTCTTTGTGGAATGTGTTTTTGGAACTATAAGACTGTGGCCCTGGGTAACATCTTCAGCCCACTCACTCACTGACTGTACTGCTGTTCGGTTGTGTTTGTGTGACTCCATTCATGAATGTTTATTAAACTCAAGAAAGACAGCTGACGTGTGAAGATCTTCTTTTTCAATTATTGAACAAGGTAAATCATTTTTGCCACCACAATTTTGGCGCTCAACGTGGGGCTCCATCCGTGAGCGGACTTCAGGACCTCTAGACCGAGGGTGTTAGAACGTGAGCACGCCAAGAGCCAGGCTCTTGGAGAACCTCTAACTCCCCAGAAAAGGAAGGTTGAGAGGAGGGCCTGATGTCTGGAGGAGCGGGGTCCCCTCACTGTTGGAGTCCAACGAACCCGGCGGCTGTAAACGCCTCGCTGTTTTTTCTGAGAGTTTTTTGCTGTTATTGTTGACAGTGTGGACCTAGGTTGTGGAAGGCCTGACTGTGCAGAAGTTGTTGCGCTCCTCTGCCTGCTAATGGAAAGTGGTGCCGGCAGACGTGCCGGGCACCGGGTTTTCTTTTCCTGGGGAAAAATTAAAAACAGTGTTTGAGGGAGCGTACTGGCCCGGTGTAGGGAACCAGGGCGTCTAGATTCGGAATCTAGCGGCTAGATCTGGGATCTAAGGGGTAAGTTGGACTTACCAGCCTCCGTGAAGGGAGAGGAAGAGGGTTTAGTGTGTTGTGTTACTCTTGTTTGTTTCGGCTTAACATTTTTGACTGTCCTAGGAGAATTTAATTCAGTTTGCAAAATAAAAATAATTTAATAATAAAATAAGATAAGCCAAGAGCAGAGTCAACAATTGTATTGTTATAATACGGTAAGTAGTATAAAATAATCTAGATTTGATTGAAAGATTGCTGAAATGTCTGAGAGGAAATAATTATGGGATCAGAACAAAGTAAAACCCTCTGAGGGGCCAGATTATCATGCCCCAAATGTGAAGCACATGACAGTAAACTATGGAAAAGAAGCCATAGCCCAGTTAGATGTGTGGGTCAGGGAGTGTAGTTTCCCAAGGACAGGCAGCCTGAGTGTTAAACAGCTGGAGGGTCTGCGTGCAGTGCTTAAAAATAGAGAAGAAATGCGTCAAAAACCTAGGAGCCAGACTGGAAAGCTTTTGATATGTGGATGGGTGAGGCAAAGCGTAGGCAGGCTCCCAGAGAAACTGCGCCCCGGTGTGTGAAGCTGGATCCGGACCTGGCCTCCACCTCCACCTCCAGCTGCTCCGCACCAGCTCTCTCTCTCTCCGGGAAGGAACTGTGCCCCCGCCTTGTGTTGGCCCCCTCCCTATACCTGAGCTGCACTCAGAGGTCGCTGGGGCTGCTGCCCCCGCACCACAGCATGGCTACGGCCCTGCTGCCTCACACTCCTCACCGGTGCCAGATCTCCTTTTAACGACATGTTAAGAGGGAACCTCACGGGGGCAGGACGAGGCGGCCCCGAACCACCACGTGAGGTGACACCACATCTCTATCCCTCAGCTCCATGACCCGTTCGGGCCTGGAGTATAAGAACAGAACAGAGGGCGTGATGCGGGAGCAGCGGAGGGGACCGGAAGAGAGGACACTGGGCTCGCGACTGCCCCACAGAGAAAGATGAGGAGGACAACAGAGACTGACTATATGGTGGAGGTGAGAGTCAGGAAGGATCTAGACACTGGGCCGGCAGCTGGGAACACACTGAAAACACGTGAGCGCACCCACACTAACACACACACACACACACACACACACACACACACACACACACACACACACACACACACAAACACACACACACACAAACACACACACACACACACACACACACACACACACACACACACACAAACACACACCCAAACACACTGACACACACACACACACACTGATACACAGACACACGCTGCAGAACCTGTCACTGACACTGAAGTGAAGCTAGTTCATGACACGATTGAACGCCTTGAAGCAGAACAAAACCATAAGCAGCAGAATGAGATGTCTGCTTCATTTCTAGCAGAGGCATACAAACACATGCCCAAATACACTTTGATAGTAAAAAATGTCACAATCTCTTTTTTGGTTGACTCCGGTGCTACTGATTCTGTGGTACGGAGCTGTGAATTTGGTGAACTGCAGCCTAAACTCAGCGGCAGGTATCAGAAGACAGTGGGTGTGGGTGGGAAGCCTTTCATAGAGCGGTACACGGCTCCGCTGAAATGCACTGATCCTGATTTTGGGGAAACTTTCAAACACTCTTTTCTCATCTCTGACAGATGTCCAGTTAATTTGTTGGGGAGGGATCTCATGTGTCTGCTGGGTATTTCTTTAACTTGCACACCAGACGGGGTGCACGTATAGAGGATGGTAGAAGAAAAATACCAATGTTTTCAACACCCAGACCCTGTGGTCAGTGTAGACTGGGAGGTAACTCTCCCCTCCTCTATCTTCACACAGCTCCTGAGCACACACAGACACATTGACGTCACTCTCCCGCGCTGCACTGCACACACACACTCCAGTTGTGATATTGAGAACATTGTGAATGAAGTGATGCATGAGAATACATTTTTGCATTTGGATTGGCTGTATTGGGATGATATGAAATGTGCCGCTTCACTGACATTGCCAGTGCAAGTGGGAAAAAGTGTAGATTCACAACAATCTGAACCACACATCGCATTGGAGAATCCTGCATATACAAATCTGGATCATTGGGTGCAGAAACTAAATGCCTCCACAGAATGGAAGGCTACAACAGAGCCTCAGGTGTACGTAAATCAAACCCTGTTTTGATTTTCCTGATTCTGGCACTGATAACAACATGCTGCAGTCTGTTAAAGAGATCCCAGAATTAAACCAGATTCCTGACCACCTCTGGGCGAAAAAGTAAACATGATGTAGGCCTGATTAAGAATTGTGAGCCTGTCATCATTACACCAAAAACAGACTACAGACCCTGTCGTAACCAATACCCTCTCAGACGTGAAGCAATTGAAGGAATCAGGCCTGTATTTGATGCTTTGCTGAAAGCTGGTGTGATTGTACCATGTGCTGGTTCTCCAGTGAGAACCCCCATTTTTCCGGTACGTAAGATTCGACCGGAAGGCGAGCCTCCAGAGTGGAGATTTGTGCAAGACCTGCAAGCCGTTAATTCAGCTGTGCAGGCCAGAGCGCCAACGGTACCAAATCCACACACCATTTTGTCTCAAATTCCATCTAATAGCAAATGGTTCTCGGTTGTTGATCTCTCAAATGCTTTTTTCAGTGTTCCTGTGCATCCTGACAGTCAATTCTGGTTTGCCTTTTGTTTTGATGAGAAAATGTACACGTTCACCCGTCTGTGCCAGGGCTATTGTGAATCTCCAACGATTTATAACGCGGCTCTGAGGGATAGTCTGCAGACTCTGGTGTTGCCAGAGGGAAGCGCTTTGTTGCAGTATGTTGATGATATTTTGCTTTCAAGTGAGACCAGAGAGGGATGCGTTAAAGCTACTCTGGCTCTTCTGACCCATTTGGCTGAACAGGGGCACAAAGCCAGCCTGTCCAAACTGCAGTTTGTTGACACAGAGGTCACATTTCTGGGTCACGTAATCTCTGCTAAGGGCAAATCCCTCTCATCAAAAGAGAATTGAAGCAATTCAGAAAATTCCAAAACCGGTGACAAAGAAACAGGTGATGTCGTTTTTGGGCATTACAAGCTATTGCAGACAATGGGTCACTCATTATGCTGAAATTGAGGCACCATTAGCAGCAATCGCTCATGGGAAAGGCCTGAAAGCATCAGACCCTGTCACCTGGACTGTGGAGGCTGAAAGTGCTTTCATTGACTTGAAATTGACTTTACAGACACCTCCGACACTTGGGTTACCTGACTGCTCACAACCTTTCACTCAGACTGTTGACGAAAAGGGGGGTTTCATGACTTCTGTGTTACTGCAAGACCACAGGGGCAAACCAAGACCTGTAGCTTATTTCTCATCTAAGCTTGACTCTGTAGCTGCAGGTCTGCCTCACTGCCTCAGAGCTGTAGCAGCTGCAGAGAAGGCAGTCATAGCGTCACGTGACATAGTGGGATACTCTGATTTGACCTTGCTAGTCCCACATGCAGTGTCTCTCATCCTCCTCGAGCAGAAAACTTCACATTTGTCTGCTGCGAGGTGGCTACGATATAATGCTGTTTTGTTAGAACTGCCTAACGTTAAGGTAAAGAGATGTACTGTTCTTAACCCTGCTACTCTTTTACCAACAGCTGAGGACGGAGAACCACACGACTGTGTGGCAACAATAACATCTATTTGTTCCCCCAGACCTGATTTGACTGATGTACCCATTGAAAATGCTGATTTTGATTTCTTTGTTGATGGTTCTGCTTCTAGGGATTCAGACACGGGAAAGAACATTGCAGGTTTTGCTGTCACAACTCTCCATGACACTGTCATGGCAAAACCTCTGTCTTCTTCACACTCAGCTCAGGCGGCTGAGTTGGTGGCTTTGACAGAAGCATGCAAGATGGCTAAAGGAAAATCTGTTAACATTTACACAGACAGCAGATATGCTTGGGGTGTAGTTCATGACTTTGGGCAAATGTGGAAAAACAGAGATTTTCTCACTTCCACAGGGAGACCGCATCATGTGCTGGTTGCTGCTCTCCTCGACGCCATTTTGTTACCTAAACAAATTGCTGTGTGTAAATGTGAGGCTCACACTAACAACACTGACTCCATCTCTCTAGGTAATGCACGAGCAGACACAGCTGCAAAAGCAGCCTCCAAGCGTCCAGTGTCTCCTGATACACTGGGCGTCTCACTAACCTTCAACTCTACTCCCCCTGTTGTGACTACAGTAGAGATAGTGGACCTGCAGATAAGAGCCTCACAGGCTGAAAAACACTGTTGGAAAAAAGCAGGCTGCTCTGTGGTAGACAGAGTGTGGACAGGCCCTGATGGCCTGCCTTGTCTCCTCAGGTATCTTTTCCCTCACTATGCGAAGTTGACACACGGATTGGATCATGTGTCAAAGGGGGGAATGGTAAGTGAGGTACGGAGACATTGGTTCACAAGAGGGTTCACAACCTATGCCACTGACTTCTGTAAAAGATGTGTGATTTGTTCCACAAACAATGTGGGAAGAGGTTTAAAACTTCCACAGGTTGCTCACCCACCACCAGACAAACCTTTTGATCACTTGCAAATGGATTTCAAGGCAAAGGCCTTGATGTATCTGATAATTCCCAGATGGGGAATTCCAGCAAAAATCAGCTCAGACAATGGAACTCCTTTTGTAAGTGGGGCACTGAAATTGGTTGGTGAGTACATGGGCATTGATTTAAGACAACATTGTGCATACCACCCAGCCTCAGGTGGAGCATGTGAAAGAGAAAATGGCACTTTGAAAAACAAACTCGCAAAAGTGTGCGAGGCCGCTAAAGTGTCCTGGACTAAAGCCCTCCCCATTGTGCTAATGCATATGAGGGCCAGAAGGAGAAGCAGGAGCGGTTTAAGCCCGTTTGAAATCCTGTTTGGGAGGCCTCTGAACACTGGGATTGGGCCCGCTAAGAGACAGCTGCCAGACACTGGCCTGTGTGAAGATGAAATGTTACGATATTGTGCAACCTTGTCGTCTGTTTTGTCTGATATTCACAAACAGGTGAAAGCTGCCCTGCCCAGACCAGCAGAGACGAAACTCCATGACCTCAATGTGGGCGACTACATTGTGGTGAAGGACTTCCGACGAAAGAACTGGAAAGCTCGCAGGTGGAACGGACCGTTCCAGGTGCTTTTGGTGACAGAGACAGCGGTAAAGGTTGCAGAGAGGGCTACATGGATACATGCCAGTCACTGCAGACGGGTTCCGGATCCAAACGCACAACATGTACCTGATCGAGAGGCCAAGACCGGCCCATCCCCTTAGGCAGCTCGGATGCGGCCTAAGGGTGGCGACTGGCATCCTGCTTGTCATTTCCATCTGGGTGGGAGTGATTGTGCTGTGCGTGGAGGAAATCCAACGTCAGAGGGTAAAGAACAACAGCACAACAGTCTCACCTCATCCTGACAATGAATCTGAAATAGCACACACACCTCACCGGCTGGTGAGGAGATCTGCTGTGCTTTCTCCCACCACAACATCGAGACTAGAAGACGGACTCCTCTAAAGTTTTTATTTTTCTTATCCAATCAAGTTGATTCTTCAATATCTCAGATAAAGCCAATCAATTTAATATATATATATATATATATATATATATATATATATATAATCATGGTTTGATTTTATTTTTCCTTTTTTATTCTCATGTTATTCAATTTGTTATAATTCATTGTAATCCTTTTCTTTATTAATTCTCATTATTATACGACAGTAAGTACAGGACAGTGTGAGTTCCAAAAACCAGAGGGTTTTTGTCTTTTATTCATTGTGTGTTATGTTTGAGTTATCTTTGCCATATTATTTGAAGTAGATTAGCTCAGTAGTAGAAACAGGGCTTTTTCCTCATCATATCTGAGGTTTTTCCCTTTTCCTTAGACTAAGTGTAGTTAGACAGATGGGTCTTTTTGCCCCCTTTTGTCAAATGGGGGGGACTTTTGGCTCCTCTGTGCTTATGACCTGTGTTCTTCTGCCTGGGGTTTCAACTCCTACGTTGGAGACTGGGAGCGCTAGCGTTTAGCTGGTGCGAGGCAGAAAACAGGGGACATGAGGTAGATAAGTACAAAATTTTCCATTTATTATGGTTTAGCATAAGAATGCTAAAAAGGGTGGAATGTAATGGGAAATTTTGGTATAACTCATGTGTGCCTATTCAAAACTGTGTAACCAATGACTGTGTGGATAGTTCTAATGAAGTTTTTGAACCTAACCTTTGTACATCCTTTATGGTTGTGTGAAAGACCTCTGTGTGAACTGATGAAGAACACATGTAGACAATATATGTGGATGTTGTGATAAGAGTGCTGTTCATACATTGCGTTGGGGGAGAGGCAAGCAGGTGAAGACTCAGCACAGAGACAATCCCGTGAGAGAGAGTATCGTATTCTGTCTTTTTCCCATGAGAGAGAGTATCATATTTTGTCTTTGTGGAATGTGTTTTTGGAACTATAAGACTGTGGCCCTGGGTAACATCCTCAGGCCACTCACTCACTGACTGTACTGCTGTTAGGTTGTGTTTGTGTGACTCCATTCATGAATGTTTATTAAACTCAAGAAAGACAGCTGACGTGTGAACATCTTCTTTTTCAATTATTGAACAAGGTAAATCATTTTTGCCACCACAGAAGCCAATGCAGGGAGACCAAAACCGGAGTAATATGGTCATGTTGTTTTTAACCGGTTAAAAGGTGAGTGGCCGCATTTTGAACAACCTGCAGATGATGGAGTAGAGAGTGATCCAGGCCGACGTACAGAGAATTACAATAATCTAAGCGTGAGGAAACAAAGGCATGGATCACTCTCTCAAGAGTTTCACATTTAAAATCCTTATCAAAGGTGAAACCAAGGTTTCTGGCTGTTGGATGGATTGTTTAAATTAAGGAAATTTATCTCCATCCAAGTACGTATGTCTTCAAGACAGTTCTGCAATGACTGAATTGGAGCAGAACTATTAGCTTGAATGGGCAAATAAATCTGCAAATCATCAGCAAAGCAATGGAAGGAGATATTGTGTTTTCTGAATATTGATCCCAGTGGTAGCAAATATAATGAGAAGAGGATGGGGCCTAAAATAGAACCCTGGGACACCCCACCGCTAAGAGGGATGCCGCCAAAGAATTCTGGCCTAGATGAACAGAGAAGCTCCTGTTAGACAAATAAGACCGGAACCATTCAAGTGCAGTGGCCCTAATGCCCAAACACAACTCCAGACACGATAAAGAATGTGATGGTCCACCGTGTCAAAGGCAGCAGTCAGGTCTATAAGCACTAAAACAGCAGAGTTACCATAATCCACAGTTAAAAGCAGGTCATTTAGAACTTTTAAAAGAGCTGTTTCTGTGTTATGGCAGAGTTTAAAACCAGACTGGAACTTCTCAAAGATACCATTTCACCAAGAAATGTTTGCAAAAATTTCTTTCTCCATTCAATCCTTGCATTTGTGCATCAAGGGCCCCAATTATGCCATTTTACATTAATCCAATGACATTTTCTACTGGAGTACAACAGCAGATCCACCGGCATGTACCTTTCATAGAGATAGTTCATAGTTTCATTATTGTCGTTTCAAAAGCTCCACATACCCCAACAACGGAACAGACGGGACAAACTCTTGGCCTGTGTCTTTACAGTCTCCAATTTTTAGTTCTGTCCCTGAACCTCATGCCAAACATTTTATATAACGTGTAAATGACTATGTCAACTAAACAAAGAAACAAGGTAATCTTAACAATACTGATCAATGCAGATAATACTCTGTCTGTCATCACCTTGTCTTTGTGTAATAGACTAAATTAGGCCATTTTTTATTCATCAGTAATGTGTAACGTCATGATAATGTAAGGATACCTTTAGCATCTTCAACAAATTTAACAAGTAGCTATGGCTAGGTCTCAACAACTGAAGCCTGCTTCTGGAAAGTCAACATGTTTAACGTCAACTGAAGCAGTCTGTCTGATCATGACCCAAGACTAACTTATAATTATTAGGCTAAATGTTACAAACCTTGTTGCTGTGTAGCTGTATTGTTAACAACATTGAAATCCACATGAAGTCCATGATATGGACGGTGCTGTCATATAGAATTGACTTTAGCTATATACAAACCTTAAAAATCCTTGTTATGTTAGCAACATTGAAGTCCAGATATCTACATCGAATTGTTCTCTCCCCTCGCCAGAGCACAATTTTCCTTTCCAGGCCCATCTTTCCAGCAGCTTTGGTTTCACCTCTCCAGATTTTACCAGCACACAGATGGCTGAACTTTCACCTGGGCCGTTGGAATTTGAATTGAATCTTGGGAAATTAAAATAGCACCTGTTTAATGTTAAATACATTTTGTTTGTCTCTTAAAATGTATCATACTGACTTTTTCTTGTTGATTATTTTTTCTTGTCAAAAGGCACTTATCTCTATCATCTTTCATCATAAAAACCATGGCAGCTGTAACAACTTTATGAAAAACATTTATTCATGTTGATTCATGAAATATTTTGTTTTCATCATACACTTGGGGTTGCCAATTGTATCAGTAGTAAGTAAGAATACAGGGAAAAGAATCTCTCAATGTTGTCAAGTTAGGAGGAGTTAATGTTATTATGAAGATATGCTGTTTTGTGGGTAACTATGCTTTTAACTTTAACACAGTAAAACAACATTAACATTATTAACAGCATTAAAAGACAGTGACGGCAACAAGTACTTAAAGACAATGAAACTAATAAGAAACATGTGCATATTATATACGCTCAGGCAAAAACAAGGGCAGGCATTTTCACAATGCTACACATACCTTCTGGTTATGTTCACAAGATCTAGTAAAAAATCCCGGGAAGGTCTGTTGTGCCTGTTCACAGACTAACTGAGCAGATCTGTCAGGTCTTCAGGATGAAATGGGTCAGTGCCAAACACTGAATCTCTGGTCAGGTTCCCTGTAATGTTCTGCTGCAGCAGAGGATCCAGACAGCAGGTCTTCTGGGACCCTTTTCCTGCAACCGTCTTGGACCAGGACATTAGGAATGAAGAAAAAAAAGATCTGGAGTCTAATAACAGTCTGTCTTCTTCCCTATCTAATCTGTAGGTAATTCACAAATAATATGTATATGTATCTACTGTATATTGGTTGGTTCCATTTATATTTCTGAGTTAACTGTCTCCATGATTCTTCTATGACCCACAACTTTGGAATGAATTTGATGAAGTTACTAGAAGAGGTGGGCTTTCTCACAGTGTGTGAATCGTTACTGTTGAACATACATTGCACAAAAGTGTGTGGGGTTTTTTTTATATCCTGGTGGGAGGGACTTAAACCTGACTGCACAACCAGCCATCAGGACTTGTGTCCCCATGGGGACCAAAATCTAGGTTGCTACAGGTAGACCCTGAATATCCAGTGCTAGTGGACATTACACAAATGATCCAGTGTTGACACTGTTGAGATGTTGATATAAGCATGAGCTAATGGGGTGTCTTGCACATACCAACTTGAGATGTGATTGGTTGACTTTAGGTGGAGACAGACAAACAGACAAAGCCTTTTCTAGATGGACTGGCCTGACAGTCACATCGTAATAATAATTTTCCCCCGATTCCAAATCTCCAATTTATAGTCTGTCTTTACACAGGGCTGTACATAAATATTTATATCAAATAAATCAGATTCAACAGTCAAACAGATCCTCAGAAAACCTCTGTCCATGTAAAAGCCGAATCTGCATTTGGAGATCAGATCCTGCAGTTTATAATCAACAGAGAGTGTGTATTGTTTTTTCCTTTTTTGTGCTGTATAACTAAACACTGCAGTTGTGTTGGGCACCAGATGAGAGTGATTATTACACGCAACTCTGATCTCGTATAGTGAGGATGTTTAACTCCTATAATGAGGATTTTTAACAGCATAAACAAGATTCTTGTCTAACTGTCAAATGCTGTCTCTCACTCAGACCGTGTGGCAGAATAATGTGAAATTGCAAACACTATGAAATTGCAAACATGAAAACAAATCTTCATGTCTCTCTTCCTGTCATAACTTCCAATTTTTGGAGATTTGGTACACAGTGGGGTCCATTATGGGTTTGGATATAAATCCAGAGGTACATGAGGGGGTCAGGGTTCATTACATTTTATTCCATGTCTGCACTGTTCTCTGCACTCCAGTGCTGCTGATCTGCATCTCAGGCTGGATGTGCAGTACCTCGCTAACAGATCATCCGAGGTCCGGTGTCTCTTGGTCCATCATCTGAACGAAAGCTGTTTTGATTGACCCTCTGGTTTATTTCAGGCCAGATCTGTGTGTAAAAGTATTACTCAACTCGTCTTGGATGTCAAGTGTCCCTGCTACAGTCTTTTATAACATACAACATAGCCGAATATGCAACATAGATTAAATCAAATATTGGTTGATGAATTTGGTTATACTTGTACTTGATGCAAAACACTATTCACCTGTCCAAGCCTTTCTGGAACCTTTTTACAAGCTATGTAGCTTGGACTGGTCTAAAACACATAACTCATCACTGGAGGGAATATTAATGTATGTAATCTCACTCTTGTAGATGTCATCTGGACACAGGGCCGTCTCTGCTGGCTGGCCTGTACTTCCTGTGATGAACAGGCTGAGGTGGAACTCTGTAAGGACAGCATGACTGAGACACCAGAAAACAGAAAGACACAAATCAGTATGGACTTAATAAAATGTGACTATTGTAATAAATGGTCAATAACCATATGATCATGCCATACCTTACAAAATCATACAATTAACACATTAACTATCAGATGTTTCTACAAAGCTGAAGGCGGAGCTTGCCCTCATGGATGAAGCATATTGTCTGATTTTAACATCACAACATGGCCGATAACGAGCACCTGTGGTCATTAGATTACTCTGGACCATGTTGCAGGACATCCCACAACTGTGTCATACATGGCAGTGCATGTAGAACGTAGAACCAGAGCATACAATATGTAAAAGCAACATCAGTAATCATTAATATACAGAAAGCTCTTATAAACTATTGAATTTTCTTCAATAATCATTCACTTTATTTAGTCTCATTCTATCAATGCAGTATACAGTATTAATGAACAAACATACTTATTGGGCATACCGGTACACCTCCTCATACACTGTTAAATTATTTTTGATGGCCATTGTAGAGTGTGCAACTATTTTCTGCTGAACTGATCAGTCACACCGTACATGGCCAGTTTCTCATGAAGCTTGTGACCCATGTTTTGGTTGTAAATAAAGGTGACAACGACAATGTTATTCTAATTATACTAGTTATTTACGGTGAAACATTTATGAACAAACTTTAATGTGATTAGCTGTTGGATGTAGATTATCCATGTCACTGTTCAGTTGTTCAGTCAGGTTCTGTAAACAGTAAAAATGTGAAACCTTGTGGCTCAAATGGCTCATTATCATTAATGTTACTGCACCAACACCACAACACTAAAGAGGTTTTGCAAAAATTACCCCCCCCCCCCCCTTTCACTCTTTCATCTTCCAGAAAATGAAGTTGTCATTCAGACCCAGCAAAATGTAAAAATGTAATCCTAACAATATAAATGGTAAGCAGACAGAATTAATTTTTTTAACAGGTAGTATAGTATAGACAAATAAGTTCAGATTTCTTTACCTTCATCGTGACAATGTTCACAGTCAGCGTCTCCCTCACAAGCCACCAATACCCCAGAGAGAACAGTGTCGTCCACAACAGTGTGAGCTCCTTGACTCCTGTCCCCCAGGCTGTCCACACTTTGGTGGCTTCTCATTTGTTAAGCCTGAATACCCTCACTCAACCCACTGACCATGCCACATATCACTGGGCTGCCCTAGAAATCCCCTACACCTCAAACACATACAGGAAAAAAAAAAGTTTAAAAAAATCACCATGATGTCATATCCAGGCTGCATCCGGCAGGGTGAAGCATTAAAGAAATAGTAGGCATCCTCCACTTCATGTCAACCTTGATGTCTGACCACTTCTTTTTTATTTCATTAGTGGTGCAGCACTCTGACCCCAACGCATTGACCACCTAAGCCACACTCTCCCACTCCATTGTTTTTCTTTTGGTGTTTATGCCAGAGGACAGAGTGCAAATAAAATTGTTCTTCTGGACTCTACCTCTAACAGAAGGACCTCCACCTCACCTCCTTTTTTGCAGATTTCTCACTTACTATCACTAGCAATCACAATATGTAAGGTACAACAGCTATATACTAGCTATTGTAATAAAGCTTACTCAGATGTCAATAATTTGTGCATGCAAATGAAGGAGGAAGAGACCAACAACAGGAAGAAGCTTCTTTATTCGTTCAAAATTAATGCCACAGTTCCTTATTCACAGGGTTAATGGAAACTGTCTGAGCCCTGTTCCCCCTGTATGACCACCCACACAGGCTCAACATGTGCCTGTTAAGGGAAACAGACAATCGAAGTAACTACACAGTCAACTGCAATCATAACTTGTAATCTACAACAGCTGCATGCTAATGATTGCTGGTTGTCCTATAACATAATGTGACACTCGACAGCAATCAATATAATGATAGAAATATCATGATGATATCCCGATGATATATATGATATGAAAATTAAAACATTTAAATGTTACTTACTGCTGATGGTTGAGAGCAAAAATGTTGCAGATAGCAGAGTTTGAGCGCTGTCTTCTTCTGGCTGGGGAACAATAGCCTGATAAAGTGGGACCTCTGCTGGTAAACACCAGGACCACACTGTGTATTTCCACATATTAATTACTAGCCTATTAATTCACACTATGCAGGTAAATAATAAATCACATTCTAAAGAGTAAATATTTTTCATGTCTTAATACAGAGCAAAGAAAGATCTGTGCTATCTGCCACACTCTCCTCATAGCTTTTATTTTCAAATATTAAACTTTACTTCTGTGTCACCTGACGTCCTTTTTCCATTCTTCAATTAAACAATGAAAAATGAAAAAAGGGAATTTGCAAACTCAAAAATTGGATTGTTTCTTCTACTTTGATGTTCTTGTTATGCTTTTTTAATTCTGACAACAAAAACAGAAAAACTCTGGCTCTGTTTCTCCATTTTTGGTTTAAAATGAGAGACTTGGTTCATATGTTGCTGCACCAAACTCTCTGTGCGGCTCTGCCTCTCACTCAGCACAGCAGACCAGAGAGAGGAGCCTCTCTCTACTGAGCCGCTCCTTCATGGAACATAGTTAAGGTTTGTCCCAAAAGTCTCAGAGTTGTTGTTCAGTGCTTTATGAAAAAAAAACTCCACTGAAGAGTCTGAAAGGAACTAACTGTAGTGGACACCAGTGGACCAGATCATCCAATCACTATAACCAATCTGACTTTTCCCTGAGGAAGGACTGCCCACCTAATTAACATACTGATACAGAAATACATACATAAATAAATAAATAAATGTAGAAACAAATAAATAATATAGAAATACATAAATAAATGCACAAATAAATAAATGAATAAATATAAATAAATAAATGTAAAAAATATTGAAAAAGGATTTTTTTCATTGCCATTTATTTTTAATTTTGCATTTATTTATGTATTTCATTGTTTATTTCTGCATTTATTTATTTATACTTTTGTCATTTTTGGTCCCTTATAACAGCAACCATGACGCACACACACTCCATCCAGTGTGTCTGTAGCGTAATGCTGAATCTGGGTTTGAGGATCGATCAGTTCAGGTTCAAGTTTTAGAGCCACATGTGGCAGAAGAGATCAAAAACTCTACTGAGAGAGATGAATAATAAAATGAAAATATATTTACAATGAACAAAACACAGTGAAACAGGTCAGTCTGTTATTATTCTTTATTCTTTCTATTTTCAACAAATCCAACACCTCCTGACTCTTCACTCTCAGCTCCACTGGTTCATGCTGAGGACATTGTTGGGGACTATTTTCAGTGGCGGATGAATCCACACACAGAGTACTGGTGCAGCTCTGCAGGGATTTGTTGTCAAGAAGAAAATGTAGAATCACAGACTTCTCCTTCAAGGTATAGAAACTACACACAGGTACCAGGTCCACAGACACACACAGCAGCTCACAGTGCACTGACCACATGTTGTGTGTCTGTGGATGTTGTCATATTGTGTTAAAATGGGTTGGTCATGGCGAACACATAGGCCACCGGCACTTGCAGCCCGATGTTGACAATGTGCCATCTTCCCATCGCCAGCGCTCCAGTGACCAGCCCTGCAACTGTTCCCAGAGTCCCCGCCCACGAGGACCACCTTCCAGCCACAGCTGAGGCTGCTCCCACCGACACCCCCGCAGCCCCCACCACACCCAACAGTGCCCCAGCTTTCCCTCCTTCTCCCAGAGCCGGAGCTAAAACCTCCACCCCAGCCAGCAACCCCACCGCCACTAAAGCTGCCCCTACTATGACTTTCACCTCTCCAGCTGCTCGCCTCACCAGCGGCCCCCCCACTGTGGCCCCTAACCCCAGCTGACACAGTTTTGCCACAAAGAAAGCTGCATTCAGCGCCTCCAGAGACGACTGCTGGTTCATACGGGCACCAATGATCTCTCTGGACTGGTTCCGCCCTGCCGCGTGCATCCTCATGGCTGTTGTCACGACGACCTGCCCGGCGTGCAGGGTTAGCATGGCAATGACGAACGTCGCCAACATCCCCATGCATCCCACCAACATCCAAAACTTAAAGTCAGAGGACTTCAGGAGTAAATAGGCAATAACTGCGACCAGAATCAGGAGCACTATGAGCACAGACTGGTGGCCCCCGTAACCAAATACCCCTAACCCTGATGTTACTATGGCAACCACAGTCATTGGGATCCCAGAGAAAGCTAAGAAGTCCACATGTTTGACCACCACGGTGTTGATCCAATCCTGGATGGTTCTCTGCTCCATCTCTGCCTCCTCACTCTCCATCCTCCTCCTCTCCAGTTCCTCCCTCTGCCGTCGCTCTGATTCCCACGTCGTCTTGTGCTCCTTCCCACTGACGCTGCCTCCGTTCTCCAGCATCAGGATCCTCTGCTCGACCTGCACCGCCACTCTCTGCCTCTGCTGAACCTCGGTGATCTCAATCTGGTTCCTCTCCCTGGCCAAGTCTACAGATCCCAGAGTGCAACAGGCCTGCCCCTGCTTCCAGAGGAGCTTTAACACAAAGTGCAGCGGAGGTTTGAGCACAGTGAAGATGCTCAGTGCCCACAGAAGGCCCACCATCCCATAATTCCTCACAATCCATTCCACAGCAACTCCAAGCGTGGCCCCACTGAGAGTTGTCCCGAAGGCCCCGGCCAGTCCTGCTGATGCCCACAACCCAGCAGGGTGTGTGTGTGAGGGGCCACAGCTCCTTGTGGCCACGAACACTGAAGACATGGCTGCGGCCAGAATCACGCCGGCTACAACTGAGGTCATCGCTGTGGTCAGAGCTGCGGCTCCAATTAGGGTCCCCAGCCCCAGAGCCCCCACAGTCCGGACCTCCTCCACCACTGGTTTCAGTAGTTCTGGTGCAGTCATCAATGACAGGATCTGGTCCACTGGGTCCTCTGTGGCTCCCAGTACACAGCCTCCCACAGCTCCCAGTGCAAAGCCCACAGCTGCCTCCATTAAAGGGCCCCTGGCTGTGGAGAAGAAACCTGTTGTTAATGATGTGATAGTCTGGGGGGGTCAACTCAGGTACTCATCTTCTTTTAGAGAAACTTCTGTCGATGGATATGTTGACACGCTGCTCAGTCTGATGTGTTGACCTTTGACCCTGAGGTTTTATCTGCTCAGGCTGGATTGAGTTTCACAGTCTTGAACCATTTTACTGTACATGTACAGACGTATGTGACAAAGATTTATTGATCACCACTGCTGGTATTGTTGTCATCTCATGTCTGTGTCTGTGTGTCTGTCTGTTTGTCAAGACAGCATCACAACCTGTGAGCTCCAGTCCTGAACTCAACTACACACTTGGGATGGGATCATTAGTAACTGGGCAGTCTCAGTCCAACACATGAGTACTGAGTCCTCGTTGGCCTGAAGGTCAACTTACTGGCGGGCGTCCTATCACCATGTCTCTACTTGTGTTGATTTTCTTATTTTCTTATAGGACATTTTATTTTGTGCAGTTACTGTTCACGGGTTGTATCACAGAAACTTGCAGGTTCTGTCTTAACTGTTTGGTAACATGGTGATTAGGGTTATGACCAGGTTTAGGAAAAACCAAACAGGGAGCTCTCCTGGTTGTATTTTTTTTTGGGGGGGGGGGGGGGGGGGGCTATGTCCATTTCTGTGTGTTTCAATGAGAAATCTAAAAGTTTCCAAAAATACCAAAGTGAGATGAGATGTGAGGAAACAGTCATTCAGTTGATCACCACTGTTGGACTGAGTTGCCAGGATTTCCTGACCTGAGATAAGAAGGATGAAGCAAGATAGGGTTCAAGATGTTGGTAAGGATTTATGTCTGTAAAACCAGAATGAGAAGAATCCTGAACATAGACTTCAGAAAGGAGGTTTCTGTGACGAACCGCATGATCATAGATGAAATGAGAAACCTTCAGTGAAGGTGAATTTCAGTGTTAAATGATAAAGAGCGGTTGAGATGTACAGACATCTGTGACGACCTGCAGTCAGACTCTCACCTGACCAGCTGATCTGGTTTAACTGGCGCAGCCACCATGCTGCCATGATAATATCTGTTCACTCTGCATGTGACTCAATGACATGAACGTGTGACTGGGAGAGTCGAGGCAGAAATATGTACAATAATATTTTTTCGAGAGAATAACAGGGAGGTAAATCTGAACACTATAACCCCACAGAGTCAGTATAAATCCTTTGTCTACTGAACAGCACTAGACACACAGAGACTTTGTGGAGCAGATTTTTAGTTGTTAAGCAGTTACACACTGCAGCTGTCAGACACACAGATGAATGAAAATGCAGCTTCAGGAAGAAGAAGTGTCTTTACCCAGTTTAGTCTGTGCCATGTTGTTCAATGCCGGGCTGTAGACTGAAGAGTCCTCCTGTCAGCTCCGTCAGGTTCCTCCAGACCTGAGTCCTGAGTCAGCAGCAGCTCCCTGTGAGCCCAAACATGTGGCTCAGTGTTTATATGACAGTGGCTCATTCAGGATCCTCCCACGACTGGTTCCTCCTCTCTGAGTCCCCCCGCCAACTGATCCTGATCTCCAGGATCTCTGCAGTATCAGTCAGGCAGCATTCCTGTCCTGGTATCTGAACTCTGACACAGTGAGACAAAGACCTGGATCATCACTCAGGTGTCAGTGATCTATATAACTGAGACCACACTACTCTTAGAATGGACCAATCAGAACACAGCTGAGCAACACTCAGGCACACTCAGGTACAGGTATTTTATATGGAAGATCAAACATGCCTCAATGCAAAAGACAAATATAGAAAGAAGTATTAGATTAAATGCTTTTGTATTGTACATTTTAATGTTTGTCTTTGATTGATCCACATGTACCAGGTCCTCTTCAGTACAGATCAGTTCAGATCAGTCAACTGTGAGACCATCATCTCTGTTGATTCACTGTCACTGAATGTAACAAACTGCTCCTCATTGGTTGTTGCTCTTTCAAAATGATTTGGCATGAACATTTTCTGTTATGTCATTACAGAGGATACACAACAAATTTCAACTGATTGATTGATTGATTGATTGATTCATTCATTCATTCATTCATTGATACAATTCTTTTGAACATGTTCCCAACCTGTGGGAGAGTATTGCTGCTGGACCACATCACATGTTCACTATGACAAAAGCTGGAGAGTCAGAACAGATGTCTGGTTAACAACAGGAAGAGTCAGAGACAGATGATGAATCGACGAGTTTTCTCTCCTCTAAGTAAAAAGAAAAGTAGAGTTTCCTCTGTTTTCACTTCAGTCCTGAATGTTCCATCATTATGTTCAAATAAAAAGCCCATGAGCTTTAAAATTCAAATAGTTCAGCCCCTCCATCTCCTGGCCCCAGCTGTGGCCCCAGGCATGGCCCCTTTCAGAGGAAAGTATTTCAGCAGATATGTGAGTCGAAAATCTACCCTCAGGCAAGCCAAGCCAAAGTTAGCAGGTATGAGTGGGTTTTTTAAATGCGGGTGAACCACCTGATAAAAGCTGATTGACCCTTGCCAGTTGAGTTTGTCTTTCTGCCCGGCTGAGGACACACAGAACTGCAATGAGTGATGTCATCACATGCACTTAGAGCACACACGCAGAGGCGGTGGAGAGAGAGTGAGCTGCTAACTGGTGAGCAAACTGTAAAACTGATCTGTCTCATCTCAGAGGTGTTGTTACTGTAAACGTGTCGGAGCCTCCATGTGACACGCTTCAGTCGGCAATTGTGTGTTTTTAAAACTTATTTCAGGGCTGCAGATCACTGTGTGATCCTTCAGCTCACTGTAGCTGTAGTGTTTTTGGTTGAACAGCACCTGGAAAGGTAACAGGTGAGTGTCTGTGCTCTGAGAGACATTACAGCAGGAAAAGAGGCAAAAACTAGTGGGATCACCTGGATGTTGTGTTCCCATCAGTGCTGATCAAAGCCAGAGCCAATAAATAACCACATCTACTGCAGAGTCATGTGACCCAGGTCTGATGCTGATTGAACCCTTTCACATTGCCAACAACAACCTGATGTTAGCGGGTCTTAGCTGGTTTTTGACCAATGGAAAAGGGGCTTTACAGAATCTATATGTTCTGTATAGTTCTCAACCAGCTTCAGACACAGTGACCTGTTTAAATCTATTCTGAAAACAAATTTTAATCAAAGAGCTTTTCAGATTTTACTCGATTTTATTGATGACCCACATGACTTGATTCTAATAGATTTTTATAGGTTGCACTGTTGATTGACTTTTATATTAGTTGTCCTTTTGCTGGTGAAACTGCATTTGGTTTTATTTACACTAGATACTGTTTGTGTGATCTGCTTGTTTTTGCTTTTAACTCTGTTGCCTTGTATGAGCTGGGTTATATTTAGCTGTTTGTGATGTGTAATGTTTAGAAAAATGCTCTTCAAAAATTATTATTATTATTATTATTATGAATAAACCTGTAGTTATCCCAAGTGATTCCATTAAATATTGTCAACATTTTGTTTATTATATATATATATATATATATATATATATATATATATATATATATATATTATAACTACACACAACTGTCTTAGAATATAACTAATCAAAGCTGTTCCTTCTGTATTAATCTCACTGGTGTTTCAGGGGAGGAAACATCTCATATTCTCCATCTGCATGTAATGTAATCAACATATCTGAAAAGAAATGTAATTATAAACATATTTTCAAATTTTTCAATGTAAAAACAAAATCATGACAACAGGAAATTTCTATTGGAAGAAATTGTGGAAAATCATATCACTTTTACCTAATAAATCAATAAATGTTTTATTCCTAACAAAGACAAACATTTCAAACTTTTACATAAAATATATATACTGTCCAGATATGAGGATGGTGAGATGGTGCTGATGAAACATCTCTCTGTTTATTCTGATTTAAATTCTCATGTTTTCAACATCAGTGACAGTCGCTGGAAATCTGGTAACTGTCCTGAACATCTGGATTCTGCCTTTGTATTTACACCTTACACCACTGGCCTACTTATTATTCCTACACCCTAAACTGTGAGTGTGGAGCGGGGGACGGAGGGGGAAGGGCAGGGGTTGGAATAGGAAAGGACGGTACAGGAAGCGGAACCTTGCTGCCTCGTCGTACCCTACGAAACCATTTTAGTGTAACTCCATGATGGCAGCTGTGGTGAGAAAACATGTGCAGGTGTCAAGTGAGTTTGTGTGTCTTCGTCTCTGTTGTTGTCTCTCAAAAACACACACAGGTGTACAGGTATGTGTCGCGGTTCTGGGTCTGACGCGGTGTACGAGATGTAGCTGCCTTCTCTACTCCTCAGTGCTAACCGCGGCTAGCTTAGCATTAGCTTAGCACTAGCAATGTTACCCTTCCCGTTCAGCTCCCAACCTGAGGACCAGGTCGTGCCTCACCCGTCTGCCGTTTAATAATGCTGCATTCATCTCCTCGGATAGTCCCTTTTAGGAAGAGGTTCTTCTGAAGTCGGTGTGTTCATGTGCCGTTAGTCGGGATGTGTAAACAACGTATATAAGTTATACAGTTAGTTTTGTCCTGTAGCTGGTGATAACCTCACTATGTTACACTGTTAGCTTTGATTAGCCCAGTCCTCAGTATGTTACACCGGTAGCTATGGCTGAACAATGTAATCATGAGTCTACAGACTGTGGCTGCACTTTCATTATTACCTCTATCAGCTGCATCAGGTCCAGTCACACTGGATCCAGAAAATGTAATATGTTACATGTTAATACATGTTCAGATACTGTGGCTTGGCTGAATACTTGATGGTTATTATTTCCTCAGATGTGTATCCATATTACCTAGTATGTCCAGCTAATCAACATTTTAAATGCAATATTTAATCAATAGATAATCCCAGTCCAGAACATTGCACAATACTCTAAGAAACACAGAAGAGCACTGAAAGACTCCTGGTGTGAGCGAGACTGGTCGGCCGGCCGCTGGCTGGGGATGGATGCTCCCACAAGATTTGGCTCTGCATTCAAAATTAGCAGTTAGATAATTAAAGTTTATGTCGTAACATCATCGTGGTTGAGTGACTGTGTGAAGTGGTAGAAGCATCATGAAGTGTAAAGTCAGTGAGAGCTGAACCATGGGTTTCTCTTTGTGACTCAGAGGATGACTCTGAGCCTCAGTTTGAGGACGACAGTGACCAGAGCGAGTCTGAAGGAGGGAACGAGGTGGACAGGTCAGATGATGGAGGGAGCGATGGGGAGGAGGCAGAGAACGACGATGGAGGAGACGATGACGACAAGGACAATGACGGTAACGCCAATGCTGGATGGGCCGAGGCCATGGCGAAGATCCTGGGGAAGAAAACCCCAGAGAGCAAAATCAGCATCCTGGTGAAGAACAAGGAGCTGGAGAAGGTGAAGGAGAGAGAGAGACAGGAGCAGCTGGAGAGGAAGAGCCAGGTGAGGAGACACACACACACACACACACATACACACACACATACTTGTACTTCTGTCTGACACTCATTGACATAACTCTAAAACCAAGTCTTAACCCTCAAAATGTGATTTGAAGGTGTCTCAAAAAGTGAGGACCGGCCAAAATGTCCTCATTTTCCCAAAATATCCTCACTCTGTTAGTAAAATACTTTTTTTTTGTCCTTACTATGTAGCAAGTACAAATACACACACACACACACACACACACACACACACACATACATATTATATATAGATCAATAATAGTTCATATAGTATATGACAGTATATAAGTATAAATTTTAATAAATTATGGTCAAAGGTGTAGTACTATTTGTTCAAGTACCAGAGCACATTTGTGACGCACAACGTTAAGTTGTAGTTTTGAAGGTTGTGTTACCACTGTTCCTATGGTGACAAGTTTACATCAGTGAACTCTGATTACATGATCATATGTTAGACTGACTCTGTGAACAGTTTGATTATGTTGAGAATATGATGCAGTGTCACACAAACATCAGCTCAGTGACGTCAGACAACACCATGATGTAGTAGGTTGTAATCGGTGTAGCTAAGCTAACAGGCTAGGCTAAGCTAGCTGTGATCTCCAGTGTAACAGTCTGACTCTGTCTTGTTTGTGTCTGAATCATCACAGATAAAGAAACGTCAGAAGAGTAAAGGATGAATGAAAGGATGTTTTCTGTCTTTTAATCTTTACTAATTAACCATTTCATCACTGAGCAGCTCAGAGGCTACCAGCAGCTACTGGGCACTGTTATGGTGAAATGTTTTCTTCACTGTTACTCAATGCATGACTGCTGTTTGGAAATGAATCAATACACCTTAAATATCAATATGACAGCTTTGATCATTTCCTTGTTTTGATTAGCTCTCTTTATGACAGATGCTTTAGTGATGATCAGATCTTAATATGTATGAAGCTGCAGGTAATATGGGTCTGATTGAGCTCCCTCCTCCTCCTCCGGGTTATAAAATCAAACGCTCCCTTCAGTGAAGATGGAGCAGGTTTCTTTATGTTTCCTATTGCTCACGCTGCACTTTCCCCTTCTTCACACCAAGGAGGAGGATCTGAGTGGAAACCAACACAGAAACCAAAACATGACTCTTATCCACCATGAGGGGTGTTCAGACTGAAATGCTGTGTTGGTGTTGTGGGGGCATCCAGCTGAAGGAACAGCTGCTCAGATGAACTCTGAGGTTTATAAACTCCAGACAGGACGTCCCAGCTGTGGAGTGGGGTCAGGGCTCTGGTTGTGACATTGTGTTTGTATCCAACAGGTGGACAAGAGACAAGCATGGGAGATGATGTGCAGGGAGAAACCTAACGTAGTGAATGACCGTGAGACTGAAAGAGCTCTGCAGAGGATCGCCACCAGGTCTGTGCTGCTCTCTGTCAGGTTGGTTTGATACTCAGCCAGTGTCAGTCCTGATCCAGGTGTGTGTCTGTGCTCAGGGGGGTGGTGCAGCTGTTTAACGCTGTGAGGAAACACCAGAAGACCATGGATGACAAGGTGAAGGAGGTGGGAGGCTCAGAGAGGAAGAAGGCCAAGCTCCTTAGTTCTGTCTCGAAGAAGGACTTCATTGACGTGCTGAGGAGGACGGAGGGGGGAGGCGGAGGCACCACCAAGACTGATAGGGACCAGGTGAGTTCAGGTGTCTCCCCAACCAGTGAGAGAAAAATGAACCAAACTGTGATTTCACTGAGTGACCACATGGGGGCACTGCTGCCTCAGGAAACCTGCAAACTCTCACTGTGTGTGTGTGTGTGTGTGTGTGTGTGTAGGCTGCAGCAGAGGAGAAGCCAGCCTGGAGCGTCCTCAGGGATGACTTCATGATGGGGGCCACCATGAAGGACTGGGACAAAGACAGCGATGGAGAGGAGGCTGACCCTCACACAGGAGGGGCGGGGGACAGTGACTCAGACTGAGACACTGACTGTGTGGAGCAGGCTGTGGTGCCTTCAGGGACAGTCTGGAACACAGACCCTGACCTGCAGAGACACTCTGGTGTATCCTGTGACACTGAACCTTCCCCTGCTCACAGACTGAGGGGGGCAGGGGGACTGTAAATAGACATGTTTTGTACAATGATGGTGAATAAACATCTGGTTTATCTACACTGTGTGTGTGTGTGTGTGTGTGTGTGTGTGTGTGTCAGTGAGAATCGTTCATTGTCAGTTTGGGTTGTCTTGAGAAAAACCACATCACTGACCCAGCACCTGGGGGTTTCAGCAGAGACCCAGGTGGTCCTGCTGAGGTCCAGCAGTGACGTGGTGCTGACTCCTCCCTCTGGCTGATTTTACTCTGGACGTCCTGTCAACCAGAGCCCTGATCCATCACCTGAGCTCCCGAAGGACTGTGAGGACACAGGGCAGAGAAGAGACCGGTCTTCCTGTTGGTCACCTGTGTGATCTGTCTGTCAAAGGTGACACGCGGCTGCAGCATCATGTTCTAATGATGGCGTTACGTCGTTGTTGGTCCTTTGCGGCTCCTCATGGCAGAGAGAGACATCACATTTAAAGCTGCAGAGTCTGAGCTGGGCGCCTGGGTTTTGAGGCTCTCAGCATGTATGTTAGGTCCTCAGTAGGTGCCCGTGGCTCCTCTTGACCCCTGGTCTCCCACCCAGGTTAGTCCAGCCCTGGTTCTCATGACTGATATGAATGATGAATATCAGCAACTGAACAGTCCAGAGAAGTGTTCTAGACTAGGTCTTCATTAAGGATCTCTGTGCTCTGCTTCATTCAGTTTTCCCAGAATTTGGTCTCTCTCAGTCTCAGAGTCCTTCAGTCTGGACACTCATAAAGACCAGATCAGTGGAGCTGCAGTGATGGTGGTCCTTCTGGAGGTTTCTCTGGAGCTCAGAGACCATCGGGGTCCTGGTCCCCTCCTCCCTGATGTCTCAGTTAATCCAGGTCCAGGTCTAGAAGAGTCCTGGTTGTGCCAGACTTCTTCATGTCAGAATGATGGAGACCTCTTTAACCTTCACCAAGCCTCAACACAATCCTGTCTCAGCTCGGCAGCAGCTCCCTCCTCCTCATGGTTTCTGCTCTGATATGCACTGTCTGCTGTGACACCTGGTGTAGACAGGCGTGTGTCCAATCAGCTGATTCTCCACAGGTGGACTTCAGTCCAGGTGTAGAAATATCTGGAGATGATCAGACAAATGGAGGAACCTGAGCTAAGTGTCTGAAAACTTCTGTCAATGTGATGTTTTGTTGTGTGAAGTTCTGTCTGGTGACTGTGACTCTGATCGACCTGTGAGGAGCAGGTGTTGAAAGACACACACACACACACCTCTCCTTGTCTCACATCTGTCAGTGCTGCTGATGTAGTGACACATCTGGTTGTCAGCAGAGTCTTAGACCTGATCCATGGACCTCACTCCTGACACACAGGTTACAATATCGTCCAACTAAGTCCTTGTCAGATACTGGTCTTCCACATAGACCACATCAGGTCTTCCTGGGAGATCTGATTCTGCTCCAGTACTTGTGACAGCCAATCAGCATTCACCCTGATGGACCTTCAGATCAGTGACTGACTGATGACATCACACTACATCACCTGTGGCACCGAGGCTCAGGTGCAGCTCTCTGCAGTAACTCTCCTTCAGACAGTGAGGAGAAGGTTTAACTCCTGACTCTGAGGTGTTCAGGACGCTGTGATGACACGTCAGAGACCAGCAGGACACTGAAACCCCCAGGAGACCAGGTCACAGTCAGGTACCTGAACACAAACACCTGGCTGAACAGGTGATATTTTATATGGTCCAGTCCTGCACATGAGAGGGGCCTGGTCCTCAGTCGAGCCATACCCCTGTTGTTTCTTCTTCTTGTGTATTGATTTGTCAGCCTGTGTGATGGTTTCATGTTCACTCGTGATGAACCTGCTGTGATCTGAACCTGTTCAGACCTCATCAGACACGTCATCAGACTGTGACAGAACATTACAGATTCAGTGAAATCAATCAATCAAACAGCAACAGTGATAAAACGTGACACTCTGACCTCACTGTGAGGATGATGGTGGTAACAGTCATGTGACTGATAAACAGAAATGTTATAACTGTAATAGCTGTCTGATGGAGGACTCTTCAGTCTCTGGTGTAGGCAGGTCTTGAGGCCTTGCGCTGACCGGCTTTAGGACCCTGCGTTACGACGCATCGGAGGCCAACGGGCCATTATCCGCTGCAGCGCTGTCCCAATGGGCACAGCGAGCTCTCCTATTTACAACAAACCGTGTCGTGGCGTGGATTGCAGGTCCCCAGCTCCGGCGGTGATGACCACAACCTCGGTTTGAAGCGGGCGGAGGGGGGAGCACGTGGTAACCGTCGTCCCTTATAAATCTTACAACGGCCGCCTGTGTCCGCTCGGCGCGCGTAAAGAGCCGTTCCCAACTCGATGGGGTGAGGGACGACGCGTAAAACGCTCCGCAGTCGCACCGAGGACAGAGGCCCAGCTGTTTTTACCGTGAGACCACAACTTTCCCTGGATCTGATTTCACCGTGACGCGGCGGCTCAGCCTGAGACACTTGGCACCGTGCGTCCCCGCAGACGCCAGGACCGGGTTTTGCTGTTCGCACAGAACGTGTGGAGAGAAAGAAGAGAGATGAGTATGGAGACGCTGTTGCTGAGCAGATAGAGACGCGGGCCCAGCGGTCTGATGCGGTGGAGGTGTGCTCACGGCTGCGCGTCCCGCTGTCGATCAGCGCTCAGCTGTTTCTGACTCCTGTTGTTGTTCCAGCTCCGGCAGCGCTCGGCGCCTTTACGCGCTCCCTGTGCGGTCACGGTCAGCGGGAACAGATCCGCACGACCCCCGGATAACGGCTCTCTTCTCTCCGGGGACAGTTGAATGGATTTTCAGGTTCACGTTACTGAAACCGGGGATATTGATCTGAACAGTTTTCTAACAACTGCCTGGCGCCACTCGGCTCGCGTGCGTAAACGCGCTTCACCGTGACCGTTTGATCGAGAAATGCGTCTGCCTGGCGCCGCCTGACGCGCCCGCTCTGTGTTTGCCTGAGTCCGTTTCTGAGTGAGAGCGCAGACCCCGGAGGAGAAGATGAACCTGTGCGTCGTCGGTCTCCTCCTCGCGCTGGATCTAGCCACCGTGGCGCTCAGCCTGTCCACGTGCAGCACGCTGGACATGGACCAGTTCAAGAAGAAGCGCATCGAGGCCATCCGAGGGCAGATCCTGAGCAAGCTGAAGCTCACCAGCCCCCCGGAGGACTTCCCCGAGCCCGAGGAGGTGTCCCGGGACATCGTGGCCATATACAACAGCACGCGGGACCTGCTGCAGGAGAAAGCGAACGAACGCGCGGCGACGTGCGAGCGGCAGCGCAGCGAGGAGGAGTATTACGCCAAGGAGGTGCACAAGGTCGACATGCAGCCCTTCTACCCGTCAGAGAGTAAGTGTGTGTGTGTGTGTGTGTGTGTGTGTGTGTGCGTGCGTGGGTGCGTGCGTGTGCGCGCCCACATGTGGTCTCTGATATTATTACTTGAGCGTGAAGTGTTAAAATGTGCGCGGTCACGTGTGCTTGTGATTGTTTTGGAAAATCCTTCCCATCATGCTCTGCTGCATGGAGCTGAAGAGAGGTTCTGAGACATCAACAACTTGTCCTCCAACTCAGAGTCCAGCAAAACCGGGTTTTGGTTAGAGTTAGTTGTCGCGCTGTTGCGTGTTGGTCTCTGTAGTCGGTTATTCAGAGACAGTCTGGACCTGCTCTGTGTGGAAGAGCCATGAGACAACTGTTGTGATTTGGCTTCTACCCTACACACACACACACGTCAGGGCTGGGTGATACTCTGTGCAGATTCAGGCTCTTCATATGTGTGTGAGTGAGTGAGTGTGTGTGTGTGTGTGTGTGTGTGTGTGTGTGTGTGTGTGTTTTATGAGTCCAGTGACGCAGCAGCCAAGACTTTAACACAACAACCTAATTTAACCAGGAGAAAACCATGAAAACAACTGAAACACAGAACAATGAGGTGTGGTCTAACCTCCTGTCTGTGGGGGGGTTTGGGGGGGGGGTCACTCTCTCTTCATGTTGGCAGATCCTCTTCGTCACTGCTGTGTACGACTCACTGGACTCACTTGAACCTCCTCCAAGCTGTGCAGTTCCTGCAGCAGTCAGGATCCAGTCCTGGGTGAGTCAGGTTTCTGCAGGCCACCATAGTGGGTCCAGCCTGGACCGCTGAGGCAGTGAGGGCCGAGGCTCAGAAACTTCGCTGTGCTGACCAGTTGAGTCTTAAATCATAGTTTGTAGTGAGGTGTGTAAATAAGGTCATCCTGTTGATATGTTCTGTTCCTGTATGAAATTTACCACCAGGTGGTCACATGACCCACCCCAAAGAGCACAGACCCTCCCCCTCTGTAACACCTCAGGTGTCTCAATGTGAGCATTGACATCCTCACCCCTGTGACTCAAACGTGTCCGTCACCTCCATGAGGGACGGCTCCTTGTGTTGTCATGTGGTCACACAATCACACAAACCTAAACTCAGTTTACACAACTTTCTGTCTGCACTAATGTCACGTCTGAGATTCTGACAGTGTAGAAACCTTCATCATCACTATCATCATCATCACCACCAACATCACTAACAAACTGTCACTGTGGCTCATTCATTCTCGTGAACAGTGTCTAACTTGTTGCTTTATTATTCAGTGTAATGTGGGTTTGTGTGTGTGTGGAAGTCTTTATTTAGTTTATGTGTAGAACTGGTGATTAGATCTTTATTCACTCACATCAGTGTGAAGGGTTGATTCAAGTGTCACAGCACTTTATACAGCAATCTGCAGTCTGAGGATCTACAGATCTACAGTCTGAGGCTCTACAGATTGTAGATCTACAGACTGTAGATCTACAGCCCCTCTCAGACTGGAGCTGGAGGACGTGATGTGGATCAGTTGAAACTACTGGCTTCATTCAGGTCTGCAGAGGAAGCTGTTCACTGCTCTGCTGACAACGTCTGTGCTGAATCTGTAGCCGACACTGACCTTTGACCTCCAGTGTAGAGGAGATGAACCTCTCCTTCAGCTGATCAAAGACAGAGTGAAGCTGCAGAGTCGTTCACTAACACGTTTCCTCTCATCAGAGACAGAAATGAGACGGCGTCCTGTGGCCCTGAGGTGTTTTCTGCTCTAAATGTTTTCCTTGGCCCCTCCTCTTGTGTAAACACCTTCAATATGAATAGACGGGGCCCGATGCCAAGTGCAGTCAGGAAAGCCTTCACAGTGTATAAATAATACAGAGTCAACACGCAAGGAGGAGAGGGGCCACAACTGGTCCCCATTCATGTGAACTGGTGACACTGGCCAGGTCCTCACATCTGGAGACAGATGCTGACAGCAGAGAGTTAACCCTTCAGCTGATAGGTTCTGTTTGTTTAGTCTCTGCACACTGGACGTGTGAAAGTGAATGTACACACACACACACACACACACACATATCAGCCTTATTTGGTCGGGCGCCAGGAAGTCCTCAGAGGCTGCAATGTGTGGCACAGCGGCTCTGGAAGCTTTACAAAAATGTTGGGCAGCAGGGTGAGAAGGGTGGGGGGCGTATAGAGGGGGTGAGAAGGGTGTGGGGGTGGGGGGTGTATGGAGGGGTGGAGGGGGTTGGAGACACTGTCCCAGGTCTCACAGTGGTCTATTTAAACCCAGTTAGCCGTGAGACATTGTGTGCCCATGGAAAATTCCAGCAGAGACTCTGTTGCTGGGCTGTGGATGGGGGCAGTGAAGACCCCTCCAGACAACCCCCCTCCCCCACCCCAATCCTGTTCCCTCCCCCTCTGCAGGTACCCACGGTTTCTTCTGTTACACTGAAGTCACAGGTCAAAGAGGAATTCAGCCAATGTTACACACATGTGTCAGTTCTACTCAGTCCATGGAAATAGCTGTGTAACGTCTTCTGATGATGTCAGAGTGATGTTATCTCAGTTTGGCAAGGTTGAAAAACACAGGATTTTACCAAACAGGAAGGGTCTCACCTGATGATAAACAAGATTTAGAAAGTAAACACAAACATTTATCAGCTGTGACATAGTCATGTCAAGTGGGATGTCAGGTGTGATGTCAGGTGTGATGTAGTGATGTCATGTGTGATGTCATGTTTGATGTAGTGATGTCAGGTGTGATGTCACGTTTGATGTGGTGATGTCAGGTGTGCTGTAGTGATGTCAGGTTTGATGTGGTGATGTCAGGTGTGCTGTAGTGATGTCAGGTTTGATGTAGTGATGTCAGGTGTGATGTCATGTTTGATGTAGTGATGTCAGGTGTGATGTCAGGTGTGCTGTAGTGATGTCAGGTTTGATGTAGTGATGTCAGGTGTGATGTCATGTTTGATGTAGTGATGTCAGGTGTGATGTCAGGTGTGCTGTAGTGATGTCAGGTTTGATGTAGTGGTCAGGTGTGATGTCAGGTTTGATGTAGTGATGTCAGGTGTGCTGTAGTGATGTCAGGTGTGATGTCACGTTTGATGTAGTGATGTCAGGTGTGATGCCAGGTGTGTTGTAGTGATGTCAGGTTTGATGTAGTGATGTCAGGTGTGATGTCATGTTTGATGTAGTGATGTCAGGTGGGATGTCAGGTGTGTGACAGTCTGTGAGGTGAGGTGTTGTCCTGCTTACATGAATCTACACACCCTGTCTCTGATACATCTGATCATGTTCAGTATCAAGTAAATCATGCATATTGATCATATTGATCAGTACGTGATTCCAGGACAATGACTGAAAACAGACAAACAGCTCCACATAGACACAGATGTGCAGCGTGTGTTGTGTTGTATCACACACTGAGGCTGGTGTTGTGTTGTTGTGTATCTCACAATGACACAGAGCTGCAGCTGTAAATCTGCCGTCAACATTTGAAACAGAGACACAGCTGATTGGATGACATGTTCTCTATGTGTGTCACCACATCACACACTGACACAGGTGTAACAACACCTGAGGACGTTAGACTCAGAGATGCTTATCTCAGCAGAGAGCTGATCCATATCAGATCCCAGATCAGCTGTGTGTGTGTGTGTGTGTGTGTGTGTGTGTGTGTGTGTGTGTGTGTGTGTGTGTGTGTGTGTGTGTGAACCTGTGACATCATGACTTCACCCTCCAGGTTTCAGGTGCTGTGGGTTTAATACTGCTGTCAGGTCAGGTGGAGCAGGCTGGCCACCAGGAGACTCAGCCTCCCTGTCCTGACTGATGTACATTAACAAATATAAAGTGTTAGGACATGTAATGATGGAAATGTTCATATAGAACCATCACTGTTGACAACCTCCATCTCCCTATAGCTCTGTCTAAATGTTTCAGTAGATTAAACCTGCAGTAACAACATGATGCAGGACCTGATCCTGATCCATCACAGTCACACATGGAGATAACACTGCTCACTTTAAAGCTCCTTTTCCACTGGTTCAGAAACCCACTGAGACCCACTAACATGTGGCTTTTGTTGGCAATGGAAAAGGGTTCAACATTCAGTCCCGGGTCACATGGCTCCTGTTGTGACATTTTTCAGACAGACACTGTGAACGCACCTGTCACCTGTCCAGCACGGTGCTGTTAAAGTAGAAACAGCAGCTACACTGAGCTCAGGGATGAAAGAGTGAGCTGCTGCTGCCCCAAAATAAGTTTCAAAAACACACAATCACTGTTTGAAGAGTCTCACACTGACAGGAGCAACAACCCAGGGATGAGACACGACAGGTCCTTCATACCAGTGTGCACAGCAGCCAGCAGCTCACTGTTTCTCCCCGTGTGTGTGTTTGTGTGTGTGTGCTTATGCATGTGCACGCGCTCTGTAACTGCACTTGTGTGTGTAATCTCAGACAAACTTGGCTGGCTGTTTAAAAGGAGTCAGTCGTCTTTTTTAACAGGTTACCGTGTTTAAAAACCTGCATATACCTGCAAACTTTGTTCAAACTCCACAGAGTCTCCACAGAGCTGACCATTCACTGCATGAGTGGGCGTGACTAAAGGTGGTTTCAGGAGTGTGTGGGTCATGGCTGTCATCTGCTGCAGAAAAACTATGACTGACTGTGTGTGTGTGTGTGTGTGTGTGTGTGTGTGTGTGTGTGTGTGTGTGTGTGTGTGTGTGTGAACCTGTGACATCATGACTTCACCCTCCAGGTTTCAGGTGCTGTGGGTTTAATACTGCTGTCAGGTCAGGTGGAGCAGGCTGGCCACCAGGAGACTTAACAGGCTCCTCTAGTGTTGGTTTCTCTTCATTATAAATGACTCTGGTTTATTTTGTCTCTAAAATCCTCTGTCTCCACCTGCAGCTGCTGAAATGGTTAAAATACATTTATATTCTTCAGAATCAGTCTGGACACTGAGACTATAGTGGAAGGTGTCAGTTTGATGTCATGTCGCTGGTGTGATGTCACTGTGACATCAGCAGGTCTATTCTCTATCTGTTTTTGCTGCAAGAAGCGTCATGTAAAAAATACGCCAAAGCGGCCAACTTCTAGATCAAGCGATGCAGTTGTGGGGCATTTAATGCATGTCTCACCTAGGCAGTGTGCTCACTCCAATCCGTTAACATGGCACTGAAATTTTAAAAAAGACATTCTGCATGCACACGCCACACATCCAGTGTGTCCCTGGTGTTAGTTTGAGGTCAGGGCCTTTACTCTCAGAGCATCTTCAGGCTAAGAGTTTCTCCCAAGCTGCCAATTTAGGAGAAACTCCTAAAAATAATGAGCATGTCAGTCCTAACTTTAGGACTCCTAGTTTTTTTTTACTAAGACTAAGCCACAAAGACACTTAGAGCTAAAAGCAGCAGCTCAGTCTGGAGAAGTGAGAAGTAGTGAAGAGGATCCTGACTCAGTGAGACCAAATCACAGAGAATCATAAAGAGCTGTGATCACCTCACAACACTGTAGCTTTGCAATGTTGACACCTTGGAGATCTCCAGTATCTTTGAGATGATCTGTTCACCAAACAATAATTTTTCTCTGTAGAACCAACATCACAGGACAGTTCATATGGTTCCCTTTAGATGTTCTCCAGCTCCAGAGAAATGAAGCAGCTTAATCGGTTTGACCTGGTGTGATCGGAGCCAGAAATGGAACCATGTAAAAATGACTGAACCATCACAAGACGAGGATGTTTCTGTGAAGAGGAGAAACATCGCACATCAACACACAGGTCGTGTTGGTCCCGGTGCTCCTGATGGTTCTGATCACACAGGTCGTGTTGGTCCTGGTGGTCCTGATGGTCATGATCACCCAGGTCGTGTTGCTGCTGCTCCAATAGTAGACGTTGTTGTAAAGTGGATCTACACACCGTTCATGATGTTAGTGGGAGGGGCCTGAGGCAGCTGTTTGAAAGGATCATGTTCATCGTGTGTGTAACTGTGAGGGACAGTGGATATCACACATCACTCCCCCCACGGCTACATCACCAGCCTCTGAGTCAGGTTCAGTCAGGTTTAATTTTTTTTATATTTTTGAAATAAAACAGTTATTTTATTGAGTGAACTGAATGTAAGTTTTTATTGCAAATTCAATTCTACAGGTCGACACAGACCTGATCACACAGATGTGTTTCAGAGAATCCACTACTTCAGTAAACAGAACATGATCTGTAATTGTTTCATTTGTTTATTTCTGTGGTTTTCTTTAACATCGGGTTGTTCATGAGTTTTCACCGGCACAGACCGATCTTTCATCAGCCAATCACTGTGGTTCTTGCAAGCAAGCTTGTCCATGGGAATTGACCTCACCACGGCAACACAGTCTCAGTCTGAGCTCAAGAGTTTTTGTTTTCCTCAGTAAAGTTGGTCTCAGCAGCTTTGAGAAGCGGATTCAGGAGAAAACTGAGAGTTAGAAACTTTTCATGCAACTCTGGAGAACTCCGGGTGGTGAGATAGGATGCTTCGTGAATACAGGCCCAGATCATTCTGAGCCTGGTCCACCACCGGTCAGAGTCCTGCTGGTACTGAAGTGTGCAGCGTGTCCTCAGACTGAAGTGTCCTCTGGTCTCCAGGTCCTTAAGCTCAGCTGATGTCACTGTGATGGACCCTGTGGCCCTCAGTCGCACAACCTGCAGTCACTGTTGTTGCTGCGTTGCTGCAAACAGACTCCTGGTTACTGACCGTCATTTTTCATGTGTGAGCAGAACCAGCAGTCAGCTGTGGTGATGTTGTCCTCAGCTCCAGCTGCAGTCCTGTCCCCCTGTGATGGGGGAGGGGGGGCGGCAGAGCTGAACACTTTAAGACCTCAGGGTATTTGCCTGAGTGACGGACCTCACCACAGGGTTGTTGTTCAGAGCCCGCTTTCTGTTCACTTACGCAAGACCTGGACGCTCTGCCATTTGAACTGCTCAGCCTCTGAGGCCAGGCGGTGTTACGTAACAGGAGAGAGAGAGTGAGTGAGAGAGGTTGAAGAATAACAAGTTTCTGTATTGTTTACAGCAACGGCACAAGTCCCGAGTAAGATGATAGTCTTAACAGCAGTGCAGGAGGAATGGGAGGAGGCCGTGTGGTGCTCGGGCCGAGGCCGGGCCTGGTGCGGCTCACATGCTGGATGGGAGGGGGGACAGTGTTTGTGGCTCTCAGGTTATGCAACAGGCAGAGACTGTGTGTCAGTCACTGAGTGATGAGGCAACGTCAGTCTGCCCTGCTGCCAGTGTGGGTGTTGGTGTGTGTGTGTGTGTGTGTGTGAGTGTGAGTGAGTGCTGTGATGTTAATGGCCTCGTTGCCATGCAGCCTCAGTGGCAGTGACAAACCTCATCAGTGAACAGTGTGAAGGATCGGATCAATGACAGTGACTGAACAACGTCACATTCAGTCATGTGACGTCTGTTCAGGACCAGTGTTTTTAGAATACATAGTAAGGGTGGGGTCGGGGGGGGTCAGCCTGATCCTG
This sequence comes from Trachinotus anak, assembly GCF_046630095.1. Classification (NCBI taxonomy): domain Eukaryota; kingdom Metazoa; phylum Chordata; class Actinopteri; order Carangiformes; family Carangidae; genus Trachinotus; species Trachinotus anak. Next base: position 25,939,591 of record NW_027273883.1, read on the forward strand.
ACCTGAACTCTGACCTCTGACCTGAACCAGTCTGTTGTTACTGTGAGAGGATTTTCATGGACTCTTCTTCATATTTAAAACTAGGGATATCATCATAAATGTGTTAATCTTGATGAGATTAAGGGCTGAGCATAACGTGTTTTTTTTTTTTTTGTTAATCTCGTGCCGCCAAAGATTCTTTATTTTACACCATCACTGCTGCTGTTACCAAAGATTCTAAAGTGCTACGTTCTAGAATCTTTGGCTGCAACTATTTTGACCCTTTGATGCACCCTTACTTTTTGTCAAGCTTTTACAGACACTTCCTACAAAGATTTTACATGGTGGAGCAAGATACTTCATGGCAAGTCATGTCTATGGGAGCAACAGAGGGACGGTTCCGGCATAAAGGGGCGTCAGGAGACCTAAAGTGTTTAAATCCAATGCCTGAATTGTCGTTGGTGAAGATCAAATAAGTTGGAAGATAAAAATATAACTTACCCAGAGCTCGTCTACAGACAAATAAATTATCAGATATGATCATTATCATGTGATTAATCGCAATTAACTATTAAAAATCAGCGATTGATAGTGATTAAGAAAAAAATTATCGTTTGACAGCCCTACTTACAACATGATGATCATACAACAGAAAGTTCACCTGTAGCACAGGCTCCCTGTCAGCAATGCATCTTGGGATAAGTTGGGCCACAAAGGATCCACCTGTTAGGGGTCCAGGTAAAGGACACACCTTTGAAAAGGGACAGTCTTCAGATGAGACTCTGAACTGAAACACAGCTTCTGTCTTTAGCAACAGTTTCTCTCTGTGATTCTTCTTAAAGGAGCTAAATGTGAGTTTAGCTCCTGCTGCATAGCTAACGTTAGCATTAGCAGCTGTTTCCTCACCAGTCTAGAGGAAACGTTGTGAGTTCAGCATCAAACGTCATCCCTTTACTCACCAATATCTATCTCCAGAGGTGGAGACAAACACCAGGGATAACATCTGTTCTTCGACTGAAGTTAGCATGCTAACAGCTAGCTCCTAGCGCCATCACTGTAGCCTCCAGTCTGTCCTGAAGACATAGCTGGTCAATAGACCGTCACCACCACCAACTCCTGACACCTGAGTCCAGGTAAGGTGTTGTGCTGCCCAGATACAGAGAAAAGTTCAGGTTCAAACCTAAAGGAAATAATGAGTCAGCTGTTAGGTCAGAGGTCACATGGTCACAGTAAAATTAAACATGATGATGAGCTGGTGGCCCTTGGGTGACTTTCATGTGGCCCCTTTAGAAAAGGGTCTGTGCTGGTCCAGTTGTCAGAGGGAAATTGGTCTCAGGCTTTTGAAGCTCGTGCTATGTGTGACCTGCATCACTTCCTGTCAGTGTGTATGTGTTGCAGACTGACAGCCTGGTGTATTTTTAGTTCAGGATTATGAGCAGAGTTGTTTTCAATTTACTGTTGGCAGGTGAGAGAGGAGGGGGCGGATCCAGACAGGCGAGAGCTCACAGTCCCTCTGATGATCCTTTCCTTTCCTCCCTCATCCTCTCCTCCCCCCTCCTGTCCCCCCTCCTCTTTCTGTCTCCTTCATTTCTTCCTGTGTGTCTTCTCTTCATCATTCACGTACTCCTCTTCCTCTGCTGTGTCACCTTCACTCTTCACATTATTTAGCTGAAGAAGATGATGACATCTCAGTGATGTTCTGAGGACTCTGTGCCCTGGATTTTGTCTCTCAGGCTGCATCAGGCTGCAGGTTACAGGTGCTGTTAAAATAATCATTCTGATTGGCTGTTGTTGGCTCCTCCCTGTGTGTTGTGTTGTGTTTTGAATCAGCTGTTGGTCTTAGTCACATGACTGAGAAATCATAGACCTCATATTGTAATTAAACTGCAGATCATCGTCATCATCATCATCATCATCATCATCATCATCATCATCATCATCATCATGAAAAAAGTCCTCTGTCCTCGTTTGATTGGGTCAGACCACAAACTGACTCTACCTGTGGACCTCCTCACCTGACAGGACTCTGTCCATGTGGATCCAGGTACCAGGACTCAAACCATCTCAGTCCTCCTGTGGTGTCACAGCAGTTCAATATCCAGACCCTGTTTCCCTCTCAGTTCGGGAGATACATTGATTTCATTATTGAACCTTGTTGTCACTCTGTCACTTTATTTCTGTCAGTGTTTGTAGTGAGTTCTCTTCCTGGTCTAAAGTCAGAAATACTCAAAACTAGGTCAAATATTTTTCCCTCCAGTCAGACGAGCGTTTCAGATTCACACTCAGCCGCTCTTTCCATTCTCCAACGCTCCGCCTGAATCTGAGGTAGAAACAGTCGCATCCGCTAATAAATCTGAGTGTGGGGGAATTTACACCAACAGAAATAGTCCCCCCCCTCCCGCCCTCCCTCACCCCCATTAAACATACTCTGTGTGATGTCGTTTTTTATTAAACCTAAGTGTTTTGCTGCAGAAGTTTCCATGGCAACTGAAATGTTTCAATTATTAGACAAGACAGTCGATAATGTGTGTGTGAGGAGAAAAAGATGATGGTGATGATGATGATGATGATGATGATGATGATGATGATGATGATGATGATGATGGTGTCTGTGTCAGAGCCCAGGACCAGAGCTCTGGAGACACATGTGTCTGTCCTGCTGCCAGCACATCTGCAGAAGCAGTCACAGCTGGATTCCTCACAGCATCATTATTTCACAGCAAATGTTTTCAGTTATGAATTCCCACACTGAGTCTGTGTTGTTCAGTGAGCAGTATGGCCGCCACCTGCTCGGCTTCACAGGAAGAGCTGAGGTCTGGAAAATAAAAAGGGAAATGGTAAAAACCCCTTCACAACCTGGACTGAGGTGGAGGACTGGAGCCGGATCCAAGTCAAACAGTTTGAGCTGCGTTGTTTCTTCCTGTCTTCAGGCATCCTGCTCGGCCCCACCCAGCCCTGCTGGGCCCCACCCAGCCCTGTCGTGACTCTTTGATGTTGCAGCCTCCAACCCGCTGACAGTGAGGAAAGAGGCTGTAAAGTTGAGAAGCCTTCACCTTGTCCTCAGAGAGTCCAGCTCAGTGTGGACTGTCCACACCTCAGGAAGTGTCTGTGGTCACTGAGGTCAGGGGGCTGCAGGGAGGGGCCACGCTGCTTTCATCAGGTCGTGACCTCTGCTGCACAAACTGTTAGTTAAGACCTGACGACGTGAAGTACAGAGTCGGGATTCAGACCAGAGTCCTGATTCAGTTCAGTCATGTATTTACTATAAGAACTAGATTTTCACATCCACATTCATAAATAAATTGATTATGACCAATTTTGAGAAAGATAGATAGATTGGTTGCTAGGTAACAAACTGTAGGTGGCCAGTGTCTGTCACTCAGACTGGTTGCTAGGTAACAGACAGTTGGTGGTCCGTGGGTGGTGTCATGCTCTCGTCTCTGGTGTTGCTGGTTGTATCTGAGGACAGATCTCAGAGCTGTGGTTGTATCTGTCTAAAGCTGGAGATAAATCATCGTATCACTGATGCTTCTGGTTCTGGTTCAGGTCTGTGGCTCCATGAGATCAGAGACAGTGAAACCAGAAAACTGATCAGTGAACAGACTAGCTTAGCCTGTTCACTGACACAGCTGGCCTGGCTCCGTCCAAAGTTCAAATACACACCTAGCGACACCTCTACACACACCCTGTGAAGCTGTAGGTGATGGTCTGTGTTTGATCTTCCAGTCTTTACTCCAGTCCAGGCTGACTCCCTTTACATTCTACATACTCAAGTACGTGAGGGTCTGTGAGCGTCTGTTGGGGTGTACAGACGTCCACACAGGAGCACACACAGGTTGTATCTGTGTCTCTATCTTGTGAGAGTTCTACATTCTGCCATCAGAACATTAATAACACATCTTGACTGATGCTGAATGTCTCCGTTATTGTGGAACATTCCTCTGCTCCACCTTTCTCCTTCTCTTTCTGCTGCTGCTTCAAACCAGTGTGAACAGTGAACACACACGTTCCCTGGATATCACAACACGTCTCTGATGACTCTGTACTAGCCCTACTTCACAGCTCTTATTGGTCATCCATCAGCTGACCAATTACAATTCAAGGCTCACCAGGGCCCTGGCCTCAGCCCCGGCCCTGAAACGCCATCTTTCCACCAGGATTTCTCCTGACCCTCCTGATTACCACTCTGCTACTGGATCCATGTATATATATGTATATGTTATATTTATGTGTGTGTGTGTACATGTATGTGAGTACATGTATGGGAACCAGCTGCACATTAGCTGGAAAACAAACATGGCCGCTGAGTTTGAAGAGAGGCTGTGAGGAGGTCACATGACCTTCACCTCTACACTTCATCTGTAAAAGAAAAGCACAGAGACGAAGCAGCAGCTCTTCTTCTTCTCTTCCTCGTGGATGTTGTCAGTTTGATGTGCACGTGCAGAACATGTAGAACACTGTGGTGTCCACATCTGTCCACATCTGTCTACCTCTGTCTGTGTACAGCTGAGATCGGTGTACGTCCAGAATACTGGACTGAATGAATGAATGAGTGTCAGGTAAATGAAGAACCACCTTCTCTGCAGGTCTGTGTTCACCTGTCCTGCAGCGTGTCACCTGAGGAGAGAGGACACTGACTTCAGTCTAATCACAGGCTTGTCACTCACCATCATCATCATCATCATCATCATCATCATCATCATCATCATCATCATTCCCTGTGCTCTGCAGCTTGCTGCTGTTTGCTCTTCATATGGAAAAGATGTAGTAATGACAGCTCACACTGTTTCTGAATGTGTGACTGCAGAGAGGAAGAGGTCTGAAGTTTCTGCTGACGAAGGCTCTAGTCAGAGCGTCTGCAGGCCAGAGGATGGAGCGCAGCCAAGCACAGCAGTCTGAGCCCCCCCCCCCCCCCCCCCCTCAGGAAGGAAGGAAGCCTGAGTCTGACGGATCCTCCACCAGGGTCTCTCTGAACTCTGAGCTCCTTCAGTCAGGAAAAGGTTTATTATCTGAACTGGACTGGTCTCTGACAGATGGTCCTGCTCCACTCACTGGGTCAGCTTCATGTGACGGATCCTGATCATCAGGCCCCTGGAGGCAGTGACGTAGCTGTGTGTGGTGTACATGGGTTGTGTTGTATTCTGTAAACGATGGCATAGACATCCACGGTGGCTCCTGATTGGCTCTTATCAGCCTGGACTACCAGTGGTGAAACAGCATGGATAATGAATTAAAGTGTTACTGACGTTGTCTTTGCAGCAGCTGTTGTTCAGTTCAGTTCTGTATTTTAACTCTACAACTGTCTTTGCTGTTCCTCCTTCAGAGGATTTACTGGAGCTAATCAGTGGGTCAACCTCAGGGTCAGGACCCCAACAGTGGTCACAGGTTAAAATGAGGGGTCAAAGGTCATTGTCAGTGCAGGAGGACAGAAAAAAGTTGTTTGTTCTACACATGATTTTCATCTTTTCCTCTTTTATTGTGAGTTAATGAAAATGCTGAGTGTAAACATGACCTAAAGATCTGAGCTGAGGCTGCAGAGCCACTTATTCCCTGTTCCACCAAAGTTAGCAGGTATAACAGGTTTTAAACTAATAAAAGCTGATTGACCTCTTTTCCACTGACAGTCGAGTTTGTCTTTCTGATCAGACTGAGGACACACACAACTGCAAGGAGTGATGCCATCACATGACATCACAGCACACACATACAGATGCAGTGGATAGAGAGTGAGCTGTTAGCCGCCATACTAACTGATAAACCTGATCTGTCTAATCCTCAGGTTGTTGCTCCTGTAAGAGTTGGAGCCTCAGTGTGAGATACTGTAATCAGTGATTGTGTGTTTTTAAAACTTATCAAGGCTGCAGCTCACTCTGTCATCATAGAGCTTCGTGTAGCCATGGTGTTTCTGGTGTAGCAGCACCTGGACAGGTGACAGGTGTGTCTACAGTGTCTGCACTCTGAAAGATGTTACAGCAGGAAAAGAGGCAAAAATGAGCAGGTTCACCCAGGTATTGCATTTATATAAATGCTGATCAGAGCCATTGCCGATAAATACCTGCGTCTACTGCAGAGTCATGTGACCCAGGTCTGAATGCTGATTGCTCCATTTTCCATTGCCGACAAAAGCCTGACGTTAGCAGGTTTTTTGATTAGTGAAAAACAGGCTTTACAGTCAGTGTTTGTGTTTATGTTCTCATTATTCAAAGGAGCTCAATGCAAGTTTTTGCTATTGCTACATAGCTAACGTTAGCATTAGCATCTGTTTACTCACCAGTCTAGAAGAAACGTTATGAGTTCAGTGTCAAACTTCATTGAGGTGGAGACAAATAACTCTTGTCTCTATGACATCTGTTCTTCTACTGGAGCTAGTATGCTAACAACTAGACAATAGCATGCTAACAGCTAGAAGTTAGCATGCTAACAGCTAGCCCCATCCTGTCTCTTCACTGTAGCTTCCAGTCTGTCCTGTAAAATCAGCTGCTCAGATTATTGTAACCTCTGAAGCTCTTGGTGAGACTGAACAGTTGCTAATGCTATCGTTAGCCATGCAGCAGTTAATCTAAACAGCTGCCTTCACTGAGGACAGTCAGTCTCAAACTCTCTGCTCATCTTCAGTGTCTCGTCCACAGCTCCAGCTTCCAGGCTCTGCCTGTGGTGTGTGAGGTAATGGGAGTGATGAGTAATAAAATGACTGATTACAGGAGTCAGGGGCCCGGTGTTGGCCCCGTGTGACAGCTCTCATGTGACATCAGCTCTTCTCTCAGAGGGAGGGGCTCCATGGAGGAGCAGCATCCATGTTGCTGTGTGATGTGACATCACCGGCCTCACTCCAGTCTCAGCCCCATCACTGTGACGGAGCAACACACACACACACACACACACACACACACACAGACCACAGCGGCGCCAGTTGTGGTGGCTGATGTTCAGTCAGGTCTGGATGAGTCGTGGTGATGTGGGCGGACTCCACTAAGCGCCGCGGCCTGGAGGCAGTCAGGGATTTACTGAGGCCCCACATTCTCAACCAGCTCCTGGAATTTCCCAGCAGAACTCACTGTGAGGAGCTGCTGTGTGTGAGAGGATCCTGGAGTTCACTGAGCATTGCCTAAATGAAGTACACAACCACCAGAGAGAGCAGACCCACAAATCAGCTGCTGTCTTCACACCTCCACTACAGATGGTCAAATCAGTGTCAGTCTGTGTGTGTGTGTGTGTGTGTGTGTGTGTGTGTGTGTTGAGTCCAGAGCTTGAGTCAGGATATGGTTAGCCTTGCTCAGCATAAAGACTGGAGGCAGGGGGAGCCGCTAAGTCCAGAGATCAGACACGCACCTGCCAACACCTCAGTGATCAACACACTGTCTCATAGGTTTGAACCATACACACACACAAAGGTAGAAAATGACAGTTCATCCTGCTGCAGGTCCCAGATGTGGTTGTGGTCTCTGACTGTATCTGGTTTTGGTTTTCGTCCATGGAACCAAACCTGACTCCACTGAGACCTCAGGAAGTTGCACACAGTCACACCTGAGACTGATCATGTGACCCAACCTCTGAGCCTCAGAAGAACAAAGTCTCATGAGCATATTTCACAGAAGACACCTGAACACAGCAGACAGGTGACATGATTGATGTTTAGATTTGTCTTCAGGGTGGTGATGTGGGGGAGTTCACTTCGATAACAAACCATGAACCAGACTGAGAGCAGTCGTCATCCTTCTGGTCAATGCTGGAAATCAGCTGTTTTCTGTTTGTGTTGTGTGAAGACAAAATGAAACAGACACAATTGTATAGACAGCAGTGTTTGTGTTGAGTTCATCAGTGTGTTGTTGCTGCTCTGACACAGTCATTCAGATGAATCATGTGTGTGTCACTGTGGGTCATTGTGTAAAGGATCGTCAGGTTGTGAGTCCCATTTTGACAGAAGTAAGTGTGTGAACAATTGCACAAGAATGTCAAACATGAACACACTCAGGTGATTTTATGGTGATTGTGAAGACGAACTGCAGGAAGGAGAGAGGAGAGGAGGAGAGGGGAGAGGGAGGAGAGAGACTCTGCTGCTTCATCATCATCATCATCATAAATTCATTCAGAGTGAATAACTAACAAACTACTGGTATCAGTGTATCAGTCCAACCAAGGACTGAGCTCTCTTTGTGTGTGTGTGTGTGTGTGTGTGTGTGTGTGTGTGTGTGTGTTGGTGTGTGTTCCTCTCATCAATGGCTCCAGTGTTGAGCTGCAGCACAGCGGCCTCATTCATGAGGCTGCAGCAGAGTAAACAGTCGCCTCAGCTGCTCCAGTGTGAAGGAAATGAGACAGAGCATCGTTGGTCTTGGCTCTTCCTCCTCAGCTGCTCACACTGCACACTGTTCAACACGGGCCCCTGACCAGGAGCAACACGGGCCCCTGACCTCTGTTCAACACAGGCCCCTGACCAGGAGCAACATGGGCCCCTGACCTCGGTTCAACATGGGCCCCTGACCAGGAGCACAGAGATGAAACAGGATCAAAGAGTCCACTTACAGGAGCAGGTCCAGGTCTGTGCTGTTTTCAGCAGGTTCCTGTTCATCACTGTAGTTTAAGGTGGACTGCATCGCTGTGGTTTAAGGTGGACTGCATCACTGTAGTTTGAGGTGGACTGCATCACTGTAGTTTAAGGTGGACTGCATCGCTGTGGTTTAAGGTGGACTGCATCACTGTAGTTTGAGGTGGACTGCATCACTGTAGTTTAAGGTGGACTGCATCGCTGTGGTTTAAGGTGGACTGCATCACTGTAGTTTGAGGTGGACTGCATCACTGTAGTTTAAGGTGGACTGCATCACTGTAGTTTAAGGTGGGCTGCATCACTGTAGTTTAAGGTGGGCTGCATCCCTGTGGTTTAAGGTGGACTGCATCACTGTAGTTTAAGGTGGGCTGCATCGCTGATGTTTAAGGTGGACTGCATCACTGTAGTTTAAGAGGGACTGCATCACTGTAGTTTAAGGTGGGCTGCATCGCTGTGGTTTAAGGTGGAATGCATCACTAAAGTTTAAGGTGGAATGAATAACTGATTCATCCCATTTTCGTGTTGGTGATGGTTGTGATGGGTTCATGGTCTCCAGAGAATGACTCAAGTGACCCCCGACCTCTCATCTCGTGCCACCATCAGGTCAAAATCTCAGTGTGTCCCATCAGCCTCAGCTGTTCTTTGTGTTTAAAGCTAATTATTAAATGTTAGCATGCTAACACACTGAGCTATTATACCTGCTGAATGCCAGCATGTTAGCATGCTGATGTTTAGCAGTTAGCTCAGAGTACTGCAGTGTGTAGGTACAGCCTGGGCTCAGGGTGGGGGGGTATGCCTCAACCAGTTGGGTTTGGAGGAGAGGGGAGAGGTGGGGGGAGGAGAGAGGGGAAAAGAGAGAGAGAGAGTGCAGGAACAGCTGTATATACTATCAGTAATGGTGTCATCAATAATTATAATAGATAACAGTGGTAAATAGTAATAATGAGTAATGGTAAATCTGGATCCTGCTGCTCCAGAAACAGAGAGAAAGAGAGAGCCCAATGCACCATGGGAATCTACCAGCAGTCTAGCTCTACAGCAGCATAACTAAGGGATTGTTCAGGACATACGCGAGCCAGCCCTAACTATGAGCTTTATCAAAGAGGACAGTTTGAAGCCTGATCTTACAGGTAGAGAAGGGTCTGATCCTGGACCGAGACTGGGAGCTGGTTCCACAGGAGAGGAGCCTGATAGCTGAAGGCTCTGCCCCCCATTCTACTCTTACAAACTTTGGGAACCACAAGTTGACCTGCATTTAGAGAGCGAAGTGTCCTATTGGGAAAATAGGGAACTATAAGCTCTTTAAGGTATGATTGCATCTGTAGGTGAGGAGGATGATTTTAAATTCTATCCTGGAGTTTACAGGGAGCCAATGCAGAGAGGCTAACACAGGAGAGATGTGATCTCGTTTCCTAGTTCCTGTCAGTACTCGTGCTGCTGCATTTTGGATCATTTGGAGGCTTTTTACTGAGTTACTGGGACATCCTGACAATAAGGAATTACAGTATATTATCAGATCATGTATTTCTGAGATCTTTCGAGCCACGTACAATAACTTCAGTTTGTCTTAATGTAAGCATAAAAAATACATGTTGTTGTTTCTGTGTTGTGTTTATGTGATGTAGATACACACCACTGTCACAGATACACACCAACAGTGAAAACCTGCTGAATATATTTTAAGGTGGTTTTAAGTTTTGTGATGAGCACATCAGTGTTCATATGATTGTGTGTGTGTGTGTGTGTGTGTAAATAGTTGAGAGAAGCTGAAAGATGCAGCACCTGCTGTTTGTGCAGTAGCAGGTGATTCCTGGTGTGGTGGTGACAGGTAGATCTACTGTTGAAGACCTAGTTCCTGTTAGACGACAGACATTTTGAGGAGACATGAATGGAGACTTACAGCCGCAGGTATTTCACAGGTTCATGTGACAGTCGGACAAACAGCCTGAATCAGACAGTGACTCCTTGTGTAGATCTCAGTCTGCTGCTGCAGGGTGTTTCCCTCTGGTCACTGACACACACACACACACACACACACACACACACTTCACATCCTCTCAGGATGTGACTTTTCCCACCGGCAGTCAGAGCTGAGTGAATGACGTGGACAGGTCAGACAGGTGACACACCTGAGACGTCATCAAGCTCAGCATCACTCAGTCTACATGTGACCTGTTCAGTGATCATGGTCGCTACTGTCTGTTCATCCATGGTTACCATTTAAACAGCAACAGGTTAATGAAGCATGACTTACCAAAACGTAAAGACCGGCTGCTTCTATGTTCCTATGTTTTACACTTGTAACTACAGTGATACACAGGTGACCTACACTCAGTGCTGCACCTGAACGCCTCCTGTGTGACCAGAGCCCTGAATCTGCTGTAGACACAGAAATAATAAATCAGATGATGTGTTGTAGAGAGCAGGATGCAGCTGGACAGATGTTTTTACCTCCTGATGTGATGCTGATGTTGTTTGACTGATGAACCGAAGCTGGGACTGAGGGAAGCTTCTTAAAGTGACCTCAACATGTCACATCCAACTGAGCTCCTCACGTTAAAGGTTTTAACAACTCATGTCTCTGATTCTCTGACTTCATTTATTTCACTTTTTATTTTTTTATTTATGGAGAGTTCAACACAAATCAGATTCATGAGACAAATATAATGAGTCAGGAATAGTGTAGTGAATCCTGAGATGAGGCAGTCACATCACCTTCTGACACAGGTGTGGATACAGGTGTGGATACAGTCCTGACTGTGGAGCAGGTGGAGTAAAGAGGAGCATTTAAACACAGTGACTGTGTTTCTGTGTGGATTAAGAGGAGGAAGACTGTGCTCATCAAGAGACTGTAGAAGAAGAGGAAGACAGTCCTCCCGCTCAGTCAACTGACTCTCTCAGTTCTTTCATTTTATCTTGTTTTATCACTATCATGTGTGTGTGTGTGTGTGTGTGTGTGTGTGTGTGTGTGTGTGTGTGTGTGTGTGTGTGTGTGTGTGTGTGTAGGTCTGGTTGCTGTTTCATAAACAGACCACAGTTTGTGTCTGATCCAGTCTCTGTCTTACATTACAGACATCAGACCTCCAGGATCTGAACTCTCAGAGCTGTGGGACTCTGGCAAACACTGCACCCCCCCCCCTCCCCCGCCCCCCTCCACACACACACACACACACACACACACACACACACAGTTCCACACACGTTTTCCAGTTTTACTCTTCATGTGTGTGTTCAGCAGCTTCTGTCAGACATGGTAACACATGTGTGTGTCACCCGCTCCCGTGTCAGTGTCTGTCAAACACATTAACACACACGTTTCTCATTGTTAGGGGGTTGTGCTGCTCAGTGTGTGTGTCTGTGTTTGTGTGTGTGTCTGTTGGAGTGTGTTATCTGACGCCCTCTGGTCTCTGTCACAGTCTGTTCAGGCACCAAGAAACCCTGATGATGTCATAGTGATGTCATCAGGGTTATCACGGATTGGGCCTGGACACAGTCTTCAGTGACTATGAGAGTTACATGTCAGTGCAGATCTGTCCCAATGTCAGTGTCAAAGTAAACCTTTAACCTGTCTCTAAACCCCGCCCCCTCCCACTTACTTGTGTGTTTGTCACACACCTGGCCTCAGCTCACAGCTCTTTCTTCTTCTTTGCAGACGTCATCTCTCCGACACACTTCAACCCGTACTTCAGGCGGCTGACCTTTGACGTGTCTTCCATGGAGAAGAATGCGTCCAACCTGGTGAAGGCAGAGCTCAGGATCTTCCGTCTCCAGAACCCTGGAGCAAGAGTGTCTGAGCAGCGGATCGAGCTCTACCAGGTGCACACACCTTCTGTCAAGTTCTTCTGTCAGGTTCCTCTGAACCTCAGTCGGTCAGTGTTTACCTCCAGATGACAGCTGAATTAAACTCAGGAGATTTTCTCACACAAACACTGAGTCTGTAAATGTGTGAGGGAGGAAGGGACGGACCGGTACAAAGAGGGAGACCTGATAACATTCTCTCTCTCACTCACACACACACACACACACACACACACACACACACACACACACACACACACACACACACACACACACACACACACACACTCTCTCTCTTATTCACGTCTATAAATAGCACAACTTAACACCTCGTGTAAATGTTTGAAAATATCTCAGCCTGTGATAAATGTCCTGCAGATGCTTCTGTAGATCACACACTGAGATGACTCCTCCTCTGAGGTCACCGTCTCTCTCCTGTGGTTAAACTGTACATGATGAGTTTCTGTCCGTTAAAACTATGACCTGATAAACATCACATGATCTGGAGCAAGCTCTCTGTAATATGTGCTGCTGCTGTGTTTGTCCCTGACACTGCACAGGGAGACCGATTATACTCACACTGACAGACTGAGAGGTTGATGAAGGTCTGACTTTCTCTTGTTGGTTTGTTGGTTAGCTAAACTTAAATTAATCAGGAATTGAATTACAACAGAGGCCTGGGAAGAAAATACAGTCATCACACACTGTGTAACACTCACAAGTCTTTTAAAATAGTTCAGAGTTGGTTTGAGGAACTTTTAAAGGATAAACTTTGTGGCAGTGTTCATGTTGTGATCGTTCCTACTGTTTGCACTGATAGACCTTTCCTTAATGTCAGTGACAGTGAAGCGGACAAAGTCCACAGTTCTCCTCCTGTGTGACATTTATCTGATCATCTCATTAGAACAAACTTCCATCTTTGTGTTTCTGTCCGTCCTCCACAGTTCACCAAAGAAACACAAAGAGGGAACATTACACTGATAACCTGTGACTTTGGATGTACCCACTCTGACTGCTGAAGTGTTAACTTCAGATGAACATGGAATTTTGTCCTCCATCACTTCCAGCAGGGTTGTGTATGGACAATGAGCTCAGTGATCGACCATCATCAGAGCCATCAGCTGATGCCTTTTCCAATGTCAAAACAATACTGGCTTGTTTTCAAATTAATGTATCAATTTATTATCATCATTATTTGTAGTATTATTTTAATATCAGATTTAATTTGTCCTGCCATAGTTTCACATATATAACCACATATTCACCACTATTGTCAATTTCACAAGGTGACTGTAGGGTGATGATCACACAATCCATCAGAGGGATCTCTTCATGGCCTGTCTTGCCATCATCGGTCCCACCTGCAAGGCTACTATCACCATAGGAAATCATACACTTCTCCTTGGCCTCATTGCCAAGCTGTGGCTGCCTCTTTCAGTCTGATGACCCTAAATTGTTTCATCCAAAGAGTCTTGTGAATGGCTCCTTAACAGTCCATAACGTTTACATTCAAAAGAAGGAAACATTCTGTCATCCCGGGCTCAGGTTCTCCACATGAAGTCAACACTGACAGTCGAGCGGATTCAACAATATTAAGCTTTATACTGAGACAGGATTTGAAGTCTCTCCCTGACACTGTCCTGGAGCCTGACAGTTCGCTCAAATCCACCAGTTTGTCTCCTGTGGTCACCAGTTTTTCTGTTTCCTGGAATCGTCTTTGGTCATGATGTGTTAGATCTGTACAGGAAGGTAAACTTCAGCAGGACCACAGCACTGACCTAGTGCTGCAGCCAGGTGATTACTGAGGCCTTTTGAGAGTACAAACTGAATGACCAATTCCACCCAATCAATCACAACTGACCAATCCCACCCAATCAATCACACCTGATCAATCCTACCTGATCAATCACACCTGACTAACCCATGTCACAGCTGATCATTTTCTGATAAATATTTGGATCAATAATCTTTCAAACTAAATGAGCAGGAAGCAGAGAAGCAGAGGGACAGAGACTGAGCCAGTGTTTGCTGCTGTGTCCAACAGATCCCGACTCAGGATCCAGATTTCAGACAGACGGAGGTTTTGTTTGCGTCTCCTCCTAAGGTTTCCCACAACAGCTCTAACAGGAGACGAGAGTGGAAGCTGAAGCAGAAGTGTTTTACACATTAGACAGAGATGAGCCAACACAAACACTGGGTTCTGAAGGACAGCAGAGTAACACGGGTCTGTCAGCATCTGGATTCACTCTCCGTGCTCCTCCCAGACCTGCTCAGGCCATCACAGAGGAAAGAGCAGGTGGTCAGACCTCAGCCCACGTCCTCCGAGGCTGCTGCACCCGCTCCTTTGTCTGCTGTGTGGACGTGTTGTGTGTCTGTTGTGTGGATGTATTATGTGATTGTCCAGGCTGAAGCTCTAAGGTCAGATAAGAGTCTGAACCACGACATCTCTACAACCACTTCCAGCTCTTCCAAACCTGTCACCACCTGAAACTTTTCAGTCCATCAGTCCAACAGTCCTTCCGTCCAACAGTCCATCAATCCATCAATCCATCAATCCATCAAGGTAGAGATTCAGGTGGTGGAGGAGCTCGATCACACCTGGTTTAACACACAGTACATGTAGGGCTGCAGTCTACCACTAAACTAGAGCTTTACAGAACCACAGGACCACAGCACCCGGAACCTCAGAACCACAGAACAGCAGAACCACAGGACCTCAGGACCACAGAGTGACAAGACAGGAAGACTTGAACCTGTGATGTGAGACACTGTCAGATGGTCCAGGTCTTCTGTCCAGACTGACTCACTATATCTCTGCAGATAACAGGTGTGTAGAGATGTTGTCCAAAGACTAACTTCCTCTCACTATCGTGACCCTCTGGTTTCACAAATACAGGATCACCATGAGACTAGCTGCAGGTCTCCAGAACAAACATCCTCCTGTTTCTGTTCCTCCCTGATGGCTCCTCAGTGTCATCGTTCATCCTGGGACAGACGGATCTCACCATGGTTCCTACAGGATGTGTTTTCACCTGTGTTAGTTTTCATGCTGTCATGATGAGTGTTGAGGTGTTCCAGTGCTGCTCAGGTGTTGGTCAGGTCAAGGTGGGGGGTTCAGGTCAGGTAACATGTTGTTGTTCACATCCTGTCTCTTTCCTGAACTGTTCAGGTTAGACAGAGATTTGTTGGACCGTGGTGCAGTGAACTCTGGGTATTTGAGACAGTCTGACTGTGTTGCCTCATTATTACAGGTAAGACTTTTTGATAACCTCTGACCTCTGTCTCTGGTTTGTCCACAGATTTTAGGACACAAAGACCTGACGTCCCCGACACAGAGGTACATCGACAGCAAGGTGGTCCGAACGCAGACGGAGGGGGAGTGGCTGTCGTTTGACGTCACAGAGGCAGTGAGTGAGTGGCTGAACCACAGAGGTGAGTGTGTAATGTCCCATCAGCGTGTCCCCTCCCCCACCACATGTGTTACCTGGTGGCATCACCTGGATGTGTTTCTCCACAGACAGAAACAGTGGATTCAAGATCAGCCTGCACTGCCCCTGCTGCACGTTTGTACCGTCCAACAACTACATTATTCCCAACAAGAGCGAGGAGCTGGAGGCGCGCTTCGCAGGTGAGTCTGGGGTTAGTCCAGAAAACCCACCAGAACCAGGAGTGCAGTGGCAAGAAAGTGTAATGACTGGTCAGAATGCTGAACTCAAATGTAGACAATCTACCGAAAAAAGGGTAGATGGAAGAAGATGAATTTAATCATAGAAAGAACTTACAAAAACAAGAATCCAAATCAAACCAGGCAGGAACAAAAACCAAGTCCAAGAACACTGCAGCACAAGGAACAGGAAGCGAAACCAGAGATCCACAGGAATTCACAGGATGATGTTTGTCTTGAACAGACGAAGACAGTGGGGAGCACAGAGACTAAATACACACAATGGTGACTGAACACAGGTGAAACACATTAGGGCGGGGCAGACAATCAACAAGGTGGGGGGGCACAAGACAAAGACAGGAAGTAAACTAACATGACACACACCAGGGACATAGTATCAAAATAAGATGGGAAATAACCCAGAAGTCCAACTCAAGAGTCCAAACATAAAGATTCCTACAGATCAGACCATGACAGACAGTGGTTTTGAGGGTCAGTTGATAGACTCATGGTGGTTCTGATCTGATCAGGTTTTCCTGGTTTTCCTGGTCCAGACTGACTCCACCATCATGTGGGTGTGAAACTCGACTGAAGACACAGATCTTTAAATCAGCTCACACTGTTAGAGGCTCAGTCAAGCAGCAGTGAACAGCTGAGGGTCCTAACAAGTCTGAGGTGGGTCACCGTAATCCCAGGGCCTTCAGTCAACAACACAGGGGCCCTCAGGGGCCCTCATGTCCCATGTTCACTGATGTGAGCAGGGACAGGAGCTTCAGAAAGAGTCATTGTGTTTATGAGTTTGAATGGGTTGTCAACATCTAGAGCTGATCGTATTTTTCTTATCACATCTGGACTAATGAGTGTTTCTACCTGTGACGTGATGAAGATGAAGCAGTTTGACTAATCCCCTGTTTAAAGGCTGCAGCACTCTGAGGCTCAGCTCCTCTGGTTCCTGCTGGAGACATGTCAGATCTTTATAATGACTGAACCAGCTGCTCACTGTTACACCTGTCACTCCTGTCACATCTGTCACTCCTGTCACATCTGTCACACCTGTCACATCTCTCACCTGTCACATCTGTCACTCCTGTCACATCTGTCACACCTGTCACATCTCTCACCTGTCACATCTGTCACTCCTGTCACATCTGTCACATCTGTCACTCCTGTCACGCCTGTCACATCTGTCACTCCTGTCACACCTGTCACTCCTGCCACTCCTGTCACTCCTGCCACACCTGTCACACCTGTCACTCCTGCCACACCTGTCACATCTGTCACTCCTGTCACACCTGTCACTCCTGCCACTCCTGTCACACCTGTCACTCCTGTCACACCTGTCACACCTGTCACTCCTGTCACACCTGTCACTCCTGTCACTCCTGTCACATCTGTCCCACCTGTCACTCTGATCTCTGATCTCTGATATCACCAGGTATTGATGACAGCTTCATCCACGGTGGAGACCTGAAGGTGTTTAAGAAGCGGCGGCACAGTGCCCGGGCCCCTCACCTCCTCCTCATGCTGCTGCCCTCGTATCGGCTGGAGTCCCAGTCCCAGGCCCTGCACAAGAACCACCGGTCCAAGAGAGCCCTGGACGCTGCCTACTGCTCCAAGTACTGACCTGAAGTCCACACACACATACACATACACACAGTGAATTTCGTAATCTCAGGGCTGCATCATGTTTTGTATCATTAAAGTTAAAAAAACTTAAATTATTACGTCGTGTCCTCAGAGGCTGTGATGTGATTAAAGGAGAGAGTCATGAGGCCTGGAGTTACTCTTCATTCTCATCAGTTCTTTTATCAGCTTCAGTCAAGCATCAACCTCCAGGTCTGAAACCTGAAGCATCAACAGTGAAGAGCTAAAAGCTGCAGTTCCTCTAATGACCACTAGAGTCTGGCTCTAACAGTGAGTCAGTCCCCATAGACTCCCATGTTAAAATGTCCAATTTTACAGCAGAAATAAACATGTTTACAGCCTGGTACAAAAACTGTTTTGGTCTTTGGAGTTTATTTTCTCCTTCATGACAACTGTATGGGCTGAATTTTATAGAACTCACCTGTTTACATTTTATTAAGGACTCAAGGGATGGAAAATTGAGGGCATGGCCTCTTTGAGTGACACGTGTCTTGTCATAAATTGGCTCCACCCACACACCCACCTTTTTGCCCATTTTTGGATGAGCTGGGAGTTAAGGGTGGAGTCAGACACTGGCAAGATGGTGGACAGTGGAGCAGCTCACTCTGTGACATCACAAAGGCTCCTCCCATCTTTACTCACTGCAGCAGCTGCTCAGGAGGACTGAGGAGAACCAGCACAGTTCATGGACTTCAGCAGTGACTGGTTCCGGACTCCACAGACACAACCACCACAGTTCATCACAAAAGACACAACAGTCACAACTATGTCCCGCTCATGATTATAACACAGGTATGACTGAACCTGTACCTGTCTCACCCTGACTCACCTGTCCCCTTCTCTCTGTGTAGAAATGTTCAGGACAACTGCTGCTTACGCTCGCTCTACATCGATTTCAAGAAGGACCTGGGCTGGAGGTGGATCCACGAGCCGAAGGGTTACGAGGCCAACTTCTGTGCCGGGGCGTGCCCATACCTGTGGAGCGCTGACACCCAGCATTCCAAGGTATGGACAGGGTCAAAGGTCAAACAGTCTGTGGGGTGTGATGTTGTATTCATGGCTCTGATTCTGGTGCTCCAGGTGTTAGGTCTGTACAACACCATCAACCCTGAAGCTTCGGCCTCGCCCTGCTGCGTCTCCCAGGACCTGGAGCCCCTCACCATCCTCTACTACATCGGCAAGACCCCCAAGATCGAGCAGCTCTCCAACATGAAGGTCAAGTCCTGCAAGTGCAGCTAGAAGCCTATAGAAGCCAGCACACACATACACACATACACACACACACAGTGGCAGACATACAGTGAAACCACAACTGTACTTTTTCATGCACAACTTTAACCACAGCAGTGTTTTCACACAAACACACACAGTACCAGTACCAGTGCCTGGACCAGGACCAGGATACCACAGACTTTGATACCAGTGCAGTGCAGAGGCAGGAGACAGTGTGGCTCTGCAGAGTGTGTGTTCACACTGTTCACACACAGCTGTCACGATGAACTCGGGGCTCCAGGTTACAGTTTGTTGTGTGTTGACTCTCTGGTGTCAGTCGTGTGGTGCTGCTCACGTCTGAGTGACGCCTCCACATGTCACTAAGATCCTACAGACACTGAACTTCACATCATCACATGACATGAGCATGAGTTGAGGCAACACCTGGTCCCAGTGAAGAGCCTGAGGATGTGACTGTCAGCAGAGGATCAGTGTGACGGTGGAGTCGTCAAAAAAAAACTCAGAGAAAATCTGGTCTTCATTGATCCTGTTTCCCACTTACTTGGTTCACTAACGAACACTTTAATGATGTTTGATGATCAGACCTCAGTCCCAGTCCCAGCCCCGGTTCCTGTTTCCTGATAAGAAGACATTACATGATGATAGCGGTGGTATCAAAGACTGAACCTGGACAATTGTGACCCCACTGTACATATACACTACACATACACACAACACACACACACATACAGATATGGCTTTTGTACAGGTGTGTCTTCTGGCATTTTAAGGTCCTGTCAACATTCACCACCTCACACACCAAGACACGAGAGGAAGACAAACACTGGAAGTTTAACTGATGAGTGTCTATATGTGAAAAACGTAACACAGCCCCTTCACCCACCCTCTGTCCCCTCCACCCTCTGCCCCCACTCCTCACCTCCTCCTTCTCCTCCTTGTCTTTGTTAGTCATTTTCTCTTCATTCCATCCTGTTGTTGTTCATGTTCAGTCAAACAGCATTGACCTCACACAGATGATACAACAGCTGCTGAGTCCATGTTCATTCATTCATTCATTAAAAAGGAACTCATCACCTGGAGCTGAGAGGATCACTCTGGTGAATTATTAATTATCTTATTTAATGAGCTCAGAATCAGAATGATCCATGTTTCCTTTGAACAGGTTCATCTTAAAACCTTAAATCACAAACTCTATTTCCCATAAGCCCGAAGTATTTGCAGGTTAAAGTTCAGGGTTCAGGGGCGAGTGACACAAAACACCTTAAGTCTGAGTTAAGGTTTTCTTAAAATAAAAACACCTTAAGTGTTCTCCTTAAGTTTTCCTTAAACTGTTCACTTTAGTATTTAAGTCTTTAAGGAATCACATCAGTCAGTTAGTAACAGATTCAGTTCCTCTGACTCTGTCCTATCTCAACATGCTGAGGTTATGGTGATGATGCTCTGTGATGAAGATCAGTCCCTCATCGTTAAAGGTGTCTCCAGGTCGCTGATCTGAGAGGAAGTCAGTTTATTGTCCACAGTTGGATCCTTCTACTGTTTGCAGCTTAACAGTTGTTTTATGTCACAAGATCTTTCCGGTCAGGTGTAGTAGAGGAGTTTCATGTCCACGAGATAGCAGCGCTCTCCTTTACTGTTACCAGCTTCTCAAAGGTGCTAATGGCAGAAAATCAGCGGTCTCCATGGAAACAGGAGGATTTTACTGCTGTGAATTACTGAACCTTTTTCCGTCATCTTTAACGAGATTCAGTGCAACACCCTTAAGAAACTCCCTCAGCTAAGGAGAAATTCAACCTTAAGTGTTTTACTCAAGCAGAAAACTTAAGGTGCGTTGGCCCCTGTGAGTTCACACCAAACTGTTTCTACACCTGAGTGCAGGTGTGGATCATGTGTCACTGTAGTCCACACTCTGACCTATGGTTTGTTTCCCATCAGCCTTTGCTGTGGTGACATCACCGTGTGTCACCTGTCACTTCTTCATTAAATCAGGCTGATGAGTTTGAACTCAGGTGTTGCAGTAACACAGTGTATTCTACAGTGTAGTACAGGTGATGTTACTACACCTCCACTGCCTCCGTCAGCAGGTGAGCTTCATCAGAGATGTACTCCTCTTCACTTCATCATGTGGTCACCAGATTCAGACAAAGAACAACAGACCTTCATGAACAGACCAGAACGGTGTCTTTACTGTGATGGGGGGAGGGGGGGTTCCGTCACTCAGGGTGGTGGGTCAAGACAATGGATATGTGGTCTTTGGTAAGTGATGAAGGAGCGACACTGGGGGAGGAGCTGCTGGAGTTGAGAGATAACGAAAGTGTTAATGAGGAGGAGATAAGAGCTCCACCATCACCCTGCGGCTCAGCAGTTAGTGGTGTAGTGTCATCAGTGTGTTGTCTTGCTGCCTTTGTTTCACCCTCTAACTGCCACAGCTCTGTCATCGTCATCTGTCTCTAATTAAACACTAATTGCACTGATGCTGTTTTCATTTTCTATTTTAAAAGTTTTCTAGTTTTCTTCCCCCACACCCACACCCCACCCCCCTTTATGAAATACACAGTGTTGATCTAGACCCCTGACCCCAGCCCCGGACCCCAGCCCCTGTGGGCGCTCAGTGCCAGTGGACTTACTGAAGAGCAGGAGAAAGAGAGCGAGGCACCGACTCTGTCACGTAGAGCTGTTATTGTTTATGTTTATGTATTTGTTGTTGTTTTGATAATGATGATGATGATGATGATGATGATGATGATATTGTGACCCACTATGCTGTATTGTAACACAGTATTGTTGTGGTGCTCTAGTGGTAAATAAATTATTTAAGTTTCAAGGAAACTCAGAGCTCTATATGTGTGTGTGTGTGTGTGTGTGTGTGTGTGTGTGTGTGTGTGTGTGTGTGTGTTGTCTCCTTCTCTCCTCCTCTGTGATAATGCTTCATCAGCTGATCTATGATCAAAGGAGGAGTGAAAACAAACAGGACTCTGCAGTTCAGGAGACAGACGGCGGAGCAGGAGGGGAAGGAGGAGTTGATGTCAAACTGTTTCAGTGTAGCTTTGGTCTAATGATGCAAACAACCCTCAGAGTAAACACCATCAAATGTTCAGACCTCACCCGCATCACAACAACACACCTTCATCATGTGTCGTCATCACTAAAGGAGGCAGAGGAATAACTAAACATAGACACACTGAGCAGAGAGAGTTCATGTCTACCTTAACTGTACCTTAACAGGGGTTCAGTTGACACAACCTGTCTTTCAGCTGAGACAAGTGAGGGGCTGGGCAGAGCAGAGAGAGAGACAGGTGGGAGGAGCCAGGTGGTCTGATTTCCAGTCTCAACTTGCACATTGCTTAAAGATCCCTTTCACTGGAAGTGATGGAGGGCAGAATCCACAGTCCTGGTTCTGTGCAACAATAAAATCCAGTTAAAGTCAACAAGGCTTCAGCTGAGTGTTGATCTGTCTCTTTGTGTGTCTCTGTTGGGTAGTAACACACTTTAACTTGTGGTTTCCAGTTTATTTCGGCCCCACATGTTTCCAGGTACAGGTCAGGGTTTGGGTGTTTTATCCACATCTGCTCCTTTTTTGATGAGCTGTGTGAGACTCTATAAAGCCTAAATAATCCTAAAATATAAAGGCAGGTGAATCATGTTGCCCCCCCATGTCTGAAAGCGATGGGACGGGTGGCGTCCGGAGGAGTGGGAGTGAGAGCAGCATTAACAGTGTGGGGGAGGTTTTTGTCAGCTCTGGAATGAGGCTTTCCACCAGGCTCTGTATGAGGGATTAAGTCTGTGTGGCGGAGCAGTGATAAATAAAGACCGTGTGGTCCCGGCTCTGTGTGGTTCCTGTCCAGGGGAGAAGACCAGAGGAGAGCCTGGCACTGGCTCCCAGTCATAATCTGGACCTCCACGAATTATAACTCAGCATCTCAGCTGGAAACTATTGAAGTGTGTCATCATCTGGGTCATTGGCGATCATGTTGAGCAGAGCAGGATACACAGTGAGGCTTCATCAGCCTTTTATTGATTCAGTCAACATGAGCAGATGTTTAAACTCTTATCCTGTGAGAAAAATCACTTATAATGGAATAAAATGCAGAAACCAGAGTGTGAATTGTACAAGGACAGTCAGGGGGGTTGACTCTCTCTACTTTGAATATCTTGTTTAACTTGTTTAACTAAAGCTGTCCAATAAATGTAGTGGATTAGAAAGTACAATATTTCCCTCTGAAACGTAAGAGTGGAATATTCACGTAAAGTACAAGTACCTCAAAATTTTACTTAAATACAGGACTTATACTAAATGTATTTAATTAATTAATTACCTTCCACCACTGCTAATACAATTACTGAGCCTTCAGCACACATGTATTTTAATACTGTAAAATCACCCAAAAGGGTGAAAGAGAGGAGCTGTCTATTACAGATGCTATTATCAAAAAGGTGAAACACTGACTAAACCACAGACACACACAAGACATGAAATAATAAACTATATGTATTGATCTCAAAACGTATCTCTACAACAACTAATCCTCCACTGTCTCACTGCTCATGACTGAGCACCAGTGTTTGCCAACATTAGAGCATGTATGACATTTTATATTGGTCGTGAAATGACAAGACAACACTGGGCGCACTATCAGCTAGCTTACATTAGTTAGTTAAACTGTAACCTAAGGCTAAAGTGAGAAAAACTAGTTAACATTAGTTAGCTAAACTGTGATTTATGGCATAAGTCAGAAACAAGCTACCATAGCTAAGTTGTAACTTAAGGTAAAAGCTAGATAGTTAGCTGCTGTTACATTTACCTACAATTTCTCAGTTTGCTTGTGTGATGCACAGGAGCTGAGATGCAAGTCACTGATGGAGGGAGGCAGAGGAGATGTTAGAATTGGAAAGCCTTTATTGTCATTGTACAAGAATACAATGAAATTAGGGTCGCTACAGCTGATCAGTGCAAACAGAAAACAAACAAGAAATAGTCAAACAAATATGTTCATCTGATGTCAAGGTTAAGAAATAGTATGATCCACTTTAACAAGATCCTTCCAGGCATGAATATATAAAATATATTGTAATACTCACAATTACAGATAAGAACAACTGCTGTTTTTATCTTTTTTGTAGGGTTGAAGTCTTGATCAGGGTGATCAGACCCCCTTGGTTCTCCCCATAATTGGAGCTCTGGCAGATACCACTCCAGAGTGGTGGAACATCAACAGTGAGAGCTCTCTGTACCAACAGGAAACAGTTTATCACATCACTGAGCCCAGACAGACACTGTCAACAGATCAATAGGCATATATTGTTTAATTTACTGTAGGGAGCTGTCAGAGGTCATCACCACACAGTCACTGGAGTGTGTGAGCTGGTCCCCTCCTCTGGGTCCTGCTCCAATTATCTGCAGGAAACAAAATGGCAGTTTAAACACGTCCAGGAAGTCTTTCATCTGAGAACAACAGGCGCTCACACCTGATCACAGCCTCCTGGAGTGTGGCAGGTTTACGCAGTCATTACATGAATAAATCTATATTTAAAGACCACATTCAACGCAAGCTGCTTTCAGAGGGCTGAAAGATAAAACAACTGCAGCAACTCTCACAGTAAAAAGGTGTGAAGTGAACTCACAGTGATAAATTACACACACACAGTGGGAGATTTTGTGTAGAAAAGACAAACTCACAACAACAGAAAAAACTGTTCATTGTTATGAAGAAACATTCTGCATGCATGTGTTTTACATGTTATTTAATGAGTCTAAATGATGAAGAGCACTCACTGTGGTTAACAGTGTCCGTCTCTCAGGTAAACCACAGTTGAGGAGTGAAGGCCGCAGGTTTTAACAGGGAAGAAGAAGAAGAAGTGGGAGTTAAAAGAAAACATATCTGTGGTTCTGCTGCATCATGAGTCTGACAGTGTTACAGTGTGAAGATAAATCTCAGCTTCAATAGAAAAACAACTTTCACTAAGTTTGAAGTGTTTCTGCGGCAGCTCAGGAAACATCCCAGCTGCATCACAGAGAACAGGTCAGAGACTGACTGACTGCTCGCTCCCATCACACTCCTCAATGTGTGAAGTAGTTGGTGAGCATAAAGTGGTGGGATAAAGAGCAGCAGCCATCCTCATGGACCAGGTCCAGACCTCTCTGTCTTAGACCAGAGGACGTCAGAGGATTCTCAGTCCTGTACAATGTTCACTCTGCAGAGCTTTTGGTTGGTTGTCTTCATCATTATTTATGGTTATTTTTATTGTGTGTAGGTTATTTAACCTTTGACCCACAGACCTCCCACCCTGGTTTATGGTTCTGTTTCACAGCTGTGGTTCCCTGTGTGTTTAAAGTGGTCTCATGTTGTGGAGTCTGTGTGTTGTAATAGAGTGAACTCAACACAACTGGTGCTGGACTCAACCAGTTACACACTGAGACATAAACATTCATCACATCAGTCACCTGCAGGTTTCATTCAATCTCACTATGGATTCACAAGTGAGTCAACAGGAGGAACGGAAACTTCCTGTAGTGATAAATCCACTCAGTGCTTCATGCAGCTGTGACGTGTGGACGACACTGCAGACCTGAGCTGATGTGTGTTCATAAATAATTGGTGCATTTGTTTAAATCACTGAACAGTGTCAGGCCGCTTTAACCAAACCGCTCAGGTTAACTGAGCTGAGGGAGAGTTCAGACGTTTGAAGGTGTTGTCCTGGTTTCACAAACATCCCCTCAGCTGCTGTGTTTTAAAGCTGGACGGCTGCTCTGAACGGCTCCAGTTCAGAGCAGTGAGGTTTTCTTGCAGACAGAGACGAGCTGCCACAGGAGGACTGGATCTGACCCGTTGTCTTTGGCTTGAATCTCGACTCTAGAATCCAGTCAGATTCCTGAGGCTGCTGGAGCACTTCTTCAGTAGCTGAGCTGCGCCATGCAACAGTTTGTTTGAAGCAGTTTGGAAAGTGTGTAGAAAAAAGAAGACAGAAAACACAACCTCCTCAATACTCGTGGTTTATTAACGTCCTACGCCTCAACCTTACCACGCCCAGCTGGACAACTCTACTTCATCATACATGACCAAAACAGAAGGCACTAAACGTCATCAACATCCACGTTATCAAGCTGCACTGAGCGACGCTGCTACTCTTGAAACGAGGCAACACAGCACGTCTTAAAGGCGCATTTCAAAATTTCAACTTTTACAGGCTGAAGTGTGAAGAAGAGGGTGAGGTGAAGGGCCCTCTGTCCTCAGCCCCGCAGCAGCCAGCTCCTGTGAAAAAGCCTGGGAGTCTGCAGTGGAAGGGGGGCAGATTTTCAGGGTCAAAGGTCACACTGTCTCTGGGGAGAAAAGCGATTTGGAGATTTTGGTTACTCAGCTGCAGCTGCCGGCGCACAATAACAGAATCAGAGAGGTGGTGAAGCTGTGACATCAGCAGTCAGCAATGCACTGGCTCCCATCAGAAGAGAAACCACACACACTACATGTCTGACCGTGTCGTGTGTGTGTTTGTGTGTTTGGATGTTCACAGCCAAGACATTCCTCTGACAGCAATTTGACCGAACCTGATACCATCTGAGTCTGGTTCAGTGGGCCCCCCCACCCCCCACCCCTGACTCCCCTTGCCCTGCGCCTGGTGTGGCGGCAGTAACAGCCCACAGGACTGAGTCTGTAATTACACAGGAAGGCCAGCTCTCTTTGAGCCCCGGATTAGCCACTCTCTTTGTGTTTCACTCAGAAAGGGGGGCACAAAGGCGCAGTGAGTTTTTTCCCTCCTCTTTCTTCTCTCTCTTCCTCTACAGTTTGACAGGCGTCTTGGAGATATCACGATAGAGAAAAAGGCAGGAAGGCAGTCCCGGACATTCAATCCCTCCAGCGCCAGACTGCCTGCCTGCCCGCCTGTCTGTCTGACGCTCGAGTCAAGTTCACTTTATTGTACTGAGCCTGAACACAGAACACATTGAGATGAAGAGCTCTGCAAGATTAGAAGAAAAGAAAACAGAAGAGTGAGAATATACAGAGTGTACATGTCTGGTTTCAGATGACACTAAAAACAAATCTGTGGCGTGGCCTCTGTGTGGAGAGAAAACAGTCCACCCATACCTGACTGTCTGTGAGGGGTCAGGGGGGTGGAGCCAGGGACAGGTCAGAGACAGACAAACCACTCACTCCTACACACAAGTTAACCTACCTGTCGCTGTGGGGGGAAACCAGAGCATCTTCACCATCTCCTCCCCACAGCTGATGGGATGTCCAGTTCAGTGACTGGTTTATATTTAGAGCTTCTCCCCTGTAGATCTCTCTGAGAACTTGTCTCCTAGACCCCGCTCCAACAAGGCTGTTCAAAGAGGTTTTTCCTTTAATCGACACCTCTACATTAAGTCTGATTAACTTATCTTTATCAACTGGTTATGTACCGCAGGCTTTTAAAGTTGCAGTAATTAAACCTCTACTTAAAAAGCCTACTCTTGATCCTGATGTTTTAGCCAATTATAGACCTATATCCAACCTCCCCTTTATTTCCAAAATCCTTGAGAAGGTTGTTGCAAACCAGTTCTGTGATTATTTGCACAGGAATGGTTTGTTTGAAGATTTTCAGTCAGGTTTTAGAGTCCATCACAGCACAGAAACAGCTCTGGTTAAGGTTACCAACGATCTCCTCATAGCCTCAGACAATGGACTTGTCTCTATACTTGTCCTGCTAGATCTTAGTGCTGCATTTGACACCATCGATCTCAAGACTCTATTACAGAGACTAGAACATGTCGTAAAGTCAGTCATGGAGTTCCACAAGGTTCTGCTAGGACCAACACTTTTCACCCTATAATGCTTCCTCTAGTAAATATTATCAGGAAGCACCAGATACAGCTGTACTTATCCATGAAGCCAGGTGAGACTAATGAGGTAGCCAAGCTTCAGGTGTGTCTTAAGGACATAAAGACCTGGATAAGCAGCAATGTTTCACTTCTAAATTCAGACAAACTGAAGTTTTTGAAGTAAACAGCTCATTATCTCATTACCTGATAATCCCCCCCCCAAAAAAAAAATTACGTCATTAATCCTCCTGGAGGAAGTTGCTTCAGTCATAAAAATCATGATCAAGGTAATTAATTAAATTATTAAATTATTAAGTGTGTGGTTTGCTGCAGAGTTTGTGTGTGTGTGTCCGGGTTGGTGTGTGTGTGTGTGTGTGTATGTGGATATGTGTGTGTGTGTGTGTGTGTGTGTGTGTGAGCCTGTGCAGCAACATTACACTGTGTGTGTAAAATCTATCCTCCGATAATAACCAATGATAATAAGGAAATCTGGACCCCCTCCCCCCTCCATGTGCACTGATGTGCATAGAGAGCAGGACTATAATGTGATGGGGGGTTACACTCTGCACTCACACTGTTACCTCTGATAATAGTGATCTGGTTTTGTCACACCAACATCACCAACATCACCAACATCACCGTCATCACTAACATCACTGATATCACTGACACCTCTGACATCACTGACACCTCTGATATCACCGTCATCACTGACATCATCGTCGTCACCATCATCAGTGACATCACCGTCATCAGTGACACCACCGTCGTCACTGACATCACTGTCATCATTGTCATTACCCCCATCACTGTCATCACCGTCATCACTGTCATCACCGTCATCACCGTCATCACTTTCATCACCGTTGTTACTGACAATAACTTGTAGGAGATGAAGTGAACTTCTGAAGCCTCCACACTTGGAGTAAAACTCCTCAGCTGCTGTTGACGCCTTTAAAAACTCAGCCTGTGTAGTTACAGACACTGATGGAATAACCAACCATCATTCTGCCTGATACACTGAACAGATTTATTACCCAGGTGGCATCATGTTCTCCCAGAACCCCCTGCAGAGCAGTGATGTAGGAGACGGTGAAGGCAGGGGTGTAGCTGTGAGGGGGGGGGAGTCGGTGTGGGACAGGAGCTGTGGAAAGACTCAGTGTTGGGGAATATGACATGGCTGAATGGAAACTGCACGAGGCTGCTGTCTCTGCCGCTCACGTGCTTCCACTTCACCAACACACACTCTGCTTGGCTCGCTCTCCTCTCTCTCTCACACACACACACACGATTGTGCTTCTGTCTTTGTGAGGACACTCGCTGACATAAAGTCTAACCCTAAACCTAAACCTGGTTCTAACCTGATCCCTAAAATCAAGGTGAAGGTGTGTCAGTCAGTGAGTCCTCACTTTCTAGTTATGTCCTCACTCCCACAGAATAAAACTCAAACTGGTCCTCACAAAGATAGAAGTTCAAGTTTACACACACACTTCACGTTTCCAAGTAAATTACTTTGCCAGGGTTCCTGGATCCCTGCACAAACATCTGGGGCTGTAGTAGCTCAGGACTCAGGCTGCAGTCAGAGTCCTGCACACAGTATTATGTTTTACACAGTCACATTACAGGGCTGGGAATTTCCCAGAGTTTTATGGATTTTTTTTTTTTTGGTGGGGTGGTTGACAGGGAGACAGGGTGGGGAGAGAGGCTGTGCTCTGCCTCTCAGTGCAGGACTTTCTCAGGGTTCAGGGTCCTTACCCAGGTGTGGACCCATGACCCTGTTTTAGTCCCCCCATCCATCTACATAATGCAATATGCTTCCACGGCAGACAGTGCAGTGAGGTCATTGTCTTAAATCAGCCTGGTGACCAGCTTCGAGCATCCATGACTCAGACAACAAGAGAAATACCCAGAGCTGTGTTAACTCAGTGTGACCTGATAGAAACCTGAACTCCAGGGTGATGTGTGCTCGTCTTGATTTTGTAGATTTTTTTTTTCTTTACAACCATTAAAACAAGTCTGTGGAGTATGGGGCCTTGAAGGGCCCTGAGGTTCTTGGTACCTGCTCTGGTCATGACCTGAGGTTTAGTACCCGAGGTTTAGTTTGTCGGGTTCTGATTCTGTTCTTGATATTTTCAGATTAAATGTGTTAAATTGGAAATATGTTTCTGAGCATAAAATACACTGGGGATGGTACAGTGTCCCAGCCCCACAAGGCCCAGGACACCAGGACACCCTGACGGTGGTCTGCACAGTGCACATCTGTAGACAAGTTAATACCAATATTTGCTTTGGGAATAAGGGCCCTTGGCCCCCGGCACAGTGTGGCATTGTTCCACTAGTGGAGTGTAGAGAGTGAAGTGGATTGTGAGGCACCAGCCTGAAATAAACCTGTAGCTCATCGTGTAGACAGGAAAGTTAAAGGTATAGCTCAAATAAAATCTGTTTAATTTCATAAAAATCTGTCTCTATCTTGAGGATCACATCAAAATCAAACTAAAACTGGTGGATGAACTTTTCCTCTTTCAAATGCAGAAGGTTTGTGTAGATTCCTTCACAGCTGATTTCTGAGTTTCCACTGAAACAAAGTGGTGAAATTAAACAGTTTGAAAATCCTGGGTGAATCAGCCATAACAGGATTTAAGTTCTGTAACGATGGGGTTATTTAGAAAACATGATCAGGTGTTGTTGTTGTTCTATTGTTGTTGTGTTGTTGTTGTTGTATTGTGTGGTGGGGAGGACTAGTCCAGACAGACCTGGGACCTCAGAGCTCAGACAGGATCAGACCTTTATCGTAGTTGTTGTGGGTCTTTGAAACTTAAAGAACTCAGAATGTGTAGTCAACGGCAAACACAACCCCATGAGTTGCATTTGAAGGAGAAACATTTTTATGGGTCACACACTGAGGCACAGCACCTGACCTGGGGGGTGATGCGGTTCTCAGATTAACCCCTTTGCCTCCAACATCTGGACTGTGTAAGGAAACAATTACCCACAGCTGCTGATGAACACTCCGTCTTCAGATGTGTGAGGGAGGGGTCTCAGAGAACAGTACCTCCTGTGCCCCCTCCAGGTCCCTTCAGTCGGAGGGTAGAGATTAATGATATGTAATGACTCACACCACATTCATGTGAGATGAATGGCCTCAGTGACTCACACCAGCCTGTAAGATTAATAGAGACTAATGGTTTGTGATGTTGTGTGTAATCGAGCTGTCGCTGGTCCTGAGGAACAGCAGCTCCCTGCATCAGTCCAGTCCAGAACCACAGCTCCCAGTCCCAACACACCATTCATCATCTGAAACACTCAGGCTGACTTTGGCCGTTGTATAATCAGCTCTTCCAGTGAGTGTGGTCCTGGCAGCATGATCAGGCCTGAACCTGAACTTTGATACAAGAGAATTTTATTGAGCCTTTATTAAAGTGAAGATCAGATCTGATCAGTCCAGGTTATGACATTATTCTGGACTCAGTCACTGCTGAGCTCTGAACTCGGTCGATGAGATTTCAAAATGAAAGTGTCAGTGACAATTCCTCATTGCACAGGAAGCCTTGAGTGACGACAGGAAGTGAGGCAGGAAGTGTGTCTGTAAACTATGATGGAGTTTTATAGTGGACAGGTAAGTTCACATTTATTTTCAGAAGCATCAGAATAACCTGCAGGTTTGATCATGTGACCCACAGAACCCAGAGCTTGAATGAATTACTTTTTTCAACCTGGCCTGTTGGAGGTAGTAGAAAGACAGATGTATCATCACTTTATAAAGCTGATATGATGAAACTACTCATGTCCACATTCAGCTGTTAAAGGTCACGGTGATTCATTTGGTTTTTGTGTCCAGGTTAGAAACACAGCAGCTTATGTCTCAGAACGACATTTTGATCAGTCATGGGCGCGTTTGTCTTGTGCTTGAAGTTTTCCTCTCAGTCAGTGGTATGATTCTTGGACACTCGTAACCATCAACAAAACAACCCGCTAATTTCCTTTGTTTTGTTCTGAGAGTTATTCTGGACTGAACTCAGTTGTAATGGCCGTGTGTGCAAACTGTCACAGTTAGAAGAGGATCTCCACTGCCTGAAGGTTAGAGCTCCACAAAAAGGATCAGCTGTTTGAAAGCTTCGTCTGTCAGCTCCCCAAGCTCAGCACTTTTCCCATCTATGGTCTTCCATTCTTGCCAAGCATGAGGTCCAATCACCCTCCTCCCTGGTCGGTCTGGGCCTCCACGGTCATTCTTCCCTGGCTTGCCTCCTTGCATGCTGGCTCTACACTGGTCTTCCTGGAGAGTCCTGCAGCCATCCCCCTGTATGAAGGCCAGTCCAACCAGGCTGCAGCATTGCTGACACTGCCAAATGATCCTGAGGTTGGCATGGGAACCAGGTTCATGACACCGAATCATACCTCCACTCCCAACCCTAACCCCCTGGTTTGGGGGGCTGTTTCTCCACCAGTAACTTTCTTTAACTGCTCTGCCCCCCTGGCCAATGATCCTCCAGTTCAATGCCACTGCAGTCCTGGCTTTGACTCCTCCCAACTAGTTTTGACAGTTTTGATTCTCGGAGACTTTAACATCCATGTCTGCTGACGTCTCCTGACAAACCACTTGTCTGTGAATTTACAAATAAATTATTAAAAAATAAATTATTTAGACATAATTTTATATCTCTGATCTCATTTCTAAGAGTTCTCATAAACCCAGGGTTGTTTTCAGCACCTTCACTCTCTCCCCACCCAGACCCGGCCTAACATATCTCATCTAAATGTGAAGAATTTCTAAAATTTTTCACCAGCACAGTTGAACACATTAAGGCAAGCATTCCCACCCCCACCAGAGACACAACTTTTTTTACCCTACTTCACTGGCCTTGCTCAGAGAGACTGTTTTTCAGATGAACTCACCTGCACCCTGGACATCATCCCCACCCATCTCTTAAAGGAGGCCTTTGACTTCATCAGTCCCAGAATCCTTTCCATTATAAATAGCTTTCTGGCCACTGGCATGGTACCTTTATTAAAAGCCTAACCTGAAGCCTGCATTACTCAGTAACTACAGACCCATTTCCAAACTACCCTTTTCATCCAAGATCCTTGAAAAGATAATTTTGTCAAAGCTATTACCTCACATAGACCAAAACATCAGGATTCAGGGCAGTCCATTCTACTGAAGGTCCACAATGACCTGCTCCTTTCAGTCAATTCTGATAACTGTTCTTTATTCTACTGGACCTCAGTGCCACTCTCGACATCACCATAACACCATCTGAAATTGGTTCACCTCCCATCTTACAAATAGAACATTCTCTGTAAACATAAATAATTTTTCCTCCCTTCCAGTAAACCTGTACTGCAGGGTTCCTGAAGGTTCTGTCCAAGGCCCTGTTCTCTTCACAATCTACATGCTGCCCTCAGGTAAAATCATCCAGAAATACAATATCTCCTACCTCTGTTTCATTGATGACACCCTGTCATCCATACACCTGCTGCCATAAGGACGCTACATCAAGAGATACTGCTATGGGTCATATCAGAGGGTTTAGGACTGGTTGTTCCAGGGTTCACTGGCTGGTTATTAAGGTTGTAGGACTGGTTGTTCAGGTTGGAGGACTGGTTGTTCAGGTTGGAGGACTGGATATTCTGATTGGAGGACTGGTTGTTCAGGTTGGAGGACTGGTTGTTTAGGTTGGAGGACTGGCTGTTAAGGTTTGTGGACTGGCTGTTAAGGTTGGAGGACTGGTTGTTTCCTACTGGTTGGTCAGGGTTCCTGTGCTGGGGGGTGTCTGGTCAGGACAGTGTAGGTCTTGTTGTGCATCTTGTCCTCAAGTCCTGTTGAGTCAAAAGAAGCAGCTGATGACGGGACTGAGGAGCCCACAGGAGCTAAAACAAGGACTGGGGGATGAAAAACACATTGGTTTCCCTGGTAACCACAGTGTTTGTCTTTTAGGACTGGTTAGTTACCAGGTGAAACCACCTGCATTTATACAAGCAACTATTTCATGGTAATAATTCTTTAAAAAGCTGTTGTTAACAGATACTCAGAGGCAGAGCACTGAAGAGGAACTGAAGTGAAAGTTAAAGCATCTCCACCACATCTAAAGAACCTCGAAGATTAGTTCTGATGACTGATTGAAAGCTCAAGTAACCTCAGGGTCTTTACCTTCGGTCCTGAAGGTTCCTGCTGTGTCTCATCTGACAGGTCACACTGAGTCTGTCCTGGAGGCTTCTGGTGGAGCAGCTCCGTCTGTCCAATCATTTGCTCCCCATCTGTGTGTTGTTAAAATTACAGTGATGCACTGGGACTGTAAAGTTCAGAGCTTTCTGATGAATGACAGTTGTATTTGTAAAACAGAGATATTATTCCAAAATCAGACTGTCAGTGTTCAGGTGTTTGACACTGCAGCAGAAACATTACACCCACACTCAACTAGAGCTTCAGTTGTGTGTAGTTTGAAGTTGACTCACTGTCTATTATCAAAACAACATGACATTGTTGGCCTCCTCCTGATTATTGCAGAGGTCTGGAACAGGCCAGCCACAGTAATGTAGAAAGTATTCTGCCTGAAATGAGATGATTGCATCACTCTGCAGATAAACGACTGAACGCTGCAGCTGAGGGGAAGTGTGTCTTCCTCAGCTGCTGTTTATTGTTTCAGGATCCTGATCCTCAGCTAAATGAGACACATGAAAACTCAGATCACACTCACACATGAGATCTCTGTTGCCCAGCCGGCTTCTGGTGTATGTGGTCTTGATCATGTTGATCTGTGTGTGTGTGTGTGTGTGTGTGGGTGTGTGCGTGTGTATGTGTGTTGTGCGGCAGCCTCTGTGTGAAAGTGTGTGTGACTCTCGCTCTCCCTCTGTGTCTGTGTGCATGTGTGTGTGTGTTGTTCGCGTCAGGCCATGTGAGAGAGGCAACAGTGGATTGAATAACTCCTCGATCTCCCCTGTGGAATGGACCCCCTTATTGAATGGAGCGTTGTCTCTCAGGCCAAGCACTGGCCTTGATTTGACGCCAGGAAACCCAACTGTCCCTGTCTATCAGCATGACGAGCCGAGCCAGGGATAAACCCAACGACCTGACAGAGGGGGACACCAGTGTGGGCTTTGGGCTAGAGGGGGTGAGGAACTGGGCAGAGGGTCCTGATGTACTGCAGGCAGAAAATATGTAGCTAAAGAGACTAAGGAAAAGTCATGCAGTCAGTACTCAGTTTAATTTATAATTCAGTTTGATTTATATAGATCCAGATCACAACTTATATTGTCTAAAGGTCTCAGGTCCAGACCAAGGCCAACCTCAGGTCTGAAATTTTAAGCATCAACAGTGAAGAGCTAAAAAC
This sequence comes from Trachinotus anak, assembly GCF_046630095.1. Lineage (NCBI taxonomy): Eukaryota > Metazoa > Chordata > Actinopteri > Carangiformes > Carangidae > Trachinotus > Trachinotus anak. The sequence continues at coordinate 25,974,570 of NW_027273883.1, forward strand.
TGCATTTCCTCAAATGACCACTAGAGTCTGGCTCCAACAGTGAGTCAGTCCCCATAGACTCCGCATGTTAAAATGTCCAACTTAACAGCAGAAATAAACATGTTTACACCCTGATACAAAAAAAACAGCATCCACTAAAGTCTCCATTCATGCCTAACCTCTCTGACCATATTTGGATTAGCTGGGAGTTAGGGGGCGGAGTCAGGCACTGCCAAGATGGCAATGGTAGAGCAGCTCACTCTGAGCTTCAGAAACCTGAGGTGATGTCACATAGGCCCCGCCCATCTTTATGACAACATGACAGGCACACAACTTTAAGAATTGAGCTGTAAATGACGTAAATCTCTTGTACATGCAGCAATGGAGAATTTACTCAAGTAAAACTACTGTGTATAAATGTACTACGATACAAGTACAGTCTATGTCAGTTACAATTACTGTGTTAGATTTTTAAAAGGGGGAAGAGGAGGAGTAAAAAAACACAGTGATAACAATAACTTGTGATAAAACTCTCAAAGGTGTACAGGTGTGTATGTGTTGGTGTTTCATCACTCTGTTCTGTTGAGAGAAGCACTGAAAGAAACAATAAGCTCCAGTCAGACTCTTGACTGATAATTACACACACACTGTGTTGTCAGTTTATTAGGAACACCACTGTCTGATACAACAGCTCTGCAGTTACTGTTATCAGTAGTTGTAACAGTAGCTGACTGAGCTGTGTGATCACTGTGGAGAATGTGTGTGTGTGGAGCTGTCGAGCTATATCACATTACACTGTATAACTGAGACAGAGCAACATAAACACACACACAGACTTAATGAAGCAACATGAAGCTTCATGAATCAAACAGCTGCTGCTTCTTATGGATACAACAGCAGAATAAAGCAGACGTACAAACAACATCAAACTCAGACAAAACGCTACAGCGGTGCACACACCTGTCTGAATGTCTGCTCTGGATCCAGCTTCTCTGCTGGTTCTCAGTCACAGCTTAAGGGTCCACCATCAGTATTTTAGCATTTAGCATTAGCCATACTCAGTATGCACCTCTTGGTCATGCAACATGCTAGGTGTGTTTCATTTGGGACACTTGCTGTGGTCCCTGGCTGGTTTGTTCAGTATTTGTTCATCATGTGACTGCCTTTATTTGACAGGACAGAGCGAGGGCGAACCAAATGCAGCAAAGACTTTAAATTTGACTTAAAATTTAAAAGTAAAACACTTAAGTTTAGAATAACTGAAGCACAAGTCACGTTACTGATTTTTAAAGTACAAGTACAAAAAATACTTTGTTACAGTAACAACAGTAAATGTGACACATTTTTTTAAGATCACACATGTTTTCTTTTAAGAGAAGAGGAGGAGTCATCGGGGGGGCTTTAAGATATCTGGGGTAAAGTTTGTTAGAGTGAGGCTGAGTGTGTGTGTGGCTTGAGGGGATGGTTGGACACCATGTGTTGGTGTGTTTGTGTGGAGCTGCTGGTGTGTGTCTGTTTTACTGTAAAGCTACCATACACTGTATGAACACTGGGAACAAGCAGCTCTCTCTAACACACACACACACACACACACACACACACACACACACATACACACACACACACACACACACGTACATAGACTTCCATTCATTTCCTGTAGACTCCTCTGAACCAGTCACTGACCAGCAGTAATCTTCTGTCTTCAGTTAACTTGTCTGTATTTTCTTCATAATATTCTCTTTTGTAATATTCTATATTTTTCTTGTTGTCATCAAATCTCATGGAGCTCCTGTTCCTGCTCAGTGAACATGCGACCTGACGGCCCTGGGACCATGATGACCCAGCTCCACAGACCCTCTGCCTGCATCAGGATTGTTAGGGCCACTTCCCTCCTTGCTCTTTATTGCTGTTGGAGTTATTTTTTAATTTTTGTAGCTTGTTAGGCCCCCCCACGTGGTTTACATCTCTCTGGACCCTCTCTTGTTGTTTCCTTTCTGGCTGTTTTATATCACATGTCTCATGAAGAAGGGGGGGGGGGGGTTTCGGTCTCCACAGGCGTCAGGGGGCTTCACTATCCTGATATACTGCCCCCCTGTCTGGGGGGGGGTCCATTGTTTGTACATTCTTAGCCATGTTTATTCATGTTACCATGACAACATTGATCCAGTATACACTGCCACTGTAGGTCACTATTTCAGGAAACGCTCCTACTGGTGGGACAGACAACTGATTGGTCGTTAGGTTGGAGAACTGAGTTCTGTATGTATGACACACACACACATACACCACACACACACTACAGTGACAGTTCTGTTTTCACCTCCTCTGGTCCAGGTTCTGTTCAGGCTTCCTCACATCTAGGTGCTGTTTGGACCTCCACTGGTCCAGGTCCTGTTCAATTTACTGCTGAGAGATTGTGAGACGGAACCAACTTTAACGTGGATCAAAAATCTACCTGCTGGAGGTAACCCCTGCTCCTCCAGCTGTACTAGGGAAAACTACAGGAACAGTCACATGGTCACAACACAACCTGACAACTGGTATCATCATGGACGACACCTACACAACACTTCATCCAGCACATCAGTAAGATCCAGGTCATCAGGTCAACAGCAGGAAGAGGATGAAAAGGAAACCCCCTCACTCAGACCACTCACCGGATGTGAACCCATCACCATCCAATCAGAGAGGGGGAGGTCCAGGTTCAGGACCACTACAAGGAGTGGAGGAGGGGAGTCCACCTTCAATGAGGACCAGGTGCTCACTGCTCAACCAACAGGGACCACCTGAATCCTCCCAGTGGACCCAGTCAGCACAAACCATGCTGGTGATGTCATAGTGCTCCACCCCCAGCAGCCCCCTCAGGATCAGGTGTTAGTGCAGAGTGAACAGTATAAAGTGTTCACTGTACTGCAGAGAAATAATTTCAAAAGGTTTCTTCTTCCTGTCTCCACCTGGTGGATGCCTAGGTGACTGTCTACCTAACCTACACCTACTAATAGCTAAGGACTGACAGTAGATCTCTACAATAGCCTACCTGCAGGATACAGAAGCATGCATTAGTCTTACCTGACCAGGTGAAGCCGTCCACCCTCTGTACTGGATATTTATGGTATTTGACAGATACCTGATGACCTGATGATGGTGGCTGTCGTCACATGTAGAAGCAACACTGTTGTACTGTTGTACCAACTGCTTTATTACAACTCTTTAATTGAAATAATGGGGGGCGTCCATACATGTAGAGGGTGTCAGAGGTTGGGAAGGACAAGTCTCACACCCCTTTAACGTCTGCTGGTTAGAAATGTCTATAATGTCTAATTTTATCTTAATGTAGAATATTGTTGAACTGAAGCTAAAAATGAAACCAGCACTTTTCCTGATGACATCATCTACAACTACATCACAGCAGCTGTTTGAAGTCTGGCTGACATTACTGTGTGTAAGGGGTCAAAGGAAAACAACAGCATATCCTCTCTAACAGCTCATAAAGGCAGTTTTATTCACAGAGCTTCCTGTCTCAGGACAAACGCTCCCTGACTGAGCACCAATGGTTTCCTGGTCTGTGGTTTTCAGTCCAGCTTTGTTGAACACTGAGAGGGGAAGCAAAGAAAAAGAGGAAGAGGGGAGGAAGACAGGGTGTAGGAGAGATAGAGAGAGAGACAATGATGAGGGAGTAGAGGAAGAAACTAGAAATAAATGGATGGAGGTAAAGCACAGTCCAGGTGAAACAGAGTTTAGTGATTTAGTAAGAAATCTGCTAAAATAATCAGTGGAATTCAAACAATTCCCAGCAGATTTATACAGTGGACCTGAGGGTCACAACACACAACAACGTTTCACAAGACACAACATTTCTTCAATTTAAATGACAAACTTCCCACATGGCAGATCATTAAATCAACCACAGCCAGTTAATGTTCATGATGTAATTTACATTTCAAGAAGAATTACAGAACTTTTGTGTGTGTTCTGGTTAATGTGTAAACTGGTGTGTGTGTGTGTGTGTGTGTGTGTGTGTGTGTGTGTGTGTGTGTGTGTGTGTACTTGTACTTGCTACATAGTAAGAACCAAAAAAAGTATTTTACTAACAGAGTGAGGACATTTTGGGAAAGTGAGGACATTTTGGCCGGTCCTCACTTTTTGAGACACCTTCAAATCACATTTTGAGGATTAAGACTTGGTTTTAGAGTTATGGTTAGAATTAGGTTTAGGTTAGGTTTGATGGGGTTAGGGTTAGGCACTCAGTTGTGATGGTTAAGGTTAGGGTAAGGGGCTAGGGAATGCATTATGTCAGGGGTCGGCAACCCGTGGCTTCGGAGCCGCATGCGGCTCTTTCATCCCTCTGCTGTGGCTCCCTGTGGCTTTTGAAAATAAATAATGAGTATTTAATTTTAATTTATTTTATTTTAGTTCGTAAGTATTTTAAATGTTATTCTAAATTTGAAGATTATGGTGATCTTGTAACATTAAAATAAAACGTAATTTTTTGTTGCTCAAAATATGCGTCACAACCGCTGATGTGGGACATCCGCCAGCACGCGCTTTACTGAGCTTTTTGACCCCCGGTAGGCCAACCATGGATAAATCCAAGAAAAGAAAAGTTTTTGAAGAAAACAGAATGTTTCATTTGCTTTCACTGCTGATGAGGAGAACTCAAATAGACATTGAGTATTTTATTTGAAAGTAACCTTCAACCAAGCGTCTTTTCAAAATGTTTTTGTTGCATGCAGAAATACAATTTCATTTTCTTTGTAGCAGTTCATTGATTTCATAAATGCAACACACTATAGTTTTTTTATACATAGCATAAAGGTAAAAAAACAACATATGTAGTGTTATCTTCATTTTAGATGTCAAAAGGGTTTTGTGGCTCCCGGTGTTTTCTTTTCTGAAGGAAACGGGTCCAAATGGTTCTTTGAGTGTTTAAGGTTGCCAACCCCTGCATTATGTCAATGAGTGTCCTCACAAAGATAGAAGTACAAGTATGTGTGTGTGTGTGTGTGTGTGTGTGTGTGTGTGTGTGTGTGTGTGTGTGTGTGTGTGTGCATGTGTGCATGTGTGTGCATCGTTTCTAAAGTAAAGGAGCTTTCTCTCTATGACGTGTTTTTACTGTTCAACATGGCCGACAGAGACAGAGACTCTTCTGATCACTTCATGTCAACACTACACTTCTCAACCACTTGAATCATTTTACCCTCACACATTCACCCATTAGCAAACGTTTGGACAGTGCCCCACCATACATACACACACTCATACACTGATGAAACAGTCATCAGTATCTTGACCGTGGACACTTGGACCAGAGGAGGAACAGGGATCGAACCATGACCTTCTGATTGGTGGGTGACCAGCTCTAAATCAACATGTTGATTATTCTGAACAAGGAGTTCCTGCTCAAGGTGAAAAATACAGTATCATGTTCAGTGAGCTGTAAATTCAATGTGTCAGACACATATTTACTCAACATCTCCTGCTGCTCTTCCATCAGATCAAACTGAGGCTGTTGACCCTGATGAGGAACTCAGACATGTGGTCTGATGCAGGACCTCATAGCCAAGACCTGAGATGGAATTTGAATCTGTGTAAATGAAGCAGGATATTTTTACACAACATGAGAAGAGCTTAGAGGAGAAGAAGTCCCATCAGTCAGGTGATCTGGGAGTGAAACACGTGTCACATATCCCAGATCTGAAATAACAGCCTGCACTGGACAAGCACACACTTGCTCCAGTATGAACCTAATACCACCACATCTGTCTGTGGGCCCTTGGGCATCAGTGACCCCACCCTGACAGACTGTGCACAGTGTTCAACAATAAACCAGAGGTGTTTTTGCAGCACATGATGAGGTCACAGTGACCTCGACCTATGATCTTTCACCACTAAACTCTAATCAGTTCATCCTTTAGTCCAAATGAATGCTTGTTCCAAATTTGAAGAACTTTGCTCTCTGGAGACTTGGCTGGTCCAGAAGCTGGTCTCCTCAAGTTCTCCATGAGGGGTGGATGGCCAATTATGACAGCCTTGTCATAATTGCTGTGAAGTCTTGAGTAATGGCTAAAAAGTGTGTTTGGTGAGGTCACTGACCTTGACCTTTGACCTTTGACAACCAAAGTCTAATCAGTTTGTTCTTGTATCATCATAAGTGGATGTTTGTGCCAAAGTTGAAGAACTTCCTTCAAGGTGTTACTGAGATATTGCATTCACAATGCCAAAAACGAGTTTTGTGAGGTCACCATGACCCTCACCTTTGACCTTTAGCCACCAAACCTAATCAGGTCTGTCCTTGAGTCCAAGTGAACATTTTTACCAAAGTTGAAGAAGTTCTGTCAAGGCATTACTGAGATATCGTGTCAACGAGAATGGGACAGACGGACAACCCGAAACCAATAGACCCTGACTGTCACTGTGTGGAGGCAAAATAAAGAAAACACAGACCGGTCCTTTAACACATAGACATGAGGTCAACCTTCTTTATCAACATACATGTTTGTACCAGAGAAACAGCCTGAGGTCAGGTGGTCCAGGTAACAACTACAGCCAACAGTCCAGTTGTCTTTGTGGTGGTTTTTGTAGTTGTGTGGTTGTGTTGTGATTGTGATGTAAATTAATCAGCTGCTGAGCTGTTTGTCTTTTATTTGCACTGTGCACTACTAAAGGGATTATTTCTTGATCTCAACATCTGTTAAACTGTGATTATAAAACACTTACTTCATGAGCTCAGGACAGTGACTTCAACCTGCTGGTATGCTGAGATCACACAATAACACTTCTTCTATCATCCCACAATCAATATTTACTTACATTACAAAATGATGCTTATTAGGAGGAAGCCACAGTAAAGTTGTTGTTTTCTTTCAGAAGGCTGTTTAAATGATGTAAAATGTAAATGTCGGTTCTGTGTGTAGGCTCCGCCCCTTGGATCTGTGTCAGTGGCATGCTGGTGAGGACATGTTCAGAGTACAGAGGACACTGTCTGATCTAAGAGCTGTGTGATATCAGATGTCAGAGCAGAAAATCCTCTGCTCTTAAAGAGAAACCCTAGAGTCTGTTGTTTCTTCATGTTGTTTCTATCTTTGGTTCAGGCTGTTTCATCTCTGCTCTTATTGCACTTCACTTCACAGAGATAAAATGTCAACCAAACTGTGAGGACACTGCTCCAACCCACCCCCCCACCCCCCTCACCCGCAGACATCTTCATCCTCAGCTATGGAGGCTAATGCTAATGCTTCCAGGAATGCAGCCAGAAGATTATGAGGAAAGGTTTTAAAAGTTCCTGAGGAACAGGCAGCGTTAGCTAACATGACAGAAACGTAACATTGCTAAAGAACAAGTTTTTTTTAATGCAGCAGACTGAGCATTTAAACCTGAGCTGTTCAAACAGGTGAAGAAAGGTGGAGGTTACGGTTCATCAGGATTCAGCCCAGTTTGTGGTTTCAGCCTTAGAGCAGGTGGCACAGCAGGTAGTCGGTTCATGTACCTGTAGGACCAGGACCAAGATTCATTTACCTGTTATAATATTTTGTGGCAGAGGCAGATGAACAGGGCCACTGAGCATCAATCATATCTACTGAGTATTAACATGACATGTTGTCTGTATAATATTTCAACTATTTGTCAGTGAGCAAGGACTCAGGCTCACGGTGGCTTCTCCACCCCTCCCCCCTGTGAGGCTCTTGTTCTACATTACAGTACAGCGCCTAGTTCACCAGAGCTGAGGTCAACGTAATGAGAGAATGGAAAAAGTGACTTGTTTCTCTCTCTCATTCATTTTAACTATGATGAATTTAACATGTTGAAAATCATGAAATCCAATCGAACATGAAGAGCAGGCCACAGCAGCCATACTTTCCAGCTTTGTTAACTCAGTTGAGTAACTTTCCCAAAGTGTTTGAAATGCAGCCATGTGCGATAAGTGCAGCTGCACTTCCTCCTGCAATCTGATGACCGCGGCTGCTGCGCCACGCTTCTGCACTTTCCATTTCCTGTCAAAGTCGGCCTACTTTCCCACCAGTGATGAAACCTTCAGCCTGGACTGCAGAGGCACTTTCCCACACTCTGATGATTGTAACCATTCACTCTGACTGAAAGTGAATCAAGACACCACTGGTGCAACACGTGAGTTAGTCGTGTGTGTGGAGCTGTGGATGTTGGCTCGGTCAGTCCTCACTAATATGTTCCATTTCAGAGCTGTGAGGAAGACTCTGCTGCTGTGTGACTGATCTTCATCCTCCTGGACAAACACTTTAATCAGTTCAGTCCACTGCTGCACTGACTCTCATCTCAACCTCAACTTACTGAGTTTTTCTGAAGGTTTCAGCCACATCTTGTGTCTTCATCAGCAGGTAGAGTCTGAGTGTGGAACCTCTGTCGGGTGCTTACAGGTGGTCAGAGGGAGGTGGTCCTTCCTGTCAGAGTGACAGGAAGTCATTCCTTTTCTATGTGAGCATGCCCGTTGGTTGCGTCAACTTTATGGTAATGAGCTATGACACAGTTCAGCAGCAACCAATCAGAATGTAGAAGTGCTCGGCTTTAGAGAACCCTACAGAAGACAACTGTGTAAACTTTGGATCCCGTCAAACTTTTGTCCCAAAGCAGAACAGAGGAGAAACTGAGAACCTTGGACAGAGGGGTCTGACTGTGCAGGTGACCCTGGTGAGCTGGTGAAGTGTAGCCTATAATACATTTAGTGGAAATAGGAGGGACATCCACGCTAACTAGCCCCTTAGCATGCAAAACAGTATTCCCTGTCAACACGGTGCAAATCAGTCAGTAACATTAACGTTGCATTCATGCAGTAAATTTCTACACTACATGTGGTCAGTTGTCACCTGAAAGACACCTGTTACCGTGTCTGTTTGTCCTTTAAATAAAGTTTGTCAGCGCAGACGTTCAGAACAACATCATCTACGTCACAGGACAGGCAGAGTTCAGTCTGAACTTACAGCTGTTGGTTTCTGTGTCTGTAGATTTTTAAACATGTTCCTCAGAGACCAATCAGATCTCATTTGTTGCCATGGATACGACCAGTGATGTTTACCATCTCATTGTCATCTGTCATTTGAGACATTTTAAATAAATCTGATAACATTAGTTGTCTGTACTGTACCTAGTTCACCACACTGTATGATAATGTGCTTATATATGCTTATGTTGCCGAGGTTTATTTTATTTTTTATTATCCGAGTATAGTTTGGGTTTATTTCTTTTTTTTCTCCTCTCCTCTCCACATGTTTCTCCCCCTTCCTCTTCCCCCCCCCCCCCCCTTTTTTTGCTACAGTCATCCTGTTATGTTATGTGTTGACGGGGTGATTGTTGTAATTTCGCTGCAATTGTACTTGTACTGTTACAGTGACAATAAAGCCAATCCAATCCAATCCAATTTCCCCCCTCTCCTTCTTCCTCTTCTTCTTATTGTTATTATGATGTAAGAATGCTATGAATTATGGGTAATCTCCTTAACAAAGTCTGATGAAGAAGCAGACATTCTGACAGTCTGCTTGAGGCCCTTCATGGTCTGGACTGATAGAGGATTTGAGGGAAGGGTTCAGTCATAAAGTCGTGTCACATCATCTCAGTCAGTCTGTTCAGGAGTTAACAGCAAAAATAAAACATGTTGTGTCAGGAGAAAGTCCTGGATTCTGGATATGGTGGTCCGAATCCTGACTCCTCACTGACCCTGTGTTAATGTGGTTAATGCTCTGTGTGTCCCTCACATATCTGTCCCACCACCCCACACCTGCAGTCACCTGTGGGTGTCCCTGTGTCTCCTCACAAAGCCTCCCAGCATCTTCACGCCATGTGGCTGCACAGTGAGCTGAGCGGACAGGAGAGCGCCGGGGGGCGTGGCGTCTGCTCGGCTCCTTTCAGACACGATTAGTGTAAAAGCTCCATCACACAGAGGAGATGATCCCCTGAGGGGAACTGTGGGTGTGTGTCAGAGCGAGAAGGCTGAGTTTTATTCAGGTGTCTGATGTGATGTGACACATGATCCTGAGCCAGGAGGAGCTGAGGGTGTGGTAGAGGAAGATGAAGATGAAGAGGAGGACAAAGGCATGAAGAGGTGAAAGGAGAGGAGGAGGTAACACTTCATCTTTAAATCCTTGTTATCGAATTGGTAATAATTTATAAACTTTTTTTTAAAGATATTTTTTGGCCATTTTTGCCTTTATTTGATCAGACAGTAGAGAGTGACAGGAAAGGGGCAGAGATGGGAATGACATTTAGGAAAGAGTCAGGTAGCTCAGGAGTTGAACTGGCAACTCACCCACTAAGAGCATCTGCACTAATGTGGTACACGCCCTAACCACTCAGCTATCGGGTCGCCCCTTTATAAACTTTCAGAGGAGACGTGTTGATTAAGAACGTTGATAAAAGTCTTATGATGTTTTTATATCATCACAAACACACTGAGTTTACCGCTCTGCCGTCCAGGAGCATTTTTCATGCAGAAAATCCAGCGTCGGAATCCCCTGACCCAACGCTGCTGATCATCAGTGATTCCATCATCAGGGATGTCTGGAAAAAGTTCACAGAAACATTGTGCTTTCCTGGGGCTACTGTGAACCACCTGACTGAAAAAATCCCCGGCCTTTTGGAAACACATCCCACAGCAAACAAGCTTGTGGTTCATGTCGGTACAAACAACATCAGTCACTAGCAGTCTGAACTGCTGAAACATGATTTTAGCTGTCTCTTGAACTTGCTGAAAGGCCACCCTGGGAAGTTTCTTCATCTCTGGTCCCATTCCTACACTGGCCCGAGGGATGGGCCGGTCCTCCAGACTTCTGAGCTTGCACACATGGCTCCACTCATGCTGCTCCACACAAAGATTTTTTTACATCGACAATTTTAATCTCTTTTGGGAGCGTCCCTCTTATTTTAGCAAAGATGGTCTACACCCAAGTCGCCTGGGTTCACGGAGGTTAACAGCAAACATCCTCCACAGCATCTCAACTTCTCCATATGAATGAGTAATCACTCTAAACACCTGTGCCACAGTGGGCACAGACATGGCCAGTCCCTCTCTGCCCACAGCTTACTCAAGCCCTGATTCCCCCTACAGCGCCTCTCTCTGGCCTTCTCCACCAATAACCACTTCACTTCCGCTGTCAGACACCACCAGCCTGCCCAGCAACAAATACAATCACTATGCAATGATTCCCGATATTATCACCAGCAGACACAATGCCACAAACCAGTGGAGTGAAGAGTAATAATCTCAGCACCCTGTGCACACACACATCACCAGCTTTTAACTCAAAACACAAGAAAACCTCCCCAGTGACTCTGAACATGTTAGATATAAATGTTAGATCTCTTTTAGACAAGACTTTTTTATTAATGATTCGATTTTAGATAATAATATTGATTACATGTTTTTAAATGAGCACAGATGGGCCAGCTACCCTCATTGAAACCACACCACCAAACTACAGTTTTTCATATTCCTCCAGGACTGGTAAAAAGGGAGGGAGGGGGGGTACTGCAACCATTTTGTCAACATCATCACGTGGTTTTTAAACATGTTTTGTGTTGTTGTTGTATGTGTGTTTACAGGTCACCCAAACGATCCTCCATTTTTATCACAGAATTCTCAGAAATGCTTTCAATCATTCACACCAACTACAACAGAATTATTATTTTAGGTGATTTTAATTTGCATGTAGATAATCAGTCAGACTTATTTGCTTTAATATTGTAAATTACTCCCCTCAGACAGTTTTTTTTCCCCACTGCTTTTAAGACTACCCTGGTCAAAAGAGTAATCATTTAGATATCTCTCTTCCTAGTAGCTACAGACCAGTATCCAACCTGCCATTTTTAAGCAATAAGAAACTTGTTTTTAGTCAGCTGAATGATTCTATTAATTCAAACAATATTTTTGAACAATACCAGTCTGGTTTTTCGAGCCAATCACAGCACAGAGACTGCACTGGTCAAGGTTTTGAATAACTTTAGACATAATATGGACATGAAAAAACTCTCTGTGCTAGTGTCACAGGCTCTTACTGCTGCTTTTGACACAGTAGATCACTCAATTCTTTTAAATAGACTTTACAAGCCGGTTGGCATCTCGGGCACTGTTTTTAATTGGTTCAAATCCCAGAGAGAAAATTTCATGTGAGTATCGATGAATGTACATCAAAAAGCTATGAAGTAAACTGTGGTGTCCCCCAAGGCTGAATTTTAGATCCATCGCTTTTTAATTTATTCATGCTGCCTCTTGGAAATGTCATCAGGAGGTATGGCATAAACTTCCATAGTTATGCTGATGACACGCAGCTGTACACTGCCGTGTCTCCTGATGCCCTTTTAAACTGTATTTTAGATATTAAGTCATGGATGGCAGAGAACTTTCTCCAGCTCAACCAGGACAAAGCAGAGGTCTTAATTATCATTCCTGAGGATAAGAGAGAGAAACTCAATGACAAACTTCAAGCACTCACACTAAAATCCAGTGAAATCCACCTTGGTGTATTAATTGAATCTGATCTTAACTTTGAACCACACATTAGGACAGCAACTAAAGCAGCATTTTATCATCTGAAGAACATTGCCAGAGTGCGACCATTTCTCTCCCGAGTCAACACAGAGACAATAATCCATGCTTTTATTTCCAGCAGAAAAGATTACTGTAATGCTCTACTTTCTGGTCTTCCTAAGTAAAATATAGCTCAATTACAGTTATTGCAAAACTCAGCTGCACACGTGCTGATGAAGACCAGAAAGAGAGTACATATTACTCCAATTTTAAGATCTCTGCATTGGCCGCCCATGTCCTACAGGATTGCTTTTAAGGTCCTTTTACTGGTTTACAAAGCTCTTAATGGTCTTAGTCCTACTTATCTATCAGATTTACTTTTATCCAATGAGCCCTCGAGAACCCTCAGGTCGTCTGGTAGTGGCTTTCTTATTATCCCAAAAGTTAGAACAAAAACCCAGAGTGAGGCACCCTTTCATTACTATGGCCCACGTTTGTGGAACAGCCTGCCTGAAGACCTGAGGGCTTCACGGAGTGTTGATACTTTTAAAAGCTTCAGGATCAGCATGAAGCATGAATCCCAGGACTCATTGCACACCGGTGATGAAGCACTGCACAATCACTCTTCAAAACAACAATGTGTTGGAAAACAGCAGCTGAGGATGCATAGGAAATCCTCTGTAGACCAGACCGGCCCATTTCAGTTCAGCTGTCATGGTCTACGGAGGCCACAAAGTCTTTGTAGACCATGTCCTTCAAAGGATGTGACTCCTGAACTGAGACACAGCTGTGGTCAGTTTCTTCCTCTTTCCTCTGGTGGTTGTTCAGAGTGTTAAATTTCTGTCAGTGAATAAAAAAATACATAAATACATATTTGTAGTTTAATATGTTTAATTAATAATTCAATATTGTGTCAGTTAGTGGAAATGTTATTCTCAGTCTAACAACACAATCAGTTCATAATGTTTAACACACGTTTAAGTGACATTATTTGACATCATCTGTACATAGATTATCATCATAAGATTATTTTACTATATCTTCTGTTATTTCTGTTTATTGCAGATGACTGGCGGCCTAATCCTTTTAAGCTTCTGTAAACCATCACTGGATGGCGCACCAGACCACCACCATCTCGGACCAGAACCAACACTTCGTCAGTCACACCTCAAGACTCCGCCACCCCAAACCCAAGTCTGTAAGGTGTTCTGAAGCTCAATGAGTGTAGCCTCACTAATGAAAACAGACATTGACATTATGTAGCATCAAGTTACTGACACATGGAGGAGAAGCAGCTCGTAGGGTTCTCCATCTCAGTAAAGACAGACCAGGACTGGCTCCACAGTCGGATTTGGAAAGAAACTCAGCTTTGAACTGATCCACTAGGACCGACCGCATGACACCAATGGAGGCAGTAAAGACACTGATGGAGCAGGTGAAAACTTAAAAAACTTTCTGGATGTTTTCTGGATGTTGCACTCTAAGAAAGGATTCAGGAGGTTAGTTAGTATGACTTAAAAACATGAGCTTTTTCAACATAAAAAATACAATTTGTTACATGTCCATTATTTTTATTAAGTTGATAACTTATTTCAAGAAGTTGATCAAAATTAAAAATGAAGAAAGTTGTCTTAACTCAAAAATATATTGATTTTGGATAAGCATTTCTGCCTTCACTTAACAAAGAAAAGAATTAAGTTAATGAAACTTAATATTGTATTATAATATTAAGTTAGTGCAGCTTCCTATCACGTGTGCCAGCAGAGAACGTGACCAACGGCCATTTTCTGCTGCCAGACTGCACCAGCAACAGAGGGAGAGACCACAAGGAGTGAAGGTCAGGGGGTTGGATTAACTTTACTTGGTGAGTAAATATTTTTTTATTGTCTTTATTGTATGTGCAACAGCAAGTAACTATCAGCGCTCAGTCCAGTCACACAACACTAAAAGTGAAATGTCTGCAGCATGCTTTGTCCTCAGCTTTTAGCCAGCTAGCCAATGTAAAAATATGTTTATGTTAAAAGTTGGTTAATTAAAAGAAAATAATATTCTCCACATGCAGTGTGCAAATGTAGGCTGAGAGCCAACACCACATCAAATAAGTTACAGCCCCTGAAAATAAAATTAAGGGACTCCGCAAAATGATCAGTTTCTGTTTTTGGCTCCAGAAAATCAGTGTTCAAAATGAAAAAAAATTGCAGTGTTTTCAAACCTTGAGTATTGCAAAGAATATTCATCTTTTTTATATATATTTTGAACAGTTAATATTTTCTGCAAATACAGAAACTTGTGATTTGGCAGTGATCTCTTAAATTTTTTTCTGTAGGATAGTAATAAGCTATTTATTTTGATCACATTTGATTTTAACTGTATCTTTTCTTCTTGTTTTTCAGAGACGGGAGAACTGGTCGCAACATCTGGTTAGGAAAGCAACATTTCCCAACAACGGTTAGCAACAGATAGCAACATTTAAACATTGAGAAACATCATATAGACAACAAGTTATTACTACAGGACTACTGCTACCTAAAATTTAAGTTCAAATAGACAGAACTTACATTTACATCACATCTGTACATTTTGTGAAGTTGTGCTGTATACACTTTATTCTGTACAAGTTCAGTACATTTATTACATAACGCACAAACCAGCTTCATTAAGGAAGAACCCTGTTCAGATAGCAGGCAGTGACAGTGTTGATTGCAATAAATCGATATTGAAGTTGCTTACAATAAATGTGCTTTGACAGTAAAACTGGAATTGCATTGTCTAATTTCTTCTGACTTAAGTGAAATAAGTTAGTTGTACTCAATAAAATTGAGGTAACAATTTGCATGGACTTTTCTGTGTAGAAAGAAAGTAAAATAAAGGAGTTATAGCAACTTAAATAGAGTAAGTTGACCACTTATTAACACTAAAACTTTGGTATAAAAATTGAGTTGGTTCAACATGATTAAGCTTGTAGAGGACAAAACAAATCAAGTTGGTTGTACTGGACTAATTGAGTTAGTCCAGCTACAAAAGTCTCATGGGAACTACTCAATAATGTCTTAGTTGGAATTACTTAAAAAGATAAATGCAAATTGTTACAACAATTTTTTCTAAGTTGAGCCAGTGTCATTTTTATTAGAGTGTGCTCTGGTCTCCTCTTTCTGTTTGTTGCAGTCTTTTCAGATGAAAACATGGTTTCTTCTTCAGTGGAGGAAATTCTGAAGGTCACTTTTACCTGAACGCTGCACTGTGTCATCTCACCTATGGGCGGAGTCTGTGTGTGTGGCCTGTGGGGAGGATCAACTCTCTCAAACACACAAACACTTTCTCAGACCAAGTACCAAAACAAGGACCAGAGAAACTCAGAGTACATCACATGCAGAGGGGGTGTGACTTCTTTCTCTGCTCAGGACGACACCATATCTTTACATGGAGAACAGCTGTTTACTTCTGTGTCACTGTTTAAAATCTGGTTTACAGAACACAGAACTGTGTTTAAACATATGTATATTTCTAATAGATCAACACAGATGTTTTGAACGTCAACATTTAAATATACTGTGACTGTTTCTTTAACATAATGATGATAATACGTGTCTTATAGGTTCTTATAGAGGTGTTATTATCTACTAACTGACACTGATTATATGTTTATTAGTATACAATATTACTGAGGAGGAAATGTAGTGAAGGAGGAAGGAGAAGAGGAGGAGGAACAGGGTGTACTGAGTCCAGGACTTGCTTAGACCTCTGTAGGAATCCTGTGGTTGTCTGTGTAAAATAATAACGTGTATTAGTCTGGTGAGATGTGTAATTTTCCACAGGATGAGCTGGTTTAAAGACGGTGGTTTGATGTGGAGGCAGGTGCTGAGTGAAAGCTGATACCTGGACCTCGAGCTGGGACTTGATCCTGGTTTTATCTGATGGTGGAGTGAAAGCTCTGCATCTGTTTGACATCAAGCTCAACCCTGTGAGGGCTGCAGAACCATCACAGTGGAGTACATGAATATTGATCATGGCCCAGCTGAGGATCACTGACACAGGTCTGTTCACACCAATGAAGAAGTGGAGTCAGTGTAAACACTCACCTGGTTCTTCCATGTCTCACACTGTAACAGCAAACTACAGAGGTGAAGCAAAGCCAATCAGTGCCAGGCCAATCAGAGCTGTGACACTCTGTCAGGAGCTGGTATCAGGCACCATTTGACCTCTGACCTCCAGGATAAGAGCTGCAGATCATCTGGATCACACCCTGTTTATGAACGACTTCTACAGCTGCAGGTTGATGAGTTTTTGTAAAAACCCTCCAGTGATGATTTATGAATGTTTACCTGAGCAGACGACTCACTGAATTTGGTTGTTGTTTTATTTATTAATGTATAAATCTTTATTAATATTTGTCATCAGGACAAGCTGTTTATTAGAGAGGTAGACTCGTTAGACTGGGAACACACTGTCTGTGTGGTGTGTGTGTGTGCGGTTTTAATTTCAGTGCCCATGTTACCAACCTCGCAGCTGCGTCACATGCTCTACAGATTTGACATTTTCTTTCCCAGTCCGACTGTGGAGCCAATATTTTTCAAGTGACACTGCTCCCAACAGAAACAGACAGAGAATTGACCTGCTGATGTCATAGTGACATCACACCAGCAACATGACATCAAACTAACACCCTCCACTATAGTCTCAGTGTCCAGACTGATTCTGAAGAATATAAATGTATTTTAACCATTTCTGCAGCTGCAGGTGGAGACAGAGGAGTTTAGAGACAAAATAAACCAGAGTCATTTATAATGAAGAAAAAACACCACATTAGAGGAGCCTGTAAACTGTGTGTAGAGTGCAGATCCGCACACACACACACATACACACACATACACACAGGTAGTATGTTCCTGGTGTCCTACACATTAAGGTTTGAAGTGTCAGCTGAGTCGTGACAGGACAGACACCAAGTGACTTCAACAACACACCAGGATGATGAGACTGAGATAAAGATAGAGTACAGTTCACAGTCGGGGGGAGGGGGAGGGGTCAGTTCATCATGAGCAGTTTAGATCTACAGAGAGAGAACCCAGCAGAACACGGAGTGGAGAACGTGGAACCTGCGTGTGAACAGTAACAGTCCCCCACTGTCCTCAACTGTTTCCTCATGTCATGATGTCATCCTCTGACCTCCAGTGCTGCTCCACTGAGGACCAGCTCCTGCCAGCAAGACCAGGAATGCTGGATTGTTTGTTTTGAGCTTGTGAAAAACATTGAAGCATTCTGAGAATATTCACAACAGAGTCAGGTCCAGCTCTGCTGGAGGGTCAGCCAGTGGAGGACAGGGGGCGTTCAATGGGCCATGAACCCTCTGTCAAAGAATCAGAATCAGCTGAGTCTGAGCAGCATTTTCATACCTGCCCCAGAGCATGATGGGGTGTTTACTGCACCTGTGTGACTATGTCTTAGGTCAGGAGCCACATTCTGCATCTGAAGATCAAGTGCATCCACACATTGGAGCACGATATATCCCAAGATGCATTGCACAACAGTGATAAAAACAAACAGCACAGACAGAGAGCCTGAGGATCACACTGTTAAATGTCAGTGTTGTGACACTGTGAGTGTGTGCGTGTGTGTGTGTGTGTGTGTGTGTGTGTGTGTGTGGTGCTCTCACTGTAATGAGCCACATACAGTGACTTTAAGTTGCTGTGGAAAATGGATGTAAACTGTGAGTGTGTTGGGGAACACTGACGTCAGTGTCTCCTCCTTAGCTCAGAGCCACAACCAATAATAACAAACATCTTATTTTCCAATCAGCTTCATTAGTGGTTATTAAAAAGTTCCTTTCACACTAATTATTGTTCTAATGATTTATGTGGAAGGATCTGAGCCAAGAAGGCTGTTAAACAGCTCTAATGATTTCTTTTCCTTCAGCTACACACTGTGGCTCTGTGTGTGTGCGTGTGTGTGTTGCACTTACAGTAATGTCTTTATATCATACATTACATCATCCTGCTCTTTCAGCTACATACAGAATAATAATGTTAATCTAATTACAGATCGCATGAGAGGGCTTTGTGTGCTTGTTTGTGTATGTGTGTGTGTGTGTATGTGTGTGTGTGTGTGTGTGTGTGTGTGTGTGTGTGTGTGTACACAGGTGACACAGTAGCTCTCTCTGTAGATGTAGATGTGACCTCAGTGAACAGACTCTTCTTTGTGGGATGTTTTTACTGCAGCATTGAGACCAGGTCTGCGGGGATGGGAGGGGGGGGGTCCTTAGACCTCCTGGTCATTTCACTGAGTGGAGACGCCCCTGGAGACCCCACCCCCTTCCCCCAGAGGAACCAGAGGAACAGGGTTGCTCTGTGTCACCATGGTGATGTAATCTGTGTCCATGTTTGTGATGTGAGGCCGTGACTCTGCACACACCAGCCTCATTGTGTTGAGGTGAGTGGAGCCTAAACATGAGGGTGATTGGAGCCTCTGACCTGCTGCACTGATGACAACACTGAGGGCGGAGCTTGTTTCAGTTTTAAAAACTCAGAAAATCTGGAAGAGACAAAGTCAAAGTGGTATGAACACTTCCTTTAAATTTGAGCCTGATTTTGCCACTTGTTTTTATCAACCCAGTACAAGATCACTTCAGTCCAGTGATGATGTAAATGATGTAATGATACTATGTTTTCCCTCCAAAAACAGTCACATGATAATAACAGTAAAATACAAGTACATATAGTATATATAGTATAAATACAAGTTTTATTTCAGTTTAAACCTTTAATTCATGGTTTCGCCATATTGAAACTGGCAGAGGCAGCTTGTAATCGTAGCTCCTCTTTTTCCATCTTATCTTTATCTTTTATCTTATCACATATAAGTCCCTATAAACCTCTGTGGTTGTAAAGTGACGTCTGGAGCAGTGAAAACTGAACCTGCAGACAGAGAAGATCTGTGTTCAGATATCAGAGGTTGTTGCTGAGACGGAGACAGGTAGGAATAAAGTTAGTTGACAAAAATGACTTTTTGGAGTCAGAATATTCTGAAGATCTGCGGCTATGAAAAATGGATCCAGTATTTATTTTGGTGACTGTGGGGAGAAAGAATCATAACCTGTGATCACGTTCACTTTGGACCATTGGAATGAACAGACTCAGACCTGCTGCTGGTTTCCTGAAGTGAGCTGTTTCTTTTCTCCACTGTCTCTGATGAAGCTGAGAGAGGAGTGGTGGTGACAGTGAAGTCATGTGACTGTGGTGTAGTTAGTTTATAGCCTAACATGAGCTTTTTACTGCTGCTGATTGTATTTAGGCTTCAAACATCATAAAGTGGTGTCATTAGTGAAGATTATCCTGCTGAACCAAACCTGTCAGGATCAGAAACTGTTGCTGATTTTCTCTAATCATCCAAAATACTATGGAGAAATCCTATTGGCTGTTTGTGGAGGGAACGAGGTGATGATGACTTCAGGGTTGGATACAAACAAACATCATCCCTGCTTCATTGTTTTTTCTACATGAATGGTATCAGATCATTTTAACAAGCTAAAAGCTGAAATTTACTACACTGTAAAAAATGAAAATACACTTCAGCAAATATATCAACAAACTCACAAAAAAAGTTTCCTCATAAAATTATGACTGTGTTGAATTTGAGTCTAAAATAAAGAGATTTCTTCCTAACATTTTGCAGAATATTTCCCTCTTAAATGGGAAACCTGTAAAATGTTTCATTCTTCCACACTGAGATATAAGGACGTTTCTTTTTGCTGACGATGTTTGTTAGGTAACATTATCAACTGTTTGCTCTGTGACTGTGACAGCATTAGGTGATAATCTGGCCTGTTTGGTGGCTCCTCTATTAACTAGCAAGTTAGCAGAGCAAGCTAACAAGCTTATGCAAACAACTAATGCTGATTTAAGGATTGAATAAAAAACACGCCTTAAACAGAACCTTTGGTTCATAATTCATAAGTGTTGTAATCACATTGTGTTTTATTTATTTTTCACATTAAATATTAGAAATAACAGAGGCGACCCAATGGCTGAGTGGTTAGGGTGCGCACATGAGTGCATCTTAGCAGGCAAGTTGCCGGTTCAACTCCTGCGTGTCGCTTCCCCTCTCTCTGCCCCTTTCCTCTCACTCTCTACTGTCCTATGGAATAATAAAGTCAAGTCAATTTATTTGTAGAGGACATTTAAGGCACAAAATGCACAAAAAATATCTTAAAAAAAAAAAAAAAATCTCTGGAGAAACGTGGTTCATTTCAGAGACAAACAGATTATAGGATTACATTGGAAAATCATTGAAATCTGTCCTATTAAATGTGTGTTTCCTATGCTGGAAATGGTGGCCATCTTGGAAAATGGCAGCCATTTTGAAATTGCAAGTGGTCAAATTCAAATTAATGGCCTCAGAGGGATAATAATACCAATTTTGGTGCTTGTGTACACATTTGAAAGGTTATTAAAGTTACCTGCTGCACTATGAGTTAAAATGTATTCCATAGTAGCAATAAAAAGTCACATAGAAGAAAAAACAAGGTCAATGATCCAATGTTTATTAATAAAAAATTACAATATTTTTTAGCAGCTTCATTTATGGGCAGTAAAAGTTTTAAATTCTGATGAGTTTCTTTGTTTCATGGTTTAAATATTCCCCAGTTCAAAGTAAATTTATTGGACTCCATGGGCGGATCTACGGGGGTGGCATAGGGTGGCAAATGCCACCCTAAAAGAAAGCCTTGCCACCCCAGCTGCCACCCCAGTTGGCAGCAACGAATTAAAAGAAATGTTATGGCCGATTACGAGCGCGAATCTTCAATGTCCGACTGCAGTGAATGCAGCACGAGATAACGCAAGAGCGGCGTTGTTTTGAAAACTGAGTGGCGCGAAGCGAAGGAGCCAGGAGTCCGAGGAAAGGAGACACAGGAGGAAAGAGGTAAAAACGGATTAACTGTCTATCAAGAAATGAAGTTATAATGAAAGCACAGTGCTAGCATAGTTGCGATGCTGATTTTGAGATGATAAAAATCAGGTTGAAGAACGTTATTTCACTAACTATACATGAATGAATGAATGCTAACATGTAATGTTAGCTAGGTCTGACGTTAGTTCTGTGTAAAGTATGCTACAAAAGCTAATATTGATTCAACGTCTGTCAAGGAAAACATTGTAAAGTTACTTTGAATCTTACAGAAATGAAGAGGAAAGGTAGCATTTGTAGTTTTTTCTCACCAAAGAGAAGAGCGAGAGAAATAGAAGATGAACAACTGAGCAAGGTAGACGGAGAAGATGAGGTGGAAGGAGAGAGAGGAGACAAAGACGAAGTGGAAGGAGAGAGAGAAGACAAAGACGAAGTGGAAGGAGAGAGAGAAGACAAAGATGAGGTGGAAGGAGAGAGAGGAGACAAAGACGAAGTGGAAGGAGAGAGAGAGGGGCAACAGAAATGTGACAGAGATAGAATTCAAGGCCAAGGTGACCAGGGACAGGAGGAGGTGGGAGAACACCACAGTGGTGAAGATATGGAGGAGGGAGAAAGCGAGAGACAAGATAACATGCAGGGCTCAGACAGGGAAAGGGAAAGGAGAGTGCCTGAGCCATCACCAACCATCTCCAGTCGAGCTGGTCCACATGGTATGGAAACTGTTGCTGCATAGTATACTAAGTTACATATGAATAAGAAGAACAAATGACAAAGATGGACATTTTGCTATAAGGTGTATTTAAGAGACATTGCTTAGACTTCTTCAAATAAATATAAATGTTTATGTTTGCTTAAATATGAATAACTGGGGAAACTTGTCAGTGTGAAAGTGTGATGAGATGGGGCAGAATTTTAATATTTTGTGTACGATGTATTTTAGATCTATTGCTCAGATTAAATTCCAAAATTAAACAAATGAACCTAAAAATACTCTCGCAGGCTAAAATGTTAGTGTGTGTTAACACAGTCTGATGGTTATAACTAATCAATAACAGTTCCAAATTGATTATGTTTTTACTAGTTGTTATATTGTATAATTAGTTCAGATGTAATGCAGTTTGAATATTTCCTCCCCTCCATCTTCTAGACGTATCCAAGTCCAGGTGTGAGGTGCCAGTGCAGCCAATGTGCGAGAGTTTCCCTAAGACCCTCCAGGGAGGAGCCAGGAGAAGCTTCCGCAGCGACTGGTACAAATCTCATCCCTGGTTAGAATATTCCCAATCGAAAGATGCAGCTTACTGTTTTGCTTGTAGGCATTTTTCCCTCCCCGATGCTCCAAGGACTGTTTTCACCTCATTCGAGGGTTATCGTAACTGGAAAAAGGCTACAATGAAAGACAGTGGTTTCTGTTCTCATGCCAGATCTGAAGGCCATGTAAATGCAATGTTTGCATGAACAGAGAACAAGAAAATTATGGATAAAAATACCTCAATGTTTGGACTAATGGATGAGCAAAAAAAGAAGCAGGTGGCTGAAAATCAATACTACATAAAAACATTAGCTGAAATTTTAGTTCTAACAGCCACAGAAAACCTAGCACAGCGGGGTCACAGGGAGTCTCTTGACTCAGAAAAAAGGGTGTTTTTCTGTCTATGTTAGACTTGCTGGGTAACCATAACCCCATCATTAAAAAAAGACTTGAACAACAAGCTAAAAATGCAAAATACACAAGTAAAACAATACAGAATGAAATACTTGAGTGCTTGGCTGCAATGGTCAAAGAGGAAATCATCCAGGAAGTTAAAACGAGCAAGCAGTTTTCAGTTATTGTTGATGAAACTAAAGATGTTCAGAAAAAAGAGCAAATGTCATTTGTTCTGAGATATTTTTACAACGGTGTTGTTCATGAAAGCTTTCTGGAGTTTGAAGTGGCAGAACACCTGGATGCTGCCGCCTTAAGTGACAAGATTATATGCTTCCTTGAGAAGCATGGGCTGGAGTACAAGAAAAACCTTGTAGGCCAGGGCTACGATGGTGCGGCAGTGATGCGCGGGGCACGCAGGTGTTCAAGCAAAAATAAAAGAAGTAGCCAAACATGCCTTCTATGTTCACTGTAGTGCACACTGCTTGAACTTAGTTATAGTAGACGCTGTAAAAAGTGTGGCAGATGCAGGAAACTTCTTCTCATTATTGGAACGACTATATGTATTTATGTCTGGGTCTTATGTACATAACAAATGGCTGGAAGTGCAGCGGGAGATGTTTGATGGTGCACCAAGGGAACTCCAACAGCTAAGTGATACACGTTGGGCCTGTAGGCACATAGCATGTCGCAATGTTATGGACAGGTTGCCTGCAATAGTACAGGTGCTTGAAGAGATCGCATCTGAGAACCATCCACAAAGAGCTGTTGAAGCAAGAGGGATTTTGGCTCAAATTGATCTGAATTTTGCTGGATCTCTTGTTCTGTTCAGAAAGGTCCTGAGTGACTCCAAATTTTTATCAGACATGCTCCAGTCTAAAACAGTGGACTATGCTAAGGCTGTTGAACTTATTGAAGCACTTAAAGAGACACTGGTCCAGTACCGTAGTCAAGCCTCTTTTGAGGACATGTGGAGCGAAACACTTGATTTATGTCAACGAAGTAACATTGATACAACTCAGCAAAAACCAAAGAGGCCAAGACAGACAGGTGCTTCAGGATACTGTCATCCACTCCACCTTGGGACAGCATGTAGTTCCAGATAGCAAACACACTTTTTGTGTCTCTGTGTACTATCCAGTTCTGGATAACATGATTGGAGAAATAGGAAGAAGATTTTCTAACACAAACTGTAACATTATGCAGGGTGTCCAGGCACTAAATCCGCCAAGTCCAACTTTTTTGAGAGAGGAGGCTGTTCTATTATTGGCTGAAGCTTATGATTCAAATATTGAGGATCTCAAACACGAGTTACATCAGACGAGGAGAGTACTAGACAGAAAAAAGGGGGGAAAGGAGAGTCCTACCACTCTAATGGAGTTCACTCAGTTTTTGGAACCATACCAGGATGTTTTTTATGAGCTGTTCAGGTTGTGTAAAATAGCGGTTGTCTTACCTGTGTGCAGTGCATCCTGTGAACGAAGTTTTTCATCTCTCAGGCTCATAAAGACATATTTGCGGTCTACTATGACAGAAAAGAGACTATTGAGTTTGGCTGTACTCAGCATTGAATCAAAACGCACAAAAGCATTAGATCTAGATAAATTTGTGAAGCGTTTTGCTGAGCAACATGGAAATCGCCGCATTCAGCTGTTATAGGCATAGACAACTTCATGTTATGCTCACTGGTGAGCCTTTACAAAGCTGTTAAAATGATCTTCAACAGAATCTGCACTTTAAATTTTTTCTTTAATAAAACCTAAAGTGTGAGAAGAAAAAGTTTAAAATGTGACACTGATGTAAATGGTGTAAATCCTGCTGAACATGAAGCAGTGTTGTTGTTAGTGTTGTTGTTATTGTTGTTTTTTAATGCCTCTTCTTTTGTATATACAGTATAAAACTGTCCAGAAACGGGCTGTATGAACCTACTCACAAAATGTTTTTGTATTTTTTCAGACTGGGGGCAAAATGGATTTGGATGGATGGATCTGAGCCCTTTGTGTAATTTGTTGATACAGCAGCTCATATTTACATGCATGAAATGTCCCTTAACTGCTGTGAATATTGTATATACTGTACCATATTTCTCGTTACTTTATCAGTAAACACCTCATCTGTCAAAAAATTGTTAAAGCTACTGAGGGACAGATGGGGAGAATGGCTGTTCTGAGTAAACAATAAAAGCGATGTGCAATACCTCGTTTGAGTGCCGTGAACCATTTATTTCCACAGTGTATTTCTGCTCACCTTAGTACAGCTCAGTCCTCATGGGTAAGTTTTTCTTTGGATAGTTTCTTCTTGTACAAATGCTGCAACGCTGCTTCCCCACTCACACATCTGCCACTCATCACCTGTGTCTTACTTTAATGCCTTTCCTGTGATAATGCCCCACTTACAGTAGTATTACCATACTTTTATCTATTAAATTCAGTATATATACGTCTGCCATATGTTGCCACCCCTCAAAAATTCTTGCCCCCCTCTCGCCACCCCATAAATATTTTTCTAGATCTGCCCCTGTTGGACTCTCAATTTGATGATTCATCAGCAGGTTTGGGTGGTAACTGGAGCTGTACCTGTGGTCCTGCTGCAGCGAGTCAACAGAGGAGGAAGTTTTTACCTGGTTTTGACGAAATATTCAACTCCTCTCCACCATATGACATTGTTTTGTTTTCTCCTGCAGACGAAATGAAAGAGGAGGAGGAGGAGCTGTATCTTTGGTCAAACCTCTGCTTAAGAAAACCTTCACTTCACTGACGTTAATCATCTCTGATCTTCCTTTTCTTAGAAAAATTCTGGAGGAAATTAGTTTGGACTAATCACACAGATATTAACAATATATCAGAGAGATGTCAGACCAGCCACTAAAGGATTCTGGGTCCAGTCCAGGTCTGTGGATGCTCTTATCGCCTGTCTCACTGACGTCAACATAAATCAGAGACAGAGAATCCACCTGGAGGACAAAGGTGAGAGACTGAGTCAGTGTCAAAATAAACCAGGCTCAGGACACAGAGTGAGCTGTACCCGTACCTGTACCTGTACTTGTACCTATTCCTGTACTCGTACCTGTACCTGTATCTGTACCTATTCCTGTACCTGTATCTGTACCTATTCCTGTACCTGTACCTGTATCTTTACAGATTCTTCAGGTACAGATTATATTATTATACTATATTATATAGAAACAGAAGACCGGTATTCTTGTACCGGTCTTGTACAGGTACAAGTGGCAGCCTGTTACGGCAGCTCCTGCTCATTGTTGAGCTTTTTTCCCTTGTCTTCTTCTTTTAATTGTATTTTTGATCAACGGTCAGCTTCTCTTATTTGCGCACTATGGACACACATAATCTTGTGGTGTTTGTACTGGCCGCTCTACTGTTTTCTTTTTCTCTGTTTATGGCGTGCAGCCATGGCTCCATTGTTTACACCAGGGAACAGTTGATGGCACTCTGTAACACAGCAGTGTTACCCAAGGAGAGACCCGACATTCCCCGCGACCTGAGGAGGAGGAAGAGACGGGGAAGTTGTCCCGGGAGGGAGCGACATGCCAGGAGGAGACGGTACAAACCAGTTCTCCCCACCATCATCATGGGGAACGTAAGATCTCTCCCCAATAAGATGGACGAGCTAATGGCAGCTAGTCTGCAACGGCTACAACGGCTCTAGCAACGGCTAGTCTGCTACGGAGACTCAGGTCTTTTGGGGTGCAGGGGGCACTCCTGAAGACCTTTTACGACTCTGTGGTGGCATCAGCCATCTTTTACGGTGTGGTCTGCTGGGGCAGCAGCATCTCCACTGCTGACAGGGGGAGACTGAACAGGCTGATCAGGAAGGTCAGCTCTTTCCTGGGATGCCCCTTGGACTCAGTGGAGGTAGTGGGCGACAGGAGAATGGTGGCGAAGCTATCATCCCTGTTGGAGAACACCTCCAACCCCATGCAGGACACTCTGATAGCACTGAGCCGCTCCTTCAGTGACAGGCTGCTGCACCCACGGTGTGTGAAGGAGAGATACCACAAGTCTTTCCTTCCAGCTGCTGTCAGACTTTACAACAAACACTGAGCTCTGTAACCACACACACACCAGAAACGGACAACTCACCACCATAACAATCTCATGCATTTGCTACTGTTGTTGTAAATATGTAATTTTTTGTATCTATTGTGATGTTATGAGTATAGTTAGAGAAGAACTACATTACCCAGCATGCCACAGTTGTTAGGAGCATGCGCAAGAGCCCCGCGCGTAAAAGGGGAGGACGTAGCCATGCAGGTAGCACAGTTTGGTTTGTGAGCTTAAGCTGTGAAGTAAATATATGGAAACCAGCTATCACGCCTCGTCTGCTTATTGCATATAGAGCCAGACAACACATGGTGTCAGAAGTGGCTGTGAGCAGCTACGAACGGAAGATTTGCCACGGTGGAGCCATGGAAGAGAGAAAGAAAAAGTCTCCGGTCGCGTGAGTGTAACGTGCTAATAAAGCAACATGCTAACGGAGTTTGCTACGGCATGTGATGGCTACGAGCGGCAGTGGAAGTAAAGGGGACAAGGGACAGATCGAACATGTCCCGATGTGTAAGTCCCGATACCCCAACATGCAGTCATGGATAAGCTAAGTCCGCCCACTTCCATGCAATTGACTGGGAACCTTGCTGATAACTGGAAGCGTTTCAAGCAAAGATTTAATATATATCTAGCAGCAAGCGCAGCTGGGGGTGATGATGAAAAACTGAAAGCTCACATTCTTTTGCATGTTATAGGAGAAGATGCATTGGACATATACAATAGCTTTCAACTGAATGAAGCTAATCTGACTTTGGCAGTGTTAATGACAAAGTTTGAAGAATATTTCGTGCCTAGACAGAATGTGACCTTTGAGAGGTACAAGTTTTTCACCTATGACCAAAAGCAAGGAGTACTTTTTGATCAGTACTTAGCAGAGCTCCACACACTAAGCAAAACATGTGAATTAGGCACATTAAGAGACTCACTAGTGAGGGACAGGGTCGTTTGTGGAACAGTGGACAATGCACTCAGAGAAAGACTGCTCAGAGAGACAGGACTTACACTGGACAAGTGTGTCAGTATGTGCAGAGCAGCTGAAACCACTCGAGCACAAGCAAAAGAGCTTCGGAGAGGTGAAACAACAGTGCATGCAATACATAAAGAACAGAGAAAAAGAAAACATTTACCAAACAGAGAGACCAAAAAGAGAAATCTCCAGAGTTTAAATGTGGTAAATGTGGAGGCAGCCACAAGCCAAGATCTTGTTCTGCATTTGGAAAATCCTGTAACAACTGTGGAAGGAGTAATCACTATGCTAAATGTGGCAAAGCAGCTCTAAAACAGAAAGTTCACACAGTTGATGAGGGAGAAGAGGATTGCGATGAGTTCATTGTGGATGTGGTGCAGGCTTGTACAACTGAAAAAGAGGAATGGATTATGCCTATCGAGGTGAATGAAACAGTAATACCATTCAAGTTAGACACAGGTGCTCACGCAAACCTGCTATCATTGGAGGATTACAAAACATTGACAGTGAAGAGCAAAATTCATCCTGTAAAAACAAAAGTGACTGGATACACTGGAGAACATGTTCCTGTTAAAGGTGGATGCATCGCAACCTTCAAACACAAGGGTCGGCAGATAAGAGCACAGCTACTGATCGTGGATATGAGTGTTCAACCAATCTTGGGACTCAGTACATGTACAAAGCTTAATCTGGTCAAAAGAGTGTTTGTGGTAACATCACCAGATACTGCAAATGATCATGACTCACTCATGGAGGAGTATAAAGACTGTTTCGAAGGACTTGGATGTCTACCTGGAAAACACAAGATACGTGTGGATGAAAGTGTGTCTCCTGTTGTGCATCTCTGCAGGAAAGTCCCATTTGCACTGCGGGAAAAACTGAAAGAGGAACTAGCACGCATGGAAAAATTAGAGGTCATCAAGAAAAGAGATGAGTCAACGGAATGGGTCAGTTTGCTGGTTATTGTGCAAAAGAAAACTGGTGCTCTCAGAATGTGTTTGGATCCAAGGGACCTAAACAAAGCAATCAGAAGAGAACATTTTAAGTTACCAACCAGAGAAGAAATCATGGCACAGCTTGCAGGAGCTAAATGGTTCAGTAAACTAGATGCTTCGTCAGGTTTCTGGCAATTGAGATTAGATGAGCAGAGTTCAAGACTGTGTATGTTCAACACGCCGGAGGGCAGGTACAGGTTTCTTCGTCTGCGGTACAGTATCTTGTCAGCGCCTGAAGTCTACCATAAGACTATTCATATGATTTTTGAGCACACTCCAGGAGTAGAGACAATGATGGATGATATTATTGTCTGGGGGGCTACTCGAGAAGAACACGACGAAAGACTGAGACAAGTGCTAGACAAGACAAGAGAAGTTAATTTGAAACTTAACAAAGACAAATGTGAGTTCGGAGTGAAAACGCTTACCTTTGTGGGAGATGTTCTCAGTGAAGAGGGGGTGAAGCCAGACCCGAG
Source organism: Trachinotus anak (assembly GCF_046630095.1). Taxonomy (NCBI): domain Eukaryota; kingdom Metazoa; phylum Chordata; class Actinopteri; order Carangiformes; family Carangidae; genus Trachinotus; species Trachinotus anak. The sequence continues at coordinate 26,004,087 of NW_027273883.1, forward strand.
AAAAACATCAGCGATCAACAACATGGAAAGACCAAACAATAAAGATGAGGTCAGATGGTTCTTAGGGATGGTCACCTATCTCACCAAGTTTGTCCCACAGTTGTCAACACGGTCGGCACCTCTCAGGAGTCTTCTTGAACAAAAGAATGAATGGATCTGGTCCCATGAGCAGGAACAATATTTTCTGGAACTGAAAGAGACTCTCACACAGGAGCCCGTGCTAAAGTTCTACGACCCAGAGAAGAGTACCAGGATCTCAGCAGACGCGTCACAGTATGGCCTGGGAGCGGTGCTGCTGCAGCAACACAAGGAGCAGTGGCTACCCGTCGCTTATGCATCCAGAGCCTTGACAATCCAGGTACGCTCAAATTGAAAAAGAACTGTTAGCGAGTTTGTATGCATGTGAGCATTGCCATCAATACGTGTGTGGTCAAACTTTTGAAGTAGAAACTGATAATAAACCTTTGGTGTCCATCATGGCCAAACCGTCAAACCGTACGGATACAGCACATGCTAATCAGGCTGCAAAAATACGACGTGCACATGATATACACACAAGGAAAATACATGTTAACTGCCGACACCTTGTCTAGAGCAGTGGACAAGGAGGAATGTGCCGACTGCGAGAACAGCGCAGAAATACAGGCATATGTGGACATGATTGTGACATCTCTGCCAGTAACTGCAGACAGAACAGAACAAATACGGAGAGAGACTAATGCAGATGAAACAATGAAAGAACTCAAGCGCACAGTACAGAAAGGATGGCCTGAAAACAAGAAGGATTGCCCTGTGAAAATACAAGACTACTGGAATTGTAGGGCAGAGCTCACGGTGGTGGATGACAAAGTGTTGAAAGAGAGCAAATTCATTATTCCATCCTCACTATGTAAACAAATGCTTCAGAAGATACATGAAGGCCACCTCAGAGAAGTCAAGTGTAAACGCAGGGCTAGAGAAGTAATGTACTGGCTGAGAATCAATTTAGATATCAGCCAGACAACAGCGTCATGTGAACTTTGCCGCACCCACAGGCCAAAACAACGAGCTGAGCCGCTGATGACGCATCCAGTGCCCCACAGACCCTACTACAATGTTGGCACTGATCTATTTGACTGTGATGGTAAAAGTTACATAGTGGTCACCGACTACTTCTCAAACTATCCTGATCCCGTCAACATCGAGCAAAGCAGTCATCAGCTACCTCAAGACTGTCTTCGCTAGACATGGTGTCCCATGTGAACTGTTTTCAGATAATGGGCCCCAGTTTTCTAGCTGTGAGTTTGCTGCTTTTGCCAAAGAATGGGGGTTTCAACACTCTACATCGAGTCCAACCTATCCAAGTCCAACGGCTTGGCAGAAAGCTCTGTAAAGACAGTAAAAAAACATGATGAAAAAAGCACAGGACAGAGATTACTTTTAGAAAAGTTTACTGATCTACCAGAGTGCACCTTTACAGAATGGACTGTCACCAGCCCAAATGCTGATGAGTAGCCACATTCGCTCCAACCTACCAGTAAATGAGGACCTGCTGACACCAAGAAATGCACACAGAGTCAGAAATGCAAGGGAGGAACAAAAAGTGAAACAAAAACAGCTGCATGACAGAACGGCAAAACACCTGCCTAGGCTGAAGCAAGGAGACATGGTGCAACTCAGGGACATCTCTACAGGCACATGGAGACAAAAGGGACAGGTGGAGGAGGAAGTTGCCCCATGCTCCTACAGGATCCAGTTGGAGAATGGATTGTGTCTGAGGAGGAACCGCACAGATCTTCAACTACAGCCAAATGAAAGGGACGCTACAGTACAGGAGATGGTTCAGCACGACGCGGCTGAATCTACAGAGCCAACTAACAGTGGGCCTGACAACGCTGACTGTAGTCTGACAGCAGTGCCTGCATCACCAGCTGCTGTGAGGCTTTCCAGACTGTCGCCAGCTGTTGAAAGACTGTCCAGACCTAGGAGACATGTTCAGCCACCTAAGAGGTTGATCGAGAGTTGCTGAACAAAGAAGCAATGTGGACGTTTCAGTTCATCAAAATTAAAAAATTAAATAATGTTGATGTAAAAGAAAAATGTTGACATGATTCTAGGTGTGTTTTGATGCTTAGATAGTTTGCACTTTATTACTTTTCTATTGCAGAACAAGTGTTTAAATAAAAAAGTTGTTTAAAAGTAAAGTTACAGTGCTTATTGGTAAATGCCAAGGTAAAGAAAGCATGGCTTTGTATTAAGGGGTAAATATAATTTTCTGATGGGGGGAAGATGTGATGTTATGAGTTTAGAGAAGAACTACATTACCCAGCATGCCACAGTTGTTAGGAGCATGCGCAGGAGCCCAGGGCGCAGGGTAGGATGTAGCCATGCAGGTAGCACAGTTTGGTTTGTGTGCTTAAGCTGTGAAGTAAACATATGGAAACCAGCTATCACGCCTCGTCTGCTTATTGCATATAGAGCCAGACAACACATCTATATATTTAGTACATTATTATATTGTTATTATTTATCATTCTAAATATTTGTTATTGTAGTTTCTGCAGCTTTCCTGTTCTCTGCACTGCCACTTTGCTGCTGTAACACTGTGAATTTCCCCACTGTGGGACTAATAAAGGCGATCTTATCTTATCTTATCTGTATCTGTACCTATATTTGTACCTGTACCTGTAACCTGTAACTCAGATGTTTTTTTTAGAGGTTTCTCAGGTGTTCGACCTGATACCTGCTGAGGCTGCTTCCTGATTTTATAGCTCCTCCCCTTTTTACCTTTACTGTGTAGAAACTTTGTCAGCTCTTCTTACCTCTGGTGTTTTATTGATTTGTTTATTATTTTATGTTTTATTTTATTTTATTGAAAGTTTTATTTATTGTTATTGTTTTTTTCATTTTTCACAGATTTGAACCTCTTTTAAAAACATGTTGAGTTTTATTCTCATGTTCTGATGATAAAAAGCTTCGTCCAGTACATCTGAGCATCACTGTTTAACATCTTATTAAATGACCAACAAAGGCTCCATATATTCAAACTGATCCATACAGAACACACTGAGGGGGCTGAAGAATGTACTCAGAGCCCACTCATACCTCTGACCCCAACATCCCCCCACCCCCCTACCCCCACCCCCCAGCCCCTCCCAGGATCATGTTCTCGCTCATGACTGCGGAACTGAATCAGTGTCTGTTAGTTCACTTAGCACACAGATTTTCCACAGCACTGGAAAGTCTTCAACACATTTTCAGATGGAAAATAACAAAGGCTGAGTGGAAGCTCGGCTCTGTGTTCACACCAGATTATTCATGACCACCATGGTGTTTTTCTTTGGGTGCCAGAGCATGTTTCTTTGCTGTGAGAGGTATGAGCGTGGGTTGTGTTGCTGCCAGCTCCGGTGCACATTAATCACCGGGTCCACCTACAGGACTCTCATTCCCTCCACTCCCTCGATAAGACGCTGAACTCCCAGACATTCCCAGTGGTTACATCCTGTCCTCTGCAGTTATCACCTCAACCTGGGACATTAACAGTAGACCTGTTCTTCTACTCTGCAGCAGGTCTAACACTCATATGGCTCCAGAGTCTAACCTTCACCCAGAGTCAAGAGAGACTGTGTTTCTCTCAGTTCAGTTTCTTTAACACGAAAAACACAGAATATAAAGAGAGTCAATGTTCAATAAAACAAAAACTGTCTGAATTATCCCTGTACTGACAGGTCCCACAGCTCAGACAGGCCTAGCAGTTCCCCTGCTGCTAGTCACTGTGCTAAGCTAACACAGGTTCAACCTTTTTTTAGAACGATTCGTCTGCATCAGGTCATCAGCATCATGAGACTGATCATGGTCTTCAGTCCTTTGTTTTTAATCAACAGTAACAACGCAGTTTTTAAGTCAACTGCTACAACACTGGTAAAAGTCAAGGGTCATTGTCTGAAGTAATGAGCTTCACTTACTGTTACTGAACATTCACATGTTGTCATTAAACACTGGAGTTTTGTCCAGTATCAATATTAGTTCTCACGAGTGCAGCTTTAAACCTAATTTAAAGCTGCACTTTCTGGTATCGTGTCACTCAGTTTACCAACTTCCATCTACACCCACGGATCCTTGACAACAATAAATACATGTTTTTATACAAACTTATTAAAGGGAAATCCATCCATCCATTATATACACTGCTTATCGCAGGGGGGCAGCCAATCCTAGCTGACATTGAGTGAGGGCGGGGTACACCCTGGACAGGTCACCAGTCTATCACAGACAAACAACCATTCACGCTCACATTCACACCTACGGGCAATTTAGAGTCAGTAATCAGCCTAAAGTGCATCTCTCTGGACTGTGGGAGGAAGCCGGAGAACCTGGAGGTTCAAACCCAGAACTTTCTCGCTGTGAGGCGACAGCACTAACCACTGTACCAACGCGTTTCCCTATTAAAGTCAAATGAAAAACTGAAATCTCTCATTACAAAAGTCTTCAGACTTTTTTGTGGCCCTCTGGTCCCAGGGTGAACACTGGATCAGCTGATTTAGACTGGAGGTGGTGGGGGTCACACCACCGGCCTGATTAGCAGATGACCTGCTCTTCCTCCTGAGCCACAGCTATAAGAGACCTTCATCTCATATCTGACCTGTGTTCAGTTTATTTCTCTCCAAAATAGTTAGTTCTGGAATATAACACAACACTATAAGCTCTTCACAGACTCTCCTGTCTCCATATAATCCAGCCACCAACCGTTCATGCCATGAAACCACACACTCACTGCACTGCGCAAAATACCCCAAAATCCAGTTCCCCAGATATTTCAAACTATGACCCATAAATGATGAAATCTGGACTGGACATAGTGAGATATCATATAAAAAAATCTCCAGATATGTTCCAAATTCTTCCAAGAACCTACAAAGGACATCTGAGGACTCTTTGGGTTTTGGCACAGAGTAGGACCCTCCTTACCCTGGGAACATGCACCAACATGAAGTGTGCTGAGGGAAGACAGCCCCTACCCCAGAGTCTCCACCACAAACTGCTGAGATGGGTCAGGCTGAACCTGGATAGGAGCCAATGTGAAAAGGCTGTGTCATCTTAGGTGTCCAGGGAAAGGTCAGAGTTGTGGCGGTCAGTCTGGTGCTGGATCCTGCGGCCTTTCTATAATCGCAGATGAAACACAGGTAGAAGTTGCCGAAACCAGGAAACTGTTGCAGCTGCTTCCTTGAGGTTGGCGGCGGCCACTCCTCTACAGCCTTCATCCCCCAGGAAGCTCACTGAGTCCACATGGAACATTTCTCAGCTCTGACAGGAAGCTTGTTTTCTAGGAGGCGCTGGAGGACTCATGATCTGCGTGGTTCTGGGAGAAGATGAGGATATCATCTAAGTCTTTCAATACATCATTAACTAAATCCTGGAAAACTGTGGGGGCATTAGAGAGACCACCTGCCATGACAAAAATACTCAAAGTGTCTAAGGGGAGTGTTAAAAGCCATTTTCCACTCATCTCCCTCTCTAATCCTGACGAGGGTATTTGTTTTTAACAGTAATAGTGTTCAATCCATGGAAATCTATGCAAGAGCGTAGTGTTTTTTCTTTCCTTTCTACAAAGAAGAATCCAGCACCAAGGGGAGAGGAAGATGGTCAGACCTTATATATGTTTTCATGGCTTTGCATTCAGGGTGGAACAGATTGGGTGGCAGAGGGGCTATAGGGAGGAGGTCGATGGCGCAGTCATAAGGGCGATGTGGAGGCAGACTGAGGGCTTTGGATTTTATTGAAGACTTGACCAAGGTCATGATACTCAGCTTGGACTATGGAGAGATCAGGTGGTTCAGGATCTGTTGAGGGAGAGACTGTGGAGCTGACAGCAGGGGTGAGAGCAGATTACACTGAATGATAGAAATTACTCCAGCTAATTATTCTGTTAGTGGCCCAGTCAATATCAGGATTGTGTTTCTTTAACCGTGGGTGTCAGGGGTGCAGTGATGATATTGAGCCGTACAGTTTCACAGTGATTACCAGACAGATTAAAGTTAACGGAGCTGTGTGATGTGTGACTTTGACCAGTAATCTACCATCAAGTATATTGTCCAGGATGTCTTGAGTGGTTACAACAAAAATCCAGACTGAACCAACACCTCTTCATCCAAGAAGTTGTCCTCCACCCCTGAGTCACCAGGGGCTTGGACAGGAAGTGACAGCAGACTGTTACAGAGAGTGGCACCAGGACTGCCATAATAGAGGCTCTAACCAGAATGAATCCTCCTGAGCTGCTCCACCAGCAGCATGTGAGCCTGTCCCATCTGCATTAGCTCCTCCTCCACTGTCTGCACTGGATATCTGGGAATGGAGATGACTGCTCCAGGCTTTCTATGGGGGCCAGAAGCATAAACATGGGCCACCAGAACAACAGAAGTCCAAGTCGCTTTTTCCAAACATCATTCACGTGTACAATTATCAATTTTAATGATCCACGACAAACAGACACAGAACAGACTGGAGACAGGACAAAACACGAGGGAAGAAAACAGCAGAGAACACAAGAAAACAAGACCAACAGGACCTGGTCCTAACAGATGTTACTTTGGTTGTGTCTGTTGAATTATAATGTTTTTAAATTAGACCAGATACTGGTCTAATTACCCAGAATGCTTCAGTGATGAAAACATTTCTAACTTTAGGAAACTTCCCTTTATCTTAAGAAAACAGCTGCAGCATCATTTCCCTTCAAATGGGACATCAATTATTCATGAAAATTTTCATAAATACTGAACGCATGAAAGTTCAAATTAATATATAGCTATATTAGCTATATTAGCTATATTAGCTATATTAGCTGTATTAGCTGTATTAGCTATATTAGCTGTATTAGCTACATCTAGTTAATCTCTTGTTTCCTCCCCTAACGATTGTTATTGTATCATCCTTTAAATCCACATCAGTCCACCTACTCCTGCACCAACAAATGATTTTGTGTCATGATCAAAGTGTCAGTCACATGACTCTGATCTGAGTGGTTTTCAAAGACATTTATTGTGTTAAATCTTTTTATTCGTCACCTGTCAGCATCACATATCCTCCTATAACATGAACCTCAGTCCATTTATCTCTGTCTGTCTCACCCCCCTCACCCAGCCCAGCCCCCCCAGGTGACAGGAGCAGTCGTCCTGAGGAGGAGAGCAGTGATTAGGTCAGTTTACAATATAAAATAATATGTATCCTAAACAAGAACTGTACCTGAAGACCTGAACCAGGGTCTTCAAGACCTGACTCCACTGAACCCGACTTAACCTGGACCTGACTGGACCTGAGTGATCCTGACCCCATGTTTTCCTTAATTCCATTCATGACCATTAGTGGGCAGGGCTAACACAAGTTTACTTCTCATATGTAAATCACTGGCACCACATGATACACATGAACGTAGATGATTGGCACAGTCAGAGAAAACAAGACCCGAACTTGCACTGAGTCCAAAGCTTTATGCAAACTGTAGACCCAGACCTTATCCAGAACTCGGTCCCCTGTGGTTCATACAGCAGCAGGAGGATCTGTGATCTGATGGTTTCATGTTGCTGCAGTGATGTAAACATGTGGAAAACATGTTTGTGTTATTTTACAGTTACAGACTGATGTGTGTCAGTTCACACCTGACACCTTAAACACAGCTGTTTAAGAGTGATGACATCATGATGGTGTCACAGGCTGTGAGCAGATTTATTAATGAAGGCGAAGGCCCCAAAGGGAATGTGTGCAGCTTTAACATCCTCTGAGATACTAAAGGTGATAAATGAGGAGCTCAGAGGGTTGAGATGTTTCATTCATGTCTGAAACTGTAACATTAACACACAGCATCACTTTAACATGTGAAGCAGCAGTGTTACTTACTATTACTTATATAGCACTTTTCTAGTCTTATTGACCACTCAAAGCACTTTACAATGTGAGCCACATTCACACACAGTTATACAGCACTTACATCTACACATGGAGCGCTTCTACCATTCACACACACACACACACACACACACACACACACACACACTGATGGAACGGCCATCAGGGGCAGTATGGGGTTCAGTGTCTTGCTGAAGGACCTTACAACACATGAACTTTAGGAGCCAGGGATCGAACCATTCTGATATGTGGATCCGTCGATCCATATGTCTTAATCCAGAATATTTTTCTGGTCTACTCATGAATTTTTGTTTAAATGGGACAGTACAATTATTAATCATCAATTATCAATTATTATCATTGTAATTGACAACGTCAGTTTAGAATTTTAAAAATGGGGTTGCACTACTTGTGGAACTGATATGACAATGTGCATTGTCACATTAATAATGTAGCTGACATTGAGTGAGGGCGGGGTACACCCTGGACAGGTCACCAGTCTATCACAGACAAACAACCATTCACGCTCACATTCACACCTACGGGCAATTTAGAGTCAGTAATCAGCCTAAAGTGCATCTCTCTGGACTGTGGGAGGAAGCCGGAGAACCTGGAGGTTCAAACCCAGAACTTTCTCGCTGTGAGGCGACAGCACTAACCACTGTACCAACGCGTTTCCCTATTAAAGTCAAATGAAAAACTGAAATCTCTCATTACAAAAGTCTTCAGACTTTTTTGTGGCCCTCTGGTCCCAGGGTGAACACTGGATCAGCTGATTTAGACTGGAGGTGGTGGGGGTCACACCACCGGCCTGATTAGCAGATGACCTGCTCTTCCTCCTGAGCCACAGCTATAAGAGACCTTCATCTCATATCTGACCTGTGTTCAGTTTATTTCTCTCCAAAATAGTTAGTTCTGGAATATAACACAACACTATAAGCTCTTCACAGACTCTCCTGTCTCCATATAATCCAGCCACCAACCGTTCATGCCATGAAACCACACACTCACTGCACTGCGCAAAATACCCCAAAATCCAGTTCCCCAGATATTTCAAACTATGACCCATAAATGATGAAATCTGGACTGGACATAGTGAGATATCATATAAAAAAATCTCCAGATATGTTCCAAATTCTTCCAAGAACCTACAAAGGACATCTGAGGACTCTTTGGGTTTTGGCACAGAGTAGGACCCTCCTTACCCTGGGAACATGCACCAACATGAAGTGTGCTGAGGGAAGACAGCCCCTACCCCAGAGTCTCCACCACAAACTGCTGAGATGGGTCAGGCTGAACCTGGATAGGAGCCAATGTGAAAAGGCTGTGTCATCTTAGGTGTCCAGGGAAAGGTCAGAGTTGTGGCGGTCAGTCTGGTGCTGGATCCTGCGGCCTTTCTATAATCGCAGATGAAACACAGGTAGAAGTTGCCGAAACCAGGAAACTGTTGCAGCTGCTTCCTTGAGGTTGGCGGCGGCCACTCCTCTACAGCCTTCATCCCCCAGGAAGCTCACTGAGTCCACATGGAACATTTCTCAGCTCTGACAGGAAGCTTGTTTTCTAGGAGGCGCTGGAGGACTCATGATCTGCGTGGTTCTGGGAGAAGATGAGGATATCATCTAAGTCTTTCAATACATCATTAACTAAATCCTGGAAAACTGTGGGGGCATTAGAGAGACCACCTGCCATGACAAAAATACTCAAAGTGTCTAAGGGGAGTGTTAAAAGCCATTTTCCACTCATCTCCCTCTCTAATCCTGACGAGGGTATTTGTTTTTAACAGTAATAGTGTTCAATCCATGGAAATCTATGCAAGAGCGTAGTGTTTTTTCTTTCCTTTCTACAAAGAAGAATCCAGCACCAAGGGGAGAGGAAGATGGTCAGACCTTATATATGTTTTCATGGCTTTGCATTCAGGGTGGAACAGATTGGGTGGCAGAGGGGCTATAGGGAGGAGGTCGATGGCGCAGTCATAAGGGCGATGTGGAGGCAGACTGAGGGCTTTGGATTTTATTGAAGACTTGACCAAGGTCATGATACTCAGCTTGGACTATGGAGAGATCAGGTGGTTCAGGATCTGTTGAGGGAGAGACTGTGGAGCTGACAGCAGGGGTGAGAGCAGATTACACTGAATGATAGAAATTACTCCAGCTAATTATTCTGTTAGTGGCCCAGTCAATATCAGGATTGTGTTTCTTTAACCGTGGGTGTCAGGGGTGCAGTGATGATATTGAGCCGTACAGTTTCACAGTGATTACCAGACAGATTAAAGTTAACGGAGCTGTGTGATGTGTGACTTTGACCAGTAATCTACCATCAAGTATATTGTCCAGGATGTCTTGAGTGGTTACAACAAAAATCCAGACTGAACCAACACCTCTTCATCCAAGAAGTTGTCCTCCACCCCTGAGTCACCAGGGGCTTGGACAGGAAGTGACAGCAGACTGTTACAGAGAGTGGCACCAGGACTGCCATAATAGAGGCTCTAACCAGAATGAATCCTCCTGAGCTGCTCCACCAGCAGCATGTGAGCCTGTCCCATCTGCATTAGCTCCTCCTCCACTGTCTGCACTGGATATCTGGGAATGGAGATGACTGCTCCAGGCTTTCTATGGGGGCCAGAAGCATAAACATGGGCCACCAGAACAACAGAAGTCCAAGTCGCTTTTTCCAAACATCATTCACGTGTACAATTATCAATTTTAATGATCCACGACAAACAGACACAGAACAGACTGGAGACAGGACAAAACACGAGGGAAGAAAACAGCAGAGAACACAAGAAAACAAGACCAACAGGACCTGGTCCTAACAGATGTTACTTTGGTTGTGTCTGTTGAATTATAATGTTTTTAAATTAGACCAGATACTGGTCTAATTACCCAGAATGCTTCAGTGATGAAAACATTTCTAACTTTAGGAAACTTCCCTTTATCTTAAGAAAACAGCTGCAGCATCATTTCCCTTCAAATGGGACATCAATTATTCATGAAAATTTTCATAAATACTGAACGCATGAAAGTTCAAATTAATATATAGCTATATTAGCTATATTAGCTATATTAGCTATATTAGCTGTATTAGCTGTATTAGCTATATTAGCTGTATTAGCTACATCTAGTTAATCTCTTGTTTCCTCCCCTAACGATTGTTATTGTATCATCCTTTAAATCCACATCAGTCCACCTACTCCTGCACCAACAAATGATTTTGTGTCATGATCAAAGTGTCAGTCACATGACTCTGATCTGAGTGGTTTTCAAAGACATTTATTGTGTTAAATCTTTTTATTCGTCACCTGTCAGCATCACATATCCTCCTATAACATGAACCTCAGTCCATTTATCTCTGTCTGTCTCACCCCCCTCACCCAGCCCAGCCCCCCCAGGTGACAGGAGCAGTCGTCCTGAGGAGGAGAGCAGTGATTAGGTCAGTTTACAATATAAAATAATATGTATCCTAAACAAGAACTGTACCTGAAGACCTGAACCAGGGTCTTCAAGACCTGACTCCACTGAACCCGACTTAACCTGGACCTGACTGGACCTGAGTGATCCTGACCCCATGTTTTCCTTAATTCCATTCATGACCATTAGTGGGCAGGGCTAACACAAGTTTACTTCTCATATGTAAATCACTGGCACCACATGATACACATGAACGTAGATGATTGGCACAGTCAGAGAAAACAAGACCCGAACTTGCACTGAGTCCAAAGCTTTATGCAAACTGTAGACCCAGACCTTATCCAGAACTCGGTCCCCTGTGGTTCATACAGCAGCAGGAGGATCTGTGATCTGATGGTTTCATGTTGCTGCAGTGATGTAAACATGTGGAAAACATGTTTGTGTTATTTTACAGTTACAGACTGATGTGTGTCAGTTCACACCTGACACCTTAAACACAGCTGTTTAAGAGTGATGACATCATGATGGTGTCACAGGCTGTGAGCAGATTTATTAATGAAGGCGAAGGCCCCAAAGGGAATGTGTGCAGCTTTAACATCCTCTGAGATACTAAAGGTGATAAATGAGGAGCTCAGAGGGTTGAGATGTTTCATTCATGTCTGAAACTGTAACATTAACACACAGCATCACTTTAACATGTGAAGCAGCAGTGTTACTTACTATTACTTATATAGCACTTTTCTAGTCTTATTGACCACTCAAAGCACTTTACAATGTGAGCCACATTCACACACAGTTATACAGCACTTACATCTACACATGGAGCGCTTCTACCATTCACACACACACACACACACACACACACACACACACACACTGATGGAACGGCCATCAGGGGCAGTATGGGGTTCAGTGTCTTGCTGAAGGACCTTACAACACATGAACTTTAGGAGCCAGGGATCGAACCATTCTGATATGTGGATCCGTCGATCCATATGTCTTAATCCAGAATATTTTTCTGGTCTACTCATGAATTTTTGTTTAAATGGGACAGTACAATTATTAATCATCAATTATCAATTATTATCATTGTAATTGACAACGTCAGTTTAGAATTTTAAAAATGGGGTTGCACTACTTGTGGAACTGATATGACAATGTGCATTGTCACATTAATAATGTAGTAGTCCAGGTTATAACTATCGTAATCTTCAGCCTCAAATATAAGTGAATAGATGGGAAATTATTTGCCGATTATTGGTGTGTTACCTATATTGGTTATTGTATAATAAATAATAACATCAATTGTAATATAGGCTAACATAGACTATAATATGGTCTATAGGCTAAAATCGACTATAATATGGGCTAACATAGACTGTAATATAGGCTACAGTTGGCACAAAATTAATTAAACAGTAGGCTCCATCATGTCCGCACCCAGGCCGCTGCGATTTGGCCTAAGCCTTTACATCACTCAGGTCAGGCGACCCCTTACCTGTAGAGGTGCATTCACTTACCCTTTTTCCACCAAAATTAGCAGCTATTAGCGGGTTTTTTAAACGCGGGTAAACACACAGTCATACAGCACTTGTGTTAAACAGGCTAATAAAAGTTGATTGACCCCTTTTCCACTGCCAGTTGAGTTTGTCTTTCTGTTCAGACTGAGGATGCACTTAGAACACACACACAGAAGCAGGGGACCTGCTAGCTGCCCTGCAAACTGGTAAAATTCCTGTTCAAGTGTTGGAGCCCCCGCATGAGGTGTTTCCATCAGTGATGGTGTGTTTTTAAAACTTTCAGAGCTGCAGCTCACTCTTTCATCCCTGATCTGGAGTTTCTGATGTAACAGCACCTGGACGGGTGACAGGTGTGTCTACAGTGACTGTGACTCAGAAACATTTTACAGCAGGAAAAGAGTCGAAAATTAGCAGGTTCACTTGGGTTTTGTGTTTACAACAATGCCCATAGGGGCGGAGCCAATAAATACCTGTGTCTACTGCAGAGTCATTTGACTCAGGTGTGAATGCCAATTGAACCTTTTTCCACTGAGCGGGTCTTAGTAGGTTTATTGACCAGTGGAAAAGGGGACACTGACACTCAAGTCATGTAACGTGCATTTTCTCTCAGCACACGGAGCTCGTCAGACGACAACTCATTAATAAACTTCTCTTATCCACTTGTAGACTATAACTGGTTTGGTTTCACTTGACATTACATTATTCACAGCACTTTGAGGACACAAATTTTATTTTCAAATACTGGACGATCCTGTCTTATACGGGACAGGTGGGTGGCAATGCAAATTTGGTTGGCCAGTCAGAGCATTTGGGTGGGGCATTGCCCCCCTGTGCCCATGCCAAGAACCAGGCCTGTGGCCAACTACAGCTGGGCACAGTCATCATGGTGATGTTGTCAGGTTCAGTACCATGGTGGTTCTACAGACACCAAAACCCAGACCTGCTGATTTGAAGACACAGATTTAATGTACAGCTGGATTGAGGACCAGCTCCTCCTCAGACCACAGGGAGGTCTACAGCTCCTCTTCTCTCTCCTGTTTCTCTAGTTCTCTGAAGCCCTGCTCTCTCGTTAGTGTCAGTGACAGATCCCCCCAAACAAAGGGCAGAGATCTGTTCCAGCGTCCACATCCAACATCAACCTGAGTACAGTCTGTGCCGTGCAAAGTGACGACGGCTCACTTCACCCTTTATTTTCCAAAAATACTCTGGGAGTTGGCAGCAGCTCTCAGCTCTCAGCTAAACACTGCTTCCCCTTACTTTCCTGTGTAATGGAAACCGATGTGAAACTCCAGAAGTTGTGTTTAAGTTAAATCAGGGGCCCAGGGAAAGCAGGTGCTTCCCCAAACCCCAGGGAGACACACTGGCCCCTGAGTGCTGGTCCAGGATCAGCTTTCTCTACCCCACATCTGACCCCTCATCTGATCTCAGCAGCTATGAGCTAATGGAGCATCGGTGCGGAGGGGACGCCACCCTCGTGCAGTGGCAGGATGACTTCCTCAGTGGCAGCCGTCTTCATGGGAGGAGAGTTTTTGAGAGCAGGCAAGGGAGCAGTCGTGGCTAAAACAAGGTCATAAACAGGATAATTTATTTCTCAATCACGCTTTTGGGACAGATCGAGCAGTTTCATTGGGCCAGTTTTGTAAAGTGAAACTGCACTGTATCATATTCTGTCCCTGTTGACCTTTGTGCTGACATGTATGCTTCTAATTTTCTCCGTAAGAGAAAGAATGGAGAATACATCCATCCACATCAAAGTCAAGCCTGAGAATAAAACAGTATTGCCAGAAAATTCCTTGGCCTCCTGTGAGCATTCCTGCAAATCCAAAACTTCTGCTCCACCGCTGTAGGTAGAGGGAGATACAGATTACATACAGAGAGGAGTGCTGAGTGTTCAGAGCTGATCTCCTCCCTCCATTATCTAGCGTGTTAAAGGTTCAGCATGTTTATAGTTTTTCTCTCCATAAAAAAATTTACTCTCGGCTGCACTTTCATGTCGGTTGACTTATGTGGCTCTCTCTGGCAGGGCTGCAGGAGGGGCTTTGATGTGGAGCCATAAAAGCTGGAGGAGAGCGGCCAAGGCTGCATACTGCAGTGTGGGCTGAGGACCGAGGTCAGCTGTGATACACTGTACGGTGGGCGAAGACAGGTACTGCTGAGCCCACGTGAAGCAAAAGAGGGAAAACACTGGAACAGGAACAGACTAATTCCTGGGCTGAAGAGTCGTAAAAGCAGGAGCAGGAACTGGACAAAGTTTATGAAAACAAATAAAGAGTTTAGTGAAACATACAGGTTCAAACTCTGTAAACTGGTTAACTGAAGACACCAAAGAGAAGGAGGCAGAGACGTGTGAGCATTAAAGCTTCATATAGTCTAAAGGTAGATGTCCATGTGTTTGTGATTATAAAGCAGCTCTAGGTTCTATATTAATACTGTGAAAGTATCAAAGCCTCAGTCCACAGAGAAATGCACACAGCCTGTATTCAGAAACTGAGCCTTAAAACGAGCTGTCAGGACTTCTGGAACTTTGTGATGTCACAACAAACCACACAGCCCCAAGTCCCACCCACCTGGACCCACCATCCAACCTTGCAGGATTTCCTCTGTGTGTCTCTATCCACAGGTTATTTGGATCCTTATGGAGCAATGAGCCATGAAGTCCTTTTATATTCACAGAGGAACAGCTACAGAAAGAAATTAGACTTGTCTCATGCAATAAGTTGTATTTATAATGGTTACTTCCCTTATTCTTGTAAACATTGTGGAAAATTGTACTTTTTGTAACTCTCATATTAGTAATATTGTGATATTTGATTATGTGTAATGTTGTTGTGATGTTTTTGGAAAATGTTCATCTTAATAATTTGAAAAAAATGTTGCAATATTGTGACCTGATAAAAATGATGGTGATTAGTCATGTGACCTATGTGTATATTTGTCACACCTGTGAACACTTTTGTGATTCTGCTGAGCGAACCTGAGGAGGATGCAAGTGAAGCATGTTGTTCACAGTTAAGAGCACAGTGACGTCACCTCAGTGTGGTGGTCGAGTTTGATTTTCATTGTAGTTGTTACAGATACCTACCAGCACCTGATCACTAATATTAGCTGTGTATGGGGAGTTTGGCTTATTTCTCTGCTACATTTTTATTGGATCACTCAGAAAACAGGCTCAGATCCTCTCTTCTGATTGGCTGACTGACCTGTTGTTACTAGAGCTCCAGAGAGAAGCCTGAGAGAGGAGATGTAAAACTACACTGAGATGGTTTTTGGTTCTTCAAACCACAAATATATTTTCTTACGGATATCAACACTTCAGATAAAACACTGGAGAAGAGTGAAATAGTAAAAGTAAAAACTTTAGCAGAAGCTGGAAGCTGCTAAAATCAGATGGAATGAATCTGAAATTTTAGCTTCAAACTGAAGCCTTTAATCACCAGTTTATGTGTTAGTAGTGAAAGTGTTTGAATTAACAACTGAAATCAGCTGAAGTGTCGAGTGATGAGTTAGACTGTGAGCAGCTGAGGTGTCAGTTGAAGAGATATGAAAGTTGACCTGTTTTCAGCCTCCACACTTCAACTGACTCAGATTTTGACTCTTTAGACACTTCAAGCACTTTCACAGACATCTTAAATGAACTGTCAACCTGTAGTTGAAGTGTAGAGACGAGAGCAGTTGAAGTGTAGAGACAGCAACAGACTGGACACAGTGTCTGTTAATAAAAGTAATTAAAGCATCATGTTAAGAACAAACATTTAAAGGAGTTGAAGCGTCAGCTGAAGAAAAGATTCCTCTGAAGTTCACTGATATCCTCGTCCTCATCTTCCTCCTCCTCTTCCGCCATTTCACCATGACCTGTGAACCTGTGTTGGTCTGTCCACCTCAGTCTGTACATATGTTCTCCAGTGGAACCTTATATCTAGAACTATCCACCACAGGCTCTGACTGTATCTACAGTGGACTGTCAGTTCACATGTTAGATTTGAATGATGATCTGAAGCTAAACCTGACCATGTATTCAGAGATTTACAGGAACTATGACCAGAACACAAACATCTCAGTGAATGTGGCTCTGCTCAGGGACTCTGGACTCATGACATCATTATTTAGGAACCCTGGTCACAGATCTGGCCTCCGTCTGTCTAATGTTCACCCTCCCACACCAGCTTCCGGCTGCAGCTCCTGTCCACTTCAGGACTCTGGCTCCAGACATGGTCAACCCCGGTCCTCTGAGTCTACTTGTCCCCCTTTCTACTCCGTTCTGGACCCAAACACACCATTCACTCTCTAATGTGTCGTCTCATGAAGACACCTTCACTGTAGCACTGATACAGTCTTAGTTCTTTATTGAACAATATTTTATGTTTCTATGGACAATATACAACAGGTATACAAATAATATAGTAACAATTATTCAAACATATGTGATTTATGAAACATGTCATCTGTTTATTAATGTGCTCAGAGGTAGATCTGACTCCAGACAGTAAGTAGATGTGGTTCAGGCCTTTTCCCTCCACTCTCAGCATCATTCGTGGGTTCAGGGCAGGGACAGTGTTTGTGTGGTCCTCTGAGGAAAATGACCAGAGTCCAGAGTTAAAGAGGTTTATTCAAGATAAGACCCTCGACTGTTTAAAGTGATGCAGACATTCCATTCGATCACCTCATGTGTGTGAACCAGGGCGGGAAAACAGGCTGCACTTATCAAGATAACACCAACAGTCACATTACACACAGTGTTGTGTTTAGATGTTACAACCCTCAGTGTCAGTCACTCATTATCTGCTCTGTTGTCTCATCAGTCACATGATGTGAACAGCTGTTTTCTGAGATCAGGTCAGCTTATGGACCTGGTCTGAAACTTCCTCCAGACGTGTTTTAAATCCTCTGATACATATTTAGTTGAACATATTTTCACATAAAACTGGTCTGACACTCATCAGTCTGGAGTCTCTTCATCACAGGAAGTCTGAAGATACTGCTGGGGCAGCAGCATCTCCACTGCTGACAGGGGGAGACTGAACAGGCTGATCAGGAAGGCCAGCTCTGTCCTGGGATGCCCCTTGGACTCAGTGGAGGTAGTGGGCGACAGGAGAATGGTGGCGAAGCTATCCTCCCTGTTGGAGAACACCTCCCACCCCATGCAGGACACTCTGATAGCACTGAGTCGCTCCTTCAGTGACAGGCTGCTGCACCCACGGTGTGTGAAGGAGAGATACCACAAGTCTTTCCTTCCAGCTGCTGTCAGACTTTACAACAAACACTGTGCTCAGTAACCACACACACACCAGAAACGGTCAACTCACCACCGTAACAACCTCATGTATTAGCTACTGTTGTTGTAAATATGTAATTTTTTGTATCTATATATTTAGTGCATTATTATATGGTTATTATTTATCATTCCAAATATTTGTTATTGCATTTTCTGCAGCTTTCCTGTTCTCTGCACTGCCACTTTGCTGCTGTAACACTGTGAATTTCCCCACTGTGGAACTAATAAAGGCGATCTTATCTTATCTTATCTTATCTACTCTGACTTCTGATTGAGAAACCTGGATCAGGCCTTGGCCGCGCCCACCACCTGCTGGCTCCAGGTGTCCAGGTGAAAGAGCAGAGAGGATGAAGATGTTAGAGGAGGAAACATCAGAGACTCAGCCTCATGTTGGAGCCTCAGTCAGACCCAGACTCAGATGAGGAGTCTGTTGAGACCAGAATCACAGACTAGCAGACAGATCAGAACAGTTAGTGTAGTTAGCATCTTTTAATTGTTTATGTTGTTTGTTAGCTTGTAAGTGGCAGTGGCTGACACAGCGTTAGTGGTTGCGCTACTGCTAACTCTGGCTCTCTGTACTGACAAGGTTTCAGGTGTAATTAGCCCCACCCTGTCCCCAGAAGTTGACAGAATTGGTTCCTTAGGTTCTATGGCATATGAATCTCTGGTCAGTCTGAATATAACAGACATGATGCAGTCTGACATGTTACTGTGTGACTGTGACCTAATCTGACTGAACTGAGTGATGGAAAAAATAATGTGTTATGAATTTGTCAGATCTTTGGTGTAAGCCATCTGTTGTGTTGTATCACATACATTATGTTGATTCTTCAGGGTCTCAGGGGTCTGGAGCCGGTCCTACCAGACACTGCTTTATCCTCTACATACACAACAACACATATTCCAACAGCACTGAAAACACTGCCACAGACAACAGTCTCTGGCTCTGTCCACACTGATACATTTTCATTTAAAATGATCTGCATCCAAACTAACACACCTGAAAACACATTACATGACCATTCACCTACACTGAGCATGTGTGAGGTGGTGTAAACAGGAAGCAGTTGGTTAGTTCCAGTAAATGAAGGAGGAAGGAGGAACAGCAAAGACAGTCACAGAGTTAAAATACAGAACCGAACTGAACAACAGCTGCTGCAAAGACAACGTCAGTAACACTTTAATTCATTATCCATGTTTCACCACTGGTAGTCCAGGTTGATGAGAGCCACCGTGGGTGTCTACATCATCATTTCCAAAGGTCTCTGTTTCTGTCTATCCAAACTACAACACAACCCTGGAGTTTTAGACTAAAATGGGCCCAGCAGCGTTTCTGAAACTCTGTGTTTTAGGGGCTGAAGACTCTGGAGGAGAGTGGACGGAGGAGGAAACAGAGAAGAAGAGATGAGTTTAAAACTGAAACGTGTCAGTGTAGACAGAGCCTCTGTTTTCTCTGTCTTCTCTTACTGGATCCTTTTTCCTCTGTCTTCTCCCCTCCACACACACACACACACACACACACACCTCCGTCCTGGCTCTTCCTAACTCCCTCTGTCATGATATAAAGTGAAGAATGCTTCTCATCAGGTTACTGCGTCCTTTCATTTGCTGCCAGCAGAGAATAAAAAGCTCCTCAGCAGATTCTCAGGTCCTGAAGCTTCTGGCCTCAAATATTCAGCTCATCAAGTCGACATATAAATAACAATGAAAAGCACTCGGATCAAGAACTATAAACATTATGGCTGAGGAAGGTAGGAGTTCCCACAGGAAACATATAGGAGGCCATCGAGTGTTTTAATGTGAGCGACTGATGGCAGCAGATGAAAGAGGAGCCCGCTGAGAGCGGTGGGAAAAGGGTTAACCCCCGAGCTCTGAGACGTATAACTGTTTAGGAACAATCTGTGGGGGGGTGTGTGAAAGACTCGGCTCCAGACACAGTGAGTGAAAAAACACATGCTCCTGGGAAACTGCTGAAATATTATCTTACTAAATCATAACATTTTGTCATTAACTATAAATACTCAGTGCTGGAGAGACGCAGCGCCGTGTACCCAGAATCCACTTCACCGGCTGACGGACTGACAAGCGCCAGAAGTTTCCATGGAAGAGGTTTGTAAGGAGTGTTGATGTGTTTCAGTGTGCAGAGGAGAGGGAATCACACACGCGCACACACACACATACACACGCTGGACTTCATGATAACATGGAAATTCTCTCAGATTTATGGTTTAATTCTTCTTCTTCACATCATAAATTTTATGCTTCAACACATTAAAGATCCTGTTTGGTTTTAAACAACTGATCAACACATGTGAATCTGATGTTTACCAGTGATAAACAAATATACCCCCACACTATATATATATATATATATATATATATATATATATATGTGTGTGTGTGTGTGTGTGTGTGTGTGTGTGTGTGTGTGTGTGCGTGTGTGTGTATTTCTTTCATTGTGTCAGTATGTCAGTATGTAATTTGTTGTGATGTTACTTTACATTTACACTAACTCATGTCAGACTGAGACAGCCAGAGACTCTCAGTGAGGTGGATCAGTGAAGCTTCAGGTCAGTAGAGACCTTGGTGTCAGGACTCAGTTCTACATCTGTTGAATAATTGAAGAAGATCAGGTAAAGAAGTGAAGTGAAAGTCAGAGTAAGAGCTAGTTAGACATGTTAGGGTGTTAGAGGCGTTAGGGGAGGAGGTGCTCTCTGAAGACAGGAGGCTTCAGCAGGTTCTTGAAGATATCCTGCTCTGATAGACTTCAGGAGCTGATTCCACCATCAGGGAACCACAGACCAGAACAGTCTGGACTAAGACTGTCTGTGTGCAGGGATGGTGATGACAGACCACATTCATTAGAGTAACACAGTGAAGGAGAAGGAGCATCAGGAGTTAGTGGAGGTGGGTGAGGAGCAGAGTGATGAAGACCAGATGTACTGGTGCTTCTGGACCATTTGTCAGGGCTTCACTGTGGGCGAAGGGAGGTCTGTCAGAGGAGGTGAGAGATGACCAGTACCTAGACCAGGACCTGGGTGGAGGACTGAGTCAGGTCAGAACTGATGTTTCTGCTCTGGATAGAACCTGGAGTAGTACCGGGAGACAGATACCACCTGGTCCGAGAAGAGGAGCTGGTCCTCAAACATGACTCCAGGTTTCTCATGACCTTGGTTGGGGTCAGATTAGGATATTGATATCATGATGAAGAGACTGATAATGATGACGAATCCTTCATCCATGAGGATATGTCAGAGAGACAAGGTGTGACAGTGAAGTTGTCTGGAGGGAACCACAGGTATAGTTGAGTGTCGTCTGCATAGCAGCAAAATGAGAAGCCATGTGATTGGATAACTGGACACAAGGAGGAGGTGTATTAAACAAAGAGGAGGAGTCCAGCACTGATTCTTGGGGCACTCCAGTGGGGAGGGGATGAGATAACCATGACACACTGAAGGAGGATCAAACTGAGAAGGTGTTTGGAGGAGATCACTGTGTTAAAGAGAACTGACAGGAATCCAGGAAGACAGGAACTGAGGACTGAGCAGCAGCTCTGACTGTGAAGGTTCAGGTGGAAATGTTCCCGAAGCAGTGAAGCATTAATCATCTGTGACTGCTGCAGAATGTGTGAGGTATGACTGACATGACTTCTGTTTCAAATTGTTTGTTTCAGATGTATTGTAATGATAAAGACCATGAGTCCTTTCAGCTATGATAACATTATAATTACCTTATTAAATGTTGAGATATGAGAACAGACACTTACTGTGTATTTAATTGTCTTCACTCTGTCTGGTTCAATATTTCATTCAGGTTTTTATCTTCCTTTAATTTCAAGCAAATAGCCTGCACACGCACACACACACACCCACGTGTACACACACACCCACAGGTGACTTCAGATCAGTCAGTTTCAGTCTGGACTCACTGGCTGTGAACTCCACCTCTTCCCTCTTCATTCCTCAGCTCTCTGACAACATGATAGGTACTTGCACACTTTCCCAGATGTGCTCAGTGTGCCCAGATGTACCCAGATGTGTGAGATTAAGGACAGACTCATGAACGGCTTCTTATTCCAAGGTGAAAAAAAGGAGCTGATGATGTGGAACTGTGGAGTCCTATCCATCTTCATGTTTTTTTAACTGGAGTATTTTCCACCTCAGTGCTGTGAGGAAGCTGACCATGTTGATGGTCTGAGTCTATATTTAATGTTACACTGAATAAAATCTGCTCCCAGACTTTCAGTCGGTTCCTCCTCTGCTGCAGCAGTTCATCCTTTCTCTTTATGAGCCTAATCAAAGGTGGGCTCTCAATGGGCGGAGCCACAATTATCCACCTGGTGTGTCACATGGCCATGATGTGGCAGGAGTTTTTTACCTTCACTTCTCAGGTGTCGATCTTTGTCTTATCAAAGGAATGGACATTTATAGGATCAGACCAGTGTTCTTCCATGCTGTAGCTAATTTACTACAAAGCTCAGAAATGTCTGAACTTCCAGGTGGACGAACTATTGGCTGTAAATAAAGTTTGTTGGTGTCCATGAGGGAGAGACCAGCCAGGAGCAAAGTTCCACTACAGCAAAGCTCACAGAGTTCTTCATCCATTTTTCTTTTAATGAAAACAGTCCAGACAGTGTTCAGCCCATTTATTTCTCATTTCAAAACTAATGTGACTCAGACAATAATAACAGCTCACATGATACAGTATTTACTCTGATGAATGACCCAACTTCAGCTGTTCTGAGATAAATGAAAAGTCTAGGAGGCAGGAAAACACTAAAAACTCTCATTCTCAAACTACAGTATGGTTTCAACACTGGTCGACAGTGATCTACAGAGGTGTGATCAGTGGATTCATGCAGTCAATAGATCACCTGACTGTAATGTGACGGGAGGCCACAGATAACTTTACCACCCACTCTGCAGTAACAGATTTTTTCCCTTGTTCATTTCTGATGTAAAGATGTTGGGAGATGCTGTGAACTTGTTTTCTTTTGTCATGAAATTATTTAAAACACATTGTTCCAGCCTCTGCTATTCCCGCCACCTGGAGAAAGCTACCAACAACTACAGGTGGAATCAAAAGCACGATCCTCTTCTGTTTTGGTTGTGGCAGACCCCAGCGTCTCCTCTGTGTACTTTCTAAATTATTGCCGCCGCTGTTTCAGGATTAGGGCAGGCACACATTACAGGCCCAGCTGGCTTGTATGCTGCCGAAGTCTCCCCCCCTGGCCTGCGCTCACATCACAGTTAAACACTAAACAGCAGCACTAATCAGAAGTTATTAGGGCCCATCCAGTTTTACTCCACAATGCATACTGTTGATGTAGTTAAATGACAAAAAGCTCACCTTGTTCTGAGGCTGCTTTCTCCACCAATAACGTCACCGTGGTGGGTTCGTTCTGATTGAACAACACTCATCTGTCAAATCCTCAGTGCTGAGATCTTCTAATGAAGAAACAACTCACAGTTGCAACTCACTCTGCAGAAAGGGTTGTTGGTTGGAGCCTGCGGACTGGACAGCCCCTCCTGCTAAAAAAAAAATTCTAGAGGAAACACTGGACACAATTCCTCTGCAATCAAGATTTCCTGATAAGTTAAAACAAAAAAGTTGTCTGTTGTGACTTTAAACACAATAGACAGCTAGTCTTGTCTAAAGGAGGACCAAATGATGGAGCAACAGTCCGGAGGCTTGAACAGATCCAGCTTCAGGTTTTCTCTGAAGAGGAATTCAGGACCTTGTGGTAGATACACACTCAGTCAAAACGAGAACTACAGAGCCAGAATTATTGTTGGTAAAAGAAAATCCGCTTATCAGGCTTGTCAGAGGTGAAAAAAACTACCTGACACCATCAGAGAAATAGCTAGAAATAGATTTTTATGTAGTTTTTTGTTTATTTAATTAGTTTTTTAAATTACACTTTTAAAGTAAGTGTTTATCTCTGTTTGTATCTATTAAAGTGGTGTTTCTATGTTTGAGGACTCATGGAAGAAAGAGATGCTAATCAGAGTGTGAAAGGGTGAAAGGGAAGTGTTACAGTCCTTACAGTTTCTTACTTGTTTAACTAAAGCTGTCCGATAAATGTAGTGGAGTAGAAAGTACAATATTTAAACTGTGACTAAGGCTAAAGTTAGAAACTAGTTAACCTTAATAAGCTTAACTGTAACTTAGGGCTAAAGGTAGAAACTAGCTAATATTAGTTAGCTTAACTGTAACTTAAGGCTTATGTTAGAAACTAGCTAACATTAGTTAGCTAGTTTCTAACATAAGCCTTAAGTTACAAAACACAAGTTATTAGTTATTTGTTATTGGTAATTGCTACATAGCGAGCATTAGCATGTACCACAAGATTGCATCATCTGATGTAACGAAAAACCTGAAATATATGACAACTATCATTTTATATTCGGGCCAACACAGTAGCTCCCAATCCTTCCTGTCCAGAGAGGCAGTGAACTCTCAGTACAGTTTTTTTCTGATTATCTGGCCTAGGTGCTGCAGCTAAGTCTTAAAATGGTTGGGAAAACCCTGTATTTACTGAGTCCCTAATTCACGAAAACCGCCTGGGAAAATAGTCCATTATGTACGACTGCCCCCACTTCACCCTCACCCTCACACACATTAACAGGTCCAAATCTATTTTTACACTTGTTTTTTCCACATGTTTAAACGCTCAGTTTGAAGCCCCTGGAGAAAGTGTCTCATGACTTTAACACAACTATTTAAACCACATAATAATTCATGCCATTCTCCCATCATTATAAAATATCTTTTCTATATTTAGCATGGGGACGCTGTCTGTTGTAGGAAAGTGTTGTATTTGTGGTGGGCTGTACAAACGTGTCTCTTTTAAACCACTCCACATCCATCAACATGACATTTCCTGATTGGCCCATTGTCATTTGGCCATCAAGATGCAGCTCCCTAATTTCAAAACAGGTTTTCAGACATGCTTTCATACTTTAGTTCTGAATAGGGGTTTTGGATCATAGATACATATTCCATTCTGGTTACGATAGTGGTTTGACTGCAGCTATACACCAGTGTAAACTTTATTTCTAACTGTAGTAAATACAATAGTATTTTAGTAAATGTAGTTGTAAATCTTATATTGTTTCATTAACAACAAGCAAACTCCATCTACTGATGAAGAACATGACCTTGGTTAAAAGTACTGGAAAAAGCTAGTAAGTGGACGTTGAGTTGAAATTATTTTGTCAATCTATTTCCACAGTTGTGCTGTTGAAATGAACGGTGTGAACACTGGCCTCCACCTGTAACCTCAGTCTGACCACCTCCATATGTGGACCAGTCACAGACATGCCCACATGTGCTGTAGTAGTTCACCTGATGTTGAGCAAGTCACACCAGGTCTGACAAAAGGACACATGCTGAAATACTGACTGCTCCATTCTTCTCTCTTTAATTCCTCACAGCCTGTCTCTTTGTCTGTTGTTTTTGTGTTTTGAATGTTATTCTTGTTAAAGCCAGTCGATTTGACAGTAATGGTTTTATCAAACTACAAAAGAAAATGTTGTAACTGCTGCTCAGCTGACTTTCAGGTCAGTTTTCACTGTAATGTAAACTGATGTAAACTGATGGATGTCTTGTGTCATGGGCAGATGTGTTGCAACTCAGTTTAAGTTTGGAGTTACTGAGTGACTGTGTGTGTCCATGAGAATTGTCACTAAGGGATTTGCTTTTTCGTGCCCCTTTACCCAGGATCTGGTCCAGCGTTCTGTGTTGCAACAGTTTCCTGTTTGTGTAGAAGTATCAGTGGTTTAGACTGCAGATGCAGTCAGGGCCATGTCCCATTTTAGGGAATCTTTGAAAATCGATTTGCACGACAGGATTGTCTCATATCGAAGACGCTTCAGTTGTGGCCGAGAAATGTGTCCTTCTTTCCTGGACACAAAGGCTCCAACAGTGAATCCTCTGTGGCCCAACATATCCCAAGATTCATTGCACACAAGTAATGAAAGCAAACAGCACAGACAGAGAGTCTGAGGATCACGCTGTTAAATGTCAGTATTATGTTTCAGCTCAGCTAAGGTACAACTGTTAAAACCAAGGACCTAAAAACCTCAAGTTACTGTGAAGAAAAGTTATGTGTTGTCAAGGTTGCTAGGCAACAGGAACCGCACTTTGCATCAAAACAGTTAGTGACGCAAAGTGAAACTCCTCCACAGACCAAACCGTCTCATTTTGATTCGGCCTTCAGGTCTATGGTGGCTACGAAGGGCCACACCTTTGTAGACCAGGTCCTCTGAAGGATGTGGTCCCTGAACTGGAACACAGCTACAGTCAACAGTTGTTGAGTTTCATTCATAAAAATGTTGGTGAATATCTACCACCGGTTATCATCATACAAAGAAAGATTATATCAAACATTATCAGTTTTATCATTAGACAGCAGGATAGGTCAGCTAAGGTCAGCTACACATCAAGCTACACAGTTTAGCATGAACCAGAATTTGATGTACAACATGCTAAGGCTCAGATCCTCTCTTCTGATTGGCTGACTGACCAGTTGTTACTAGAGCTCCAGAGAGAAGCCTGAGAGAGGAGATGTAAAACTACACTGAGATGGTTTTTGGTTCTTAAAACCACAAATATATCTTCTGATGGAGATCAACACTTCATGAACACTTGTAAAACAAGGGAACCTTTGAGTTCAGAGGTCGCGTTAGACTTTCTTGTTGTCCATCATTTTGACAGAGTTGTAAAATTTCTGTCATAATCTGTCCATCGTCAATTTTTATTTTTTAATGATAAATGAGACAGATCCTAAAACCCACCAGGTTGTCAGCGACCCAGAAGTGATAGTAAGAAGCAACACTGCAACACACTCACAGATTAAATTCTTATACATGGGTCAGTATTGACATGCTATACCTTGTTAGCCCAGATAAATTCCGCAATGCAAATATCTGTTCATTTTTCAGTAACTGTGAGCACAAAAGAATAATTCATTCAGATATACCAACATCGTAAAACAGCAGGATGGAGGAGTGGTGGTGACCAGATAACAACACGAAGAGGATCGACAGAGAGAACAAAGAGAACGAAGTAATACCACAAATTTTATCAGTTTGGTAGTATTACAATTTCACTTGACATCACTGAAGGCCCAGGGGAAGACGAGGTTCACCACAGACAAGATCCAGAGCCTCTTCGATTGTGACTCAGAGATGGAGGACATGTTTGCTGAACTCCTCAACACTGCTTTAGATCAGTGAGTGAAACGTCTTCTTGGTTTTTTATGTTTTACGTTTTGCTGAGTTCAGTTTGACGTTTGCTGTCAGTAATACTGTGTGCTCTCTGTATTCACTTTGACGTCAAATACAGTGAAACTTGGTATTTCACATTGATATAAACAAATCAGTGGGGATGTCTTCACAGTGTTGAAGTTACATCACACGTTAGAGATAGTGAACGGTGAGTGACTGGATGTCTGGGGACATGCTCACACTACAGCTCCTTTGTGTATATGTTTTTTTGTTTGTATATCACACTGGCTTTGCCAATGTAAACATGTTTCCTATGTCTCTTCAACTGAACTGGATGTTTTTCTAACTTTGTTGTGTAGGAGAATATAGCAGTGAGGACAGAGAGCTCACTTTAGCAAAGAGACCATGGAGCTCCTCCTCTGATGTCACCAGGGCTGCCTCCACCACCACCACGACCTGTGCTGCCAGGGGTGCTTGGGGATAGAGGTCGAGCCAAAGGTGGAAGACCAGCAGTGGCAGACTGCTGAGGATGAAGCTGTGGTTCCTGCCCCACTAACACTCACAGGACTGCGGCAAGTCACCAGGGTTTCCAGGACGCCACTTGACTTTTTCAAACTCTTTTTTACCGATGCAGTGCTGGAGTGTTTTTATCAAGCACAAATTCATAGAGTGCCCAAAAGCAGAAGGAAAAAAACCCATGGCATGACCTCACCATCCTGGACTTTCTTTCATTCCTGAGCCTGGTCATTTAGGTCATCCTGAGACTGGTCAAGTATACAGATACTCATGGAAAGGATCCCTCCATCATCACCTGCAACAAGTTCCTGAACATTAGCCGAGCCCTCCACATGAGCAGCCTCACAGCAGATGCTGAAAATGATGCAAAGAGGGGGACGTCAGACTATTATTACCTCAGCAAGATCGAGCCCCCTCTACCACAGCATCATCAGTGCTGACGAGACCCACTTCCAGCCTGGCAGAGGAGAGGATGGCGGCATCTAAGGCCTGAATTGGAAACAAGAAGTACAGTCGCAACAAGCCCACAAAGTGGGGCTACCAACTGTTTGTGCTCTCTGATTATGGCTCAGGCTACATCTGAAACTTCAACATCTATGAGGGAAATCGGCACACTACGGAAAGGGTCTGAGCTATGATGTCGCTGGACTTCAACAGCCTTGGTACTGGTTATCATCGCTACATTAACAACTTTTACACCAGTCCCCAGCTGTTCCAGGACCTGCTGGCTAACAGGATTGGGGGCTGTGGGACTATCCATCATAACTGAGCTGGTTTCCCAAGAACCCAGGCGAACGACTTCACCAGGGGTACTTCTCAGGGTCCCATCAGGTGGATTCAGTCTGCTTCTTGTGAAGTGGATACTCGTGAGGTGATGATGTGTCCCACCATTCACAAACCTCTCTGTGGTGACACAGCCAGGAGGAGGGTGAAGACTGCAGGACAGTGGATCCAGGTTGATGTCCCTGTTCCAGCTGCTATCAGAGACTACAACCAGCACATGGGCGGTGTTGACCTGGCTGATGCACTCATTATCCACAAGACCAGGAAGTGGTACTACACTTTCTTCTATCACTTCCTGGATATCACTGTGATTAGGTCCTGCTAAAAAGTCCTGAAAAAGTTCCACAGGCCTTTGTTGAAGAGCTGGCTGTTGAAGAAATGGCTTCATTTTGTTTTTGTGTTTTTTTCAAAGAAAAATAGTATAGCAATACAATTTATTTGAGCCTAAATCTTCTTTTCAAGCCAGATTTAACCTTGAAAGTTTCCCACCAACAGTACGTTTGCTCTGGTCTGATCCAGTTGATGAGTTTGAGAAAAATTCAAAATGCGTCACTACAAACCACATGAGAACATTCGCTTCTCTGATTGGTCAGATTGTCTGGAGGGAGCAGGAAGTAAACACGGGAAGAAGGTCCTACTCTCTGGACTGTGACATCCTCTACAACATGGATCAGTGTCAGAAATGAGATGACATTTCTTCATTCTCTAACGTGGACCCGGACAGTTTACCTGCAGACTGTCCCACACCTGAACACTGATTCACTTCAGTATATCGTCATGATGCTCCACAGACTCTGACTCTGATTGGATGATCTGCTTTAAGACGTTTGAGAAGATGGAGCTGATGTTGAGGATGTACAATGACATGCTAACGTCATGTCTGACTGTCCAGGTCAAACCTGTGAGTTCATTTGCTGGTGGGGTCAGATCCACTTCAGAACTCTTTCACAACAAAAACAAACTGCTCCAGAGTTCACTAGGGACCAGACTGAGTCCACTTCCTTGAAAGGGTCTCGGTTTAATTGTTTTGGTTCCGCACTGAGTGCAGTTCCTGTTTTCACACCTGCACCAACAAATCACACTGAGTGGAAAATGAACCAGGGTTTGATTTAACTGGGCTAAAAAGTGCAGGTGTGAAAGTAGCCTAAGAAATAATTTATCAAATCTAACTTGCTTCTGCGCTGGAGCTGGCCGGCTTCCAACTTTTCAGAGCGGATCGCGACACAGAGCTGTCCGGCAAAACCAAAGGTGGAGGAATCTGCTTTTATGCAAACAGTGGCTGGTGCACAGACGTGACAGTGATCCTGCAGCACTGTTCTCCTGACCTGGAGACTTTCATCATAAACTGCAGGCCCTTCTACTCCCCCCGTGAGTTCACCTCAATCATCCTGGTCGGTGTTTACATCCCACCACAGGCCAACGTGCAGGAGGCACAGCGGGCGCTTGCCGACCAGATACTGTGTGTGGAGCAGACCTACCCGGACTCCGTAGTTATTGTCCTTGGTGACTTTAACAAAGGGAACCTCAGTCATGAACTGCCCAAATACAGACAGTTTGTTAATTGCCCGACCAGAGAGGGGAACACTCTGGACCACTGTTACACCACAATCAGTGGTGCTTATCACGCCGTCCCCCGGGCTGCACTGGGCCACTCTGACCATGTCATGGTCCACCTGATTCCCACATACAGGCAGAAACTAAAACTGTGTAAACCTGTTGTTAGGACATCAAAGCAGTGGAGCAGTGAAGCCATAGAGGATCTGCGGGCATGTTTGGACTGCACTGACTGGGAGGTGTTCAGGACTGCTTCCAACAGTCTGGATGAGTTCACAGAGGCTGTGACGTCATACATCAGCTTCTGTGAGGACTGCTGTATCCCATCACGCACCAGGGTGAGTTATAACAATGACAAACCCTGGTTCACAGCTAAGCTCAGTCAGCTCAGGAGGCAAAAGGAGGAAGCTTTCAGGAGTGGGGACAGGGACAAGTTTAAAGAGTCCAAGTACAGGTTTAGCAAGGCGGTGAGAGAAGCTAAACGTCTGTACTCTGAGAAACTTCAGCTCCAGTTCTCAGCCAATGACTCTGCTTCTGTCTGGAAAGGGCTCAGAAAGATCACAAACTACAAACCTAAACCCCCCCACTCCATTAATGACTTCCGTCTGGCCAACGATCTGAATGAGTTCTACTGCCGCTTTGAAAGACAGTGGGACAAGCCTGACACTAACCTCCACATCAGAGCCACATCAGAACCCCCCTCCTCCTCCCCTACCAAAGGAACGTCTCTCTCTATCCTGGAGAGAGATGTCAACAGGCTTTTTAAGAAGCAGAACCCCCGCAAAGCAGCCGGTCCTGACTCTGTCTCTCCATCATCCCTGAAGCACTGTGCTGATCAGCTGTCTCCAGTGTTCACGGTCATCTTCAACACCTCACTGCAGACCTGCCACGTGCCAGCCTGCTTCAAATCCTCCACCATCATCCCTGTCCCCAAAAAACCAAGGCCCACAGGACTAAATGACTACAGACCCATTGCCCTGACCTCTGTGGTCATGAAATCATTTGAGCGCCTTGTCCTGTCCCACCTCAAATCCATCACTGACCCACTCCTGGACCCCCTGCAGTTCGCCTACAGAGCCAACAGGTCTGTAGACGACGCCGTCAACATGGCTCTCCACTTCATCCTCCAGCACCTGGACTCCTCAGGGACCTATGCCAGGATCCTGTTTGTGGACTTCAGCTCTGCCTTCAACACCATCATCCCGGCTCTGCTGCAGGACAAGCTCTCCCAGCTGAGCGTGCCTGACTCCACCTGCAGGTGGATCACCGACTTCCTGTCTGACAGGAGGCAGCACGTGAAGCTAGGAAAGCACGTGTCTGACTCCCAGACCATCAGCACTGGATCCCCGCAAGGCTGCGTTCTTTCTCCTCTGCTCTTCTCCCTGTACACCAACACCTGCACCTCCAGCCATCAGTCTGTCAAGCTCCTGAAGTTTGCAGACGACACCACTCTCATTGGACTCATCTCTGATGGCGATGAGTCTGCCTACAGGTGGGAGACTGAGCGTCTGGTGACCTGGTGCAGGCAGAACAACCTAGAGCTAAACGCTCTGAAGACAGTGGAAATGATAGTGGACTTCAGGAAGAGCCCAGCCCCACCCACGCCCATCACCCTGTGCGACTCCCCCGTGGCTACCGTGGAGCATTTCCGCTTCTTGGGAACCACCATCACACAGGATCTCAAATGGGAGCTAAACATCAGCTCCCTCATCAAAAAAGCTCAGCAGAGGATGTATTTCCTGAGGCAGTTGAAGAAGTTCAACCTGCCAAGGACTATGATGGTGAACTTCTACACCTCCATCATTGAGTCCATCCTCACCTCCTCCATCACCATCTGGTACGCTGCTGCCACGGAGAGGGACAATAACAGACTGCAGCGTATCATCCACTCTGCTGAGAAGGTGATTGGCTGCAATCTTCCGTCCCTCCAGGACCTGTACGCCTCAAGGACTCTGAGGCGTGCAGGGAAGATTGTAGCTGACTCCTCCCACCCTGGACACAAACTCTTTGTGACACTCCCCTCTGGCAGGAGGCTGCGGTCCTTCAGGACCAAAACCTCTCGCCACAAAAATAGCTTCTTCCCATCTGCTATTAGCCTCATCAACAAGGCTAGAGAGCCCCACTGTTGCTGATCAATTGCACCAATCACCAGAAAAAATTCCTTGTATGTGAAAACATACTTGGCAATAAAACTGATTCTGATTCTGATTCTGATTCTGATTCTGATTCACGTAGTTACACAAGGGCCTGATGGCTCATCTTTTAGTTAAGCTGTGATGCACGGTCTCAGGGTTTTACCTCATCACCAGTCTCAGGGTCAGGGATTTGAAGAGCATTTTCTCACCTGTGATATTAGCAGTTTCCCCTTCTGTTATCCCAACATGTCTCCTGTTGGAGCTGTGGCCGTTAATAGTGTTGAGTGTTATCTTTGCTGAGTCATGGTGGTGTAGGTGTGTGCACTCTTTCTGAACCTGGTCGACCCTCTCGACCTCGATGGCTCCACCCTGTAGCATAAGCTGGTGAAGGTTATCAGCATCATCATCCTCCACCACATCCCTCCCTCTTTTTTCAGCCACGTCACAATTATTGGGCTTTATAGAGAAACTTCAGACAATATGTAGACTGTGTAGTGATGTAGCCCCCCAGTAATGACCAGTACCACAATCTGAGATTAAAGATGAGACTACTGGACAGTAGCTCATTAATATGGACAACAACTCAGAGGATAAAATACTAAAATATCATCTCTGAAGTAAAACTCATGATGAAACAAATGATTTGTGTGATCAAGTAAAAAAGTGGTCTTTTAACTTTTGATGTTTTTCAGTTTCTTTCTCATTGGTCAACTCTCTCTCCTCTCTTTCTCTCTTTCCTCTCTCCCCACTCTCTCTTCTCTCCTCTCTCTCGCTTCTCTTTCTCTCCTCTCTCTCTCTCCTCTTTCTCTCCTGTCTGACACAAACCTCTCACCTGGCCAGGTTTTTTTCAGAGGTGCATCCCCATTGGCTGATGAGTTTCTGAGTGACAGCTCGTTGTTGTTATTTTTGTGGTCACACTAAACAGCAGCTCTGTGTTTCGACTACCAATGACCAACTTTACTAGATTTCTAGAGAAAAGAGAAGTGTAGCTCTTGTTGTCATGTTGTCATGTTGTCTATGCTGCTGTAGGCGTTTGTTGTTTTGTTGTGTTAGCAGTAAAGCTAAGCTTTGAATGTAAGTTAGCCTTTACCTGAACAACGTTAGCTAACTTGCTATCCACAAAGATAAGTCACCTGACAGTGTAGCACAAGCAGTTTCTATTTCTGATTGGATGAGAAAGTTTGTGATGAAAACAGTGATATTGACTGAGTGAGGTGTTGTCCTACCTGTCCTCTTCTTCTTCTTCTTCTCCTTCTTCTTCTTTTCTATGTAGAGATGTAAGTACTGAGGGGAACCTGAACAGACCCAGGATGCAGTCCCAGGGAGACCTGTATGTGGTCTGTTAGAACAGATTATGATCCAGTAAATAGATCATTGTGTCACTGATGCTCTACGTCGGCTTCACTCCTGTTTTAGAAAACTTATGAATCATTAGACTGACTCATATTTTAGAGTTTGAGCTGTTCAGGAATCAGCTTCTACTGAGGTCAACAAGAAAATATGAACCAAAGTTCTCACTGGAAAAAAATGTGAAACTGTCAGATTATAATATTAACCATCAATCTAATTATTGAGAGAGAGAGAGAAAGACAAAGCCTGTAGCTCGTCCTCCTCTCCACTTGTTGGTCGTATATATTCTCAGTGAGAGCTGTGGTCCTGACAGAATCCACAGCTGATGTTTATTCAGACAGGAGCCACGTCACACATTAGCTTTGTAGCTAACAGCTCTGTGACCACACTAACACCCAGCTGCAGCTCACTGACCCCAGAGCTGAACACACACCTGCTGAAGTCAGATGGCGCAGATGCTGAAGGGTGTGGTCCATGTTCTGTTCACACATGCAGAGTCACTCTCTGCACACAGGACGCCACTAATGTGAACTGAACCTTGAGACTCAGCGCTGCAGATACACACAGCAGGTCCACATGGTTCAGCTGCACACAGGAGACACAACCTGTCAAAATCTGTTCTGGTTCTGTTAACGCTGCATCACCTGGATAAACACCTGTTCATCACCTGCTCAGTGCAAACTTCAGACCAGACGACCAGAGAACGCTGCAGCTTTGTATCTTTGTATCTGTGAGCGAGCCATTAAGGTTCAACACAGTCTGTTGTTAACGTATCAGCTACAGCTCCCACTGCGGCTGAGCTATCAGTCACATGTGGCACCGCCCACTCAGCGATGATGTGTGACTGCAGAAAGGTGATGATGTGAGTGGGTCAGTACGAAGCATCAGGAGGAGGCAGCTCTCAGGGACACAAACAGAGAGGCAGTTATTACTACATCCACGGCTGTCCTGAGTCCAACATATAAACTGGAGGTCCAAAAAGCTCTGGCAGCTCTGCAGCTGCTTTTATAGTGCCAATGAGGCCATTCCAATTCAAGTGGGATTTGAGACTTATGCAACATCCTGTTCTCAACATCAGCGAGTAAAGCATTAACCTACAGCATCTGTTTTCTCCCTGCTGTGTCCAGGCTGATGAGTTCGGTCTGTGCTCCACAGCTTCTGAGAAATACGGTGAGAGGGGGAGAAACGTCTTCCTTCAAACGGTGGATGCAAAAATAACCGCCTGACAAATCATCTGCAGTCTGCTCCTCCCACCTTCTCCTCTCTCATCTCACCTCCTCCTGTTCTCTGTCCTCTCCTGCAGGGAGGATGGAAACGTGAGGATCAGTTGCACTCTGATTAGGCAACAGTGCTGAGATCATTTGGAGTGGACTGGTGTGGATGGATGGATTGGGGTGGGGGGGGGTGGGGGGGGCACAGAGGCAGGATAAGGAGGTGGGCTGTAGCAGGAGGAGGTGGAGGCAGGGGTTAGAGGAGGGAGGTGCAGCCAAAGCAAACAGAGAGAGCTCAGTCACTGATTACTTCCAGCTACGTGTGAAAGAATGCTACTGTTGAGGAGCCAGCAGGAACCCTCCCACCTGACACCCCCACTGATGGACTGGCAGCCTCCTCTTCATCCTACAGCCTCCCTCCTCTCTGCCCCTCCCTCGCCCAGGCCTTTTATGATTTAGTGGTGGGGATGATGGAGCTGCTCCTCCCTCTGAGTTTCAGCTCCAGCTCTGATGAAGTTCCTCGTGTTTTCACTTCAGCCCATTTATTTCACTTTGAACACAGTGGTGATCAAACACTGGCCTCACTGCTGCCCATCTTCTTCAGTGCTCATCTGCACCCTGAGGTGCGCCCCCTGCTGGTCAGACCACAGCGCCCCTCGGCCTGTGTGTCAGGGGGAAGGAATGCTAATCTGGACGAACTGCAGAGTCTGAGTTTTTTTGGCTGCCAGTTTCCACTGCACAGTACTTTCCACGTGGAGCCGCTCCAGAGCGGCCGGGCTACAGAAGGAATTCCCGGCCGAGGGAGCCGAGGTGTTGACAGATTCCAGATTGCTCATCTGACCACACCCCCTCAATAAAGATCCCAGGCTGATGGGACGATCACAGGATCAGAACTTTATTAATCTGATAGAGGAGAACCAGCAGCAGAGGAGCTGGGGTCACATGATGACGGGCTGAGACAACAACATGAAGTGAGATCACCTTCATCTCATTTCATGTTCCAATAAAAAAAAATTAATCATTGATCACTGTGTCTAACATTATGTAATTACCTGCTCATTTGTTACTCACAGATCCTGGATGAGGCTGTGCGGAGGTTTGATGGCAGGAAGTCAAAGTTTGTCTGTGAACTTTGACCTCATTTTTACCAAGACTCCATTTCTCACATCATATAAAGGTATGCTCATTCAGGTGGAAAATACATTCCAGTCAAAATGTGAGTGAATCAGTCTGATCACATCTGGAGGTCGTCCAGGTAACAGTGTGATGTCATCAGATCTCAGATCTCTTAGTTTGACCTGTTCTGAAGAAAGCTGAGGTCACCTGACTGCCTGGCTCCTCCTATCTACAGGACGGACCATTAACCTACCTCACTTCAGCAGTGGTCATGTGATCCTAGCTTTAGACCTCACAGAAATCCATTAGAGTATCTGAGACCTGGAGCGCATATCATTAAGGCTTAGTCCGAACTGCAGTGGCTCGAGTTCAAGTCCAACCTGTGGCCTTTAGCTGCATGTCATCCCCTCTCTCCCTCTGTGGCTTCAGAATCAATACAAAATTAATTAAGAGTATACCAATGCCAATTGTAGTCTATATTATCATATATATTAGCCTATATTATACAATAACCAGTATGGGTAACAAGGCAATAATCAGCAAATTGATCATGCTAATATTCCATCCACTTAGATTTGGGGCTGAAGGTTAAGATATTTATAAATGTGATTAATAGTCTACATTATTAATGTGATAATGCACAATTTCAAAAATCTACATCGATAATCATATCAATCTATCCTGTATAATTCATACACACAGCCTAACCTGCCGCAAAGTTTAGCATCAGTACAACTTTACTTTTAGAGCCACAGTCCCTCTGCTTTGCACAGCCCACATTAACTATGACCGTCTGCTTCAGTCACATCTCACTGGACCGAGGAGTCGTTAAAGCTCAGGAGAATAAACTAAAGGCAACAATGGGAAAAACAAAAGGTGATGTGACAGATGTGAAGAGAAAGATTAAACATCTCTGACAGAATTAGCAAAGAACCAACTTTAAAATACATTTTTCATACACACACACACACACACACACACATCCCAGCTCTGGTGACTCTCCTGTCCCTCAGCTCCAGTTACAATGAATGTAACAGACAGTTCAAAGGTAAACAAGCATCACAAGCTGTGCCCACCTCATGGATGTATCATAAGACCTGGTTACAGCGCGCCGCTCAGCCTTGCAGCTAATGTTTCCCAGTGGCCACTTGTGGTATTGCAGCAAAATATCGCCTGCGGCCCAAAAAGCATTTTTCCCATAGACTGTAATAGTAAAAGAGAGGCCGGTAAAACTGTTGTCAGGACATCTCCAGCTGTGCACACAGCCAAACATCAATCTTTCTATTGTATATTTTCAATCCTTTTTAAAAGTTTTTCAAAGCCCAGAAAATCTTTTTTCTCTGAATGACGTCACTGCTGTGTACGTGCACTCTGTCCAGTGTTGTGTTGTGTCGCAGGAACGATGGTTGCTAGGTTACTGCTAGCGCCATATGGATGATGTTAGTCAGAAAAGTGAATAAAAGGCAACAAAGACAATTTTTTTTCACACATCAAGGTAAATTGATTTTGTGATTATTTTGTCACAGTTATTCGTCACTTCTTTTTTCAGGAACGTAATAATGTTTTAATCTATATTTTAGCCTCACAATGACTGAATTTACTGATATGATACTGATATAATTTTTCATAATTTTTCATAATTTTTCGGTGACCAATTCCTATTGGAATGAATTGGCGCCAATATCAGATCCAGCGTCCTGTTCTTATAATACATCCATGGCCCCTCCTTACCATTCTTACCAACGCATCACAAAACGCATGTAGGATCTACCTGTAGGAACCTTTGTTGTCAGGGAAAAGACGGACATGTTTGAAATGGGACAGTCCAGTCTCTGTTACGTGATCAGTCTTCAGATGAGACCCTGAACTAGTCACTGCTACAGTTTTATTTTCCAATGATGAATAACTATGGTGGCCCTCAAGGACAAAGCACATGCAAGAGTAAAAACACAAACATTAATGAAATGTAATAAATAAAAACACATGCAACACTGCAGACGTGATCAGGTTTAAGTTTCAGTGTGTGATATGGCAGCACATGCACGGTGTTTGCTGCAAATTATTTGTGTCTTTAACAGATTAATGTGTTGTGAGTGTTTCTCTTTGTTTTCAGGGTCAGGTCATAAATCGTGTCTGTGTTCCCTCCTCTCGCTGCTGAACTGTGCAGCAGCAGCTCTGATGGCAGCTGGAGGCAGAGCTGAGGCTGCTGGACCACCCCGGTGTTCAAACACAGCCCGTCTTAGTTTCACTTTTTATCTCTCTTACTTTCCAAAAAGCATCAAATGCTGAGCTTTAATATGAAGACATGAAAACATTCTGGCTGCTGAACCCCGGGGGCGGCACACAAACACCACCAGGAGCCTCCACGCTGGCTCAGCTCCAGCTCTACGCCCCCCTCCTAAAATTACTCCCTGTATACCCCATCCCCCGACCCACCCCCACCCCCCTCGCCATCCCCAGGGCACCCTGCCAACCAGAAGTCATTAAAACTGTGTTTTAGCTTAGCTCATCAGAACCAATGTAATTCAATTTGCCTTTTCCTGTTGCCAGAGGAGCAGGCTTCATGGACATTAACACAATGTTAACGAGGCCTTAAAATCCCTCTCTGTTTATTATGCTAAAGCTCCAGCAAATAAATGTGCTAATGTTACGGTTTGGCAACGATAACTCACACAACAGCAACAACAATATACAAAGCTTTGTGTGCTGATTTCTAATTCAGTCATAAAGGTATGAACACACTGTGTGTGTTTCTACGGTGTGTTACACTGTGACACTGACTGTGTTACAGAAGAATTAAATATGAATATTAATAAACTCCCTCCCTGCAGTTTTCATTACAAATAACAACTTACAAAACGTGTGTGTGAGAAAGGTCAGAGGACTGTAGACCACAGTGTGTGGGTCCTGAGACACAGACAGAGAGGGAGAGAGAGAGAGACAGAGAGAGGGAGAGCGAGACAGAGAGAGGGAGAGACAAAAGTAGAAAACAGGACAAAAACATTTATCTGACATCATGACATTATTCCACTTAATACATCAATTACATTCAAAAGTGCTCAGTTATCTCCAGCAGAAGAAGCTTGGTTGTTGTTCATCGCAGCTGCAGGTTCAGAGCTGAAGCTTTCAGACGAGCTGCTGGGCATAAAGGCACCTGAACGTTAACCCACAGTCTGTGGCTGCGACACATCCTCTGACTGACACTCGTCAATCAAACAGCGTCATGGGACATCACTGACAGGTAACCAATGAAACAGAGCGATACCATGATTAAAATCACAGATTTCTACGTTTGAGAATTGATGGAAACATTAGCGAGGATGTGAGAACACAACTCAACAACATGTAGAACAGAGGTCTGGTTGATTTAAAGGCAGAAGATGACTTTAATAACAGACTGATGTGACTGTCAGAGTGAAGCTGCAGTGAGTCCACAGGCTGCTGCTGCTGATAGCTTTGCCTGTGATTGGAAAAGCAGCTTCTGGCATCCAGCAGAGGAAGGAGGCCTGTTGACTCAGGGCCCTGCGGGGGCTGCCATGTTTTCCTATGCTGTTTTGGGGCCTTGGCTGCTGAAGTACTCAGGGTGACAGAAACTCGCTGCGTCTCTTGAACCGTGCGGCCCTTTATTTGAGCTGGTTTGGATCACAGCTGCCAGAGAAAACCTCTGTGAGCAGAGAGCGGAGCCCAGATGCAGGATAAACATGAACCCCTCCAATCACAATATGCCCCTCCCCAGCCCTGCTTATTTTGAAGAGGGATCACATTCAAATTCTGTCCTATTAACATTTCAAAGCATGATCAAATCACAAAGTACCACGAGCTCTTTCCCTCCTCCCGTCTCTCAGTCACAAACCACTGCTGTTGAAGGTGAAGAGCGTGGAACCTGATCGCTGGAGGAAATCTAATTTCATACAGCTTATTGTTCCCAATCTCCCCCCTCGTCTATTACACTGATTCAATTTAGACTTTTCAGAGGCTCTTTGACATCGCAGAAAGACACTGCAAGTCGCCTGGAGTTTATACAACTGACTCCATCTTAAAGAGTGGGCCCTCGTCCAACACATATATTATTCTAACTTTCTTACTGCCGTGAGACAGTGGCTCCTCTGTGCTGTGAGAGTCCATAGATGGCCCACCCCACTTACTCTCAGCACTGCTTTACTGCTGAGCCAGATCATCTGCACGGAGCTGACTCTGTATGACCATCCCCACACTGCCTTGTGTGACCGCTCCCTCTCTGACTTCCACCTGGAGGCAGAGCTGCACTTTATCTTATAGACCTGCTCATGGTGCTGGGTCAGTTTCAGATGAACTCTGCAGGAAGATGAGAGGTGTGCAACTCCATAGTGACCCCTACAGGCTTCAGGGCTCATTACACCCCCACAGAAACCACAACATCCTGATGGTTTTACGAACTAATCAGGGCCCTGCTCCTCCAACATGGAGAACTGAGTTTGATTGTTAGCTTGTTAGTTTGATAGCTTTTTCACTTCTTCATAGCTGCTTTAAAGTTCATGTGGAGCTGTTTTTCAGCTTGTGGACAGTCAGCTGATCATGTATGATTCCTA
This sequence comes from Trachinotus anak, assembly GCF_046630095.1. Lineage (NCBI taxonomy): Eukaryota > Metazoa > Chordata > Actinopteri > Carangiformes > Carangidae > Trachinotus > Trachinotus anak. Next base: position 26,044,627 of record NW_027273883.1, read on the forward strand.
TGATCTCTTAGTGTCCTGGTCAAAGTTAACAACCTGTTCATGATGAGTCTAGTCTAGTCAGTAATGTTCTGGTTTAGTCAGTAATGTCTTGGTTTAGTGAGTTATGTTCTGGTTTAGTCAGTAATCCTCGGGTTTAGTCAGTAATATCCTGGTTTAGTCAGTAATCCTCTGGTTTAGTCAGCAATCTTTTGGTTTAGTCAGTAATGTTCTGGTTTAGTCAGTAATCCTCTGATTATGTGGCATTTTTGAACTGGTAAAAATCCACACCACAACAGCAGGACCAGGCCTGTAAATGCAAAGGTCACTGACTGACTGAGTCAGGAAGTTACGTCATTGGTCAACCAGTCCAGTGTTAGAGTTTCCCCATTGGCTGTTACTCTTTCAAAATGATTTGGTGCCAACAGTTTGAATTATGTCATCAAGGAGTGTTTATAGGCAGTGCTGCTGACTTACAGATCCTTTAGTGACTTTTTTTATTTAAAAAAAAGGCACCTAGTGACAAATCTAACTTTCTGGATAAACCTTAGCTATATCCATAGAAGTCAGAATCAGTTTTGCCCTGTGAGTGTGAACTCAGGCTTTCCCTCCACAGACCCACCTCTCTATGCTGACTGCATAGCAGCTAGTGTGAATGAGCTCTGATCATTTTACAAGTAGATAAAATCTAAATCACAGCACAGTATATATCAAAATGCGCACTTCTATTGGGAATGCTGGAACTTTTGGTAGCACTTCCAGTAACCATGTGTAACAGAGTCAATTATACAACAGTAATATGTGACAGTCTAAATTATACAGCAGTAATATGTAGTATTATACATACATATACATATCGATAAAATCTGTGTTAATAGTTATAGCCTGACACGTTAGCCCTCCAGAGTCAATATGTGAAACGTCAGTTTCTGTATCCCTGCACTAACCTGGGGTCCTGCTATAAAGTGGGGTCCTCTCCCCTTTTGTTGTTGTACTCCACAGGAGAGGTCGACAATGACATTGTGATTAATTGTGAGTAACTTCCATGTTTTAGCCTTCCTGTTAAACTATGTTCATGAGCTGAATTGCTAGCTTCAATGTATTGTGTAGTACACCAACATATTGTGTCATTTAACTTGTGTAGGGGCTGAGTTACATGATCACAATTAACCAAAGGATTTTGCCCTTGACCTCTTCATCCAAACAAAGTGCACACAACTCTAGACAAGAACCGGGTACACGTGGTGACGTAAATGGTGAAACAGTGAAAAATGTTCCCTTGGTTCTTTGTTCTTTGTTTCTTTGTCCTTTGGTTCTCTGTTCTTTGTTTTTTGTTCTTTGTCCTCTGGTTCTCTTTTCTTTGCTTATTTGTTCTTTGGTTCTTTGTCATATAGTTCTCTGTTCTTTGGTTCTTTGTTCTTTGGTTCTTTGTCCTTTGGTTCTCTGTCCTTTGGTTCTCTGTCCTTTGGTTCTCTGTTCTTTTTTCTTTGTCCTCTGGTTCTCTGTTCTTTGGTTCTTTGTTCCTTGTTCTTTGTTCTCAGGTTCTTTGTTCTTTGTCCTTTGGTTCTCTGTTCTTTGTTCTTTGTCCTTTGGTTCTTTGTCCTTTGGTTCTTTGTTCTTTTGTTCTTTATCCTTTGTCCTCTGGTTCTCTTTTCTTTGGATCTTTGTTCTTTGTCCTCTGGTTCTCTTTTCTTTGGATCTTTGTTCTTTGTCCTCTGGTTCTCTTTTCTTTGGATCTTTGTTCTTTGTCCTCTGGTTCTCTTTTCTTTGGATCTTTGTTCTTTGTCCTCTGGTTCTCTTTTCTTTGGATCTTTGTTCTTTGGTTCTTTGTCCTTTGGTTCTCTGTTCTTTGGTTCTTTGTCCTTTGGTTCTCTGTTCTTTGTTCTTTGTCCTTTGGTTCTCTGTTCTTTGGTTCTTTGTTCTTAGTTTTTTGTTCTTTGTTCTTTTGTTCACTGTCCTTTGGTTCTTTGTCCTTTGGTTCTTTGTGTTGACACTAAATGGATAAATGTTTGTGGTGGGGTTTGTGTTGCTGCACTGCACTGCTGTTTTTCTATCTTTGTAACACTCCTCATCGCTTCTTATTATAAAACCTTGTTGCTGATGTTTACACTTCACTGGCATGTGAGAGTAAATGTTAGCATTGTTGTTAGCTAGCTTGTTAGCTGCTTAGCTAAATCACAGTAAACAGCTAAATCTACGTCTCGGTCAGTGTTTACCTGCTCTTCTGTTTCTGGTGTCATAATGAAAATAATTTGATCCATGCTAACATAACATGATAACCACACAAACTAACTCCTGCACCGTTGAGTCACTGGTTAATTCACGATGATGTGACTGTGTAGACGTCTGACAACATCAGTGTTGATAACTGCAGTGTGTGATTACAGCAATGAAGGACTCAGGGCAGGACAGCGAACGCATCATCAAGGTGTAGTTAGCAGGGGAACAGGAACTTAGGGTAGGTAAAGCTACTGCAGCACAGTGACTTTATTCACAGTGTTTCAGATACAGAGGTTTATAGCAAGGTGAGAGAGGCAGAGGTCACAGAGACCTGTCCTGGAAGAAGCAGGCAGGAAGCCACAGTCCAATAAACAGGTAAAATATGAAAACATGGATAGAAACAGGAAACAACACATGAAGCACACAACAGAATCACATGACAACCTGATGGAGTGGAAGGCTGATTAGATGCTCAGGTGACTGCAGGGGGAACAGGTGTGTGGATGAAGACTGACCATTAGGAAAATAAAGCTCTGTTAAAAACATGTTGTCATTAATGTCGAAACTGACATTATTCCAGACGATGACCAGCTCATTCTCAACATGTTAATCCTCTGTTTGTGTGCTACTGACGTGTTTGAGAAATAAACATCTGAATACTTTTTAACACAGAGTCTTTTCCTTATCATCTCCATCAATGTATAAAATGTTTATCTTAAACGCACAGTCTGCCTCCAGGGGTCTCTCAGTCAAAACAATAAAAGACAGCATTGGGTGACATCATGATATAGTGTGGAATGATGGGAGTTGTTGTCTCCTCCTGGTTTGGATTTCTAAAGTGTCAGTGGTTCAGGAGGTTTTTACCTGGAGCTGAATTATCTACAGAGGTCTCCTCCTCTCCACAACAAACAGACCAGCTGATTAGAACCATTAAAAGCACTGAAAGCAGTTTCACATTTAAAGTCAGTGATTCACTGATGCTGTACAGCTGACACAGGACATCAGGAAAGGGTTGGGATCTTAGACTGATAATCTAACAAACTAACTGCCAATCCATGAACCAGACGTTCAGGACGTTTTTACTTGCAGCTAAATTATCCACAGAGGTGTTCTCCTCTCTGTAACAAAGGGACCATTGGATTAAAACCAGTAAAAAAAAGAATAAAGCAGTGTCACTCTAAGAATCAGTGATTTCTTGACGCTTCTCAGAGGACACGATGTCTTGGAATGGCTGCAAACTGACACTCCTTACCTTTGTTTCATTGGTAACTTATGAACCAGACATTCAGGATGTTTTTACAGGTTCACCATGTAGCCACTAATCCGCCAAGCAGGCAAGTCCTGGCCAGGACTATGTACTGCAGGTCATTCCTCTTCTCTCTGTCACTCTTCGCTGGTTTTTACCAGCAGTCGATCAGCAGAGGTTCCTCCTCTCCACACAAACGCACCAGGGGGTTAAAAGAAACAAAACAGTTTCCCTTTAGAAATCAGTGATTCATCAACTCTCTTCTGTGGACAGAAGGACATTTCAGAGTTGATGCATGGACATCATGAGTGATGGGACCTGAGTTGCCATTTGCCTGTTTTCTCTGAGACATCTGATGATTAAAATCCTTCATCTGGTTAAAATACACAGTTGAAAATGGCCAAGGTGTAAAACTCTTAAAATGTGACTTAAAACAGGAGAGTCAATTTTGAGCGTCTGCAACACTTTTTTTTTTTTTTTATCTTTATTGGAAAAACATTCAGGAGAACCACAACGCTGATGCATGAGCATAGAGGATATGACATCATTGACAGGCGACCAAGTGAAATGGAGCTTTACTATGATTCAAATCACTATTTGAGATTGGTTTGAGAATCGATGGAAACATTTGATGATGTAAGAACACAGATCAAAAACACATATAACACAGGTTTGGTCATTTTTAGACATTTGAATGTGGAAAAGTTATAGATTATAACTTTAAGAGGGGATGTACCAAACATCATTGTTGGTGTCGGCCCTGAATGCATCAGACAGAGTCCACCACAGGAGCCTGAGCAGCAGGACGACATGAAGATGTTAATCCAGTCTGCAGAGTGTGTATGAACATCTGTGTTTACAGAAACATCTCAGTTTAATGTGGACATACAGTATGAACTGAACTGCTGTTACACGGAACACTGTCCCCGTCACTGAGAGCACATCAGGACAAGTCCTGGTCCAGAATGATCAGGACTGACACACCAGAAAAACCACTTCATTGTTTTAAAACAAGTCTGTCATGTGAAGAGTGTCTGTAGGTCCTCACAAGTGTACTAACACAGTGTGAGTGGTCTGACACACAGCAGTGAAACCACACCACCGTCATCAATATGTGTCCTTCAGGGTCTGTGGGAGACACCTGAAATAACCACTGCTGAGGTCACACATGTTCAGACATGTTGGCCTGTGGTCCCTGTGGTGTTGGTGATCCAGCCTCTGGTCCCTGCTCTGTGGTGAGGTGAACTCCCCTCACCACAGAGCAGGGAGGAGTCAGTGGGACGAGGTTGTTCCACTCACCCTGTCATTTTCTTTGTCTCGTTCCTCTTTTGTCAGAAACCAAAATCCTCCTTCTAATATGACCTTGTTTACTTTTCCATGTTTGTCTTAAGAGCAGCTTATATTACCCAGAGAGGCAGCAGGGTGTGTGAGTGGTAAGATCCCCATCACATGTAATTTAGTCCCATGAACACACAGAGCAGCCACAGTGACACGTAGACCATAGGGGGGTGAGGGGGGCAGTCTGCAGAATCAAACTGAAATAAACAGCCGTGACCTTCACTGAGACGTCAGACACCACAGAGTCAGAGACCTGGACTGTGGAGGAGTCCAGACAACCAGAGGTCAGACTCTGTGGGTGAGATGTGCACGTAGATGAACAACACAATCATCATCCAGTGTGCACACACTCTCCCTGGAAACACAGTTTACAGCCAAGTAATGTGTTTTTCACACACAAGGTCAGAGGTCAGAGGGCAGACTGTAGAGGATGAGTGTGTATGTTACACTGCGTCAGACTGAACATCCAGTCTCTGTCTTCTACCGTCAGCCTTTATCCACAGGCTCAGGTTCAGTGTTCACACCTGTTACCAGTTTAAAGTCTGACTCTCTGTCCAGTCTGTGTCCCTGCTGTTGGACCATGTGACCAAGCCCCTGCACCACACCCTGTAGCACTGTGTGTACTTTTTAAAAAAAATCATTTTGTATGTGTATTCACATAAATGAGGGAATCTATTGATTAATGTCAACTTTTGTAAAAGTTTTTTGAGATTTGAAAATGCAGATACACACTCATTCGTTTATAACCCAAAAATATCAAGGGTAACAACAAATACAGTGTACTACAGCTTTACAGTAGTACTAGAGAGGAAAGCAGATGACATGCATCAGAGGGCCTCAGGTTGCACTCGAATCCAGACCTCTGTGGTTAAAAATAAGGGTTTATGACCTGCCCTCTACCAGGTGAGCCATCGGTGCACCTCACTGTAATGTAATGTGTAATGTACATTTACTTTCTCAGCACACAGAGCTCATCAGTTAACTGCTCAGTGATAAACTTCTCCAGTCCACTGTGGACTATAACTAGTTCAGATTTATTTGACTTTTGACTATTCACGGCACAGGATACGGGACAAATTATTTTACCTTCAAATACAGGACGATCCTGTCGGCTACTGTACGGGACGAGTGGCAGCCATAGTGGGAGACGTAAAGGTAGCTAACAAGCAGTGTGTACTATGAAATATAATCCTGCCACTGACCACATGTGCACCACCATTAGCTTTCCAGTTAGCATTACCCAGCTCACATACAGGTTATATATATGACATACATTACCCTGTGGACACAAGAGCAAACAAAAAACAATCTAGACACAACCTTAGCCTATGCTAACATTGCAGTTAGCCAGCTAGCAATAGCAATATTTACTGAGCACATTCAGTAACAGCAGTTAGCTAACGTTATCATGCTACTCTAGCGTCACTAATGATAACAGACATTAACATTATGTAGCATCAAGTCACTGACACATGGAGGAGAAGAAAACCAGTTCTCAGTCCGGCTGGAGCCTTTAGCAGCTCGGAGGGTTCTCCATCTCAGTAAAGACACACCAGTGATGCTGAGTGATGTCAGAGGCTGAACAGCTCTGTCATTGGTCAGTTTATTAGGTACTCTGGGTTCAGATTGATCCAACAGGCTTTAATTAACCAATAATGTTCACTTTGTGTTGAACTGTATTGTTTTATGCTGAGAGGTGTTCCTAATATTTTGTCCATCTCATTAGTTTGAATGAAGGTGAAGTGTAAACAGGCTCCTTCATCAGACTGCGACCATCTCTGTGACCCTGAACCTCAGAGCTGTTCTCTGACACAGAGGCAGCACCCCCTTCTGTTTGTGTGGTCTGGACCCTGGATCACTAACATGTGTAGTCCGCATCCATTTTTAGCACTGTGACATCTTTCCCACTCACAGCAGGCCCCAGGACTGACGTCAGTGTGTGGAGGCCCCACTCAGGCTTGTGGTGTGTGTGTGTGTTTTCTCTGGAACTCCCGTCTTACTCAGCCTGACTTCTGGCTCAGTTCGTTCTGAGGATAACAGCAGCTCAGCCACAAACCACCAGCGTGGTCTCACACACACACAGACCCGGTTTCTGACTGTGTCCCAGGTCAGGGTCTGCAGTTCTGGGTCACAGAGGCTGACGGAGACTCTGAACCAGGAGGAGCGTCTGTTTCCTCTGTTTTCACAAAAACTGTCTGAGACATAAGATGAGAGGACTGAGGGGCTTTTATTTATGACGATGAGGAACCAGATCTGGACAGACCACAGTGTCTCCGGTCAGGTGAACAGTGTCCCTCAAAGACAGCAGTGATGCTCCTGTCACACAGATCCTCCAGGTGTGTGCCATAAAACTGAACCTACTTTCAGAGAAGCTTTGTGTCAAGCTTTTGATTCATTCAAAAAGTCACGTGACTGATGACATTCACAAACATACATGTGGCTGCTTGCCCTCTGATTCAAAGGTTTAAAAATGCACGAACCACGGCGCCTTCATGGGCTGTTGAGGTTGTGGCGTGCTGGACCAGACCCTGTCCCCAAACCCCAGGGGCCAGTCTCACAGACATGATTCACACTGGTCTGTGTGTTGTCTTTATTTACTCACAGATCAGTCTGATGTTAGTCAGACAAAAATAAAGACTGATTCATTTCAAACTAAAAACATCAGACACCTTACCCCCACACTAACTCAGGCCATAGACCATGGTAACAATCAGTGACACCCCACAACAAAAAACAGGAAACATGGCTCAAGACTGTGGTTCACTGACATTGTTTAAGAGTTTTTATTGTAACTGTTGAGTTCTTCTAAAAGACAAACATTTCTGCTGAGGCTAAACGGAGCTCAGTGGCTGGATGTTGTTCCTTGGCTGGCCAAGGAAGGTTTTTATTTTGAAAAAACTCTTAATTTACCCAGAATTCATTGTAACCCACCACGCCCCACCCTATAACAAGTACAACAGATAAGAGAGTGAGCTGCAGTCTCGATATAAATTTAAAAAAAACACAATCACAGATTGAAGCGTCTCACATTGAGGCTCCACCTCTTTTACAGGAGCAACAACCTGAGGATGAGAGACGCCATGGATTTGTTTTATCAGTTAGCACAGCAGCTGACAGCTCACTGTCTCTCCACTGTCTCTGTGTGTCTCTGTAACTGCCTGTGTGTCCTCAGTCCGAACAGACAGACCAATGCAACAGTGGAAAAGGGGTCAATCAGTTTTTATTAGTGGGTTTACCTGCGTTCAAAAAACTAATTTATAAAATGGGAATTATTGTATTGTATTTATGAAAAGTTTTGAGCTCAGCATCAAACCACATCTCTTTACTCACCAAGAGCCACGAGACTCGTCGAGAGCTGCATCTGTAACTTGAAGCTCTGGAGGAAGTTGTTCTTCGTCCTCTTCTGTAGGACTGAGGGCAGATGAAACGCTACACTGACTCACAGCATCGAGTGTCACAAGAGGGGATGGGCCAGAGCTAGCTGTTAGCATGCTAATTTCAGTAGATACATCTGAAATACAATAATGACATCATCACCGTGGCTCCTTCACACTCTGTTGCTAGGGAATGGCACCATGAGATGGAACACATTAGAGATGATTACTTCAGCATGTTTAGACCTTCTTCTTCTCTCTTGTCATCAGGAGGCGGAGCTGTGGAGGCGGAGCTGTGGGAGAGGAGCTTCACACCTGACAAAGGAACATTGAACTGTATGAGGTGGTGTCGATCATCAGATGAACCACCCAGTGAAAACACCAAACAGATCACACAGATCACAGTCCTCAGTGGAAACACATCAACATGTTTCCAGTGACCTTTGACCTTTCTCTCAGAACCACAACAATTACCACTTTAACATGTTAAAGTCTAAAGGAGGATCATCCTTTTCCATTCTGGACCCAGCACCTGTTGAGGACTGTAGACTCTGGACAGAGCCAGGCCAGCTGCTGCTTCCAGTCTTCATGGTAAGCTAGGCAAACCACCTCCTGACTCCAGCTCTGTACTGAACACACACATGAACACACACACGCACACACACGCACAGAGCAGTATCAAACTTCTCAAGTAATTTATGATAAAATAAAATAAATTAACATCATCTCCTAAATGTTGAACTATAGACTTCTGCAGGACTGAGTCCTAAAACCTGAGGATTAGTTATTTCATCACTTCCTGTCCCCTGATCCTGAGTCTCTGGTTGTTTGAATGTGTTTCTATTTGATGACTGAAATCAGGTCTGTGTTTAACACCAGCTCAAGACGTTTTCAGGTTTTATCATCAACATCAAATCTGTCAGTAAATTCTTCAGTCCTAATTCTTGAAGCTTTTCCGTCTGTTAAAAAAGGCCGGTTAAAGAGGAGCTGTTATCTGACAGGTACACTGGATGTGTGGTTTATGATCTGTAACAAGAAATAATCGTGATAATTACTTCAGTGTCATTACATTAGAATCTAACAGGATATCAAGTTACATCAAAGACACGTAGTGCTACCTAAAAACCACAAGGGGTCAGGGCATGAACATGAATGAGTACTAATATGGTGCTGAAGTCCACAGGTAGAAGGTCACATGGCTGGGCTACACTGCCTCGTTTACTTCACTATGTTTCATTGAGTTCAATGACTCCTTCGCTAGTCTTAGCAACATAACAACATGAGCAACACAGTCAACCCAGCCCACTGCTGTATAACAATAATAACTGTCACCTATAAACTACATGAGCACAGTACTGGGTTAAGCTAGTAGCCTGCTAATTATCACATCAGCTCCTGAGCACTACAGATGACGACCAGTGTCATATATCACCATGACGACAGGACGCTGGGTATTATCACTGACACAAACTGCTGCAACAAAGACATGACTGTGAAACAGGGCAGCAGAGAGCTGACTCTGATGAAGGGTAGTCTCTGAGGCAGGAGAAACGCACTGTGATGTGAGACCCTACATCACAACCATGTTCTCTCTCAGCCTGAGGCCATGTGTACGCTGATGGATCACTGAGTGTAAGTGTTTGAGGTCCTGTCACAGGTGGAGAAACACCTTCAGTGTCATGACGTGCTCCTCAGTGTTTCCTGTGTTGCAGACTGAGCAGCTGACAGAACGTCTGCCCGGTGTCTGGTTCCCATTATCTGGACGCTCACTGAGCTGAGCTGCCTTTAAAGCTGTTTGTGTTTTATATGTTTCTGACTCCAGGACATGTTTTTATCTGAGAGCAGAGACATTTACAGAGGAAACAAGCTCCACCCTCTGACAGCAGCTCTGTGTCTCTCTGTGTCCTCACATCGGACACATGCGTCTTTTCTATTTTCCGTGAACTGAAGACCACCGAATCCTCCACTGTGACTGAAGACACAAGTCTCAGGGACAGATCAGTGTCAAAACCAGTCACAGACGTCCTGTCCCCCTTTGACCTCTCACCCCCAGGCTTCAGATTATGATAAATCCAGAGACTTTAAAAACAACGTCCCCGGTCTTTGGTTCATCTTCCTCTCACTGGTTGGTCCAGTCTGAACTCAGGATTTCACACATTTCATTTCAAAGAGTCTAGAACTTTGTCTACAGCCAGTCGTCATGGTGACCACTATCTAACAGGACCTTTGTGTTGCCATGGTTTCCATGTGTGACAACAGTCAGTATTTGAGATGGATCAGCTGTGACTGATCTAAACGTAGGTTACATTCACACAGGAAGCTCATCACACTCTCACAGACACATGACGCCACCTGCTGGACAACAAGTGTGATCACCAGGCTGCGTTCATGTGTTTGTGTCACAGTCACACATCCTGCAGAAATACAGTACAGCTGGTTCTGATCAGAGTCATGATGAGTCCAGGTCCTTCAGTTGTCCTTGTCCCCTCAGGGGCCCATAATAAACTAAACCAACAGTAAACTGAGCTGAGACCATCATGAGGAAAACAACCACTCACATACACTGAGCTTCTCTCAGCACCAGCAGAACCTCACAGCAGGTGTCATGACCTGATGAAGACGGCAGGAGAGAACATGAAGGTGGAGGACCTCAGAGATCAGGAAACAGACCCAGTGTTGTTTTCATCTGTGTTTCTGCTTCATGTTTTATTTCTGTATCATTTCACCAGGTTCGTTTCAACAACATCTTAAAAACTCATTCACAGTTTTGAGCAGCCAGAGAGTTTATCTGAAACTAAACACGTCTTCACATCAGAGACCACCCAGCTGTCATCAGGTTCAAAGATGTTCACAGATGTTTCCTGACTCCCTGCTTCTCGTCTGCTCACAGCAACTCTTCCCACACCTTTATTTTTGTATAAATATGAAATGATTTTAGTTTTGGAGGATGTTGAGCTTTGTGTAGAAATGTGTCACTGAATGACCCTGAACACAACACCTGTATCTGACCCTGAACACACCTGTATCTGTATCTGACCCTGAACACAACACCTGTATCTGTACCTGTTTTGTGTTCTCGTCAGGACACAGGTCTCTGATCGGATCTTTGCTGCCCACTAGTGGATGAAAAGGAAAAACACATAAAAGCAGGAAGTGATTCAAAGTGTGCGAAGGAGAAACTGAATCAGACACTTCATGTGCCAATCATTTATATTTTTATACTCTTCTTAAATATGTCAATAAAAGATCAAACCCTTTAAACATTCACAAGTCCTTCAACTCTCCAACATGAGGCCGGAAAAGATTAAGAATAACTGATAGTAAAACCCCAGTCTGTGCTGGTCTGAGTCCACTGGGTTCACAGGTCTGAGACAGAAACAACCCTGAGTGCACAACAACCCAAAGTCAGCGGCAGCTGAGGATCCTCCAGGCTCCGCTGGGAGTCGTAGGTCTGTGCTGGATGTTTGGATGTTGGACTGAGGACTGCTGACTCTGACAGAGTCAGCCACGTGAAGGAGAGTCCAAGCTCCATGGAGCTGGATTCAAATGAATCCTGGGAAGAGGTTCTGCAGGAGGAGGACCACCGCCACCACGATGAGGCCACAGCAGAACAGCACCAGCCAGATCGGGAAGGACCCTGGAGGACACAAGACAAGGTGAGGGGGTCTGACTCAGTGTGTTCACTGGGTGGTGGTGGTGATGGTGATGATGGTGATGATGATGATGATGATGATGATGATGATGCAGGACTTACTTCGGTTGGGGACGGTGTGGACCTGACAGCGGCTGTCCACAGCTACACTCAACATGGCTGTCTCATTGTTCCCTCTGATGTCTCTGCCTCTCAGAGAGTCGGGCAGGAAGGCCAGGTCTGTGACCACAATGCCATGAGACTCCTTGACGTAATACAGCCTCTACACACAGAGCAGCAGGTTACCACCACACAGAGGCTGCCTGCACACTCGTGTGTGTGTGTTCAGTGTGTTTACCTGCAGGGAGAAGGCGATGTAGATCGCTACAGATCCTGTTACAGTCCCCAGGCCGAGGAACGTCCCAGAGTCACTGTCAAACACAGATTAACAGAGAGAACAGACAGAGAGACAGAGAGACAGAGACAGACAGAGAGACAGAGACAGACAAAGAGACAGATAAAGAGTCTAAGCCTGAGTCCTGGTGTGTCTTTACTGAGATGGAGAACCCTCCGAGCTGCTAAAGGCTCCAGCCGGACTGAGAACTGCTTTTCTTCTCCTCCATGTGTCAGTGACTTGATGCTACATAATGTTAATGTCTGTTTTCATTGAGGCTACAGCAGCATGATAACGTTAGCTAACTGCTGTTACCAGTGTTATGAATGTGCTCAGCAAATGTTGCTATTGCTAGCTGGCTAACTGTCAGCGTGGGCCAATGGTTGTGGTTAGTTTGCTTTTGTTGGCTCTCGTGTCCTCAGGGAAACTTTATTCAGTCGTGTCTCTTGTGTGTTTAGTGACACTCTTGCCAAGCGTCATAAAATCTCACAAACTGAGGACGGGAGGGATTGTGGCTGATGATCGTCTACAGACCTTTAAAAATTCATAATATTAAAAAAAAAAAAAAACATAATTATGTGTTCTTGAATCAGAGTCTGAACCCGTCAGTCACCTGACGGCCAGGCTGGAGATGACCTCAGTGCCGCAGGGCGCCGTCAGCATGGGCAGGAAGCTCTTGCCGTCCCACTTGGTGAGGTAGCACGGAGGAGGTCTTCTCTCTCTTTTGTGGGGGATCTGGACTGTGTAAAGCCTCAGGGCGTCTTTCTGGTCCTCCACCTTTCCAAACCTGAAACACATCAAAACACCACCATGTCCAGTGACTGTCACGTGACCCACACACATGATGAGGTGTTTCACAGAAGAAGAAGAGACCTGCAGGCCATGTATCGATACGTCTTCTCATCCATCTGAGGCACAGTCTGGTTCCACCTCAGAGCCATAGCCAGCTGGTTCCCGCTCCACACACTGCACGCAAAGTCCCGCCCAACAGTCACCAGGTGCTGCATCGCAACACAACATACTGATCAACGTACTGATCACTACCAATCAATCAATACACCGCACCTGTCATCACTCTGAGCCGACAGTCAACAGTGTTTCACCTTGTTCCCTGGACTCAGGTCCAGGTCCTCGACCTCCCCCTCATGAGCTCTGAAGTCAAACTTCTTCTTCAGGGACGGAAACTGAGAAGAGTCAAACACAACCAGTCAACACACACACATACCACAAACACACACACATTGTATCACGAATACACACGTTGTACCACAAACACACCCCTTTGTTCAGGTAAACAACAACATCAAAACACATCAGACTGGTGAAGATTGTCGTCTGTCTTTTTAAAGTTTCCCATCATTCCTTTGGGTCAGAACAGTGTGTTCTCCAGAACTGACTCACACCTGAGATCAACACACCTGCCCTCACTGATTCTGACCCTGACTCTCCAGGCTGCTACAGTCAGTGTCTACCTTTATCTTCACCATCATCATCATCAACAGTTTGGGATCTCGTGGACTCATGTGGTCTCCCTGTGAAAACTGTCTGACTCTGTCATCACGTCTTCTCTGTTTCATCGACAAGAATCTAAACTGACGTAACAATAAAATAAAACCTGCAGGAGTCAGATCAGAGGAAAGTGTTGAATTTATAAAGACTGAGTGACCTCTGACCTCATGGTGGAGGAGCGACAGCAGCTGATAATGATCCACCTGAAATGAACAGGTGAGAAGCTGCTCATTGTCCTGGTGAATTACTTCTAATATTAATGAAGAATCACAGCATGTTTCTGATGGAGTCATCATCTTATCTTCAGCTCCACCTGGTTCACATGACAACGTCCACCTTACATCATACCCAGAAGTCATCACCTCCCAGGTGAACCAGACTAACACAGCCTCCAGAACCTGACAGTGTTTACCTCCCACACTCGGATGTGCCCATCTGTGCCTCCTGTCAGCAGGAGGCTCAGGTCAGGACTGAACCGGACCACCTTCTGGAGCGGGTCCTGAGGGTTCAGGTCTGACTGCACTTCAGCCAAACCAGTGACAGAGATGTGAGCAGTCTCGTCCTTCAGCTCCGACTTATCTCCAGAGGCTGCAGCTGCATCCTGTCCCCCTCTGTCTCCCTTCACAGCTCGTCTCCTGGTGCTGCCCCCTCCTGCACACACGCACACACACTTTACTGCATGGGAAGCACATGGGGGCTGAACTAGGCCACATGTTTATGTACATGAATCAAGCTGTTACAAAGCTTTGAAAATTAAAGGGGGGGGGGGGGGGGGGGGGGGGGGGGGGGGGGCCCTCCTGCTGCAACATCTGCAAACATCTGACTGTCTACTGAAACCTGCTCCTCCATCATCACTACACTCAGCAGGTGGAGCAGGTAGACTCACCTTCTTTAGCAGCAGCTTTGCCTCCTTTCTCTGCACAGTGCTGAAGCTTCATCAGACAACAGGTCCCGTCCTGCCCTGCAGCAAGTACACCGTCACCCACTGCCATGTTCATGGTGGCACGCGTGTCTGTGTCATGAGAGTGAAGGAGGGTGGCACTGTACTGGTGTTCTCCGACCAGCTGTAGATCCAGGAAGTGCTGAAACACACAGTCATCAGTCTTCTTCTGCTGCACCTGGTCTACACACTCACAAGATCTGGGATCCAGATCTCCACTCACACATGTTCTAGTGTTGACACTGCAACATGACCACCAGTGAGTGTTTCTACTGCCATACACATGCAGCATGTGAAGGTATTATGTCCTACTCTGCTGTATCTGTGGTGGCTCTGAAGGTCAACACACGGCAGCTCAAGAAGACATGTAAATACAAGAGAAAACTACACAACTAAAATCATTGTGTATGTGTTTTCTCTCAGGTTGCAGTGTGTTGCAGAGCTCTCAGGGCCACTGTACTGTTGTGATGGTCAGTACTCACCACTGCATTCTTGATGCCGGTCTTGGAGGCCCCTCCGCCTCCTGCTGTGATCACCAGCCCTGTTTTACCATCCACTTTAATGGAGTATAAAGGAAAGGGGGCTCTGTACAGATCTGGGACCCTCCTCTTCCCCATTGCTGCTCTGCAGGTCACTCACTTCATAAAGCTGCTGTCTTTAACGCCACCTGTGGAGGACACAGAGTTAGTTTACCTGCGACATCCTCCATCTGCTTCTCCCCCAAACAGCCAAGTTTAAACACACAGCTGTCCAGGTGGGTTGATGACATCACATAAGGTGGATTCAGACTGGGTGCTGGATTCCTGTGAAGTATTGATACCAAACACACCAGTGACATGAAGGCATGAATGCAAAGTCTCTCTGGTGTTTTCCTAGATGCTTCAGTCATTATTAATGCAGCCAATCAGCTGCAGGAAACATGATGACGGGACCTGTAGAAGGAGTCAATGATGCTGATTTTGACTAATAGCAACAATTTACCACTTTTAGCGGCTTTATAACTCACTTCTATCTTTATTAAACATGGTGGTGGTGAATTGTTTTACATAACAAAAATGTCGACTTGTTCTTGTTTTTTTATTTACAGGTTCATAAATACGATGTAGCCGAAGCAAACAGCGGAACTTTCCTGAGCTAACCTGGCTGTTGTTAGCCTAGCCACCGTAGCCAGTCTGACTAATCGATAACAGAAATAAAGAGCCAACTAAACAAGCAGTCTCATCTTTCTGTCAGTTCATAAGTGAGATGCGATCAAACGCTGGATCATAGAACATGTTGAGGGAACTTTAACGATGTATACATGTATTTATACTGTTAATTATGAATCACCATGAGCACTGCAGTACCACCGCGGCTGTCTCTAGTGAGACCTATGCTCATCCAGCTGCCCGCGGTAGGCCCGAATGGTCACGTTACATTTCCGGTTTGGGCTTCGGTTCACTTCTACCGCAGTGACCGGTTTGGCAGCTGTATGTCCGATTATACTCACACAGCTGCCAACGTCATCTGTGAACAGCGAGCTGCTGGTCAGTGACTGACAGCAGAGTGTAAGGAATATTCAGGCTGAGGAGACCGAGCCTGTGAGCCTGCCTCAGGCTGAGGGGATGAGTGTGATGTGATCAGCTGCTGTGGTTTTCACTGTGTCCCCAGGTTAACTGCACTGACCGTGGGACTGACGGCTGGTCAGTGTCTCCCGATGTCCGCCTCTTTCCTCCGCTCGTCCTCCACCACTGCGGGCTACACAGGAAAGACAAGCTCCCTGTTATCAACAGGAATGTAAGTTTAGCTAGCTGAAATACACACAGGTCCCTCTACAGTCTGTTAGCATGCTAGCCTGCTAGCTCCCGCCGGTGATTGAGCAGAAGTCTCCTACCTGTGCAACCGGTTAGTGTCGTGTTGCTGCTTGTCAGGCAGCCTCGTGCTCTCTCTGATGACTTGGCAGGGAGCTGTCAATGAGGAAGGGTATTGATGAAGAGGAAGAGCTAAAACCTGTCGGCTAAACTCGGCCGACAGCCACTTCCCTACCTACACGTCAGCAGCGTAGGGCACCGTACTGTGCGTTCTGACGTCACCGCAAAACGTCGTTTGTTTGTTGTTGTTTTAAAAGCCACATGATAAAATAGTTCTTCCCTGGAAGCATTTGGCAAAATGTTCATATCATAATAACAGTTTTAAAATGAAACTTAAAAACGTGTGTAGGCTGTCATTGGGTTATTATTGTTGTTTCAGCGTCACAGGAATATTTACTGTTTAACTCTCTAACAATGTTTTATTGAATATAATTGGTTTGGATCAGAAAGTCAACTTTACAATCATATTTAGTTAACCCCCATTCAACCATAAAACTAGCGGAACTATCACTACAGAGATGATGTTAAAAAAGCATCTACGCCTACTATAATGATTCCAAATGTATTTAAAATTTGAATATTTGTCCAGAACAATCTCAACCTGGTCAAAGTTTCTCTTTATTTCCTTTTACAGCAGCTAAACTTCCAAAAACTTGTCATCACAAAGCTCTGACACATATCTGACACATATCATCAGAGATTTGTATCCAGATCTAAACAGGACCATAAGCAGAACCATGAATCCCTGTCACTACAGATGCATGTAGATAAAATATTCACCGTGCAAGTGATGAAATGGGGCTTCAGAGGTTTGACAGTGTGTTATTGTCGTTGTTTGTGCTTTATACAAATATTTTAGAGATGAATTATTGATTAATGGTGAAAGATCACTGAAAGGCTGAGGAGGTGCCTGCAGACACTGTTGTTGGTACAAATACTGTTTATTAAAGTTTTCTCCAGGTTCACACTCAGAGTCGACACAGGTAAAGGCTGCAGCATTTACATGATGCTACTTTGGTTAAATAAGTTGGGTTTTTTTGTTCAGTGATGAAGATGATACATCACTGTGACATCATCATATAATGTCACTGACGTCACAGAGAAACAGCCAAACTAACATCACAGTAACACTGATCTGATGAAATCTGTCTCTTCTTTTGTCTCTTTGTTGCCTCATCAATTTATGAACATGGACAACATTGGCTGTTAATGCTATTTTATAGCACATGCACAAAGTTTCCTTTTGTACGTGTGTGTTTTAAACCTGTGTTTTTGGTTTTTTTTGTAAAGCTCTTTGAGCTGCATTGTTTGCCTGAAAGGTGCTGTATAAATAAATTATTTTATTAATTATTCATCATTAATTAAATCAATAATAATAATTATTACATTTTTTTACAATTATTATAAAAAATTAAATAGCAGAAGAAACATTCCAGTTGTCTGATCTGTCAGAAGTCAAACGACTTTAATCCAGCACATAATCTGTCTCCTGGCTCCTCATGCTGAAGCACACAGGTTATTAATTATAGAGCCGGCTGCTCTCCGAGGTAATCCACTCCCACAGTCACATCATTAGGGGAATCCAGAGGTAAGTGAATTACTGACGGTGCATCCACAGGCCTGGCGGCTCTCTGTGGACTCCAGAGGCTGATTCAGTGAGACTCCCCAGGCTGAAGGTGGCATGTTCTGGTCTCCTAATCCACGAGCTCATCATGAGTGTGAGTGTGTTTCAGTGTGACCTTGACGGTTGGAGATGATGTTGATGAAATGTTTGTGGTCGATGGCCAACGGTCAGCCCCACCATCAGAGCTCCACAGCAGGGCTCAGTGGAACAATCGATACAGGCCTGCAGGCGGTGAGGTGTCACTGAGAGCAGCTGGTGTCAGCCGGTTCCACGTGCACACACACACAGATGTACTGTCAGTGTTTTGTAGCTTTGTGCAGCCACATCAGCTTCAGCACAAGGTTCAGGCCTGGACACAGACACAGGAGAAGAAGTCAGCCTGCACAGAAACCTACTCAGACCTCAATGAAGAGTCCAGGGCTGACATGAGTCTCCAGTTGGACCATCACAAGCACAGAGCAGGAACCAGGAAGTGGTGATGTCCAGTCAGATATGTGCTGTCTGTCAGTTCAAGTGTCTACTGCTCATCCCTCACAGACCTGGACCTGTCCAAAATCATGACTCAGTGTCCACATCCTGCAGGTCTGAAGTGGTCTCAGAAGTCATGGACTGAACCTCCAGGAAGGTGGAGCAGAAGCAGAAAGTCATTGTCTAAGTGTAGTCTAATGTATCATGTGTGTACCCAGGATTAATAACAATAACATGATGAGGATGATGATGATGATGATGATGATAACTGATCTGAGGATCAGACCCTGTCATGCAGATGTCATCTCTCTTCACTGCAGGTTGACCTGACACATCACCTGTGAAAACGGAAATGAGACAAACACCTGTTGAACCTGCTCACAGGTGAACTCCCCCTGAACAGCTTCCATCAGTGCCCATGACCAAGGTGTAACTAAGGTTACCAGGTTTCCCGCTCAGGCCGCAGACTGAGCTTCTTGTTGTGACCCTCACCTCCGGGAGCGTGGAGGGAGGGGTGGTGATGGTTTCAGGGGGCGGGGACACAGGAGAAAATGTGGACACGGTGAGGCGGCAGAGTCAAGTTAGACAGAAAACGTCAGAATAAAAGCGGAAGCTTTTCAATGTTTACCTTCAAAATAAAAGAAAGCTGGCTAGTGCATAAACAAATACCCAAATATATTGAAGTTGACTGTTTTTTCTGGTGTTGGAGACCTTCTTTACAACCGTTTTATGAGAAACTGTGGTTTTACAGTTTGTCACTGTGAACAAGGCTGGTAATGATGCTCATCAAGTCCACTCAGTGGTCTCTTACACCTGAGTTGAGATGACAAAATACATCTTAACTCAAGGTCCAGTAACTACAGCTTTCAACCACATCCCAAAGTCTTCATCACCAAATGGAGTTTACTCAGTTTGTCTATATAAAGATGATTTTTCCAACATCATGAACAGACTGTAGAGCGTCATTATACTGAGATGTAGAAACCCATCTAAAGTCAGTTTCACTGCATAAACCTTTACAGGTTGATCTAAATGTGGCAGATGTAACATGATTTAGCTTTTTAACTGTTTGTTACCCTGAGACAGGTTGAAAAGTCTCACCTGCAGACACAGGCGGGACCCAGGCTCTCTGGGCTGTGGGAGACTGTCTTCTATAATCAACACCAACACAACAGGACAGGCAACACCATCACTTGATTCTGCCCTGTTAGCAGCACATGTGCTCCCAGGGGACTGTCACATTCACACCTGTCCCCCTGTAAACAAGGGCAGGTGGGAACCAAAAGTATTGCACACTAAAGGAGGGTTGGAAATAAGCAACTTAAATATTACTGCTACAAAATATACATATTATATGTAAAACAATGCGGTGCTGCAACTGATAATAAAATAATTATATAATAGACTTAATTGAGTAATATTGATAAATAATGCAATAAACTCAAATAATATTGCACCTCTTAATTAACAATATAAATTAATATGTTAGGCTAATTAAAATAGCTCAAACGTGAGGTCAAACCGGTTTTAATTTGAAGGTGACCGGAAGTCTTATCGTCACTGCGTGCAGCTTCACGGTGCTTGTGCTGTGTCTTCTGCGGAAAACACCCAGGACCAGCAGAGACAGGAGTGGGGTCTGTGGATCCGTTTCTCTGAACCGTCTTCATCAGTTCCTCCAGACTGAGGCTTCCGGCGGCCCGGTGACTCCCCCCTGCCTCCCCCCGGCCTGAGATCGACGTTGCCGCCCGGAGGAGAGGGAATCTGGCTCCGACAGAAGGTAAGCGTCCGCATCAGTCCGGATCATCTTCATGGTTTCCACAGCAGCTGGAGGAACAGGGACAAAATGTCAGCGTCCAGCAGAGCAGCTGGGAGGACGCGAGACAGCGGACTCTGAGACCGGACCGAGAACCAGATCCAGACCCGAATCACTCAGATTTACATGTTAACGTTAGAGCAGCTGAAGCACCGGTTTCATCCTCCATGTCACTGATCTCGTCTCTGTGTTTTCACTGAGTCCGACTGAGCGCAACATGTAGCTCGGTAGGCCCTGAGCTCAGAGCCCGGCCCCGGTGTCAGACACTCCGGAGACAAATCTGCCAGTTTACCGCCGCCTCGGTTCACCGGCTCAGAGCAAACCCCACAACACATAACTGATGTTTTTATCAAAGATTAGGAGACAATTCTCTATTCGGCTTAAATATGAAAACACCAAATGTTAATGTTCGGCCCTCAATCTGTTCAGTTCTCGGCGGATGTTTTGATGAAGGTGGTGAAAAGGATGCGAGGGAAAATTTAGTGGAAAACCCTGGAGTTTGGTGTTTGGATGTAGGCCGGGGTGAGGTGATGTGGTGGCTGAGGCAGGAACGGAGAGGCTGTGATAAACAGCTGGATGTGGTCTGAGCCAGCTGCAGGACTCAGGGACTGAAGTGTACCTGCTGTTTGCTCAACAAGTGCATGTGTGTGGTGAGAGATTCAGTCATGGTGAATTTCTTCCTCTTCCTCATTTCGTCCTCTGTGTTCAGGCCATGTGAGGCGGGACCATGGAAGGCCAACATTCAACAGGCTGTCCAACCCTGAGGAGTGACGGAGACGCAGGAAGTCAAACACACATAAACCCAGCTGATCCAGTGAGGATGACACGCTTCTCAGAGGTGGAGCACACGGGTGGAGAGGAGCTGGTGCAGCGGTCACGTCTGTGAAGCTCAACGAGGAAATAAAAAGTGCACGTCGTGTGGCCGCGGACAGAGTAGGCGTGCTCGATCTGCGGCTGAGTCAATGACAGCAGAGGACGGACGCAGCTATGTAAGAGGACGTCTCTGCAGAGTGCGGGTCCAGACAGTCAGCTCTCTGCTGTGATTCATGCCTCAGCTGTGGGCTCTCAGGGGACGGCGGTGGTTACTGAGCAGAGGAGAGAGCAGCAGGTGATGCACACCTGAGAACACCTGAGAGTGTGGACGACCGACAGCTTTACAGGTTCTGATAGAAGAGGAGGAGGCGGGAAACGGACGCTCTGAGTCCACCATGCCCCGGAACCGAGCCTTCTCCGAGCCGGAGTACTCGGCGGAGTACTCGGCGGACTGCTCTGTGACGCTGCCCTCTGACCCGGGGCAGGCGGTGGGGCGGACGCATGAGGTCACGGTGCGGAGCTCGGGATGCTGCCTCTGTCTGCCGCGGTTCATGCGCCTCACCTTCGCACCCGAGTCTCTGGAGAACCTGTACCAGACCTACTTCAGACGGCAGAGACACGAAACCCTGCTGGTGCTGGTCGTGTTCGCCGCCCTCTTCGACAGCTACATCATCATCATGTGTGCGGTGGTCTACACCACCGACAAGCTGGCGTCTGTGTTGGTGGCCTCGGTGGGCCTGGCTGCAGATATTATCCTCTACCTGCTGTGCCGCTTCGGCCTGCTGCCAGACCGCATCTCCAGACGGGTGGTGCCCTACGCCCTGTGGGTGCTCATAGCGGCGCAGATATTCTGCTACCTGGGTCTGAACTACGCTCGCTTCCACCAGGCCAGCGACACGGTGGGCTGGCAGGCCTTCTTCAGCTTCTCCTTCTTCCTGA
Source organism: Trachinotus anak (assembly GCF_046630095.1). Classification (NCBI taxonomy): domain Eukaryota; kingdom Metazoa; phylum Chordata; class Actinopteri; order Carangiformes; family Carangidae; genus Trachinotus; species Trachinotus anak. Next base: position 26,066,762 of record NW_027273883.1, read on the forward strand.
CTCTGCCGTTGAGGCTGACCCCCATCGTGCTCATCACCACCGTGTCCTGCGGGGTCCACACTTTGGTTCTGGGCGTCACCATCGCCCAACAGCAGCAGGAGGACATCCAGGGGGCGGCCCTTGGCAGACAGGTAAGACTGGGACTGAGGAGTGGGGGGGTGGGGGCAGGTGTGTATTTGATGTCATCCTGAGGACACAGCTGGTGTTTCCAGACACTTTCAAACTCGCACCAATCAAACTGCATCCTCAGCATCACTAAAGGCCACTTACTTGTTCTAGAGCTTTTGAGCATCTCATGCAGTCTTCATCAGCAGATAAACTTTGCTCATGATCTTGAGCATCATCCAAACTGACCAGACTTTATCCAGACAGTTTATTCTTCACCCTGGAATCATCAGCTGAAAAATGAATGTGAAGACGTTTGTGATGTGATGTAAACACCAGGAACTGATCCAGCATCAGTCAGACATTCAAAGCTCTCTGTGCTTCTTTATGCTCCTCTATGGACACATTTCAGTTGGTACCAGAAAAGCATTAAAGTTCAACACCCAGCCGTAGTTATGTTATCATAACAGTTTTTTCTTCTTATCAGTTTTTTGACTTTTAGCCATTTTCTAAAACAGAAACAAGAAAAGTCTTCTGGAGCTGAACTGGGTTCATTTAGACTGACATGGAAGAGACATCCTGAAAATATTTAAAGCTCCATACTTAAACTTCTCCAGTGTTTTATCTGAAGTGTTGATCTCCATCAGAAGATATATTTGTGGTTTTAAGAACCAAAAACCATCTCAGTGTAGTTTTACATCTCCTCTCTCAGGCTTCTCTCTGGAGCTCCGGTAACCACAGGTCAGTCAGCCAGGTCAGTGACGGTTTTCTGAGTAATCCAATAAAAATAGAAAACAGATACAACAGGCGGTGACTGCTTTGTTGTGACATCACAAAGTTCCAGATGTCCTGACGGCTGGTTTTAAGGCTCAGTTTCTGAATACAGGCTGTGTGCATTTCTCTGTGGACTGAGGCTTTGATACTTTCACAGTATTAATATAGAACCTAGACCTGCTGCATAATCACAAATACATGGACATCCTTCTTTAGACTGGATGGACCTTTAAACAAGATTTTCTCCAGACCAACTTGAGCCTGAGGAGACAGAGGTCTGAACAGGTGATGATCTGATGCTGTAGTTTATATAAACCAGACATGTTCAGTGTTTATTGTTCCACTCACAGGGTTCTGTTTATAACTGAGCACAGCTTCACATTCACCTTTCACCTCGCTGCACTAATACCATGTGTTCATAAGCAAATGAAACTGCTGCGTGGACTAAACATTCAGAGTGTTGTACAGGTTCTGAGCTGTTTGAACCTCCAACTGTGTTCCTGTTGTTTGGCTGAGTGTTCACAGCAGAGAAAAGGCTGGACTCGGTGTCACATCAAATCGGCTGAAGGAGATCAGATCAGATATTTATCTAAAACAGTAACTATCAGTTTAGGGGAGCAGTTTGTGACTGAAAAGACACCAGTTTGAATCCCTGAGCCAGCAGGAAGAGATGGAGGGGGAGTGAATGAGCCCACGCTCTGTGTGTGTGTGTGTGTGTGTGTGTGTGTGTGTTCACTACTTAAGGATGTGTTAAATTCAGAGATTAGATTTCCTTTTTGTTCTAGTTCTAGTTCTCATCAGTAGAGTCTGTTCAATTTAATTTTCAGTTTTTATTTGTATTGCACCAAATCACAATCTACATTATCCCAAGGCTCTTTCCAGGGTGAGGTCAGACCTAGTTTGTTCTAGTGAGAAACCAACAGGTCCCACAAAGAACTGTGAAGGTCAGTTCATCGAGGATTATCACTCATCAGTCAGTGAAGAGCTGGAGAGGAAGATATATGACCTGCTCAGTGTATTAGGAACACGTGTGTGACACAGTGCTGCAGTGAGTCCTGCTCCCTGAGGCTGGTTCAGGTGTTGGTTCACCTGTGTTACACAGAGAGACGTGTCTGTAGTGCAACAAAATAGAGATGATGAAATACAATTCAGCATCACTGTGACATCATTAGTTTGTTTGTCACACATCTCAGACTTATGTGGAGCCTGCTGACTAATATCAGAACCTTTTAGGAGAGAAAAACTTTTTTTTGGGGGGGGGGGGGGGGGGACTAGACCTAACTCAACATGATGTGAAAAACAACATGACTATAACCAAGTCCTGGATTAAGGCTCTGAGAACTTTTGTAAATGAGAGATTTAATAAATGTCTCTACTCAACATACTGTTGTTACTGTTACAGCTGAGGCTGGATTTCAGTTATTTGTGTTGTTACAAAAGACAAGACAAACACCAGGGTTAACATCTGTTCTTCTACTGAAGTTAGCATGCTAACAGCTAGCTCCTAGCTCCTCCTTCGCCATAGCCTCTGTCCACACTGTCCACACTGTCAACACCGTCACTGTCCACACTGTCACTGTCCACCAGATGAGCTGATAACCAGCAGCAGCTGCACAAAGGCTGTGATGGGATGTTGGATTGGGGGAACCACTGTTGTCCAGGACTCAGTGACACGATGAGACGGTCAGGAGAGAGGATGCAGCAGCAGGCTGGTGCTCAGCTTTAACCTCATTTTCTTCAGATTCCTTTTACATCAGTCACTGAGAGGAATTCATGTCTGCTACACAGGAGGGAAAGAAGTCATATCCAGGTTAAGTTCAGAAAAAAGAAAACGTGTGTATTTCCAGATTAATGCCCCTGCACCTGTTACAGAAACACACTGAATGTATGGAGGTACAGCGCCCCCCCCCCCCCCCCCCCCCTCCTCAGCAACATGTCTAAGAGACAGACAGACAGACAGACAGACAGACAGACAGTCCTCTTATTCTTAGAAATTATGTATAATTATGTATAATTTCTAAGAATAAATAGCTCGTGGGAGCAGAGAGTGTTTCTGGTGTCTGAACAGAGATAAATATTTACTACTGTGATGGAGAATGATTCAGTCATTGAAAGCACCACAGGAAGTCAGACATGTGACTGAACACACACTCAGTGCAGTGTGAACGCAGTGTGTAGGAGTGTGTGTGAGCAGAGTGAAGTCGGTGGTCTTCAGGTCCCTGGTGACCTGTACAGTAGAGACAGATCCTTTCCTCTCCTTCACATTAACAAACACCTGAACCTGTCTGCTGTTCATGGACCTGAATGAACTTCAGAACCAGCTACAGTCTGATACTGTCTGCATGGCTGTAGCTCCACAGCTGTTCATCTCCATCAGCCAATCAAAGCAGAGGAGCAAAGTCAAATTACATTGTCTTTTAATGATTGTCTGAAAATAAAGTTCGAATTTGTGCAACATTTAAAAGGAAACTTTGTGGGAAAGTTTCCATCCTGCTCTGACTGTTCATTTCTCATGGAGCCCTGACTGTTGTGTGTTGTTCCTCCAGCTGTTGGCAAACATTGTGATCTACGTGTGTGCGATCACCGTGGGAGTCATGTCATACTACATGGCGGACAGGAAGCATCGAAAGGCCTTCCTGGAGGCGAGACAGTCACTGGAGGTCAAACTCAACCTGGAGGAGCAGAGCCAGCAACAGGTCAGAGGTCAAACCTTCTACTGTCCATGTGTGTCTCTGTCAGGGTCGTAGACACGTGACCAGAGTCAGAGCTCAGATCAGGACACGTCCCAGAGCAGTTACATCACTGCACTTTGTATTTAACCACAGAAACAGGCAGGTCAGTGATGTGAACAGGTCCACAGCTTGTGTCCAGGAACCAGCCACGCATCAGTCCTCAGACCTGAACCCTCAGTAGAGCCACGTCAGCCATGTTTGTGTCTGTCACATGACCAGAGCTCATGTAAGAGCTGATCACATGAACACGTGGGAGACTGTAAAAGATCGACCTCATGAGTTTATGAATCAGTGTCAGATTATTCAGATGAAGATGGATTCACAGCTGAGTTCACCTGTCACACCTTTCACACCTGATGATACTGACCTGGAGACCAAACAATGGAGTGTTTCAGCCAATCAGGTGTTAACATCCAGCCCACAGGTTCATGAGTGATGGTGGGGGCTGACACACTGACAAGCTGAAATTTCATTTTCATTCATCACAATAATCATGGCACAGTTACACTTGACATGTTCATATATTCTCAAACATGAACATTATTTCTTTTAGATTTATGATAAATATTAAACTCACAAAAAAATTCTGAGATTTGATTTTAATGTCAGCTGCTCTGAACTTCATCAGTTCAAGTGTTAAAGTCATCATCTGTCATTAAATCAACCAGACCTCTGTTCTACATGTTGTTGAGTTGTTTTCTTACATCATCACAAATGTTTCCAGAGAAATCTGTGATTTTAATTATGGTAACGCTCTGTTTCATTGGTCGCCTGTCAGTGATGTCATATCCTCTCTGCTCATGTGTCAGTGTTGTGTGTGTCTGACAGAAGCTCAAATTGACTTTGGTCCAGTTTGAAGTATCATGTTTCAGATCCTCTTTTTCCACCTTGGTGGTTTTCAGCTCTGTGTTTGAACCAGATGAAGGACTTTAGTCGTCGGATGTCTGGATCTGAAGTTATCAGAGAAACAAGCTGAGGAAATGTTAGACAGCTCAGCTCCAGCCAATCAGAGATGTCCTGTGTCACTGAAGAGCGTCAACCAATCAGTGACTTTAAATGTGAAACAGTTTGATTCGGTATTTTTACTGGTTCTAATCAGCTGCTCTGTTTGTTGTGGAGAGGAGGAGACCTCGGTGGAGAATTCAGCTCCAGGTCAAAACCTCCTGAACCACTCCCATGATCCCACACTGCTTCATGACTCCTAGAGGCAGAATGTGTGTTGATGGTTTCCAGAGGACGACTCCTCCAGTGTCGCCATGAGGCTGACATTCATGGTCCCAGTGGAAACTGTGGTGATCATGTGACATTGATACGTTCCCATCAACCTCAGCTGCTCTTTGTGTGAAATGCTAATTAGCAGATGAGTGGTTAGCATGCTAAACATCATGCTGTTAGAGTCAGTCTGCCACACTGATCGTAGCACTAGCTAAGCTAGAGGGGAAGAGGCTGGTGTAGAGGATACGTTTCCATAGCAACCTCACACAGACTTATTTAAATGTCCTGAAGATGATCCTGATTCACAGTAGTGTGTGTGCGTGTGTGTGCGTGTGTGTGTGAGAGAGAGAGAGAGAGAGAGAGAAAGAGAGCTGGGACTGTGTCAGCAGTCACCTCCCTGTGGCATCTGGGTTTTCTCCATCACTACTATTTATGGACCAGATGGTTTACACCAGAGAGAGCGAAAGAGAGAGCGAGAGAGAGAGCGATAGAGAGAGAACTGATCAAAACCATGAGTGGAAGAAACTCCCAGAATACTAATGGAGAAGCACAGGCTGCTGGGAGACGAGGGCTGTCAACCAATCAAGGAGCATCCGGCGGCTGCTGGTTACCATGGCAACCGGCCTCCTGAGACAGTGTCAGCTGTAATCACAGAGTCGACCTGCTCAGCCGTTTGTTGCCTCTGTCAGGGTTTTGATAAGAATATTGAAAGCTGCCACGCTGTGTGTGTGTGTGTGTGTGTGTGTAAACACAGCTGTTCTCACCTGTGTCCTGCTCCTCTGTGTCTCTTTGGTGATAATTGTTTCTGTATTCTAGTCCTGCAGCTGTTTTCTGGTCATGTGACCAGGAAGCGGCATCATTTCCTGCTGCATCTCTGAGTGAGTCATGTGCAGCAGGTATCAGATGTATACCTGAGGGGCTCCTGCCCCCAGAGGCCTCCTCTGTAGCTGCCTCAGGACCTGCTCCTGAGGGGGGACCCTGAGGCATTCTCACACCAGATGGCAGGTGTGATCCTCCTAGCCTGTCCTGAGTCTGTGTGGTGGTCTCCTCCTGGGTTGATGTGATTCCTCCACAGGGAGGCATCTTCATCAGATCTGAACATCTCACCTGCTTCTCTCTGCACAGTGATGTGAAATAATCAGTGTCTGGACTGTTGCATCCATGAGTGGTTCTCCTCTGAGCCTCTTCAGACCTCCCTCCTCTAACAAATACAAAGGTTGAACTCTTCCTTTAAGGTCTGTAGAGAACCAGAACAGTCTAACAGTCACATCATCATCATCATCATCATCATCATCATCATCATCATCATCATCATACCTCTGCTCAGATCAGATCTCTGTGTCTGTCTCTGTGTCTCTGTCCTCCACAGGAGCGTCTGCTGCTCTCCATCCTCCCAAAGCACATCGCTGATGAGATGCTGCAGGACATGAAGAAGGAGCCCAGTCAGAAAGAGATGCAGCAGTTCAACACCATGTACATGTACAGACATGAGAACGTCAGGTAACCTCCCTGTCTGTCTGTCTCTGTCTGTATCTATCTGTCTCTCTCTGTCTGTATCTGTCTGTCTCTCTCTGTCTGTCTGTCTGTCTGTCTCTCTCTGTCTGTATCTATCTGTCTATATCTATCTGTCTGTCTCTCTCTGTCTGTATCTATCTGTCTGTCTCTGTCTGTCTCTGTCTGTCTCTGTCTGTCTCTGTCTGTATCTGTCTGTCTCTCTCTGTCTGTCTGTCTGTCTGTCTCTCTCTGTCTGTATCTATCTGTCTATATCTGTCTGTCTCTGTCTGTCTCTGTCTGTCTCTGTCTCTCTCTGTCTGTATCTATCTGTCTGTCTCTGTCTGTCTCTGTCTGTCTCTGTCTGTCTGTCTGTCTCTCTCTGTCTGTATCTATCTGTCTATATCTGTCTGTCTCTGTCTGTCTTGTTGTGTCTCCACATGTTAAGCTGTGACGAGATGAAATCAGAGCTCACATCATCTCCACATCCTGCTGCCTCCTGTGCTGCCTGTGAGTTCCTCACCCATCCACCAGGTCACAGGCGGCGTGTCGGCACAGCCAATCAGAGCGCAGCCAGTCATGATTTGATGTTCACTGTTGTCCAGAGAGAGAGAGGAACCACAGCTCACAGACTGACTGAAGCTGTGGCTGCAGGCTGCTGTTAGTGTGTACTGATGTCTCTCCCTCTCTCTCTCTCTCAGTATTCTGTTTGCAGACATCGTGGGCTTCACCCAGCTGTCGTCGTCCTGCAGTGCTCAGGAACTGGTCAAACTGCTGAATGAGTTGTTCGCTCGCTTCGACAAACTGGCTGCAGTGAGTCTGCGTGTTACCTGACCACCACCTCAGGACTGACACGGTCCAGTTACAGACAGACATGAATCTCCATGATGTGTCATCAGGTTACAGTTACAGTGTGGAGACTCCTTCATCTGAATCACTGCAGTCACAGTTACATAAAGAAATGATCTGTTGTGGGTTTGTTCTTATTCCCACCAGTGACAGTGGCAGAATAGATAAATACATCAATGAAATGTAGAATGTTTGGAACAGTGACATTAGACTGTGCCTCCATACCACCTCCATCTGCTGACCCAGAGTCCTGATCCCACATCAGAGCTCTCCTCTTCAGTGTAACATCTGTAACATCTGTGTGGATGAGGCTGTAGCTACATCAGTGTTTCCTGCTGAGTCAGAGGACAAGTCTGAGATCACCACAGACCATAGGTGGCACAGTATAGCTTGTAGCAAGAGTAGCCTAGCTTAGCACAAGGCCTGAAACCATCACCCTGCATGAAAACAGCCTTTCATTCATTTCAGTGTTCATCTGAGAATCTGTTATTGGACTCCTGATCATAAGTACCTGTAGCAGCAGCCCCCACCATCCCACCATCACACCCTCACCAATGCCACCCCCCTCAGGCCCCAGTTTGATGTTCTGGTCCCAGTTTAGTGTTCAGGTCCCAGCCTGGTCTCTCATGTCTCTAACTGAACCTTGTCTCCCCATCAGAAATATCACCAGCTGAGGATCAAGATCCTGGGAGACTGCTACTACTGCATCTGCGGTCTGCCGGACTACAGGGAGGACCACGCTGCCTGCTCCATCATGATGGGCCTGGCCATGGTGGAGGCCATCTCGTGAGTACGGGGACCAGGATCTGGTCCACAGAGAGCTAGGAATCAATGGTCTGATGGACTGTCATTGATCAGCTGTGACATGAAGTGAAGTGACCTCTGGTTGACAGTGAGAGGTCACATCAGTTGTGATTAAACAGTTTGATTGCATGCTCAGTGTGTCTGTGTATGAGACGCCTGTTGTGTCAGGAGCAGACTGAACCAGTACCTACCTGTGTCTCCTGCTGCTGATTATGAATGTGTGTCTCTGTGAACCTGCACAGGTACGTCCGAGAGAAAACCCAGACCGACGTGGATATGCGGGTCGGGGTGCACAGCGGCACCGTGCTGGGAGGAGTGCTGGGTCAGAAACGCTGGCAGTATGACGTCTGGTCCACTGATGTCACTGTAGCCAACAAGATGGAGGCTGGAGGGATCCCAGGGTAAGACCAGACCTGAACCCCCTAAAGTCCAGTCCAGTCCAATGTTGGTACAGAGCAGCTGAGAACTGTGTGTGCTGCTCTGTGGTTTTACTGTTTCATCACCTGAATATATAACATGTACCTGCTCTGTTATTTGAACTGAACCTGGTTCTACCAGTTCACCAGTCAGCCTATGGACCAGGTTGTGGTTGACCACTTTAGTAAAACCTTAGAGAAATACCTGGATGACTTTATTGATCTGACATTACAGGTCTAATCCACCAGGCCTTAGCCATCACTCCCAGGTTGATGATGTCATCAGTTAGCTGCTCGTTCTCATGAAGCGTCTGTAGGAGTCAGGTCTGATGGTTCAGAGTTCACATCACAGTGAACTGAAAATTTAGTGACAGAAACAGTAAAATCAGCTGCTTCATCTCAACAAACTGTTTCCTGTGTCCACACCCAGCAGACACACAACATGAGCACTCACCTGGAGCCGTGGTAGGGACCATACAGTGAATCTCTAACAGGTAGAGGACAGAGGCTGTTCACAGCTGGAGACAGGGATGAGCAGAGACCAAAACAATGAGCTAACAGAGGCTGAAGGACCAGAGCAGCTGAGAGGAGCTGGTGACAGGTCCTCACTGCAAGGATCACGGATCACGAGGAAACTGAAAACACTGATGAGTGTGAAATAATAAACATTTATTTGGCTTCAGGTGGATTCAACAACATGAAACCACAAGTTCATGTGGTTATGTTAGGAGAACTGATCACGGACCAATAACCTACTGATAGATCAATGACCTGCTGATAGATCAATGTATAGATAGATCAAACGTGTCTGACGTGACCCCTTTGTGTTTGGACCAGTCGTGTCCACATCTCTCAAAGCACCATGGAGTGCCTTCACGGAGAGTTTGACGTGGAGCCTGGGAATGGAGGTGACCGCTGCGACTACCTGAGGGAGAGGGGCATCGACACCTACCTGGTGGTTGTTCCTAAAGCACCTGTGGGAAAGAATGGCATCAACGGTGTAGTGAGTCACACCTGCCACACACCTACACTGCAGATATCTAGATACTCAGACATTTGTCTCATTTGTGTCAGTTTGTCACAGCGATCACTTCCTGTTTTCTTGTTCCTCATCAGAAGCTGTCAGTGACCTCCTCCAATGGAAACTCCCCTTTGCTGATTAACACCACAGAGTGTAACGGCAGCGCCAACACAGCCTGCACCACCCCAGAGGAGCCGGAGGAGCTGGACACCAGGGTAACCACTGAGGACCTCACTGAGGCCCTCTGATTGGACCATCAGAACACATGTTAACACTATGAGTCTCAGAACCCAGTCACTTCAGTGTTTACGGGAGTGAAGTTCTCCCAGATTAAATGTAGATCTTCACATTGTTCAACTTTGGTGAACTGATTCATGAGTTTGTTTGGTTCAGTAGCTCCGACAGCTACTGACAGCTGACCTGTCTGTTATTATTGAGGCTCAACAGTAGCACTGAACACCTGGTCTCCACCTCAGAGCACCAAGAACATCAAGCAGCAGGTTTCCTTGCGGAAAGGTTCGGATAGACTGAACAGCTGGCTGACAGAACAGCTGGCTGACAGAACAGCTGGCTGACAGAATGGTTGACTGACAGACCAGCTGACTGATAGAACAGCTGACTGACAGAACAGCTGACTGACAGAACAGCTGGCTGAGAGAACAGCTGGCTGAGAGAACAGCTGGCTGACAGAACAGCTGGAATACAGAACAGCTAGATTAGAGAACAGCTGACTGACAGAACAGCTGGCTGACAGAACATCTGGAATACAGAACAGCTGGATTAGAGAACAGCTGACTGACAGAACAGTTGACTTACAGACCAGCTGACTGAGAATGCTGCTGATGATAACATTGGTATCAGACATAGAAATGCAGCTGTTTGTGTGTTTGATGGCCTTCAGGTGGTGAACCCGTCCTTCCCTAACCCGCGCAGACGGCTGCGGCTGCGGGACCTGGCTGAGAGGGTGATTGATGCTCAGGAGAATGAGCAGGAACTCAACAAACTGCTGAACGAGGCTCTGCTGGAGAGAGAGACAGTTCAGGCGTAAGTGAGCACGCCCCCAACTGAACCATAAACCTGCTCTCCTCACTGTCAGCTGATGTCATGTTAGAGTTGATCAGACCTGACACTGAGCCTGGATCGTCTGTCAAGTTAGTAACATGTATTAATGAGACATAAATCCGATGGAGAGGGAGAGTTGGAGAGAGGAGCTCAATGCATCATGGGAGTTCCCCCAGCAGCCTAGGCTTATAGCAGCATCACTAAGAGCACTAAGGGGCGGCTGTGGCTCAGGAGGTAGAGCCGCAAGATACTGAAGCCCACATTGCCCCTGATGGCTGACCCATCAGTGTGTGGGTGTAATATATGAATGTTTGAGTGAATGGGTGAATGTGGTAAGTATTGTAAAGCGCACTGAGTGGTCAGTAAGACTAGAAAAGTTATTAAAGTGCAATTCCATTTACCATTTACCATAAAGGATGGTTCAGGTCTTTTCACTGAGTTACTGGGACATCCTGATAATACAGAATTACAGGAGTCCACTCTAGAGGCAACAGATGCATGAACTAGTTTTCTTAAGAGACAGGATGTTTCTGATTTTCACTGTTAGGTAGGTGAGAAGAGTCAGTCCTTTTTTAGTTAGTTTTCTGTGGTTAAAGGACAAATCAAAGGTAACTCAGAGTTTCCTTACAGCAGTGCTGGAGACCAGAGTGATGACATCTGCAGTAACTGTATCATCAGGTCATGTGTTTCTGAGGTGTTCTGAGCAAAGTATAACATCTTCAGTTTGGGTGTAATAACAGAAAACTGCTTCGATCCAGGTCTTTATGTCTTTGAGGTTTGAAGTTTAGTCAACTGACTGGTTTCATCTGAGCTCATTGATAAAGATAACTGAGTATCATCTGCATAACAATGGGCGTTTATGTTCCTGATAATATTGTCTAAAGGAAGCAGATAAGGTGAATAGAAACGGTCCCAACACAGAACCATGAGGAACTCCATGACCAACGTTTGTGTACATGGAAGATTCATCATTAAACTGAAATGAACTGCTTAGCGTGGCTCCTTTAACACCAAATAACTGTCCCAGTCTGTGTAACGGAGACTAACAGTTCCATAGTTCGGATCTAGATCTAGATGAGGAACAACTTGTTGTTTAGTGTCTTGCACACAGTCTGGATCCAAGTGCTGCTCTGCCTCCTGATCCTGGACCATGACCCTCGACCCCAGTCTCAGTACTTCAGGTCTTGATGCTGGTGCTAAAGTCACATTTTGGTCAGATCCAAAAAAATACAAAGTGAGTTATAATGTCAGCTAAAGTGTAGAGCAGCGTTTTCTGTCTGATGTAACAGCTGAGGTTTTCTTGTGTCTTCAGTTTGAAGGGGAAACACACCAACAGACTGTCCCTGAGGTTTGTGGATCCAGACCTGGAGACTCGTTACTCTGTGGAGAAGGAGAAACAGAGTGGAGCGGCCTTCTGCTGCTCCTGTGTGGTCCTGCTCTTCACTGCAGTCATGGAGGCCCTCATAGACCCCTGGTTAGTCCACAAGACTAGAACCAACCTCCTCACTCATCTTTACTAACTGTGTGTCTCATTTATGTCTGAGAGAGAGGACAAACCTGAGCTGGTACTGTGTGGACTCCTGTTCATACAGTCAACGTGAAAGTATCGGTACCACAGCCCCACACACTGCCATGTTGTTTCCTGTTCAGTTGTTCAGGTGGACTCCTGTGAACTTCTCTCACTCTGTGTGCATGTGTGTGTGTGTGTGTGTGTGTGTGTGTGTGTGTGTGTGTGTGTGTGTGTGTGTGTGTGTGCGCACATGCGCTGTGGAACAGGCTGATTGCAAACTACATCACCTTTGCAGTGGGAGAAGTGCTGCTGCTCATCCTAACCATCTGCTCTCTAGCCGCCATCTTCCCCAGAGTGAGTCACAGCACGTTTCATACATCTGACAGTTGTGTCATGTTTTCACTTCCTGGTGCTACCTCGTAGCGGGGGAGGGGTTGACTTGTTATCAGAGAGACTGTGACTCTTAAAGCTAAACACAGGTAAGTGTGAGAAAACTGACAGTTTCTGAGCTTCTTGAGGAGTCAGGATGTGGTTAGCCTAGCTTAGCATAAAGACTGGAGGCAGGGGGAGTGTCCAGAGATCAGACACACACCCCTACAGCTCACACTGTGTCTCCAATGTAACACAATTTAACTGTGGTTAAATAATATGTTGATGAACAACATGTGACTGGAGCTGATTCCTTTAAAATCCTTCATGTGTTGTCTGCACCCCAAAGAAGAGGAGATGATGTCGTCTGTGACTGTGCAGAACACATGAATATAAATGTGTGTGTGTGTGTGTGTGTGTGTGTGTGTGTGTGAGTGTGAGAGAGTGTGTGAGTGTGAGAGTGTGTGTGGCTTGGAGCGGTTCTGTTGATCCCACCTCGTCATGGAAAGTCAGATGTATTGATGTGCAGCAGGCAGGACAGTATCGACTGCTGCTGTCACAGTCAGTCAGCAGACACACGCACACACAAACAGTCACATGCTCTGAGAAGATGCAGACTCACTGTTAACATCAATATTACATCAGATGCCACAGTCATGAGGCTGCAGTAACATTTCCATTAACAGAGGAGTGTGTGTGTGTGTGTGTGAGTGAGTGTGATCATCTTTATGTCAGTGAGAAGCTTCCTCACAGCAGGTGTGACTAATAACATGAGTAACGGCTGCATTCCATTTAGGTGTCCCAGGTCCAGGGCTCTCAGACAGTGTAGACTCCTGAGGCACATGATGCAGACATGTAGTCAGCTCCTGTAGGTGACACACTCACCTGTACCTGAGTGAGGTTCTGCTCCACTGATGAACAGATGATAATCAGGTGTGAGGGTCAGGTGTGAGGACCAGGAGCTCGGAAGTGCAGATACAGGTGTGAGCTAAACCTCAATAAGATCTGATAAGGGGTTTTAAAGAATCCGGATCAGATCAGTGGATTTGTAACTGCATCTGAATGTGATCAAATGCTCTTGAACCTTGTCCCTGTATCCATGGACCTGGCTCTCAGCCTCAGACTGAACTGGTCTGGTTTGTGGATTGTACTGGACTATTACTGACTGGAGTGTGTTTGTGGGTTAGGTCTTTCCAAAGAAGCTGGTGTCGTTCTCCACCTGGATCGACCACACCCGCTGGGCCCGGAACACCTGGGCCATGGCAGCCATCTTCATCCTCACCATGGCCGACATCATGGACATGGTGAGCTCGTGTCAGCTGTTTTCATTCAATTGTGTCTGGTACCTGGACCTAGATCCAGGAACCTGGAACTAGATCCAGGAAACTGGACCAGAACTCACCAGAGTCCAGTTTCAAATGTTCATCACGATCCTGATCTCAGGACTTTGTGTCTCCTCCTCTGTCCAGCTGAGTTGTCTGCCTCGAGTCCTAGACTCAGGCAGCACCACTGTGGCCCCCTCCTCTTCCTCCTCCTCCATGCAGTCTGGCCCTGACGGTTGCCTGGGCAATCCCAAATATTACAGCTACATTGCTGTGTTGGCTCTGATGGCCACCACCATGCTGGTCCAGGTCAGTCACATGGTCAAGCTCACGCTGATGCTGCTTATCACCGTGGCGACCGGTATTGTGAACATCTACAGCTGGAGGGACATCTTCGACCGCTACGACATGGCCCGTTTCCAGGACTACAGGTGAGAGGGAGGGAGCCGGTGTCCTCACACCTGTGTGATGATGAAGAGAGAGAGACTTAGTTTCATGTCCTCATGTGTTTGATGACTGTGTCGTGTTTTCTCTGCAGGTCGTTCCTGGTTCCCTCCAAGTTCACGATGACCATCATGATCTTCATCATGATGGTCAGCTTCTACTACTTCTCCCGACACGTAAGTTCATGTCTGCTGTGATGAGGTCAGCGGTGGTGATGGTGTTCGGAAACATTTGTCCTGCCGCCTGAACATGACATCATATCACAGCAGTTTCCTGTTTCTTCTTTGTCTGTCTGAAGGGTCACATGATGGTCTGTCTCAGGAAACAGCTGAAACTCCCCAGTGATGTTTCTGATGTATAGATACAAATAAAATCAATGATAGAGCAAAGCCTGGTGTTTTAGGTTGCTATGGCAACAGTGTAAAAGTAACAGATGAATCCCACAGCCATCATCACACAACATGACACATGAACATGATAAAACCGGGGGGGGGGGGGTGGTGGTGTTCCATCAGCTGTAGCGGTTACAAATCTATGAGTCTGTGACACATCACTGAAAACATCGTCCTCCTTCATTAAACATTTCACTGCTGCGTCTGTTCAGCTTCCAGCTCTGCTCACACACACACATTTTCTGTCACAAAGTGTGTGTGTGTGTGTGTGTGTGTGTGTGTGTGTGTGGACATTCCTCTGAGCTGCAATGATCCAACACTTCACTGAGGTCAGCTCTGATCAGATGCCAACCACACAGGAAGTGAAGAGACTGAGCTGATACTAATGACATGACTCTGATTTAGATATGAAGAGGAGGTGGTGTGATGATGATGATGATGATCTGATGATCAGTCTTCATTTAGCATCAGGTCTGTTTTATTGATATAATTAATTTTAGTGTGATATCTAAACTCCAGAGAGAGAGAGATGTTATGTGGGTGATCTGAATCCTCCTGATGACTGGCTCCACCCATCAATCTCTCATTGATTGTATTGATCATTAACCATTATTTCATGTTGACCTTGAACTTCAGTAGAAAAGCAGTTTTGAGACATATTGTCCTGACATTGTGTCCACTGTCCTCATCAATGAGACAAGTCCGCCATTCTGACAGAGGGACAGCCAGGGGGGTGTGAAGAGGGAGGGGTTGGGAACACCTGTATCTGTGTCTGCAAATCAACTATTTGTCGCCCCCCCCCCCCCCCCAATCACCATAGGTGGAGAAACTCGCCCGCACCCTGTTCCTGTGGAAGATCGAGGTCCATGAGCAGAAGGAGAAGGTCTACGAGATGAGGCGCTGGAACGAAGCGCTGGTCACCAACATGCTGCCTGAACACGTGGCTCGACACTTCCTGGGCTCCAAGAAGAGGGACGAGGTGAGACCATCACATCTGTTAACCAGATCAATCTGAAGAAGAAATCTGTGACTCACTGCTGATTCAAAACATTATGTTAGTTCACCTGAGTCACCAGTTTGAAAATGTCAGGACGTCCTCTTCACCTGTTCACCTGCAGCTAAAGTTGTGTCTTCTAAGATCAGCCTGTAGATTTACAGGGTCAGGGACTCTCTGACTCGCTCTGATCCCCTCTGATCCCCTCTGACCCCCTCTGATCCCTTCTGATCCCCTGTGACCCCCTCTGACCCTGCTGTTGATGTGACCCCTCCAGGAGCTGTATAGTCAGTCCTACGACGAAATCGGAGTCATGTTTGCCTCCATCCCCAACTTCTCTGACTTCTACACCGAGGAGAGCATCAACAACGGAGGCATCGAGTGTCTGCGCTTCCTCAACGAGATCATCTCAGACTTTGACAGTGTAAGAGCTATGTGTGTGTGTGTGTGTGTGTGTCTGTCTGTCTGTCTGTCTGTCTTGTGTGTGTGTTTGAAGTGTTTGACCTCATATACTTGACCTTTGACCTGTGTCCATGTCAGCTGCTGGATGAGCCTCAGTTCCGCTGCATCACTAAAATCAAAACCATCGGCAGCACCTACATGGCAGCATCAGGTGTCACCCCAGACGTCAGCAACGGCTACACCTGCATGAAGGTGAGCTGGTCCAGGACCTCTCTGGATTTTATTAAACCTACATGACTCTGCAATACTGTGATGTCATGATACAGTACAAAATCCTGGTCTCTGACCTCACTGATGATGGTGGCCTCTGATTGGTCTGTGTCTGACAGAAGGAGGAGCAGTCAGACAGGGAGCGCTGGCAGCACCTGGCAGACCTGGCAGACTTCGCTCTGGCCATGAAAGTCACACTGATGAACATCAACTACCAGTCGTTCAACAACTTCATGCTGCGTATCGGTACGTGTGTGTGTGTGTGTGTGTGTGTCTAAATTAATGAATTAAATTAGTCCAATTGATTCATTTATCAGACACAAACTCGAACAATGAAGAGCTGCTTCATCAACACTGAGTGAGTCCTGTCTAGACTGAAACACCGCAGCTATAGTTAACTGTAGTTTACTGTAGTTTACTGTGTAGTGTAGTTCTCTTTCAAACCTCGTGCCCTCTACCACCACGTCTGTCAGGGGACAGACCAATCATCTCTGCTTTACGATCCAGCCCATCTCCCTTTATAACTGCCTGCAGCCCCCCACACTGCATTCTCACTTTCTCCCTGTGAAGATCACTTAAGCTATCCTTCAGCTATCCTTCCTCTGCATTTCCACTTGACTGTTCACCGATGCAGTGTCAACGTAGTCTCTGAACGTGGATATCTATGGTTGGGACTGTAGAGTTTAAGGCTACTTTACATTTTTTCGTCAACAAAAGACCTTCACCTGTTTTTCACACTGGATTACAGGCACCTCACAGTGTGCTTGAGTAGCTAGCTAGCTACTGTGGTTTTCTTCCATTGCTACTGCTGTGCAAGGGACTGTTGGTGGCGGCAAGGCTAGGTATGACGCTTCCCACCCTTGTCTGGCTACCTGCGATTTCACTGTCTAAGAGACCCCCATCCCCTCTGCATGTATGGGTGTGAAGCATGCTCAGGTGTCATTCACAGACACCGAGTCATGTGAGCACCGCAGCGCCATACCAACCAGGATCCTGGAACATTGCTTGCATGTGTTGGCGGCTTCAGGGGCCAACCCCTGCCTTTCCAGCACCACGGCAAAGCCCAAGGAAAAACCGGCCTCAGTTAGGACATGCTAACATGGAAGATGCCGATACGGTGTTCCCACTTCTGTTTAACAAGCTCCTTGAGTTTTACTAGAGATGCAGTTCAGGGCTGTGGCTGTGTCATGGGTCTGGCTGAGGCAGGTGAGAGATCGCTTTGGCTTAATCTTTCCATTCTGTTGGACCAGGATAAGCAGGTCATCATGGATTCCCCTTATGACCCAGCAAGGGCTAAGGGGTTGTTTGGGGAAGCTGCCACCTCCATGCAGCAAGTTAGTGACCTGAGGAAGAAGCAGGGGGAGGCATTCGACCTCTGTCTTCCTCAGAAGGCAACTCCTCACCAGCCACCACCATCCTTCCCAGGTTTTGCGGCCATACACCAGCAGGGCACTCAGGGTCATAAGCACTGGAGTGGTTGCTTCCACCCGAACCATGCCTCCTGCCCACCGGAGATTAAGAAGCGATGGTCGACTTAGGTACTGTGGTTGGTGGAGAGCACTCCATGAGTGCTCAGCAGTCAGCACTCATGGAGATCTCTGCCCTGAGCCTCTCTGGGACTGATCAGGGTTTTCCTTCCCCTCCTGAGATTAGAAGAGGAGAAGGATTTCAACCATGTCCCAGCCATGGCTGTGTAACAGCCCATGTTCATCCAATTCACAGTTGTGGGGACACAAGCGTTCCCCCTGTGCCCCTGAATTAATTTACCCCCCCCCCCCCCCAGTGCCCTACAGGGTCAGTTCAGAGGGAAGAGGGATTGTGTCAGGTAAAGCTCACAACACCACTGTTGCATCCAGGCGTAAAGCTGAGGGCACAGTGTGCAAATCAAAAAGAGAGAAACCAAAGAGTGCGGGGCAGACTGTCACCAGAAGACGGGCAGCTGC
Source organism: Trachinotus anak (assembly GCF_046630095.1). Taxonomy (NCBI): domain Eukaryota; kingdom Metazoa; phylum Chordata; class Actinopteri; order Carangiformes; family Carangidae; genus Trachinotus; species Trachinotus anak. Next base: position 26,084,877 of record NW_027273883.1, read on the forward strand.
TCCAAGTTTCAGCTTTGAGCGCTGGACCCCTTGGCAGCCAACGCGGAAGAGTGGCATGCATGTGCAGTTCATCCTTGGGTGTTGACAAACGTTGCCAGGGGTTACAGGCTTCAGTTTGCAATAAAACCGCTGAATTTCAATGGTGTGGCGTTTACAGAGGCCACAGGATAGCCTGAAAGGGCTATGAAGAGCGATATTTCTTCTCTCTTAAGCAGAGGAGCAATCCGAATTGTTCCAGAGGAGGAAATGAATCTGGGTTTCTAATCCCGATATTTCCTAATCCCATAGAAGGAAAGTGCGTTACGTCCCATTCTGAATTTCCATTTCCTCAACTCCCACCTACGAAAGTACAAGTTCAGAAAGCTCACACAAACATCCTGTTCCGCTCGATACGACTTGGGGACTGGTTCACTTCAATAGATCTGAAGGATGCTTGTTTTCACATAAGCATATATCTGGTGCACAAAAGTTTCTGGATTTGCTTTGGACGTACGAAATCATCTCAGGCGGATGGTGAGGGTTTCCCAAGAATGTCTGCTATTTTCCTTCGTTGGAGAGACCTGGACATGTTCACTGCCAGCGTTCCCCTTGGAACAGTGGAAATGAGAAAGACCATGACAACCAATACCTCGTTGACAGGATGGGGGGCTGTGTTTGAGGAGACGGTCGTGAATGGCACCTGGACCCCATGACTCCAGTTTGCTCATATAAATTACTCGGATTTGTTGGATTTGTCTTCCTAGCTCTCTCACATTTTTTGCCACATCTGAGGAATTGTCATATTTTGGTCAGAACAGTCAATACGACAGCATTGGCACACATAAATCGACAGGGGGGCACTCAATGTAGAGCAGTGTGTTTCTGTACGGGAGTGGATTTGGTCTCCTATTTATGGCGAGTGGAGGTTCAACCCTGAAGTGCTTCATCTAGTGTGGGAGAGATTCGGTCGTGCGTCCATAGATCTTTCTGCATCATGTGAAAACATGCAATATCCTCTGGTTTTTTTTGTTAAGAAATGAGGACGCACCACTGGGTGTGGATGTGCAGGCTCATCCATGGCCAAATGTGCTGCTGTACACGTTCCCTCCTCAGCCTCATAGCTCCGGTTCTGAACAGAGTGAGAGAGCAGCAGCTGGTTTTGATTCAGATAGCACCAAATTGGCCCAGCAGACCATGGATGGTGGACCTAGTGCAACTCCCTCACACCCAGCCACAGACACTGCTGCTGCTTGGTATCACAGGCGGACAGACAGATTTTTCATCCACACCCCAAGTGCCTGGCTCTTTGGGCCTGGCCTATGGAAAGAGGAATTTAAATGAGTGGGGGCTGCCTCTGAGAGTAATTGAGACTATTCAGAGGGCATCATCCACATGCTCATTGGATGACAGCAAGTGGTGTGTGTTTCAGAAGTGGTCTGAAGCTAGGGACATTGGATGTGTTATGCTTCCTGCAGGATTTACTGGATGATGGTAAGGCCTTCTCCACTATTAAGGTCTATTTGTCTGCTATTTCAACTTGCCATGTAGGTTTTGGTAATGTGCCAATTGATCAGTATTCCTAAGGAGATAAGGAGATTTATGATGGGGGGCCTGCCGTCTGCTGCCTGTGTGTAAACCTTTAGTTGCTACATGGGATCTTCTCACTGTCTTCGAGGCACTCTCAGGATGCCATTAGACTGTGCTGACTTAAAGGTGCTTACTCTCAAGACCATCCTGTTGCTAGCTTTGACATCAGCCAAAAGAATTTGTGTATTACAAGCTTTGTCTGTGCACACATCTCACCTGCAATTTTCCCCTGATTACGGGAAAGGGATGTTGCGCCCTGACCCTGCTTTTGTACCCAAGGTTAGTGTGTCATCTTATAGTTGCCTCACTTTAGGGCTGCTTGCTTTTCATCCCCTGCCTTTTGCCCAGGAGTGCTATAGGTGGATTAATACACTTTGTCCTGTTTGGGCCTAATGGGCCTATTTGGACAGACCTAAGAGGTTTGGGGGGAGTAACCAGCTCTTTGTGTCTTGGGCACCTTCTCACAGAAAAAAGGCTCCATCTTGCCAGCATCTGTCACACTGGGTAGTGGAGGCAATCATTTTGGCATACGAATGTAGGGGGATACAGCCTCCAGAGGTTCTTCAGTCTCATTCCACTCGAGGAATGGCCACTTCATGGGCCCTGTTCAGGGGCATTTCTGTGAAGGATACCTGTGCTGCTGCTAGTTGTTAATTGGTTTTACTGCCTGGATGTGACAGCGCCCTCATTGGCGCACTGAGTCCTGAGCATTGGTTCATCATAATTGCGTGCTACCCCATGGGGAGGGTTTGTGGTATCGACCTTTTGGGTTGAGGTATTGCGTGCTTCGGAGCATGCAGTCTGGGAGTAGGCTATATCTCCCATAGTGAGATACCAAGCGAAGTTTGAAAGAGAACATTTGGTTACTAGGGTAAACCCGGTTCTCTGAAAACTGAGTGAGGTATCTCACAGCACTGCCCTGCTTGCACATGTGGGGCACGTGGAAGAAATATGCGCTGCAATGCAGTGTGGGAGGCTGCAAGCGGTTATAAAGGGGGAAGGGCTGGATCATACAGCTCAGATGATTGGTTTGTCCTCTGACATGGTGGTACCGGAGCTTCCGTGATTGGTCACACCAGAGGGCGCATCCCATAGTGAGATACCTCACTCAATTTCCAGAGAACTGGGGTTACCCAGGTAACCAGATGTTTACTGTAGTTTACTGTAGTTTATTGTAGTTTAGTGTTAGATCTTTTGAGCTGCTGTGTGAACAGGTGGTTTTTATCAGACAGTAGAAGATGTGACTTTGGCAGAGAAGAGTCTAATCCATATCAGAGACCACAGAGACAGAGGACATGTTCAGACCCGGTATTAACATGAGTGAAGTGATCCAATCACCAGTTTACAGCTTTAAGTTCAGGTGTGAACGGACCCAGGACACATTCAGGATGCATTTGAGATACGATCACACAGACAACATTCGGAGGCCACATTCTTTTAGCAGTGTGAACACAAATGGGTCCTGGCTACACTGAACGACTGCCTCCTCTGCTGACATCCTCTTATACAGGCTGATTGGTCCCAACACAATTTCATAATAAACTGTTTCTAATGGATAAAAAACTCTACTTCATTGTAGAGCTGTGAACAGAGAAATGGTCCACTCAGCCCCTCTGTAACACTCTCTCACTTGCTCTCTCTCACTGACACACACTCACACACAAACACAGAAGCGCATGGACAACAGACCCGTCTGTCTGCTAAAAATAACACTACATACCTGTTTATTTGCATATGAAGCAGGAAGTGAGATCTGACCAGAGGTGGTCACTGAAACCCATTTTAAATCAGGTTAATACCAGGTCTGAACAAGGCCTTTGTCTCCTGTTGAAAAGAACATTTCAAGGAGAGAGAGGGGGAGGAGTCACAGGCTACTCACATGACCCTAAACCACTCCCCAGATATGGTCACTGGTCATTAAGGGTTCTGTAAACCATCGTCACTGCCACTAGATTTTACAGTAGACCATCATCATCTCATCTTCCGTTAGATTTGCATAAAATAAAAATTTGTCTTTGACAACCCGCCAACACAGTAAAGACATAAATATATAAAATACACAAAAATACATAAACAAGATGTTACACAACATTGTTTAACTTATAAATCCAGTTTGACCTCAGTACATGTTGTGTAGTTTTTTTGAACATCAGGTTTGTGTTCATCGTTATCATCAAGTTTAAAGAGTCTGCTGACAGACGTTCAGATCAAACATCCACAGTCTAAGGGGTCTGTGACACACAGTCGGCATGCTGAAAACCAGAGACCTGTCCTGTAAGACCCTGTCTGGTGGTCTACAGCTGTAGCTCCAGGTATAACAGGATATGAGACTTTCCTTAGGGTTGATGATGAACTAGGTTCTCACCTGTCACCTGTGTCCCCTGTCCCTCAGGTCTGAATAAGGGTGGAGTCTTAGCAGGAGTGATCGGTGCCCGCAAACCCCACTATGACATCTGGGGCAACACTGTGAACGTGGCCAGTCGCATGGAGTCCACAGGGGTGATGGGAAACATCCAGGTACAGCACTGGGTTTAGTGGGAGTCTCTGGATCACTCACACTGTTTCCAGGTTCAATCCAGGTTTAATCCAGGTTCAATCCAGGTCGAATCCAGGTTCAATCCAGGTCTGATCCAGGTCTAATCCAGGTTTAATCCAGACTCTTTTTGTCTGTGTGTTTTCACATGATGATGAAAGAAGCTTCAACACATTAATTCTGAAGTGGGTGAAACAAATTCAGGAAATATATGTCAGTTCACTGGCAGAAAAATACCATTTTGCATTATAAGAAGCTATTTATTTATAAATTTTGTTAATGCTACATAGAAGTTTGATGCTGAACTCAGAACATTTCTTCTACACCTGTGAGTAAACAGCTGCTAATGCTAACATTAGCTATGTAGCAGTAGCTGAACTTACAAACAGCTCCTTTAAATGACAAAAGTAAATAAATCTATGTATGTATGTATGTAAATCATCCACAGGCAGTGGTGAGACAAGATGAGAAGATTTGTTTTGTGACTCCAGTGAAACTAACGGTCTTAATCTACAGAGACAGTGTCTCTGAACAGCTGCAGTGATAACAACAGGGTTAATGTGAGGAGTCAGACAAACTCAAAGTCATCTCCAGCCTCTGTCTGTGCACTGGTTTGGTGATGGTTTGGTTTTCCTAATAAAGTGAGCAGTAAAGAGAGGACAGCTGATCAGTCAGGGGCTTTCCACACAATTAAAAATTCAGCCGCAGATCTAGGTCTTTATGTTTAGTTTGATATGAACGAGAACATTTACTGTGTGTGTGCGCGTGTGTGCGTGTGTGCGTGTGTGTGTGTGCGCGTGTGTGGCCCCCAGGTGGTGGAGGACTGCTACAACATCCTGAAGGAGTACGGTTTCCGGTTTGTGAGGCGGGGGCCGATCTTTGTGAAGGGGAAGGGGGAGCTGCTCACCTACTTCCTGAAGGGCAGAGACAAACAAGGCTCCTTCATCAACGGCTCCTCCGTCACTCTGCCCCACCAGGTGGTCGACAGCTAGAAGCCACACCCACACACACTGCCCACCTGTGTGACCACTGCGGGGGGGGGGGGCAGAGGACTGAACCTGACCCTGACCCTGACCTGAGCTTCACACAATGTTTACAGTTCAAACCACGCACCACTGACACACACACACGCACCACTAACACACACACACACCTATGACAACAACACACACACGTGCTCATGTGAATGGACAGATAGGAGAGCCAGTAGAGTGTCATGTTTGAACCAAGAATTCTGAGAAAAGAAAAATCTGAATTACCTGAAAAGAGATGACGATAAAGACAGAAGCTCCACACGTCAATAAAGTCAATTAAACAGAAATAATTAGACTGTGTGAAGTAACAAGCATCACACCGTCCAGTCTGTGATGACACCTGAGAAAAATATATAAGAAACACCTCTGTAAAGAAATCCTGGATTTACACTAAACGAATCACCTGTTAATGGACCTTACATGTTTTAATTAAAACTATCCTGCTCATTAACAGACTTATCAAACTCATAACTCACTAATTAGAGTGATTTTAATTTGAAACTGAATGTGATTAAACAGGAGTTTCATTAGTAACTGGAGGATGGAGCATGTGTTCACGTTCTCCTGATGTGAAACTGAGTGTTCTCCTGTGAGGCAGTTAGTTTTTTCATAAAATCATAAAAGCAGATCAATTTTTTTCTTTTTTGTGTCAGAATTAAAAAAAACAAGAAAAAACAAGAACATCACAGTGGGAGAAACGCTTCAATTCTGGTGTTTGTAAATTCATTTTTCTGTTGAATTGAAAATGAAGAAAGGTAGTCAGGTGGAAGGAAGTAAAGGTAAATATTTCAAAATAAAAGCCAAGAGGATAGAATGGGCATTTCTAAAGTGTAACATTACGGAAGCATAGACAGATAAAGATTTTTTACTTTGCTTAAGATGTAAAAAATATTTCATCAGAAGAGTGTGATATATTATTTACCGGCACAGTGTGAATTAACAGCCTAATTAATCACAATGTGAAATAAACTGTGTGGTTGTTTACAGTTGTTTACAGCAGAGGGCTCCACTGTTACCACATGATTGTGTTCACCCTGTCACCAAAGAAGTTCATATTCTGCTGCACGATCAAGCTAATGTTCACTTTTTATATCCGTCACTACAACTTTTATTTTCAGTCCTCAGCCAGACATCACATAGTTACGAATCAATCTGCCAAAGGTATTGATCATTATCACTATCTGCAGTAGCTTTAAGATGTTTATTTAATCATTAAGAGCAAAATAACCAGAACCACATTTAATGGCTTTTATTTTTGAAATATTTACCTGTACTTCCTACCACCTGACTACCTTTCTACATTCTTCAGTTCAACAAAGAAAACCTCTGATCCAAATGATGAGTCTTTGACCCAAACTAATTATAAACTCTTTAAACATTAACTTCAATTCAACGTTTCAACATTAGGATGATGAGTGATTTTAATGCGACAATGGGCTGATGACACACACACACACACACACACACACACACACACACACTCCCGCCCCCATCTCCTCAGCACATTAACACCATGTGTCTTTTAAATTCTGAACGTCCCCCGTTTACAGAAAACTTCCATGTTCTGAGTCTGAGGACTGATCTGAGTTCAGGTCTCTGACGTGGACCAATGAGAGACCAGAGTGTGATGTTGCAGAGACCTGCTGCCTGCTCCTAGCTGTGTGTAAGAGTGTGTGTACAGCCTGTCGTTCTCCTTGATCCTGATCTGGGGTCAGGTCAGATCTGTCTCTCTGCTCCTGGACCTGGTGCAGGACTCTGCACCATGTGATGATGTGTGAACCTGAAGGACAACAGGTGTCCAGACTGTCAGCTGTAGGAGACGGACACAGGACAGAGTTATTATTCACACTGATGGTGGACTGATGGAGGTCCCTGTCCCAGCTGGGATCCTCTACAGACAGAGACAGTCCACTACAGTCCAATGGTCCCCTCTCTGCTGTGAGAGGATCATACAGGTTGTTAAACCTGAGTTTTTGTCTGTAGCTGTGGTGATGAAGATGCTGGTGATAATGAGGAAGGTCCAGAGACACGAGCAATCAGACTGAACTGAGAGAGAAGAAGAAGAAGAGGAGGAGGAGGGAACCATCACAGTTTACAGACCCACTTCCTGTCCCTGCTGTGCAGCAGTGAGGGGTCATCACATCCGCTCACTTTCAAAATAAAGTGTATAAGTTCATGTGGATAAACCGTGGACTGATCCTCTGACTGCTCCTGTTTCTTCACCTGTTAGACTCATGTCAATGACATCACTGTGTCACATGACCTCAGAGATGAAGCAGTAAAGATGGACACTGTAATAATGAGTGTGGTGAATCAGAGGTAAAATGATGAGATTATTTATTTCATGATGTAAAACAACGACAGCAACGAAAAAAGTTCCTTTCAGTTCCTCCATGTTGTTTCCACCAGGTGTTCACATGTGACCTGCACCTGTACAGTGATGATGATGATGATGATGAGGCCTTTAAATTCACAACTGGGATTGATTAATATTTATTTAATCCACCTGCCTGTTGTTCACACACACCTGTCAGGTGAGTGAGGCAGCTGTGATCTGACAGTGATGTCATGTGATGATGGACAGGTGTCGTCCACTTTTAAAGAACTCCCTGTGAAGATGTACTGGATGTGACCTGCAGCTGTTTACCAGCTTCAGACAGAAGAGCCACAGTCAGGGTCAGGTGACCTCTTACCTGGTTGGGTCGACTGGAGCCAAACTGTACAGATGTTGTGCACACCTGGCTGAGACAGGTTCAGATGTGATGTTGACACCAGGTCTCACTCTCACCTGTGTCTCCTCGGTCTCTGCTGGACTCGCACAGCAGGGTTCTCCTCACTGATGTGCTCACAGGGGCAGCTGGCGATGGTGATGCTCTGTGCAGTCACAGGTACGCACTGACCCTCACACATCTGGGCAGGTGAAAGACCTGACGTCAGCTGAACTCACGTTCACTGACACACCCTCTCACGGCTCCAGCTTCAGGTCTCACCTGTGACTCAATCATCTTGGTCCCTCTACCCAAGGTGGAGGTCTGGTGGAAAGGTCAGAAGGTTCACTGGGACAGTGTCCAAACTAAAGACATGGGCCTAGTCGCATGACCTTTTGGACCAGTTACAGGTAAACAAGCAAACAAGAGCTATCAACAGGTCAGCCTGCGCACATGTAGGTCCTGAAGTCCCTCATGCAGGTCCTGATCACAGAGCTTCTTCTCAGTCATAGACCTGAGCTTTAGACATGACCCCGTACAGCTCTGAGGTGTGAGCTCTGACAGCAGTGGCGTTCAGGAGGACGAGCAGGAAGCAGCTGAAATGTGTGTGAGGTTTGGGGACAGTATTTTGGAGCCACTGCTCTGTCCTCTGCTGATTGTAAAGTCCATAGTGTCTCTGTAGAATGGGATGAAAGTGCAATAGTTTCCTCTACTACAAACCTGACGCTCTCCTCTCTGAAGGAAAGCTTCGATCATTCCTTCCCCTTTAATTCATATTTTTATAAAGTAATGTTTTGTTCTATTTAAAGAAAGGGAAAGAGGCCTGAGCGTGTCCTCGCTGTACATAAAGTTCAGACTGTGTTTATTGGTCAGATTTATTTATTGGAGATGACAGGGACATTGTCTTTTTTTCTTACACAGATGTGAAAGTGCCAATGATAAGAATGGCTTCGGGTGTAAAAGCCACTTCATGGACCACGGCTGTTTCCTCTCCTCTACTTTGTATTTTAAAAGGATCTCAGGCTTGGGAACAAATAGCACTTTGAATACTGTGTCAACTCTGTACATGATTCCAGGTTTTGGTCCCAAAAAAGGTTTTGAGCTAAGTTCCAACAGGAGAACACTGAGATACCGTCTGACGGGTGATGTAATCCTGTGTTTGTAGTTGTTACTGTTCAGATCCAGAGCTTTGACTCCTCTTCACAGTTGTGTGGATTGAATTAGACACTGTAGGTCTCCTCAGCTGATCTGAGCAGCTGATCCCAGTCCTGGTCTTTTAAGTTGAAGAATCTCTCAGTCAGTGTACCCTCTTTCATTTCAGTTGTTTGTCATCATAAGGTGAGTTGATTAAAGAAATCTGATAAAGACAAGCCTCAGTGTCATCTTTACTTCAAAGTCAGAGCTCCTCAGCTCTACAGCTCTGCACCACTCTGACCTGTAGGTGGCGCTGCAGCCTTTGACATGAAACTCGGTGAGTGTCTGCAATCAGTGTGACACATTTCCAAACTTTGACCACATGGTTCTATCATGGCAGAAGAAGTAGCTTAAAACTAGATTACAAATATATTTTAAATTTACAAATTGTACTTAACAGCATCTAATGTTTTTACTATTTCAACAAGTGCTAAATTGAAATACTGAAATGCTGTTAAAGCAAGTCAAGACGAGCCTGTATGCAGCCAATAAAAGTGATTTATGAAGTTTCCCCAAAACACTTTTTTTAAATTATTTTTTCCAGCTTTTTAGGCCTTTATCTATAGGTACAGTAAGAGAGAGACAGGAAAGTTGGGGAGAGACAGAAGGACATGCAGCAAAGGGCCTCGGGTCAGCCTCGAACCCCAGACTGCTGTGGTTAGGACTAAGCCATAATGGTACGTGCTCTACCCCCCCCCCCCCCCCCCCCCCCCAAACACTTTGTAAACTATGTAAAAAATACTCTGCGTGATTCATATTTTCATAAAAAGTTAAAAAAAAAAAAAAAAAAAAAATGAAATGGGGCTGAAGCACATCGACACTTTCTTGACTTTCTCATCGGGAAATTCTGGAGCCAGAAAGTTTTTGTTGGGTCTCAAACTATGGAGAAATTCATTGACATAATCGGAGACAAACTGTTCTAGTAATAAAATTAAAGAGGTTTCCTTTAAAATTCTGCATTGTTACATTTTTCTAATTTCTGTGAAGATGAAATTTGTCATTTATTTTATCAGTGTATTCATGCCAGATTATTTTGCGTGGATGTTGAGAACTTTATAAAGAAAGAAAACTGGATTGAATTGATCCAGTTTCAGGACAGAGACGTTTTCATGTAATTTGAGGGTGAAGACAAAGATTTTTTGTGCAGCTGATTGTATTGACTGGGATATTCCACGTTCATAAGAAGAAACGAACAGACTCCAAACTAAACTCTGGTCACTTTGAGCAGGAAGTGCTGCCCCTAACAATACAACTCTACTTTAAAAGGACTTAAGAATAAGAAGGCAATGAGAACAAACTGTTTTTGATAAATTTGTTTGACCAGTGATACTTTGATCTTACTTTATTTTATCAAGAGTTGTTGGGGGTGGGGGTAGTTCTGGATCAGGACCTCTGGGCAGGATGGTGGACTGGGTGCAGCCAGTTCGAAGCTCTGCCTGTCTGTCCTGATTTTACTTGAACTTCACTAACTCTCATTATTTGGTCTTTTTGAACTACTTTAAAGCCCCGCAGGACTCAAAAGATAAAATACTGAACAGAACTGCACCATGATAACAAACAGACCAATCAATATTGTTATATATTATATAATATTCTTATAAAAGAATATAATGTATTTTTTTCTAAATGAATAGTCAGCATCTTAAAGGAGTAAACACTTGCAGTTAAAGTCTGCTGCCCCCTAACGGTGACGCAGCCCGCACGGACCGACGTGAAGGAATTTCCGCTGACGTCACTGCGTATGTCCATAACAGGGTTGCAGCTGTCTGAGAGCAACAATAACAAGCTGTACCCAACAACTTCACCGCGGCTTTAACGGAACCTGACAGCACCGTAGACCGACTGAGCTCACAAAATGCGGCTGTCCAAGTAACTCCGGCCTCCGTCTCTTCGTCCTCCGAGCCGAAAACCGTGTTATCGTCGCTGCCACCGCCGCGTAACAAACACGGAGACTCGGCCGTAGGGGGAGCAGGGCAGTTCGGGGCTGCATCTGGGTCAGTGGGCCTGTCGGCGGCCGTACCGGTGGTGTTGTTTTCCCCGCAGTGTCCCGCTGCGCCCGTCGTTCGTTTGTGTACACGTCGTGTGACCCGTTTAACCCGCGGTAACATGCAGTCTAACGGGGCAGGACAGGACCGGGATCCAGAGCTGTCCTGTCGAAACGGTGCTCAGAACGGTGAGTCGTCCTCCACCGGGGCAGCTCACTCCAACGGACTAGTGTCAGTCACCAACAATGGAAACACTGTCAGCAACAACAACGGAGTGTCAGCGCAGCCTGCGCCCAACAACAGCAGCGGCTCGGCGGATGTGAAGAAGAAGAAGCGCCTGTCTCAGTCGGAGGAGGATGTCATCAGGCTGATAGGACAACACCTACACGACCTCGGTCTCAAGTAAGTCGGCCGGTTAAAGCACCGTGTCCTCGGCAGCTGTCAGATGGTGTGTCACACTCATCCGTCCTGCAGCCGGGACACTCACCATGACCTCTGGACAGGGAGGAAAACAACCCAGCCCCGTGCTTCATGTTTAAGTGTCGGGGGTCTGTAGGCCTCGTAGTGGATCAGACTGTCCCGGACTGACAGGGGTGAACTTTAAAGTGGTTTTCTTTCTGTCACACATCTGCAGCGCTGTGGTGGAGGAAGCGGTCAGTCCAGGTTCAACATTAAGACACAATCCTCAAGTCTGAAAAACGCTTGATTTTTAAAGGGAGTTCGTTATGGGCTGATCAGTGACTGACACTGGGAGAGGACGAACTGTTTACATGTGGAGGGGAAACCATGTGACCCACATTCATGTTGTTGTAGTCATGCAGTAAACTGTGACGTAATGAACCCATAAAGGGGGGAAACTGAAGAATGTTTTTACACCAGTTAATATTTTCACATATTTATTTATTTATTTATGGTACAATTAAATAATTAACTGTTTGGTCTATAATGTGTCACACCAACAGCCCAAAGATAATGTTCAACATATTAAACATATAAAAAAAACCATTGTATATAAAAGATCTTGTTAATTACTTTTTTGTGGATTGAATATAGAATTAATTGACTAATAATTTCAGCAGTGAAAAGCATCATTCATATCTGCTCATAGACAGTAGCAACAGAATCAAACCTGTGGCTTAGTCCACTCTGTGCGTACTGTCACACAGTTACATGATGCATGTTAAAACCAGGTGCTGAGTAACTGATCACATCACACACATCACTGATCACATTGTGATTATTTTGGCAGATATCATGATGTGGGTCACAATTTCAGTGCGAATAATTGAAAAATTAAAAATGATGATCAAGTGATTTTTGTTGGTGCCTGTACTAAACAAGCACATCTGGAGAATATTATTCGTAGGTCGACTTATGGTCTTATGTTGTGATACATTTTACCTCTATCAATAAAATGCAGCTCCTGTGATTTTGATGTGATTTAGATTATATTTTGATTAATTGTGCAGCCCTTACTGATATGACTTGATTGTGTCCACAGTCAGACGGTGGACCTCCTGATGCAGGAGTCCGGCTGCAGGCTGGAGCACCCCTCTGCCACCAAGTTCCGCAACCACGTCATGGAAGGAGAGTGGGACAAGGTGCAGCTGAGTTATCTGTGATGCATATCCATACTCTTAACATATAGATGACAGTAATCTGTGCACTGTATCGTTGACTGTATCATGATCTGATTAATATGGATGTATTTTACTAAAAAAAATAGATTCTTTGCTGGTCAACCTAATCCAGTAAACCTGACCTCACTCTCCTTCTCCCTCTCTCCACAGGCTGAGAGTGACCTGAATGAGCTGAAGGCTTTGATGCATTCTACAAGTGCTATAGTGGTAAGTGACAAGTCCAGCAGTCCTCAGACCACCACAGACTGTTCTGTCTCTGTTGCTGTGTCGTCTCATCATGTGAATACAGAGACAAAGTGAGAGAAACCAGCTGTAGTAAAAGAGGGAACCCATCAGCTGTAACCTGACTTAAATCCTGACCTCAGCAGTGAGAACATGGAGCATGCTAAGACTGTGCACATCCTGGTTCTGGAGCTCAGTGGTCTGAGACTCACACTGCCTCAGGTTCATTCTGCCTGTGCTGCCTGGACCAGAACAGAGAGGCTTCTCTCAGTGTGTCTGACACTCAGCTGTGGTAACAGTAACCTTTCTAACATCCAAGGTTTAGAACTGGACTTTAGCTGAGGGGTCTTCTTCAGTAGAGACCTGTTGTCCACGCTGCCTGGTTATAATCCAGCCCTGGTGTTAGGTGAACGTACAGCAACATATAAAACAAATGCTGTGAAATGTGAGAGGTGACCCACTTCAGTCTCTGTCAGTGAAGATGGTCCTGTGTGTGACTGACAGTCCATCATCTTCAGTAGGGACTGGTTCTAGTGTGAGGACCAGGCTCTACCCTCAGGCTTACAGACTGTTGGACCGTCTCCAATAATAGACAGAATAAACTCACTTCAGTGTGTTGGTAAAGAAGAGTTTGAGTTTGATGTGGCCTGATGACATGATGACCACTGTCCTCTTTTGCCCCCCTCCACAGAGGATGAAGTTCCTCCTGCTGCAGCAGAAGTACCTGGAGTACCTGGAGGACGGGAAGGTCCTGGAGGCCCTGCAGGTCCTCAGAGCTGAGCTCACCCCGCTGAAGTACAACACGGAGCGGATCCACATCCTGAGCGGGTAAGTCCACCAGCTGACAGGGGTCAGACTGGAGAACTGATCAGTGTGTCCAACACTTCTCCATCTCATCAAGCTTCCACTTTGACACACACACACACACACACACACACACACACACACACAGGACCTTTTACATGTTTATGTCTTTTACTCTGTTTAGTGAAACATAATCTCCACATCTGCATTATCAATAATGATCAATGAGGATGGGTCAATAGTATCAATAATGATTGATCAGGGTGGGATAGAAGTGCAGCTTCTGTAAAACTGTTTCTAATGCTCCTCGGCCAGGTGGAGACAGTTTGTCCTCCTGCTGAAGACGGAGACAGCTGGACAGCAGGAACAGAGGCTTCAGTAGTGTTGACATTGCCGTCTTTAGATAGAGACCTCATAGCTGACCCCCCTGCACCACACAGCAGAGACCACTGTGTCAGTGCATCCACACAAGGTCCAGCAGAACACAGACTGATCCTGAGTCAGGCTGCAGCACAGGGACACCAGGGGCTACAAGGTCATCTGACCCCACTGTGTGACAGAGCTTCAGTGTCCTGAGCCTGAAGACATGTCTCAGTCACTCTGTTAAACATCTCACTGCTGTGTGGTGCAGGGGACGGCAGCATCATGTCAACACTACTGAAGCCTCTGTTCCTGCTGTTGGTCCAGGACTGAAAATCTAACTTCACTGTCCTGCTTGTTTCTGATGTGGAGAACAGGTCAATACGCTGACAGGGCCAGGTGTGTGTGACTGTGTCTGACCGTAGCTGAGAAGTGTCTCTGTGTGTTGAAGGTACCTGATGTGCAGTCATGCAGAGGACCTACGAGCCAAAGCTGAGTGGGAAGGGAAAGGAATGGCATCCCGAACAAAGCTGCTGGACAAGCTGCAGAGTGAGTGCAGTCTGACTCACACACAGTCCTGCTGTGTACTGTATGTCTGTACGTTGACCTGTGATCACTCACAGCAGAGGGTCAGACTCATGTACAGTGCAGCTGCCTCCTACAGGACTTTAACAGCTGTTTCCTGTGCAGATGAGAGTAATGTACAGAGTTACATCACACTCTGTGCAAATAAGAACATTCTATATTATTTAGTATTTAGTAGTTTAATCTTGGTCATGGTGATCCTAGAATATAACATTGTATTGATAATATAATGTATCATAAAGACCTTTAGCTAATATTACATTTACAAAACTTCACTCATTCTTTAAAGGTCCACACAGTCTAAAGGTAGATGTCCATGTGTTTTTTGATTATAAAGCAGGTCAGGTTCTATATTAATACTGTGAAAGTATCAAGTCCACAGAGAAATGCACACAACCTGTATTTAGAAACTGAGCCTTAAAACCAGCCGTCAGGACTTCTGTAACTTTGTGATGTCACAACAAAGCAGTCATTGCCCTCAGGGATTCCCCAAGCCCCGCCCATCTGGACCCGCAATACAACCTTGCAAGATTTGGTTTCTCTGAGTCGCCAGAGAGGAGATGTAAAATACTGAGATGATCTTAAAACCACAAATATATATTCTGATGGATATCAACACTTTAAATAAAACAAAGAAGAAGAGTAAAATATGGACCTTTAACAAATGAATTTAAACTTTCCTCACTAGTTGTTCAGTACTGTCTCCTGGTCTTGGCTCAGTATTGACACCATGAAACACAGACTGGAAACACTCAGCTTGTTGTGCATGTACAAAGTTTCCACAACTGACTGAAGACTCGCACATATAAACTTCTCTGTGGACCTGCAAAGGAGGAGGGTAACTGTAGGTCAGAGGCTGGCAGTGGAGCCAACACACACACACGGCGTTCTGCAGATCAGCAAGTTGATTTGTTGATTCAACTCCTGTCAGGAGGCAGGCTCACAATGGACAGAACAAACCTAAACCTTCCACATACAAGTATAAAAAAAATAGACACACACACACACACACACACACACACATGTTCACCTGCATTACGCCTGGAGAGGAGAACAGTGACTCTGAGAGGCTGTGGTTGATTCATGATGATCCTAGTGACAGATGTGCTGAATATTACACATTAGTATGTTCTAATAAAGCTGTGCATTATGATCTGAACTTGTGTGTGTGTGTGTATGTGCGTGTGTGTGCACAGCCTACCTGCCTCCCTCAGTGATGCTGCCCCCTCGCCGCCTGCAGACTCTGCTGAAGCAGGCGGTGGAGCTGCAGAGAGAGCGCTGCCTCTACCACAACACCAAGCTGGACAGTGGACTGGACTCTGTGTCCCTGCTCCTGGACCACGCCTGCAGCAGGTACAGACCCACACACAGAGGACTGCCCTCTGCTTTGAAATAAATCTCCTTTTGTATATAGAACCAGTTCAGATCAGGGTTTTCCTGTTTCTAATGAGTGAAGTACAGAGTTCTGCACTGGGTCCCGTACCTGCAGGTACTGTGAATTTTATATTGATACACGTGCACAGAGAATGAAGTAAATGTTAAGACAAAAAGTAACGAAAAGAAAAGAGAAGGAAATTAAAATGATGAATTAACACAGGACATATACACATCCATACACAGCAGATATTTATACACACAGACATACATATAAACAGACACTTCATTTAAAACTGAAGATAATAATGCACACAACTGTTTTAACAGCTTCAAACTGACAAAATTATTGTGTGTGTGTGTGTGTGTGTGTGTTCCTTAACTGTAGGAAACAGTTCCCCTGCTACACTCAGCAGATTCTCACTGAACACTGCAACGAAGTCTGGTTCTGCAAGTTCTCCAACAACGGCACCAAACTGGCAACCGGGTCCAAAGACACCACAGTGATCGTGTGGCACGTCGACATGGTAATCAGTCTGCTCCTCATCAGCTCCACCTCACAGCTGAAGTAACTGGATTCATGACTGTGTGTCTGTGGCTCCACAGGAAACCCAGCAGCTGAAGCTGATGAAGACTCTGGAGGGTCACGCTTACGGAGTTTCATACCTGGCTTGGAGCCCTGATGATGCCTACCTGATAGCCTGTGGTCCTGATGACTGTTCTGAGCTGTGGCTGTGGAACATACAGGTACAGCACCTGACAGAGGTGCACGTCAGCTGGTCACTGGGTTCCCTCAGGTCTGACTGAACGGTGGTTGTTGTACATCAACGTTCACCGGTCTCGGACATTAGTTAATTGTTAGTGAACTGAAGGTGAACATTGCATATAACACAAATATTGTGACATCACTAGACACTGACATGATGATTTGATGATGTCATCAACAGTATCATAGTTGATAGTTAGAAACAGTGAGACTCTTAAAGGACAAGTTCACATTTGCTCTGTCTTTCATACATTAAAAGATTTTATGTCTCCATGGCAATGGTCAGAGCTGGAGGAGGTATTATGTTCCCAGGTCATCCCACTCTCATGAACAACGCTATATCTCAGTAACGCCTCACCTTTCAACATCTTCAGATATGATACAAATGACCAATGGACTCAAGGATGAACTGATATGATTTTGGTGGTCAAAGGTTAAAGGTCGAGGTCACTGTCACCGCACAAAACATGTTCTTGGCCGTAACTCATTAATTCAGTCACTAATTATGACACAATTCAGCACATATGTCTAACAGGCGAAAATGAAGTGATGACCTTAAATATCTAAAAGGTCAAAGGTCAACTTCATTATCATGTTCTGATCATTACTGAACGCTGGAGCTGTAACCATATTTCCTGTAACCTGATTGGTTGGTGGAGGAAACAGCCAGGAGCAGGTGATTCTGGTTGGTCACCCTGCTCTTCATAGTGGCTGTGGACAGATGCCCACTGAGTGACTGCTGTGTGACAGACGGAGGATTTCAGCTGAAGTGAATGTGAGGTGGTCACATCGGGTGGATCTCCTCCAGTCTACTGGAGACAGTAATCTGTGGGTTTTTACCTGCACACGACTCATTAAACTTAAACCTGAAGCTGCAATAACCCAAAAATCTAAATATTGATCAATGCAGTTTTAAGCTCAGTGTGTTTCTTCCTGCTGCTGCTCCAGTCCCCTCCAATTCTGCAGGAGGACAGTATTAAGAGAGAGTGTTTTCAGGTGATGAGAGGGTCACATGACAAACCTCATCATCAGTGTGTTGCAGAGTGTGTGGTGTCTGATCTGTGTGTCTCCTCCTCTGCTGTGCAGACGGGGGAGTTACGGACTAAGATGAGTCAGTCTCATGAGGACAGCCTGACCAGCGTGGCCTGGAACCCAGATGGTAAACGCTTCGTCACTGGAGGCCAGAGAGGCCAGTTCTACCAATGTGTGAGTATCTGTCCCAGCACATGCACACTCATGGTGTCAGAGCGTCACACACTGGACTCATTTAACAGAGCTGTTAAATGAGTGTGTGAAGCAGCCGGTCCAGATCTCAGTCTGATACTGACTCTGAGAACACATGAACGGGTCTTCTGTTGAGATGATGTTTGTTCACTGGACCAATGGTTCCCAAACTCTCTGACATCAGGGACCTAAACTGACACAAGTCAGACCACAGAGCTGTCTGATCAGATTCAGGCTTTTAGGTGTTTTATTACAGAAAGTGTTCAAACCCACAACAGTCCAACAGTGTGTCACTGTGAGATACAGTAAAAATAAATGACTGTCGTTCAGATACAGAAGGACTTGGTCTCTGCAGCAGTCTGGTGTAGATCCTAATACTGAATTAATGTTTTTTCCTCCTGACTCCCAGGACCTGGACGGAAACCTGCTGGACTCGTGGGAAGGGGTCCGGGTGCAGTGCCTGTGGTGTCTGAGTGACGGCCGGACCGTCCTCGCATCCGACACCCACCAACGTATCCGAGGATACAACTTTGAGGACCTGACGGACAGAAACATGTAGGTCACACCCTGAGAAACCTGCTCTTTAATGAGACCTGGTGTCTGATCAGTCAGGGGTCAGGTGGAACTGAGAAGGAAGGAGGCAGAGCGGAGACTGAGCGCATAACCAAGACCAGATCGGAGAATGAACCATTTCACAGACGTCTGAAGAGAAGCTCTTTGGCTCACAGTCAGTTTCTGTGCCCAGTGTAGTGGGAACTCAGGTTTCACTGGTCAGAGCCTGAAACTGGTTCCTCCTTCCTCCTGTACTGAATCCAGGATCGGTTTTGAATTGAGAACTGATCCTGAATCTAATCGTGATCCAAGACTCAGAGTTAGATTAAATCCTGAGATTCCCAAAGATCCCGAACATCTTACTGCACGCAACTGTCCATGTCACACCTGCTGTTTGGTTATTTGTGTGTGAAGTTTAGACAACACTGAAGCTGCTGTTGTGGAGTTGAACATTTTTATTGGTCCGTTTTGATTGGTCGGTGTTGAGTCTATCTCAGTGAACCTGGAGGGAAATTCTTCAGATTCAGCTCAAACATTCACTCAGACTCAAGGTTAGAATTTTAATGGTCAGAGGTCAAAGGACAGCTTCATTGTGACATCATAATGTTCTGATATGGATGTAAACTGGAAGCTGACTGGCTGGTGGAACTGGTGCGGCTGTGAGGTGGTGATTCTGCTTCCTCCAGTCCTGGACCCGGGGCCTCTGTGTGTGTTTGTTGTGTTGTGGATGATGTTGTGTGTTGTGTTGTTGCAGAGTGCAGGAGGACCATCCCATCATGTCGTTCACCGTGTCCAAAAATGGGAGGTTAGCTCTGCTGAACGTTGCGACCCAGGTGAGCAGCTGCTCCACTTTCTGAATCTGAACCAGTTTCTACAGAGACCTGTGTCTCAGTGAATCCTGTGCTCTGTAGGGAGTGCACCTGTGGGACCTGCAGGACCGCGTGCTGGTCAGGAAGTACCAGGGGGTCACCCAGGGCTTCTACACCATCCACTCCTGCCTCGGAGGCCACAATGAAGACTTCATCGCCAGCGGCAGCGAAGGTGAGACCTTCAGTACGATCCTGATGTTTCCATGATGACTCTGATCCAGATGTTGCTTCTACTGTTGTGATGATGTTTTATTAAATCCTGATGAGTCAGTTCAGAGTTAATGTGTCCCCACATTAAGTGTGAGAGAGAGAGGGGGCTTACTGGTCACACCTGCAGTCTGAGACCTGGTCCACATCATGAGTAAACAGGCTGTCATTGGTCCTTTAAGTCTAATCCGGTCCCTGTTTCCTGACAGACCACAAAGTTTACATCTGGCACCGGCGCAGCGAGCTGCCCATCGCAGAGCTGACCGGTCACACCCGCACGGTCAACTGTGTGAGCTGGAACCCCGTCCTGCCCGGACTGCTGGCCAGCGCCTCAGACGACGGAACTGTCCGGATCTGGGGACCCGCCCCCTTCCTGGATGTCCAGGATGCAGAGGGGCTTAATGGTACGAGCATGAACAGCAGTGTACATGGTTGTTGGTGCAGCTCAATGATGGAATCAGTTCACTGCTGTCATCTCTGAGCCACTGCTGTCAGGACGCACAACACTACACACACTACACACACAACATACATGACACACACAATACACACAAAACAAACACTACACACAGGACACGCACTTCACACACTTCACACACTTCACACACTTCACACACTTCACACACTTCACACACGACACACACTTCACACGCTACACACAGGACACGCATGACACACTTGACACACACACTACACACACTTCACACACCACACGCATGAGCCCATGTAATGTAATGGTGGTGTTGGTGGAGTTCAGTCATGAGTGTACAGACCACAGAGGAGAGGCCCAGCCCTGTGGAGAGTCAGTGCTGAGCCTGAAGGTGGAGGAGCAGTGGGGTTCATTTTAACTGTTTGCAGGTGTTGGTGAGGTCAGCTCATTGACTTGTATGTCAGGTGGAGCTGTAAAAAGCATCCTGACACGGCTCCCTGATGTTCCTCAGCTCAGTGTACAGGGCTGCAGCGATGGTGTCTGTTTGCGGGAAGTTGGAGGGAAGATGACTTTAATGAGATGTGAGACTTTCAAAACATTTTATGAACTAATGTAAGTGTGACCTGTCTCCTTCTGTCTCCTTCCTGTCCCAGAATGCTGCAGCATGGACAGCTGATGATCTGCTGGACCTCTGAACCTGAGGAGCATTAAGACTCTGTAGACACTTGAATGGATGAAGCGGGGAAAGCTTTGGTGATTGGACAGCTGCTTCTTGGAGGCGGGGCCGGCAGGGCTCCGTGTCAGGATGTCACAACACATGTGATGATGTCAGACTCAGTCACATGACTGAGAGCAGAGCCGGCCGATGAAGCTGGGCTCCAGGACCTCCAATATCTGACTCACCTCCTCCTCCTGTCTGGACCCGTTCCCTCAGCACCATCCAGGACCACCCACTTCCTCTTATTTATTATCTGCTACATTATTTATTCATGAGTAGTTCACTGACTAGTGCTCGGCTGTGGTGGTGCAGCGGTGGGTGTAGTTTTCTTCAGTCTCAGTCTCTGGTTCCCTCCGTCTCCTTCTGAGGAGATTTTAGCTGCAGGGACATCTGATGCTGTCACACTTGAAGAAGAGGATGTGTTCATTTTAAAATCTGTTATCTTGTCTTTTTAATGCGCCACATGTTGTTTCCCCTCAGCTTTCCTGTGCAGAGCCAGAGGAAGAACAGTGTTGATGAGCATGTTGCACAGGACGATGTGTTTGATGGTAACTTGTGTTTTACACTTGCAGTATATCTATTAAATGTGTTGAGTGGCTGCTGCTGAGGGTACACAGCAGCTGATGTGTCAGCTGTCAGCTCTCCGTCCTGCTGTCAGTGTGGACTCCCTCCTCACTCTGCTTCTGTCGCAGCCTCAGCATCTTCACAGGAATCTCTCTTCCTTTGCTTCAGTTGTTACATGTTTAAGTTTCATTTATTATCACTGTGTTTGTTTTTTTTAATTTCCTTCATGTGGAGCTGTGACAGTGAAGGAGACGCTCCCTGATGCCCCCAAAACCTCAGCTCACATGTCATCTGCTTCAAAAGATGAGGCTGGAGTTCTGTTTCATATGGTGTGTGTGTGTGTGTGTGTGTGTGTGTGTGTGTGTGTGTGTGTGTGTGTGTGTGTGTGTGTGTGTGTGTGTGTGTGTGTGTGTGTGTGTGTGTGTGTGTGTGTGTGTTAGTCTGTCTCCCTCCTCTTTCTCAGCTCTGAAGACATTAATCTACAAATATATACATTGATTTTCATTGAGTCTCAGTAATTTACTGAAACAGCTGATCACTAGTTTTTATCAACAGGAGGAAACAGTGTCTTTGTTGGGAACCATTTTCAACGGCGGATTAATCCACATTTGGTGCTATAGTGAGTGTTTGGGGCAGTGGGACGGTGTGTGTGAGACTCAGGCAGGCTGTAGACACACACACACATACACAGTAAGTACTGGTTCATGATAAAGAAGTTCAGCCTCATCCTTTGAGTTCACAGTAACACACTGATGGAGTGAGGGTTTCACAGTGTGTCAGTGTGTGACACATTTGTACACAACTGTAACATAAAGTTATGATGAACTTGACAAAGTGTTTCAGAGTCAGGAGAACAGTCTTGCCTGATGTGATGTTCAGTGTGATTTGTGCTGTATAGTTGTATGTTATGGCATGTATTATGTGTGCCATGTTCCACTGGCGGACAGGATGAAGAGATGTCCAGGGTTCCCACACCTGGTTCTGTGAGGTGTCAGCAGCACCTCACTGTACCACTGTGGGATTGTAAAGCAGCACGTTCACCTTCACACCTGCTGACACAGAGCATCTGTTTAAAGCTCAGACAAAACCACGTCTGTTTGTTGTTGGGACGTTTTCACAAGCTTTTTTCAAAACCAGGATGACACCTGCAGGACGGTGAGGACTGTGGGAACCCTGTTCATCAGCCCAGGCACATCACAGCCATCACCAGCTTCAGCTCTGCCGTCACAGAACACACACAACACCAGATGTCACACACAGATGTGTTCCAGCTTCTTTCTGCGGTTTGTTCATTCTGAGTATTTCAGGCTTCTCTTCTTTTCTCGCTGTAAGAAGCCAAAGTAGAACTTTGTTTGCTTGCAGGCAGTTTTACATTTTAAATGTGTTACTACAAAAGTGATTGTACTGTTCTGTATTGTTCTGTAGGAGAAGTATTATGTATGCATATTTTAAATAAAGCATTCAGGGTTTTAAAATGGAATTCACTCTGAAATGTCCTTCACTTGACTGAACATGTGTATATACTGTAAGGTTATATACACATACAGTAATCAAAGTATTCAGACCCCTTTTTCACTAAAATTTTTAAAAACATTTTCAACTCGTCAGTATGGATGACTGAGTGTAGATCGAGGGGGAAAGTTAGTCTGACTCCAGAGCTGCAGGATCAAGTTCATGTGGCCAAAAACATCAGCTGCAGCTTTAAGATTAATGCAACAAGAGCAGAAAGTCTGAACCAGGATCAGAAGCACTAATGACTGAGCGCAGATCACATGACTGCACACGTCACTGCTGTGGTTGTACAGGCAGCACAGTTTTACTGCAGCTGCACAGGAGGAGCTGGATTAAAGGTGAGTAGCCTGTGATACTGTATGTTTATAAAATGAAGCCTGTTAAAATCTCTTGTAAAGCACATTGTAGACCGTCTAAAAGAGATGCATGATTCCAATCAACAGTAATCCATCATAAATAATTATCCATCCATCCATCTTCTGCTTATCTGAGGTCAGGTCGCAGAGGCAGCAGGCTGAGCAGGGTATTCCAGATGTCCAAGGCGTTCCCAGGCCAGGTAGGATGTGTAATCCCTTCAGCAAGTTCTGGATCTACCCCGGGGTCTCCTCCTAGTTGGACGTGGCGGGGAACCCCCAAAGGAGGCGTAATCAGATACCCAGACCACCTCAACTAGGTGTCACACAGTCGCATGGTGGCGACTCTCATGTCCTCCAACATAACGGTGCTCAGCCAGGGGCTTGTGAGTATCCCCACATCTGCCCAGCACTTGTCACCCTGGGCAACTCTGGGAAAGGAGAGTCCAGCCCCTCTCCAGTGCGTACAGGTGAGCCCAACTCCATCTAGTGCTACATCTCATAATTTATCACTGACTCAAAGCAGACAAAAATCAATTGATGTATAGCCTTTATATCTGAGATAAAACTCACATTTGTCAGGACCAGTTTCCTGTGCATGAATTTTTCCAACATCAGCTTTTCCTTGATGACGAGTCTTCATTTGTCACTGTTTCCTGGTCACATGGTGTCTTTTAAAGACACTCGAGTTTCTCTCATGTCAAGCTAAATCTTGAATTTGAAGTGTACATATTTATTTTACTCTACAGTGTTCTTGTGTGATGTGTTGCGTTACTGTGAAAATAACTGTGGTATTAAAAGCATTTCATACTAGCAGATCTCTGACTATTCAACATGTCATCTGAAACATCAAAACATCAAACATCATTCATCATTAACACACTGTGTCTCTGAATAGATTTAACTGTCAATAAAATGGACTCCGTGGGTTTATTTAACTGTTATGCATTTATTTGGTGCTACAACAGCACCAAATAAACTTGTAAATGTAATCATGTCAACTCATCAACAGTCACATCAATGAATTATCTGAGAAACTTTCTCTGGATATCAAACACATACAGGAGACTAATGACAATATTATTATCATTATGATGATAATTGGTGTTCCTGAGTTTTTTGAAGCTATTATAATTATTTTAAACCTAAACTGTGTCATGGGTTTAACTGCAGTGCTGGATGGAGGAAGATCTGAGGATGAATCAATACAGACACAATTTCAGCTGCTCTTCTAAACTAACAGTAAACACATTGTGGTCACTGATGTAAATGACACAGGTACAGAACATATGATTCACTGCTGCAGTTACCATGGAATCAAATGAGGACAAACAACTTGTCTTTCATGTTTATTTATGAAACTCCACATTTCCCTCCAGAAACAAACCGAACACTGCATAAGACATTATACTGTGGTGTCAATCAGACATGAACCCATTCACCAGTTCTCCCAGTTCACCAACACTGAAGAAAGAAGTGGCTCCAGAACAGCAGTGGAGCAGAGCAGGTATGAACGTCCTGACACAGAGCAGAGCAAAAACACACACCTGCTCTGATCCAGGGAACGTCACAGTTTAACACACAGAGAGGAGTAGGTCAGTAAACATCATCAGAGCAGGAGTCAAATCCAGAGTCACTCATACAGTACCCCCCACACAGACACACAAAATCACTTCTTTCAACAACCTGATTTATGGCAAGACACACAACCCCCCAGTTCAGAACAACAGGACTGATGTGTGTGTTTAGTGTGATTGTCCTTCACTCTGCCGGTGATGTGTGATGAATACACACACACAGACTAATATGGATCAAATGTGACTGTTTATGTATCAATCAGAGAGTGTGTGTGTGTGTGTGTGTGTGCAGGCTGAGCTGTGGTGGTTGATCAGTGATGGAGTGTGATGCTGGAGGTCAGGCAGCTCCTGTTTGCACAAAGACTCTCAGAGCAGGTTCAGTGAGGATCACGGGTGTCGTCACAATCACAGAGTTTTATCCTCACTTCAGTACAAACAACACAACACAAACAACACAAAGCTCTGGTGTCTGAACACTTTGTGTTAAACCAACTAAAATGCATTTAGCTGTAGTGAAGAGGGAGAGTGTGAGTTCAGACAGCAACAGCCTGGGAGGGGACAGAGTGACACACAACAGACGACATCATCAGCAGGTGACTGACCTGTGAGTGGTTGTGACCCAGCTGAACACCCGCAGCCTTATTCACACTGACTCAGTGTCTTCATCTAAACCTCCTCACTCTTCCTCTGAGGCTTCTTCTTCACTGGTTGTTGTGTTTGTTAAAGTTACTTGATCCTGTTTTAGATCTTATTTATTTTTATTCTGTCTTTATTGTTTCTGGACGGTGCTGTGCAGCTAAAAGTTACTTTATGTGGCTTTTCCTTTGATTTATCTGTGTCTGTGTGTGTGAGAGAGCAGACACGTCGTCAGGGTGTCTCTGATCTAATAAACATGCAGGTGTGTAACAAACACACCCATCAGCCATGTCCCTCCTCTGTGGATCTGATCCAGATTCTTCTAAACCAGAACACGTCTGATTACATTTAATGTGTGGAAAGAAAAGCTGACATGTGAACGGCCTCTTCATGAGCTCCAACACTCAAGCATCGCTGATGAGGAGACACATGAGACCCTCAGCAGGACAGATGGAGGTGGATCAGTCAGCAAACAGCTGAAACACCACGCCTCCACCTGAACAGGGTCATGTGATGCAGGAGCCAAACATGGAGCTACATGTGTCTCAGAGCTGAAGGCCTGAGCACAGCACAGCTGCTTCTGTCCTGTGGTGACACACCAGCAGCTGAACTCTGCATGGAGCCACAGCGCCACTTTTACCCCCCTCCCACAGGTGGGAAGGGGGGTAAAATAGGTCATACTGTGTTTTGAGATTTTAAGCAATACTTTTTCTCAGTTTAGCTTTGGTGACAGGGCCCCACCCTCTGTTTAGACAGAAAACTCTGATATTATCAATAGTGCTGTGCTTGGTAATATAAACCTCTTCACTGACTGTCTGTGTGTGTCTGTCTGTGTGTGTGTGTGCTGAAGGAGGCCCACCCTGTGGAGTTGTGTGTTACAGGAGCTGTGTAACTGCTGCTAATAATAAAAAACCGTGTGAGTCTCAGTGGAGTCTTGTCGTGATGGTACTGAAGAGTCAAACAGTAGAAACTCTGGGATTCTGACGACACAGATAACAGTGAACTGGACCACAGACTGAACGTGTTCTCTGGGCTGTTCTGACAGGTTTGGTGGACACAGGACTGGAGCAGGACCAGAGTGGGGAGCAGGGGGAGAGGGGGAACCCTGGAGTTTGGCAGCTGGGGTAAGAGAGCCTGCTAGGAGCTTCAGTCATTGATCAGAGCCAGGATCATGCTGCAGAAACAAGGTGGAGACACATGTTAATACAAACAGCCACCACCATCACACAGACAGTGAGCTGCTGCAAGCTGCTGACACTAAACACTGCTGCTCCCACCTGTACAGGTAAATGAAGAAGCAGAGCAGGTGGTAGCCCAGTTTAATCATGGCCTCCTTCATGTGGGACTTGAGCTGACCTCGGTTGTGGATCTCGGTGGGGTCAAACACGCCCATGTTTCCCATAGGGACCTTCACGTGCCTGCAGGGACAAGAAGAGGGTGAACCAACCCGGAGCCTCGCTGCTCCATGGGCCCTGTGCTCTTACCTGCAGTGGACCACAGGTGTGTGAGGTCAATAGTCTGCATCACTGCTGTTGACAGCCTGATCCACCCGGAGATAATACAAAAGTAACCACTGCAGTACAAACTGTACTAGAGCTGCAGAGTGTCACAACATTGTTGTGCGTTGTTATCACCATAAGTGTGTAAGTGTTGTGGTGCTACAGAGACGCCCCGGCCTACAAATCATATTCTCCAGACCTAAGCGAACGTGGTTTGGTACTAGCCCAGACAAAAATCAAACCATCATTTTAAAAAAGTTTCAGTGAATATGAAATGTAAAAACAAGCATTCCAACTGAAACCTCGATTCATATCACGATATCTGCCAAGATAATCGCAATATGATTTTTTATTTTTTGCATATCTCGCAGCCCTAGTTTGTACTGTCTCACACTCCTTAGTTTTAACTCTACAGAGGAGCCTGTTCTCTCAGTCACTGCAGGACGCAGCAGCAGCATAAACACACCTGTAAATGTTCCAGGCTGCTACAGGCAGGTTGAGGAGGAGGATGAACCAGTGCATGGAGACCAGCATCAGCATGGTGGAGAGACACTGGCCCACCATCTCTGGAATTACCCACTGAAACACAGCATGTCAAACACGCATGCATCACAATCAGGCATAACAGATGAGCTTCACTAATAAACTTCTCTCTATAGCATCTTTAACAATCACATATAAATCACTGACGACAAAGGAGGCCCCAGGATCCAGACTACATGACTTACTTTGTTCAGCTTGGAGCAGCAGGCTCGAGCGTTGATGTAGTCACATTCCAGGTCAGACAGGGTGATGATCTGAGCTGAGTCAAGGTGATACAGACACGTCAACATGACCTGATTCTACTGGATAGACTGATGACAGACACCTGCAGGACATTATCACTGCACAACAAACACTGGGTGGAGTTTGTTTGCCCACTGTAGTTCAGACAGGGACACAAACAACTACGGAGACTGAGCAGACCCAGCTGACAGTGACTGCCATGGAAAAATCCCATGCGGGTGTGGGCACTTTAGCTCAGCACGGGATTCATCACACGGACCTGATTACTACCTTTGTACTTTTGTTTATCGCCGCACAGAAAGTTAACACAGGTTTTACACCATGCCTGAAATAATAACAGGTGCTGTCTGTTTGGAGACGGTCTAAAGTTTTCCTTCTGTGTCGATAGACGCTGCTCGATGTGTGAGCAGCTCCAGGCCGAAGGTATGTGACGATCTCAGTGTTGTCAACGAGGTCATCGGTGAGGTTGTAAAAAACAAACACAGCTGCTGACTCACCGATCACCGTTAAACAGTCACATATTCGGCCGGACTTTCGGTCTCAGCGACGGAGGAGCGAGCTGGAGATGAGCCTGTATCTGACGCTGTGTCCGCGGTGGCTGAGACCTGACACCCAGCTTACAGTGATGTTTTCAGGTTGTAGTAACCACCTTGTCCCGCCGTTACCCCGCGGACAGAAGCCGGTTCATCTCAGTACACACCGGCCTCACCGACACCTGAGCAGGGCGGGTCACCGCTCGGCGAGTCCGCGTTAGCTGGAGCGCTCATAAATAAGTGGATCCGCTGTGGTGGGTGAGCTCGACCCCGCCACAAAACACCCGCCACTTGACACCCAGCAGAAAGGATACGAAGTACACCGAGAGGAAAATCAGTGCACAGCAGTCCACCAGCGACAGAATGAACACTGCCGCCTCCATCTTTCTTCTTCCGTCAATCACTCACTGCCGTTTCCGGCGGGCGCTCATCCTGCGCGCCGCGCTGACCGTGAGTGTACCGCGGTGCTGCCGCCCGGTGGCCGGGAGGGGAGCGGCCCCGCAGAGGGAACCCGCAGACTCTGTGAGTAGACCACACACACCTCATAACGTGACTTAGGACAAACTGAAGATATAAAACGAAAATGTGATATTTAGTAGTAACTGTAAACCAGTTATAGTCTACAAGTGTGTTGGAGAAGTTTATCAATGAGCAGTGGACTGACACGCTCTGTGGGCTGTGGGGAAATACATGTACGGTTGTCTTCTACAGGAAAAGAGAAAGATACTGTATCTATAAAGCTGGTTTGACTCTGACCCATGGCCTTTTGTATATATTTGTGTGGCCTATTACTTAATTAGGGCCTCAGCACCCAGTGTGCCAGGCACTCGTTTCCACTGACATTATTTAACAACAGACTAGCTTGCTCGTTGTAAAGCGCAATGGAGGGTTATTGCCTGAGGGAGCGTGGTTGTATTGATTTGCTTAATAGTAGTTTGATTTCACGACAGTGACGAACAATGTCCAGGCTTAGGACAAACACTGTGATAACCTGGTTGTCACCAGTGAAGGCAGGTCAGTGAGAAGTGCTGCTCCGCAGAGCTCTCAGTTTGTGCACATTCATGTGGTGGCTGTGAGAGGGAAGCTGAAGATGTGGGGGCAGGAGCTCAGGTATCTCGCAGAATTACAGCTAAGTTGTTGTGCACAACAGCAAATTTTTTGTTGAGGATTGATGCCATGGGCAGAATTTTAAAACTAACCCTAACCCTAAAAAAGAAATAGAAGTAGAAATGTTCTAAAAAGGGCACATTTCTAGTCATGGACCAAAAGGGCAGGTGCTTGAGCACCACCTGAACCCAACGGTCCCAGGCACTGAAAGTGCAAGGAATGTTGTTTTTACTGAGATCATTATTATTCTGCTGGAAAATGCATTTTTAAGGACATTTACATGCTTGAAAAGTCATGAAAACATCAAGCGTGGTTATGTGGCAAAGTTATGTAGCAAATGGGCAGGCACTGACAGCAGGCTCATAGTGCCCCCTAATGTAGAGCAAGTACCTTTGAGACGAAGGTGCTTGGATGTTACATGAAATTTGGTGGGATGATTGATCACATCATAAAGGGAATAATCCATATTTTTCAATTTTTATTTGCCAGACAGGAAGTCAGCAATTTTCAGCAGTTTCCTGTGACAATTTTCATTTTATGAACACATTTTTGAGGTGCAATGCTCAAAAACATTAAACTGTGCACACATTTTTACTAATGAGTAGTTTGTTTTGATATCACAATTGGGCAGGGGCGTGGCATGTTGGCTCTATAGCACCCCCTAGTTAGTAGTACCCCCTAGGTACTTGAAAAGACACGAAACTTTGCACATCCATCCCAAGTTTAACTCTGTAAATGGTATGGGCATTTGCCATGGGTGTGGCAAAATTTCTCGAGGTTGCCCCCTAGAAAATTTCAATAAAGCAGCCTGCGTTGCACCTAGATGTATGAAAATCGATAGGGATGTGTATAGTACAGTGGCCCTGAAGGGCAAAACAACATTTCAGAAAACAAAATAACATTTCACAAAAAAAATAACATTTCACAAACGAAACAATTCAGAAAACAAAACAACATTTCACCAAACAAAACAACAATTCAGAAAATGTGAAATGTTGTTTTGTTTTATCAATTGTTGTTTTGTTTTGTGAAATAGTCAGCTGGCATGGGTTTGTGGTGATGGCATTGGGGATCCCCCACCAGGCGAACAGAGAGGCAAGGAAGGCAGTGATCATCTGGGCTGTGACTGAACCTGTAGTGGCCACTTATGGACACTTGGAGTGGAGGTCATATACCACCATGAGGAAGCGCTGATGGTGTGGGACACCACAGAGCTCCTGACAGGTGTCCACTTGAATGTGCTCTCAAGCGGCGGCTGGCCACTGCAATGGCTGCAGTGGTGGAGGTGATGGAGGTCCAGTTTTCCCACTGATGAGTCAGGCTGTGCAGTCTTACCATGGACTCTATGTCCTGGTCAATGCCTGGCCAACACACAAGGCCCCTGCAGCACCTTCACTATGCCCAGATGAACTTTGTGAGCCAGGGGCAGGATGCATGCTCGCACAGAGTGGAGGCCTTGGGCCACACAGATGTCATTCCAGCACGAGAGCTCGTCTCTAACTTGGTGATAGGGCATCAATCCCTCCCAGATGAAAGTATGCAGTTGGGAGAAGAGGGGATCAGTCTCTAAGGTGAGCTGGAGATCTTGGAGGGAGACTGCAGGTCCAGGCCCAAGTCCAGTGTTAGACTCGAGAGAGCAAGCCTGCCACAGCATTCTCAAGGCCTGGGGTGTATCGTGGAGAGAAGCTGTATTGCTGGAGCCTCTCTGACCAGGGGTGGATTTGCAGTGGTTTGTGTCCTGACCCTGAGGTTGCTAGCAAGGCAGTGAGAGCCTGATGGTCAGTCCGCAGCATGAAGTGCCACCCGTAAAGGTACATGTGCCACCATTAATACACCCAAATTCATGTGTACACCTACATAAGCACTCGGGAGTCCATGCCCCTTTTTTAAGAGGTTGTGCAGTGGGGCTGTGGTTGATGAATAGTGGGGCAGAAGAAAGTGTAGGTAATAGGCAGTCATCCCCAGGAAAGAAGCCAGTAGGGTGGAACATGTGGGTTCGGGAAGGTGTCTCACATCCTCCACATTAGAATGAAGTGGCTGAGACCTTCAACCGTCAAGGGAAAACCCACAAAGTTGATAGAGGACACTGAAAAGCAGCACTTGTCCCCATTAGTGTGAGATTGTGGCAGGTGAGGACATTCAGCACCTTAGTCAGGCGCTCATCATGGATGCTTGCCATTGGGCCATGTCGTCCAGATAGATGACCACCAGATAGATGCCTGCTGATATGGTGGAGATTATTTTGTGGAAGCAGCTGGGGGCGGAGCTAAGGCCAAATGGCAATCTTCTGTAGTGAAAAACCCCAGTGTGTGTCATAAATGCTGTGAAGTCGTGGCTGCTTGAGTGCAGTGGAACCTGTAGACAAAGCAGGAGAAGGTCGAGTTTTGAGAGCACAGAGGAGGTGTGGAATTTGGCAGTCAGTTCCTCCACTGTGGGCAGTGGGTATTTGTCAGGGATCACAGCTTGATTCACTGACCTGAGATCAACATACAGCAACTTTTTCTTTGCCACCACCAGCTTTGAGATCCAGGGTGATGCATCTACATGCTCAATTATGCATGCATCCAGCGGCTTCTTCAGCTCAGCTGTCACATCCTCACACACAGTGAGGGGCAGGCGGCGCAGGGGTTGGATAAGTGGGCGCACCTCAGGGTTAAGGAAGGGCCGGTGGTTAAAGCCGTCAAGGCAGCCTAGGCCATTGAAAAGAGAGAGTCAGCACTGTTGCCATGATAAGCCCACAGTCAGGATGGCGCCACCAGCATTGTCAATTAGGGAGAAGTCACACAACAGGTCAAGGCGGGACACTTGGAAAGTGAGTGATGTGAGTGCCCTGGTTCTGTAGTGAACAGAGAAGGATATGGTTCCCACCATTATAATCTTTGAGTTGCCACAGACACAAAAATCCTCTGTGCCAGGCGCAACCTTCCATTGGGGAAAAAGCCTTTCAACTGTGGACATGTTCAGCAATGACTGTGAAGCTCCTGTATCCAGCAGCAGTGGCAGGCACACCCCATCCAGATTCAGTTCTTATTTTTTTTACAGTTGCAAATTTTATTTTTTCACTTTCAGATCACATTTTTTCAGTTTCAGACTTTTGGCCCTGATGTGGCATGGGGGGCGTGGCATTTGGCCTCAACTGAGAGGGGCGTGAAATCGTGAGTGACAGCATAACAAACACAACAAAGAAGGAGGAGGAGGGTGTTCCTCAAGTTCTTCTGTGAAAAGTATGACCCAGCACTTTCTATCCACCATTTTTACGTGACTGGCAGTGAAAAAACTGACAAAGCTCCGTTTAGCGAGCTGTTTTAGACCACACTTGGAACCAATCACAGTATAAGTGCAATAAACTATGCCAGATGGTGCAGTTAAACAGCCACGCTTTACGAAATGTCATTTCCCACTTCCACTTGCCACCGTGAAAGTAGCGTAGTGTCCGCTTGCAATGGCGTCCTCTTCGACCTTAGACTGTATATAAAATAAGGGGGGTGGGGGGGTGGTATATATATATATTTATATATATATATATATATATATATATATATATATTTAAACTGAAAAAAAAAACTTTTCCTACCCTTATTTTTAATTTGAATTCATTGTTGTATTTAGAGTTCAAGATCAAAACTTGAACTTTCAGTTTCAAATTGAAAATCTTCAATTACAACACTTTTGGCCCTGATTTGGCTCCATAGTTATGGTTAAGAATCCTTTAAATAGAATAAATAAATAACTGAACAACTGACAAAAAATACAATCATTCAATCAATATGACTGCAAGTAAATGATAAGCAACACACACATGCACACACACTCACTCTGTGCTAGTGTTAGGACAACTCGCATCGTACAATCTTCAACTGAAGACCTCTTAAATTATAACTGAAGCAGGAGTACAGGAGACCGAAGCTGAAGCACAGAGATTCTGAGGTAAGTTTACATTTGAACTGGACAGCCATGTCAGTTGACAAAACGTTAGCATTCGTGCTAGCTTTAGCTAACGTTAACGCGGCAGGCCAACGTTCGCTAACTCAATTCATTTTGTCTTAATTTGAAGAGAACCATGTTAACTAACACATGACACGTACCAGTTCGGCTTCAGTTAGGTATTTGGGGGGTAGGTGGGGGTAACTAATGCTATTGCTCTAGCTAACGTTAGCTAAAGCTAGCGCGCTTGCTAATGTAAAATGGCGCCTTTTAGCTGGCCAAGCTTACCACTTGAAGTTCTTTTTACTTAACTATCACTCATTTAGTCATACTCATTTTCTAAAAATGAAAGGGGTGATAGTAGTGGATTATATGGTGGAGTAAACACTGAATGTTACAGCATTTTAATTTTGTGTGGGTATGCATCCCCTGGGTGTTGGACAAAAAGCTAATGTTACCTCCCTAATTAAATGGACCTTTTCTTGTCATACTTTTTAGCCAACTATTTAATCTCCCTCTGCTTACTTTTTTTCAGATGATGACACGGTTGATAGTGGCCTCACAGAAAGTATGATTCTGTTCTATTTTAAAGGAGCTTTCAGGAAGTGGGGGGAATTTGATCAATTTGTGTTTAAGCTGAAAGAGCCACTAATGACACTGACTTAAAGTATGTGCTTCCAGAGGAATCACAGCATCTACTTTGTTTCTTATTAGTATTTCTTATTATTGCCTACACAACAGTTGATATTTAGGGCTGACATTGCTGTCTTAATGCCACCTAAATGTTCATATCTGACCTGTTAGAAGGAATACTGGTAACACTTAATACAGAGTTTGTTCAACTGTGTCACTAACCCTAACCTTAACTATGAAATGGTTCACTAATGGTTGAATAAGTGTATATAAATGATAAATGAAATGTTGCAAATTCTCTTTTTCTCTCTCTCTTCCTATTAGGGCACCAAGCATTCTTTATGAGTTTCCTCCATTGCAATTCATGTGGAGGTCTTTCATAGCCAGTTCCAGAGGATGCAACCAGATACCACAGTTGTATGAGACTGTATCAGGCAAATCTTTGCATGGTGGCAAAGGTACATTGGAAATGGCATGACTAGAAAGAAGTGCCATTTGTTAAGGACACCCTCCAGGGTGAGTAAAAAGTATTTTTGAGTGATATATGGGATTTTTACACATATAGTGGTTTTTGCTGCTCTATGCAAATGTAATACAGTTTGGTCCATTTAAAATCCATCAAAAAGCGTCATTGGTAGTGTACTGGTTCAAAATAAATGAAATCGATACAGACAGGAAAACAACATAGTTTAAGCTGAAATTTTGTGTTGAAGGATGCAGAACAACACACATGTATTAGTTTAATTTGGAAAGCTGTTTGTTTCCAAAATGGCAGACACCTAAACAAACATGTTTTGTTGTGCACCCTTCAAAAATATTTTTCTTTGGATTCAACAAAATCGAATCCTTAACACACTTAAGTATTAACAGTAGTAGTATTAACAGTAGCTTAGTTATTTTCTGGTCACCAACAACTGCAGAATTCAAATATTAGTTTGTAATTCCAATTTCAATATGCAGAGACACTATTGTTTCCTCTCCATACTTACTGTACTAGTTTGCATAATAGTTCCTCATTTGTGCGCTGTCAATCATAATGCATGATGGTTAAATGAATATCTGGCTTGATTCCTACATACTGTGGAGTCATACTGACCTCTGCAATGGTAACTTCACAAGATCAAGCAGGGCCCCAACTATCATCTGTTTGATCAGTATTCTTTGTTGTTGTATTTATGATATCAGTATATCACAGAAAGTGGTCAATTGTTCTGTTTTCATGGTTCAGAAACCCACGGTCTTCCATATTCTGCAGCAGTTTTTTCCTTTTGGCAACTAAGAAGCAAATCTCAACAGTGAATGCACCTGCTACCGTTTGTGTGTCATAGTCTTATGTATCTCATTCCCTGTGGCCATAGAGCTCCATTGTTTCCAAAAACAATTAAAACACACCAATGTGTTACACTGATGGTTCTGTGGCAGTTTTTAACTAAACTATTATACTTTTTTTTATGCCCTATATTCCCATACATGTTCAGAACACAATAAATATCTGTGTATAAATTAAAAGAGGAGAGTGTCAATGTTAAAAGGATAAATGTTGAAGAGGTATAAATAGAATTTGTCAATCATTATTCTCAGAGTTTAGAAACTGCAATCCTTCAAAATATTTTAGGGAACGCAAGGAGGATGTATAATGTTGCCATGGAGTCAGGAGGTTAGCTGTGGGCTACAAATTCAGCCTTGTGTTTTTCATTTTCCCATTTTCATGCCTATATTTGTTTAAGTCTTGCAGTCTTGTATTTTCAAAATTCTATGCTGAATTAGCTCTGAGCAGTTCCTGTTCTGCTCATAGCTAGGGAGTCATTAATTTAGATGTTTTTATCATATGATTGTGATGTGGATTTGTGTTTTATTAGACTGTTATCACATGAAGTCTGGATAAACATTCATATTCACTTTGAAATTGTCAAAAAGCCACATCCCTGAATGCTTCACATGTGAAATATCAGAATACCACATATGCTCCACATGTAATTTTCTCGTAAGGGATTTCATAAACACAGCCTACACATTCAAAGAGAAAATGTTTTTTCCTTTTTATGAAAAAAGTATCCAAGTATTATTTTATATTTAATGTCAAATCTAATCTAATGTAATGACAGGTAACAGCTGCAGAGTTTACCATGTATATCAATCACACTATTAAGCACAACCTAAAATGCATTTTGGCATCAGCAGTTACCACATAAGGTCCTAGTTAATGCAAATATCAAACAATAATGTTTGTGTGCAAAAGTGACTGACAGCGTGTGTCTGTTTGTGCATCCATAAAGATAAAGTATATCAGATCAGATCAGATCCGTGAGAGCTGAGAAATATGCAAAACAACAACAGATGTGATGCTTCTGCTGAACAGTGACTCACCTGTTGTCAATCAGGAAACAGTGGGCAGGGCTGCAGGGGAGAATTTGAGATCAGTGAAGCAAGAGGGAATTTTCTTTAAGCCGCATGAAGATGCTTTAAAAGGAGAGTATCAGTGTGTTGGAGGAGAAACACCACAGACCAGGACGAGGAGCTGAGACCCAGTACAGAGAGACAGTACAGAGGGCAGGACCATGGCCTGGACTGCTCACCTCACACTTCTGCTTATGATCCTGGAGACAGGACACGCTGCTGCTGAAGCCGACACCAGAGCACTGGCAGCTACAGCCCCAGGAGACATCATCATCGGAGGAATGTTCCCCGTTCATAGGAATGTAGAGAAGAGGAACAACGACTCTTATGCACCTCAGATTCAGCCGTGTATCAGGTGAGATCAATCAAACTGATGTAACACATGATTAACAGCTGATCCTCCTCTGTCAGCAGTCACAGTTTAGTCCCATGAGTCAAAACATCCTGATATTCAGTATCTGTAGTAACAAATAATCAAATAAAAGTAATAACAGCACTATTTAAAAATACTCCATCACAAATCAAAGTTAAAGTCCTGCACTCAACTACAAATGTATCTAAAGTGTAAAAGGAGTAAAATGTTATAGTGTTAACTGTAAAACAAAAATAAAATAAAATAGCCATCCTGCTCTTTTACCGTCCATAAAGTCCGCTCTCAGCCCCTCTGCAAAAACTTCCTTATTATGATTATTTTGATGCTGGTGCACCCCTGGAAGAGGATGTGAGCATTGATCCTAGCCAGGTTGAGGATGTTGTAAAAGACAGCTAGTGGCCATCTACGTGTGCCGCCTTTCACGGAGTACTTCCTTGCCATCTGATCGAGGACATCCACACCATACTTGGTGTTATTGTAGTACACCACTGACTCCGGCTTTGCCTTGGGCCCATCAGTGATGCTCATGCTTGTGTGCTCAGAATGCACACATTCTTCCTCGGCTTTCCCTGGTAGATGGTGAGTGTCGCATCACTACATTTCAGCACCTTTGTGCTAAACAAATCCGCTTGCTCATTCACAGAGGGGGGCAGCTCACGTTTCGTTTTCCCCAGCTTCAGGGAGGTGAAAAAATTGTCAGTGGTTATGTTTCTTCCCTTCCCCAGATATGGCTCTCCCAGGCTCAGAACCACACTCTCTCCCACCAGCTGACCTCTGCTCCGCGCCTCCTCCTTTCCCAGAAACGGAGCCCTATTCAGCATATATTTTGTCTGGCATCTGACATCCGCAGTCAGCCAGAATTTTATGCCAAATTTATCTGGTTTGTTCCCTATACACTGAATGAATTTGCAATGGGCCTTGGTGGGGAAAAGCTGCTCATCCACTGTGATGTCGGGACCGGGCTTGTAGCAGGCAATGCTGTTTTGGACAAACTTGTTCCAAGTGCCTGACACCAGGGCAAACTTGCCGTCCTGCAGACGCACAAGCCGTGTCTCCTTCTTGTCGAACCGCAAGAATCTCATTTCCTCCCTGAAGCAATTCCTGCCCATAGTTTCCTTGAAAAATGGAAAGCCCCATTTCTCAGACCACTTGCTGCCCAGCTCCATGTTTTTTGCACCCTGTGCGCCATGGATGTATAACAGGGCGATGAAGGCTTTTA
Source organism: Trachinotus anak (assembly GCF_046630095.1). Lineage (NCBI taxonomy): Eukaryota > Metazoa > Chordata > Actinopteri > Carangiformes > Carangidae > Trachinotus > Trachinotus anak. The sequence goes on from NW_027273883.1 coordinate 26,122,761, forward strand.
GTTCAGCTACTGTCAAGTCTCATGAGCTGTCACCATGGTGCCCATGGGCCTCAGCTACAGTGCAGTCTCTGATATGCTTCAGCATACCATCATCAAAGACACACAAGAAGGCTGTGAGCACATTGTCTGAGTTGTGCTTTGCGTGTGCTGTTGGGCCAGCAACTTCTGTCAGGCAGTTATGGCTCTACCTTCTCCCTGGACGTTCAGTAGGCTGAAGGACAGTCCACACCGTCCCATCCTTCCCCTTTTCCATAGCTGCCTCCGCCTGAGGTGACTCCGAGGGCAGGCTGAGCACTCCAGTTGGCTCAGCACAAGACAGAACAGGGCAGCGGAACTCACCTGGTGCATCAGTGGTGAACAGAACATCTGGATCGGTAGTCTCTGACGAAAGCAACCGCCTCATTTTCACTGGTTTCGCTTCTATATCACTCTCTGATGAGGATGAACTGTTTTCATTCACCCAGGAAAAGTTGCTGTCACTTTCCACCTCCAACAGACCCCCTGCATCAGAATCGTCACTGTCCAACTGCTGAAGCATCTCCAGGGCCATGGCAGCTGTCATTTTTGTCTTCATCTTTTCTTTTCATTTCTGACATATTCCAAATTCTCAAATATCTTGTGTAGACAGTTATTCAACAAGACAGACAATTATTCAATTTCTGATATTTATATTTCTGATTAGCCAATTTTTATAAAATATTTTATAGTTGTTGTCAAATATAAATCCACTAGCTAGCATACAAGACCTCTATGTTTATGATTTAATAGTTGCTAAGCAACCCATATAAACAGTAACAGTAAGTATAAACAATATAACAGCATGAAATTCTGTGTGGTCAAAATGACCGTCACTGGACAAAATATGTAGATTTTTTTTTTTTTTTTGCCTGTTGTGTGATTTACATGAAAACTCCTTTAAATGAAAAAAAAGGCAATTTTAGGAAAAGTCAGGAAACAGAAGGTCTGTATTTATATATTTAACCAAGTTATTACACATGTAAGTTTCAAAACAGTCAGAATGACTGCCACGGCCGTTCTAGTGTTAAAGACTCAGTGCATCAGTAACCTTCAGATAACAGGAGAGGGAAACAGAGAAGAGACTAAAAGATGACCCCTGTTATCAGTACAAGGACTGAAGAACTGGACTTGATGTGGTCTGGTCCCCTGGTCCAGGTCCAGATACTGGATAAACCAGAGAAGAGACTAACTGATCCTGTATCTTTGAGTGAGGCAGAGCCTCTGTCAGGACGACTGATGAATGATGACACAGTCACTGTGTTAATTTAACCAACATCTGCTCAGCACACACTTACTGATGTTTTCTGGAGATTTCAACCACTTCTCACCCTTTTCATCAGTGGCTGAAGATGAAGAACATGAAGAGTGGGTTCTGGAAAAAGCCACAAAATGAAACTTGATTTAAAATAATTCTGTCAAACTGTAATTTCCAAAGTCAGGAGTGATCTTCCTGAGTCTTTATACTGTTGGCTGGTTTAAACTGATTATATATTTGTTCATAAGTTAAAACTATAACTACTATCAGATAAATGTAGTGGAGTAAAAAGTTCTCCAGTCTTTCACATGTGTACTGTAGTTATCAGTGCTGTAGTTATTATAATTGGTACTAAAGTTATTATTATTGGTACTTTAGTTATTATTGGTACTATAGCTATTATTGGAGCTGCAGTTATTATTATTGGTACTATAGTTATTATTATTGGTGCTGTAGTTACTATTATTGGTACTATGGTTATTATTATTGGTACTTTAGTTATTATTGGTACTATAGTTATTATTGGTGCTGTAGTTATTATTGGTACTATAGTTATTATTATTGGTACTATAGTTATAATTATTGTTGCTGTAGTTATTATTATTGGTACTATAGTTATTATTATTGTTGCTGTAGTTATTATTATTGGTACTATAGTTATTATTATTGGTACTTTAGTTATTATTGGTACTATAGTTATTATTATTGGTACTTTAGTTATTATTGGTACTATAGTTATTATTATTGGTACTATAGTTATTATTATTGTTGCTGTAGTTATTATTGGTACTATAGTTATTATTGGTACTATAGTTATTATTGGTGCTGTAGTTATTATTGGTACTATAGTTATTATTATTGGTACTATAGTTATTATTATTGTTGCTGTAGTTATTATTGGTACTATAGTTATTATTGGTGCTGCAGTTATTATTGATGCTGTAGTTATTATCTGTCCCGTTCACTCAGGTTTAATGAGAGAGCCCTGGTCTCCGTTCTGATTATGATCAACGCTATAGAGGTGATGAATAAATCCCCTCCACTGACAGAGGTGAATGTCACTTTGGGATACCGGATCCTGGACTCCTGCTCTGATGTCAGTACAGCTCTGAGAGCAACTGCAGACTTCATGCAGCAGGTCGACTGCCACGCAAGAAGCAACGCCTCCACCTGTGGACAGCCAATCATGTCTGTTATAGGTGCCTCCAACTCCGAAACATCCATCGCCATCGCCAGGCAACTGACGCTCAGGATGATTCCTCAGGTAAGAGACAGGACCAGGCTGCTGATTCAGCAGGTTTGACACAGAGTTCACTGAAGCACCCAAACAGGTTTACAGCTGCTGCAGCTGATAAATGTCAGACAGATTTATTATGACCATAAACTGTCAGCTGATGCATGATTGACAGTCATTAGAGAACACAGGTGAGGACACTTTCAAGGTGAGGCGCCACAGATGAACAGGAAAAGACACAGCTGCCTCCTCTTAGTTGTGCTTTAAATGGGACACAGTGAACACGGACAGAGATACCACTGGTCTCACTGGCAGCAGAAATGACCTGCACCTTAGCATGTGTGGAGGTGTGCTGCAGTAGACCTGCTCTGACTCTCAAACAGTCCTCTGACCCTGTGTTAGGACCTGTACACAGTTATTTTTGTATTAACATATAGACACATAGCATGTAAAAAATACATGTATTCAAAAAGATCTACATCACTTTGAATGATTTATAAAAAACAATTTACATTTAAGAAACTTATTTTTGCCGTCACAGCAGCAGAGCCACAGGACTGGGGTGTTTGATTGGTCTTTCCATCCAACAATATTATCCAGAGCAACATCAGCTAGTCACATTCATGCTGCGTAGAGGAGGAACAATCATCTGAGCAGGGAACTTTATTCTGGACATCTAGGAACAGTGTATGTAGCAAGAGTGTGCAGTTTGGTCATGTGATAACACACAGTCATTTACGGTAGGAAGGAGGTGGCCCCTGTCTCTGTTCAAAGATGGCTCCCTTCATTGTTCTCCATCCACTCTCACTCTAACAGTCATTCAGCTTCAGAGTCTTTTAACCTGTCACCAACAACGACTGTCAGTTCATCACCAACAGGCATGTCAGACCTTTTGGTAAAACAGGTGTCAGTAGTTACCCTGCTTAAAATTTCCTTAACATAAAATTTGAGGTTCATCACTCAGAGCAGTGTTTACATTCATAGATTCACACCAACAGGACTTTCACAGATATTAACATACATTATTGAGCCTTATAGGTAATTCATCCTAACCGGCTAAGCAGCTGCATGCTAGCGGCTAATATAAAAACACGCTGTTCAGATTGCTCCACGTGCATGACTGTTTACATGCCACACCTCCTCCTCAGTACCTTCCTCTAGCCACGCACAAATTCATCTAGCTCTTCCTTCTTCCTCTTCTGAACCTTCCCTGAGTACTGCCCATTCCATGAGAGAGAGAGAGAGAGAGAGAGAGAGAGAGAGAGAGAGAGAGAGAGCCCAGTGCATCATGGGATTCCCCCAGCAGTCTAGCTCACAGGGCTCAATCCTTGGTCCCCTCCTCTTCTCCCTCTATATTAGTGATCATCAACTGGCGGCCTGCGGGCCGAATCCGGCCCACCGAAGCTTCCAATCCGGCCCTCAATTGAATTCTGAAATAGTGAGAAGGAAAAAGAAAATCTCTTGTGGTATTTAGGGTATCCTTTAAAAAAAAAAAAATCCCCGCTATTAAAGCAACCCAAAAAGCAATTGAGATCGAGTTCTCCTCCTTCATCTTCTCTGTGAAGTTGCCAAAGCAGCCTCCTTGACAACAAATCTGCCTGGAACCAATCAAGTTTGTTCCAAAACGCATAAATTTCTTCCAGTGCTGGACATGACAGCTCCACAAATTTCAAGGCAAAATATCTCTATCACCCCTGGTGGCAGGCAGCGGTATAGGTGATAGGAGCCTGACTGATAAAGGCTAAAAAATGACATCAATTTTGTAAGAAAATTAAAATATCAAAACAACAATACATTAATGAGGCCAAAATGTAAATTTTGTTTAATTTTATTTTAAAGTCTGGCACCCACAGTGTCTGCCGAGAAAGATTCTGGCCCTTCCACAAACGTAGTTGATGACCCCTGCTCTATATGCTCCCACTTGGCCACATAATTCATAAACATAATATCTCTTTTCACAGCTATGCTGATGATACACAATTTTATTTACCCCTTAAGCTAAATGACACTAATTGTATTGTTACTCTTAGGAAGTGTTTGAAGGACATTGATGGTTGGATGTCACACAATTTCCTTCAGCTGAATGAAAACAAAACAGAAATAGTAATCCTTGGAAAATCTACCATTAGAAACCATTTTACCAACATTCTCTGCGATTTTTCACATAATATTAAACCTGTTGCCAGTAATTTAGGAGTGCTCTTTGACAGTGGCCTGACCTTTAAGGAGCAGGTAAAGAGGGTAGTGCAATCAGAAATATCTAAAAAATCTGTTGTTTTTTTTTATCTCACTCTGACTTAGAAAAAGTTATTCATGCTTTTATTTCATCTCATTTAGACTATTGTAATTCACTTTATTCCTGCCTCACTCAGAAATCACTGTCACGCCCCCAACTTGTTCAAAATGCTGCTGCAAGAATTGTAACTGGCACTAAACATTGAGACCACATAACCCCAATCTTGGCACAACTGCACTGGCTACCCGTAAGATTTAGAATTGATTTTAAAATTTTATTAATAACATTTAAAGCACTAAATGGTCTAGCCCCAAGCTATATTGCAGACCTTTTAGACTACTATGAGCCAGAACGGAGCCTGAGATCCTCAAGTAAGGCCCTTTTAGTCGTGCCACAGTCCAGGCTCAGAACAAAAGGTGACTGCACATTTGCTGTAAGGGCACCTGTGCTCTGGAACAGCCTGCCCGAGAATATTAGGCTAGCACAAACAGGCTTTTGTGTGAATTGTTTTATTTTATCTTGTTTTATTCTTTATTTTATTCTATTGTATTTTATTTCTGTATCTTGAGGGATGAGGATTTTAATTGTATGTAAAGCACTTTGTAAACTTTGTTTTTAGAAAAGTGCTATATAAATAAAGTTGTTATTATTATTATTTTAACCAATCAATACATCCAGGAAAACCATGTCAGTCACTCACTACACTGAAATGATCATGAGTCATTGTGATATAAGACAAATCAAATTATAGTGTGTAAATGAGCCATAGGTTTTTACAGGAAGGCTGCATTTCAAGGACCCTACTTTTATGTGCCAGCGCCTCCTTGCACATAGGAGAGGCTGATCAAGTCAGGTTTTATTTATATATCGCCAAATCACAACAGAAGTTATCTCAAGACCTTCTCTTTAAAGTATTGGAGAGAAAGAGACCCAACAATTCTCACCAAGAGCAAGCACTTGGCGACAGCGGCAAGGAAAAACTTCCTTTAAGAGGCAGAAACCTCGGGCAGAACTGGGCTCAGGGTGGGCGGTGCCTCGACCGGTTGGGTTTGAGGGAGAGAGAGAGATGCACTAATAGTTGTAACAGTAATAAGCAGTAACAGCAGCAACGATTATGTTAATGTTAACGATAATACTGCTACTGATATAAAAATAGTATTAATGATAGTTAATAACAGTGACTAACAAATTTAGCAGCAGTTGTTGAGCAGGATCGTGGAGGCAGTTGCAATTGGAGATTCTTACTCTGCAGCTTGGGGCAGAAGGACCTGTAGAGAACAACAGGGGGAGAGAAAGAAAGAGAGAGGAAGAGGAGGGGTGGGAGGTGGGTCACAGGGAGACAGAGAGGTGGAGGGGCACACAGCTTGGGTGGTTAGAATAATGCAGTAAATTCAGAGAGTTCACAGTAATTTAGTTGGCAGAAGAACTAGGGCTATACTGTGTATATTGTGGGTATGATTGATTTATTGAGACTGTGGCCCACGCATCGTTGTTAGGAGAATGACAGGTAAAACGTCTGAGGTAGTTGGAGAATATACATCTTCAAGTAAAGGCATAAAAATAAGTTTTAAATTTATATTTAAAGGCATGAATTGAGTCAGACAGCCTGATATGAGCAGGGAGGTTGTTCCAGAGCAGAGGGGCCCGATAGGAGAAGGCTCTACAGAAGACTTTTTAACTCTAGGAACAGACAAGAGCTCTAAACTCTGGGAGCGGAGATCACGAGAAGGAAGATAAGGTTGAAGAAGATCAGACAGGTATGACGGAGCAAGTCCGTGTAGAGCTTTATATGTCATCAGAAGCACCTTCAAGTCTGATCTGACATGGATAGGAAGGAAGCTAAAACTGAAGTAATGTGATCACATTTCCTGGATTTGGTTAAAATTCTATCTGCAGCATTCTGAACCTTTTGAAGACTTTTAATACGAGAATGTGGCCAGAAAACAGGACATTACAACAGTCAAGTCTTGATGGAACAAAGGCATGAATTAGGATCTCAGCATCAGTCATAGACAGAAAAGACTGAATCCTAGCTATATTACATAGGTGAAAAAAGGAGGTCTTAGTGATATCTTTAATGTGCTGATCAAAGGAAAGGGTAGAATCGAATGTGACACCCAGGTTTTTGGCTGTGCGACTGTGAGAAACAATTGTCGATAAAACAAACACACAATTGTCGATAGTTAATATTACTTGATCAAACTGGTGTCTATGTCAGTTCAGGCCAATTATCAGCATCTCAGTTTTGTCTGGGTTTAGGAGCAGAAAATTATGAGACATCCAGCTTTTTACAGCAGACAAACAGAGCTCTAGCTTTGCAATCTGAAAGGAATCATCAACCTTTATGGGCATATATAGCTGAGTATCATCAGCATAACAGTGGAAATTTATTCCATGACTGAAGGGAGAAAAGCAGAGGGCCAAGAACAGAGCCCTGGGGTACTCCGTATTTCACAGCAGAGTATGTTGATATAGTGTTATTATAGGAGACACACTGTGTCCTATCAGATAAGTAGGCTTCCTCACAGCACCTTAAATGTGATCACACCTGGTCTCTTAGAGCGCACAAACCTTGATTACAGGTGAAGAGGGGCTTCATGTCAACAGGTGAATCTGACTCTTAACCAGAGAGAGAGAGAGAAAGAGTGTGAGAGTGAGTGAGTGAGTGTGTCTTACAGTGCATCTGGAAAGTATTCACAGCGCTTCACTTTTTCCACAATACCCCATAATGACAAAGTGAAAAAAGTTTGCTTGAAACTTTTGCAAAGTCATTAAAAAATAAACAAAAATATAACATGTACATAAGTATTCACAGCCTTTACTTAATACTTTGTTGAAGCCCCTTTGGCAGCAATTACAGCCTCAAGTCTTTTTGAGTATGATGCTACAAGCTTGGCACACCTATTTTTGGGCAGTTTCTCCCATTCTTCTTTGCAGAACCTCTCAAGCTCCATCAGGTTGGATGGGGAGCGTCGGTGCACAGCCGTTTTCAGATCTCTCCAGAGATGTTCAATCAGGTTCAAGTCTGGGCTCTGGATGGGCCACTCGAGGACATTCAGAGAGTTGTCCCAAAGCCACTCCTTTGTTATCTTGGCTGTGTGCTTGGGGTCGTTGTCCTGTTGGAAGATGAACCTTCGCCCCAGTCCGAGGTCCAGAGCACTCTGGAGCAGGTTATCATCAAGGATGTCTCTGTACATCGCTGCATTCATCTTTCACTCGACCCTGACTAGTCTCCCAGTTCCTGCTGACGAAAAACATGGCCAGGTGATGAGCAGTGCCTGGTTTCCTCCAGACATGACGCTTGGCATTCAGGCCAAAGAGTTCAATCTTTGTTTCATCAGACCAGAGAATTTTGTTTCTCATGATCTGAGAGTCCTTCAGGTGCCTTTTGGCAAACTCCAGGTGGGCTGTCATGTGCCTTTTACTGAGGAGTGGCTTCTGTCTGGCCACTCTACCATATAGGCCTGATTGGTGGAGTGCTGCAGAAATGGTTGTCCTTCTGGAAGGTTCTCCTCTTTCCACAGAGCAACGCTGGAGCACTGTCAGAGTGACCATAGGGTTCTTGGTCACCTCCCTGACTAAGGCCCTTCTGCCGGATCGCTCAAATTGGCCGGGCGGCCAGCTCTAGGAAGAGTCCTGGTGGTTCCAAACTTCTTCCATTTACAGATGATGGAGGCCACTGTGCTAATTGGGACCTTCAATACTGCAGAAATGTTTCTGTACCCTTCCCCAGATCTGTGCCTCGATACAATCCTGTCTCAGAGGTCTAAAGACAATTCCTTGAACTTCATGGCTTGTTTTGTGCTCTGACATGCACTGTCAACTATGGGACCTTATATAGACAGGTGTGTGCCTTTCCAAATCATGTCCAATCAACTGAATTTACCACAGGTGGACATCAATCAAGTTGTAGAAACATCTGAAGGATGATCAATGGAAACAGGATGCACCTGAGCTCAATTTTGAGTGTCATGGCAAAGGCTGTGAATACTTATGTGCATATGATGTTTTTTGGTTTTTATTTTTAATAAATTTGCAAAAATTTCAAGCAAAGCAAACTTTTTTCACTTTGTCATTATGGGGTATTGTGTGTAGAATGTTGAGGTAAAAAATGAATTTAATCAATTTTGGAATAAGGCTGTAACATAACAAAATGTGGAAAAAGTGAAGCGCTGTGAATACTTTCCGGATGCACTGTATATGTCTCATCAGAGTATTCGTTCTCAGCACAAGCATGAGTGGCAGTGTGTATCGGCACGCCTGGATGATGCACTACTTTTTCAGATAGCCCTAAAGTGGTCCGCACCATTTCTAAACCTTAGAGTCAGCTGCACATCTCTTTCTGCCTCACTCTCTGTAGTGGCTCCCGTCCTCAAGTCTCTGTTCCCGCGCATCATGTCAGCTAAATGAGACACTGTATGTAAATGCATGTAGCAGTAGCTAACTATCTAGATTGTGTTATACTCTTAACTACCTTCTAAGTTTCAGAATTAGACAGTGTCAAGTATTTACATATGAGGGTAATGTTAGGTAGTTTCTATATTTAGCCTTAAGTTATAGTTTAGCTATCTAATGTTAGCTAGTTTATAACCTTAGCCTTAAGTTACAGCTTAGCTAACTAATGTAAGCTATCTGATAGTGCACCCAGTGTTAGCTTATCATTTCATTACCAATATAAAATGTCATATATGATCTAATGTTGGCAAACACTGGTGCTCAGTCATGACATGGATCATGTTTGGCACCTTAACCTCTGGACCACAAAGCCCCATGTTTTGATATTTTGATGAACTTTTCCATTCACCTAGAAACATCACATCTTTGTCTTCTGTTCTCCAGATAAGTTATTCATCTACCGCTGTGATTCTGAGTGATAAGACTCGCTATCCTGCCTTCATGAGGACTGTCCCTAATGACGAGCACCAGACAGCTGCCATGGTCCGTCTCCTCTGCAACAACAACTGGAACTGGGTGGGCATCGTTATCACAGATGGAGAGTATGGCCGGTCAGCTCTTGAGCACTTTGAGTCCAAGGCCTCAGAAAATGGGATCTGTGTGGCCTTCAAATCAGTTTTGTCAGATCAGTCTGTGAACAGTCACGCTATCACGCAGGCTGCCAAAACCATCTACAACAATTCCAAGGCGAGGGTCATCGTGTCATTTGCCAGGTCTAATCACATGAGGAACCTTTACCAGGAGCTGAAGGACCAGGCGCTGAGAGAGGGAAAAACTGTGGAGTCAATGAAACGAGTCTGGTTGGCCAGTGACAGTTGGTCCTCCTCCAGCTCTGTGACAGGAAACTTAACTCTGAAGGACATAGGACACGTTGTGGGCTTCACCTTCAAAAATGGAAATTCGTCATCATTCAATGAGTACCTTAGCAGGCTGGAAGCAGCTGGATATCAACGCACAAGGAATAACTCCTTCCTGCAGAAGTTCTACATCCAGCTAAATGCCAGTAAAGACTCCACAGAGGCCGAGCTGGTGTCTGAGGCATTGAAGACCCTCAAAAAACACATTGATGATGACACTGTCCTGGGTCTTGAGATGGCTGTGAGCGCCGTGGCTTATGCTGTGGCATCTGTCTGCAGGAGCACAGACTGCAAAACACCAGGCAAAGTGCAGCCCTGGGAGGTAGTCACACACCTGTGTGTGTGTGTGTGTGTGTGTGTGTGTGTGTGTGTGTGTGTGTGTGTGTGTGTGTGTGTGTGTGTATGTGTGGTATAAGTTAATTTTAGATTGATGATCAGGATTCAGGTTTACAGGCAGCTAAGATTAGGACTAAGTCTAGATTCAGGTTACATCTGAGGATCAGGTCCTGGCTGTTGAGATCATTGTCACATTAAATATGACACCTTGGTTTACATACCATAAACACATGGTTGACACCATTGGCAGCCTGTTTCTCACACTGTGGAACTGTTGGTGTTTTTCTATATTAAGACCATATTTCAAACTGTCAGAGGTCCAGGGGGTCCAGAGGGTTTATATTGTAGGAAAACATGGCTGTACAGTCACCTAGAGGTCTCTGTTTCTCTGGCAGGAAGCTGAGCTGAGCTGAAGTGCAACAAACAGGCACAGTCAAACATGAAAGGCTGAGAGTCTCTGAAGAGGCTGTTTGTCCTTGTCATGTGGAAATATTGTGGTTTGATAGACTGATCCAGGGAAGTGAGCTGATCATGATAATAATACCTGATCTGGTCCTGTAGGTACTGAAGGCTCTGAGGACACAGGAGTTTAAACTTGGAGGAAAGAGCTACAAGTTTAACATCAACGGGGACGTCAACCAGGGCTACAACGTGAACTTGTGGAGGTCAGATGGAAGAGAAATCCACTGCCATGAAATTGTGGCTGAGTACGACCTACTCACTAACAACTTCACTCACACCAACCACAGCAGCACCCAGCAGTTCAAGGACCTGAAGGTAGGCCCACACCCTGCTGCCCTTAGGTCATTTTATACACACACACACACACACACACACACACACACACACACACACACACACACTGCAGTGTGTGTTGACTGACAACATGCAAACTGTTACAGCTGGCTGTGAAGAGAACAATAAAAGAAAATACAGAAATAAATCAGGAACAATGGAACAGAGAGTTGAGTGCTCAGAGATCATGGTCCGACATCATGGTTAGAGATCATGGTCTGAGATCATGGTCACTGGTCTTTGATCGTGGTTTGTACCCTGTGATCATGGTATCTGGTCTCTGATCCTGGTCTCTGGACTCTGATCCTGGTCTCTGTTGTCTTCAGAACATCACGTCTAGATGCTCTAACAGCTGTAAACCTGGAGAGTTCAAGAAGACAGCTGAGGGTCAACACACCTGCTGTTATGATTGCGCCAATTGTTCTGAGAACCAATACTCTAATGAAACAGGTAAGACACACACACACACACACACACACACACTCTCTCTCTCTCTCTCTCTCGCTCTCTCTCTCTCTCTTGACATGAAGCCCCTCTTCACCTGTCACCAAGGTTTGTGCGCTCTAAGAAACCAGGTGTGGTCACATTCAAGGTGCTGTGAGGAAGCACTGTGATCCAATCACATTGTGACACACAGGAAGTAGTAGGTCTCATGTTTCAGCCACAGTATGAACAGTTTGTCTCCAAACTGATTGATCTGAACAGTGTTTATTGGTTATTGATTCCTGCTGCAACAACCCTGAATCAAACAGCCTGTTCAGTTCTACTCTGAGCTCTCTGGATTGGTTCTCCCTCACTTGCTTGGTCTCTCTTCCTCGTTTGCTCACACGTCATCTCTTCATCTCACCTTTAACAAGTTTTCAGTGTAATTTGCATCAGTGAACATATCTCTGAGCACATCTGTGTAAACAGAGCCGCTGCAGTGTCCCTGCCCAGAGTACCACCAGCCCTTCAGTGTGTGAGGCTTGTGTTGTGCCAGCAGCTTTATACTACACAACAACAAACAGCAGGAGTCACTGGGTGTTACCCCCCCCCAGAGCAGAGACTCTCAGGTCCTGTGGGCAGAGGGCAGGTAGAGCTCCTGAGTTCTGCTGTGGTGGAGAACAACTTCCTGTCCCCAGGTACACCTCCCTTCTCTCTGAATCACCTGAATCTTTAACCAACTGATGTGGCGGTTGCTGTAAGGATGTTCAGGCATCCAGAGGACAGGGTGGTTATATTCAATGACAGAGGTGGTGGAGCTGCTCAGTGACAACAGACAGGAGTTACTACTAAAACACATTTATTATCAACAGCAGGCACCACAATGAAAATGCTCTGCTCTTTTACAGACACATAATAATTCACAATAACACACTGACACAAAAGAAAAGAAAAGTTCATTCAGCTGGTACCCTTTAGACAAACGGGCCACAAAGTATGAACCAGCGTGAACTTGTTAGCTGCTCATGTCTTCATGTGACTCATGATGTATTAGAAGACCTGGATACGGTGCCGCCGCTCAGCCTTGCAGCCAATTTTTTTCCAGTGGCCACTCGTGGTATTGCAGTGAAAAATCCCCCTGCGGCCCAAAAAGCATTTTCCCCATCGACTGCAATAGTAAAAGAGAGGCCTGTAAAACGTTTAACAGGACCCCTCCAGCTGTGCACACAGCCAAATATCAATCTTTCTATTCTTCATTCTTAAGCCATGGGGTTTTAATCTTTGTAAAGGTTTTTCAAAGCCCAGAAAAAGCCCAGAAAAGTCCTTTTTCTCTGAGTGACGTCACCACTGTGTACGTGCACTATCCGCGGTCGTGCTGTGTCTGGTTGCTAGGTTACTGCTAGCATCGTAAGGATGAGAAAAAGTTAGTATGAAAAGTGAATAAACGGCACAAATGCGAGTTTTCTTCTACACACATCGAGGTTCATTGATTTTGTGTTTTTATTTGTCGCATTTATTCGTCACTTCTTAAACTTTTTTCAGGAATGTAATTGTTCTTTAATCGATATATTCGCCGCATAACTGGATTCACTAAGACGCCGATATGATTTTTCGTAACTTCCTCCCTAACAGTTTTCTTCAGGTATTTTAATTTCGCGAGTCATTTATCTTATATGTGATAGTTTCTGTGATGTGTGAGCAGCAGTGTCTCATCCTGACTGCAGGTCACCAGCCTGTCATCCGCTCACAACAACCACGTTATTTTTTTTATAGATTATTTAATGACCTTCACTGTGTCAGCGGGTTAAACTATAACTGAGTCCGGCCTGGATGCAGCGTCCTCCGGGTCAGCAGCGGTGGCCTGAGCCGCTGCAGCCCGCTGCCCCTCTCTGTCCCTGAGGGAGGAACCGTCCTCATCACCGCCTCTAACTCCCCACGTCCTCAGTGTGTGCTCAGTGTACAGTTTGCTAAATGTCCAGTGGCATTCATCATTTAAATTAAATCTTTATAAAAATAATTTTGATATATTTTTCATTTTCAAATCAAATATCTGTGAAACAGAACAGTGAAAAATAGAAAAAGGGCTAAGTAATGACGGGACATAAAGCATAACTACAGCCCTGCACAGTTTTGGTTGTTTTTTTGTTTGTTTTTTTTAAAGAAGGCATGCCGTATAAATATGCTTCTCAATGACAGAAAGTAAACGTAATAACTTTATCTGATGAGTTGTAGTTATCTGTCACATGCAGCATCCATATCTTAAAATTGCCTTAAAGACAATTTAAATGTAATATTTTTGCCTGGTTATGATTTTTAAAAAATGTTGATTCCAATGTGACTTTCGGCTCTAAAGCTTCACACTGAATGTTGTTGCTGTTGCCGTTTTAAATCCGTGGTTTAAAGCCCTGAGCGAGTCCTGTATTAGTCTGTTAAACATCATAAAGTCCTTTAGCAGAGCACTCGTGAACGCGCAGCGCCAGATCGAGAACATTTTTGCTCGTTCTCATTGCCCGAAGGCACGATGGGAGTGACACTACTGCGCAGTCTCTATGGGCCGCATAACGCGGAAGTAACCTGGAAGCCTGAAATTTTTTCGGCATATGCGCCAGGCGAGCAACTCGTATTGAACTGAATGGGCGCCATTTTTAAATCCGGCATCCAGGTCTTATAATACATCCATGATGTGACTTTAATGACCCCCACATGAAGTCATGTGACCCTCTCAACTGAAATGTGACCTCACAGCCTTCATCTGACATCAGGATGAGAATGACCTATAAAGGTCTGAAAGCCTGAGAATCTTCTGAAACAATAAGTCCAGTAAATCCAGTCTCTGACTCCTCACTGGTCCAGTTGTTTCCAGTTGACCCAGAACCAGGTTTGCTGAACAACCAGGTCAGGGTTGGAATTCTATGTGCAGTAGGATCAGGTCTTTGTGAGCTGGTGTGTTAATGTGTACCTGTGCTCCCTCCTCCCTCAGACATGGACCAGTGTCTGAGCTGCGACACAACCAAAGAGTGGTCTGCAAACGGCAGCTCCAGCTGCACCCCCAAAACCACAAGTTACTTCTCCTGGCACGACGGCTTCGCTGTGGTGCTCCTGGCCTTCGCTGCCCTGGGCATCGTCCTGGTTCTGATGGTGTCGGCTCTGTTCTTGCACCAGCGTGACACTCCAGTAGTGAAGGCTGCCGGGGGGCCCCTGAGCCAGGTCATCCTCTTCTCTCTGGTCATCAGCTACATCAGTGCCATTCTGTTTGTGGGCCGGCCCAGCTCTTTCCAGTGTAAGGCTCGACAGGTGCTGTTTGGCATCAGCTTTACTGTGTGTGTCTCCTGCATCCTGGTCAAGACCCTAAAGATCCTGTTGGTCTTCCAGTTCAACCCTGAGCTGCAGGAGGTTCTGCGGAGGCTCTACCAGCCGTATGTCATTGTCAGCATCATCGTGGCCTTGCAGGTAGTTACCTGCATCTGCTGGCTGGTCCTCGGAAGCCCATCTGAAGACATTGTCTCGCAGCCCAGGATTCTGCTGGAGCAATGTCACGAGGGCTCAAACGTGGCCTTCGGGGTGATGTTGGGCTACATAGCCGTCCTAGCTTTTGTGTGTTTTGTCTGCGCCTTCAAAGGACGCAGACTTCCACAACACTACAACGAGGCAAAGTTCATCACCTTCAGCATGCTGCTCTACCTCATCTCCTGGCTGCTCTTTATCCCCGTCCACGTCACCACTCCAGGAGTGTACCGGTCGGCAGTGGAGATGGTCATCATCCTCATCTCTAACTACGGCATCCTCAGCTGCCATTTCTTCCCAAAGTGCTACACAATCCTCTTTAAGAAGGAAAAAAACACAGAGAGTGCATTCAGGAAGAAACTCTACGAGTATTCCAACAAAACCAGCGACACTGTCTCTGTGTCTGGATGTTCAGGGTCAGAGCAACAGTCCAGCTGTCAGCAGGTCACCATCAGTGCTCTGTCCCTCTCTGTGCCTGCAGATCATCCTCTCAAACCTGCTGTTGTGACAGACTGCAGAGACACAACCAG
This sequence comes from Trachinotus anak, assembly GCF_046630095.1. NCBI lineage: Eukaryota > Metazoa > Chordata > Actinopteri > Carangiformes > Carangidae > Trachinotus > Trachinotus anak. The sequence goes on from NW_027273883.1 coordinate 26,138,404, forward strand.
CTGCACAAGTCTGCACAGAGGCTCAGAGACACGGCACCGCCTCAGGAGAAGCACTAGCATGTGACTGACGTTAGAAATATTCACTCTAAAGATTTTACATTTGAAGATCTGAGGTGAGAGGTCAGAGGTATTTATAACCTGAGGATGCTCTGTGAGGACTGGATTCCTGTAAACTGTTTGTCATGTCAGCTGACATCAGTGCCAACACAGACATGAGAGTCTGCAGACTGTTACAGCTGATAGAGTTTGTCTGTGGACTCCACCTGATCACCCTGAGCCTTCAGGACCGTCACAGTGAAGTCGGGTGTAGCTGTGGTCAGCTGCCATCCTGGGACATTTTCTACAGCACTGAGGGTGTCTGACCACAGCTGCCATCCAGCACCAGTCATGTCTGTGTTCAGTTAGTCAGTTATTTGACCCTGCAGTAAGTAAAGACTGAGAACACATGGAAGAACACGTTACAGAGCCTAAACATTAATGTGAAATGTTAACATTTCATGAAAACAATTCCAAAGGATGTGGAGCAAAGTCCAACTGAGGCATCACTTAACATTATTACATCTTGGGATCAGCACAGTCTTTTCATTAAATCAACCAAATATAATAGTAAATAGAAAAATCATTACGTGGAATAAATGGAAAGACATAGAAATCACAAAGCTCTCTCACATATTTTCTAGTAACTGCTTTAAAACATCAAGGTCTAAGTGAAGATGAAGTGAAGATTTAAATTACATCACTCCACAGCTGCTGTTAAAAAGAATATTCCCACTGACAAACTGAGCACTGACACACACAAATTTTAACCACAATTTGTTCCATAAAAATACAGTCAAACATTTTTACAAAATATGAAATGCACCATCGACTCATTTAAGATCTGTGCTATGAAATGAATCAGGGGCCTCCTTACATGGGAGGAAGATACTTCCTGGAGTGACATGGAACAACTCAATACTATTTAAAATACTCTGTCACACTCCATCACAGCTGTACTGAATGGGTTACAGGATGATGGTAAATGTATAAAGTGTGGTGCTGCTGAAGGAGCTCTGCTCCATCTGCTGTGGAGCTGCATCAAAATTAAAGAACACTACACACTACACTAACACTAACACTACAGCAGCAGCACTAGTACAAACACTCACACCTCAAACATTTACATAACATCAGCAGAGTTCCCTCAGAGAATAAAAGTATCTTTTTCTCATTGTCAGTAGTCACAAAGAAGGTCATTATGAACACCTGGATTTCCTCAAACACACCAACACAGACAGAGTGGAGCACTGAAGCAACAGAAATCATGAAGGTGGAAAAGGTAGCTTTCAGAATAATGAGCCAGAATATGATGTAATGTGTGCTGCAGTGCAAAGGAACCAGCTGTCAATATAAAGGAGGAGGGAAGCAGGAAAAGAGCAGAGACCACCATTTTTGTTTTATTTTAATATTTGTATTGCTGTTGCTGTTATGATTTTGTTTTCTCTTATGATGAAGAGAAGACTGGAGACGGTTGCAACTCTTGTTGCATTTCTCTCACTTACTCAGAGACTATTTGGACCAGACCAACCAAACCTTCATATATTAAACTTACATCAGTCTGCTAATTACCCATATCATTTAAAGATGATTATATATGAGATATCATTCACAATATTTATTTGAATGGAAGAATCCAGATGTTGCAACTGACCTCACCCCTGATGTAATTTTAAAAACACATTAAATTTCAGGACAGTTTGACAAAAATACAGCTAATGACAAAAAAATACTGTGATTCCTCAAAAACTATTTTTTTCTTTAAATGAAGTAGCAGATGTAGAATGTGTCTTCTGGCATCCTGGCGGGAGGAGAGTCTAACTGAGCATGTGCAGAATAAGTGTCATGACTTTGACATGTTTCTGATTGGAGGAAAAAGATTTGTTGCAACTGTCCCCAGTCTACCCAAAGCTAAAAATGGTTGCTTAACTCTCTGTCAGTCCTGTATATAACGAAAAAATTTTTGTGCCGTAACAAAAGAGTATAGTCAGTTCAGGATATCAGCAGAGCTTTTGTCTGATACTGTTTGAGGGATACTTTGGTTAAGGTTTGGTTTAGAGTTTAAAGCTTGGAAGGGTTAGAAATGATGGCCTCCTGTTTGTTGAATTATTATTAATATTATGTAACTTGTTTGTGAACTAATAAAGAGGAAAAAAAAGTCATGTCTGTGTTCACAGAGATTGATAAACTGTTTGATGATGATGATGCTGTCATATAGGAATGACGAAGAACAGACCACAGTCTGGACTAACAGTAAGTGGTGGGTTTATGAAGTCCACAGCAGCTTTAAAGGAACTGAGGTTTTTGGTTTGGTTAAATCGAACCCTGGTTCATTTTCCCCCTCAGTGTGATTTATTTGGGCAGCTATGAAAACAGGAATCGCTCTGGGGTGTAGACCAAGACCCTTTTGAGGAGGTGGTCTTGATCTGGTCCCTAGTCAACTCTGAAGCAGTTTGTTTTTGTTGTGAAAGAGTTCTGAAGTGGATCCGACCCCACCAGCAGATGAACTCACATTGTACATCCTCAACATCAGCTTCATCTTCTCAAACATCTTAAAGCAGATCATCCAATCAGAGTCAGAGTCTGTGTAGCATCATGACGATATACTGAAGTGAATCAGTGTGCAGGTGTGGGACAGTCTGCAGGTAAACTGTCCGGGTCCACGTTAGAGAATGAAGAAATGTCATTTCATTTCTGACACTGATCCATGTTGTAGAGGGTGTCACAGTCCAGGGGCCCATGACCTCTTCGGCCCCGGGGCCTGTGTGTGGTAGACCTGTTCACCAATCCATCCAAGGTTATAACCAGCAGACTTTATTTAAGTAACACACTGACATGGAGGCTTTAATCATATGACAGAAAACAACATTTCTCCTCTGCTGCACTGTTCTTTATTACAAATTTATAAATGCTTTATTAACATTAAGTTATCATTCATTAGTGGATGAGTTAATAACCATTATTATCAGCCCTTTATAAAAGGTGTTGCATCAGAAATTGATACCAAAACCATGAAAACTAACAGGAATGTTTGTCAGTATAAAAGAATTATGTCAAATAAATAATGTTGTTAAATAAAAACAATAAGTTATTGAACATAATTGTGTCTTTTAAAAGGATGACAAGAATGTTCACATGTAGACTGTGAATGTTTAATACATGAATATAAATATATATATAGTTTTGAGTCCTGGTCTCTCTGCACATGATGAGCCAATGAAAACCTGTCAGACTGTTGACTGTGATCATGTCCCCCAGTGTCACACAGAATGGATTACTGTGGAGTTTCACATCACTTATATCCCATTACAGTGTGGACTGGAGTTCACATTCCTCTCAGCTGAGACCAGGTCTCCAGTTTCTCCTGTTCTGCCTGCAGCCTTTAAATCAGGATCATAATGATCCTGGAGCCTTTGTGGGACTACTTTCTCTTCCTCATCGACCCAGCCTCTTAACAGAACAAGGATACTGACACAGTGAGGAGGATTTTGGTGGCGCTGCTGTCTCCTCCCACCTTCCTATTTGATGTTGCTGAACCGGACAGACAGGTTCAGAGCTGGAGACTTTCAGACTGAAACCCGATGATGAGCAGCACCAGGCTGTTTACCTTCCCAATAATCTGTTATATAATGGTTTAGTATCGTCTGTGCCAGCATGATGACACATGATCAGCTGTCTGTTCACACATGTGGCAGCAGAGTCAATAACAGATAAAACTCATTTTACTAAGAAAACAAACTCAGATCAGGTCTCACAGCCGTTTGTCGAGCTGTCAAAGCATCAAACTGTGACACAACCAGGACAACAGGATCCTAACTCAAAGTGTCTGGATTCAAGTACATAACCAAAAATATGAAGACATTACCTCCTGCTTCCTGCCTCTGTAGTGGGTATACACTCACCAGCCACTTTATTAGGTACATCTTGCTAGCACAGGGTCCCTTTTTGCCTTCAGAACTGCCTTAATTCTTCGTGGCATAGATTCCTCAAGGTGCCGGAAACATTCCTCATGGATTTTGGTCCATATTGACATGATAGCATCACACAGTTGCTTCAGATTTGTCGGCTGCACATCCATGATTCGAAACTCCCATTCCACCACATCTTAAAGGTGCTCTATTGGATTGAGATCTGCTGACTGTGGAGGCCATTTGAGTACAGTGAACTCATTGTCATATTTAAGAAACCAGTTTGAGATTATTTGAGCTTTGTGACATGGTGCGTTATCTTGCTGGAAGCAGCATCAGAAGATGGTACACTGTGGTCATAAAGGGATGGGCATGGTCAGCAACAATACTCAGGTAGGCTGTGGAGTGTAAATGATGCTTAGTTGGTACCAAAATATCCCCCACTCCATTACACCACCACCACCTGCCTGAAGCCTTGGTACAAGGCAGGATGGATCCATGCTTTCATGTTGTTGACCAATGACCCTAGAATCCGAATGTTGCAACAGAAATCGAGACTCATCAGACCAGGCAACGTTTTTCCAGTCTTCTATTGTCCAGTTTTGTTTATCCTGTTCTTAGCTGACAGGAGTGGCCCCCGGTGTGGTCTTCTACTGCTGTAGCACATCTGCTTCAAGGTTCGATGTGTTGTGCGTTCAAAAATGCTCTTCTGCAAACCTTGGTTGTAACGAGTGGTTCCTTCCTATCAGCTCAAAGCAGTCTGGCCATTCTCCTCTGACCTCTGGCATCAACAAGGCATTTTCTCCCAGAGAACTCACACTCACTCTATATTCTTTTGTTTTTGGACCATTCTCTGTAAAGCCTAGAGACGGTTGTGAGAGAAAATCCCAGTAGATCAGCATTTTGTGAAATACTCAGACCAGCCCGTCTGACACCAACAACCATGCCACGTTCAAAGTCACTTTAATCACCTTTGTTCCCCATCCTGATGCTCGGTTTGAACTTCAGCAGGTCGTCTTGACCATGTCTACATTCTGGGTGATTAGATATTTGCCTAATAAAGTGGCCAATGAGTGTATATACAGAGTATAAAGTATACAGAGTAATGCACTTATATCATGTTATGCACAATATGCACATTCATGACGTTTACTGTTATTATTCTATTTAGATGTTAACAGAAAGGGGGGATTAACAATGTGATGTCACTTCAGTTATGTAGCCTCTAGGGGGAGCTCTAGGTCTGTGTCAGGGTCATTAAATACACTGACTTCAGACCAGAACAGTTGCTGTTGTTTTAACTAACTGTATGGAGGCATGCAGACTCTGAACGGTCTGGCAGAAGAAACCAGCCTGTATCCATCACTGAGCAAACAGCATCCATCAGTCCATGAACTGACACATGGAGTACCACTGAGGTGTCACCTTTATTTATGAAGCAAGTGTATCTGTCAGATCATACAGTATGTCAGTAATTTACTGTGAATGCTGACATAAACAGGCCCATATGTCTGGATAATAAAGATCCAGTGAGGCTGCATGTTGTCCTGTGTTTGGACCAGCACTGGACCAGAGTCTGTGGGTCTGATTCTCCTGATGGACAGACCTGACCACAGTTTCTGAGAATAGTTAGTAATGCTTCTCCTGTAGGTGTTGGATCGAAACACACAATCCAGACAGTGAACTGCTTCCTGTACTCTCTGTTCTTGGCTTGAATCACATGAAGTGTTATTACAACATCTGTACCCGTTCAGGTGTCAAACAATCAGCTCGCTGTCATTCACAGCCTGGAGGAGGGGTGTGGCTGTCACCTTCACTCTGGCCTCCTTTGGAGATTTTCATGCCTTCAGGTGATGAGTTAGAACAATGTAATCATGTTATCACACCTTTGTTTTTAAGAGATGGGTGGATATGAGATGCTCTGTATTCTGTCCTGTACACAGTAGCCCCACCCTAATGCATCCCCTGCTTTATGGTCTATTTTCCTCTAAATGGAGCATAATTTAAAAACTGAACATCATGTTGTATTGAAGAAGACTTGGAACTAGAGACTGAGACCATCAACTCATCAGGAAAACGTTTACTGAGTTAATAAATCAAGTGAGAAGTAGAGACTTTTTCACATAGACTTCAATACAATCAGACTTCTTTTTACCACCAGTGAGATTACTATGTTGTAGAACATATGAATGCATCAGAACAAAGTTCTTTACAAAAATAAATGGAAATTCACTCTGTGACTAAATTACAACATGTACTTGGAGGAAACTGTGTCAGCACCATAGAAGCAGTGAGATACACAACCTGAGAAAACAGCAGCACATGACAACACACGATAGCTGTGTCAGTCTCCTCACACTTTCTTTAATTCACTTCTCATACTCATCATTTTCCATCAATATATTGCTGTTAATTGTTTTTATTGACACACACATACAAAAGACGTTTACTGTTCATGTTTTTTTTTTTTTTTTATTATTTTACTTAGATTATATGTGTGTGCTCATATACTTAAAGTTATTTTTATTCAACCAGCAAGTTTCTTCTTGATTGGAAATGACACAGGCATCTCCCAGAAGATAATAATACAATGTACAAGAGGCATCATTGTGGAAAAAATTATTTCTCAGCTTTTATTTACATTTGAACAAAAAGTGGCATGTCCAAAATTATTTATACCCTTCTCAATAATCAATAGAATATATTCTATTGATTATTACTATATTCTGGTTGAATAAAAGTAACTTTAAGTCAAAATTTGCCAGGGGTATGAATAATTTCGGGCTTGACTGTACATATATATATATATATATATATAGCTCTCACTGTGCTCTTCTGGACAGAGACCTCAGACGTTGTAGCTGGAATCTGCTGGAGCCATTCTCCCAGTTTGAGGGTCACAGCCCCCGGTGCTCCTTTTACCACTGGTACCACTGTTGCCTCTACTCTCCACATCTTTTCTAGCTCCTCTGTCAGCCCTTGGTATTTCTGGAGCTTCTCGTGTTCCTTCTTCTTGGTGTTGCTGTCCCTTTGGATCACTACATCTATCACCACTGGCTTCTTCTGTAGTTTGTCGACCAACACGATGTCTGGTTGGTTAGCCATCACCAGTTTGTCAGTCTGGATCTGGGAGTCCCACAGGATCTTAGCTCTGTCATTCTAAGTTCTTCAGTAAAGGCCTGTGAATTTGAGTGGCTTTATATGATCAGTTACTGGGGTAGAAAGAATTTGCGCTGTAAGATTGTTCGAGATGAACCAAAAATCTATTCTAGACTGATTTATTACACCCTGCATTAGCATTTTTAAATTTGCATTGTCATTAATTTCTAGTTTTCAATCCTGGTTGAGATCCACGCTGTCCGGTCTACCCCGAGCTGACCTCACACAGCTGGCGGAAGTGACGCAGAGTGTTGTTGATGCGAGGGGCTTGCTGGGAGAGTTTTAGCAGGACGCCATTTTGCACCTGGAAACGGAGGGAGAGCAACAGAGATAACAGCGATTAAACAGCCACACACTGTCCCAGGTACGTTAGCTCTTCAGTGGGGAAGAGAGTCGGTGTGACCGCGCTGTGCAGTGGAAGCTGTCAGTGCAGCTAATTACATCCGAGATATGTGACACAGCGCGGCGTTAGCTGAGGAGTTAGCCGTGAAGCTAGTTCAGGGACTGGCCATGGAACAGCCCACAGCCGTGTTGTTGTGCTGCCTGGAGAGGTGTAGTAGAGTTCACTGGACACAGTGCTGCTGGGTGTCCGGGCTCCGCTGGGTGCCTTTAGGTCGGGAGCGGGCCGGGTCCAGGTCAGCCGTCACTGTTAGCATGTGCAGCTAGCTGGTTATGGGAGGGAGTTGGGCTTGACCTCCTTTCCTGTGCTGGTGTAACACGGCCTAGCAGAGGTGTGGCTGTCACCGTGAACGACCCTGATCTCTCCTCAGGTGAGAGGACGAACCACCTTCAGCGTCAGCACACCTGAACGTGTGGGGTCTGCATCTGCACCACCCGCAGTCCTGAGGGACATATACTCAGAGTCCTCGGTCCCTGTGTAATGAGACCACAGCCACTTGATTAATGTTAAATTATCTAAGAAGTGAAATCCACATCAGTCTGGGTGTAGATTCAGACATTGCACCGTCTCAGCTTGGCTCTAAACGATATAATTGTTGGTACAGACAGTATTGTATATAAACATTACATCTCCATGTTCATAATTTATCAAAAGCCAGATTCTCATTCTTCATGTCTTTATTCTCCACAGTAGCTGTAAGTGGTTTCAGAGCTGTTTGGTCTCTATACCTGCCTGTCATTAATGGGGGGGCCACAAGGAACTGTATTGGGCCCAGTCCTCTCCGTGCTCAATGATATGGTTTTGTTCATATTCACTATTAATAAGTTGTTGTCATTAAGTTTTTGTTGTATTTTGTGGAGATGGAAAGTAGCTAGTTAGTAAATCTGGAACAAACTGCCTCTTATTTTGTTTCAGATGAATATTTTTTTACCTGGTTCCTGACGAATAAATGTAATAATACTTAACTAATAATAACCAAAGCCAACTATAATTGTCCAATATCTCCCTGTGGAGTCTCTTTTCTTTTCTCTTTATAATTCTCTGTAATATTATTTATAACTGTAGCAGTAAACAGAGTTTTTTCTATTTACTGTCTGTTTAAATCCAGGTTAAATTAATGAACTTTTTGCCGTTTAGAACAAACTGCTGTCACAGGGTCATAGATCCTCCACATGTATTAATGAGTGAGTGCACCTTAATCATGACTGCCTCTCCTTCACCCTGACTCCTCAGACACAATGGCGAGTCCAGGGAAAGACAGCTACAGGATGAAGAGCTATAAGAACAAAGCGCTGAATCCTCAGGAGATGCGTCGAAGAAGAGAAGAGGAAGGAATCCAGCTACGCAAACAGAAAAGAGAGGAGCAGGTAAACTCTCTCTCACCTCCGTCTCCATGCATACACTACAGAGTGGAAGGTCCTGGGAGCACAGACTCCCAGTGAACCTGCTATTTAGGTTCTTGTTAATACATCAGGTCAAAGTGCAGATGGGCTGGCTGAGGTGGAGTTGAGATCAGAGGGTGTGGTGATGAATAAGTAAACTCTCATTAGGAGTAGGAGGTTTCATTAATAACCACACTGGTTCCTGACTCAACGTTTATTTTATCCTTTACACTGAGCTAGTGCTTAGCAGCTAACAGTTAGCCCTGATGCTAGCTGGTTAGCCTGACAGCATCGTTGCATAAACCAGACACTGATGAGTCATGATATGCACCACAGTCATCATCCACGTGACTTGTAGCCTACGGCTCACTCGGCTATGTTTTTAGCATCTGACACCACAGTGCACTTCACCTTTTTGTTTGTTCTGCAGAGTTTGTTATTGTGGGTTTTTTAATCAGTTGTGTTAGTGTGATTATAAGTCTCTTTACTGAGCCCCTCTCTCTCTCTGTGTGCCTGTCATGTGTGCAATTGCTCCGGGACTGGACTCACTGACCATAATAACAAAACATAAAACAATAAAACATATTTAAGAACAGAAACTTTTCTTGGTTTAAGGCCTTAAGTAAGTTCTAGTTATATAGAACCTTTCTAGAACAGGTTCCACAAAGTACTAAACAGAAAAAGAGGCAAAGTCAGCAGAGACACAGTGTGAAAATAATATGGTTCATTTTAACAGTTATTATCTATTAACACTGAACCAGAACATTAAAGATGGAGACAAATCATAATGAAATAGTTTATGTGACTGCATCAATCAACAGAGTTTCAATTAGAATTCTGCTGCATCTCACATCATTAATGTTTGCATCATATCTTAAAATGTGACACAGCAGAGTTTATGTTGTTGAATTTCAAGAACTGATCATGAATAAAACACAGTGTGATTGAGCTGCCTAGGTATAATTAAATCAAGGTAAACACAGCGGACGACCCTGCCTGATGTCACTGCGCTGTGCAGTCTCTCGCCCAATCAGAGGCTGAAGATTTATAAAGGTCCGGCTGCCTTCAGGTGTTGCAGGGATTTAATGGACTGAAGAAACTGTTCATACAGTATGAAGCAGTTGAGCACCTTTCACAGGTTCTCTCAAAACATCAACAGTGGGAAATTTCAGGTTTGGGTCATTTGGGTCCAGAAAACTTTAGAGAGTAAACGTGTGTGTTATTATAGTAATAATGATTATTAAACAGTATATCGGACAGGTTATTGCTGTCTCAGTTACAGTTAAACCTCTGTGAACTGTGTGTGTGTGTGTGTGTCACCATCAGTTCATCTAGCCAATTAACAGCAGGTTAATCATGTGACCTTGACTCTGCCCACAGCTGTTCAAGAGGAGAAATGTGTGTGTACCTTCTAGTGATGAATCCATGCTGGAGTGTCCAATCCAGGATCCAGACATCAGCTCCACAGTACCGGTCGCAGGTGTAAGTAGTTTCCTGTGTTTATCTGGCCTGGTTTCTAAGGCTGAGGCACCTGTACCTGCCTGTTACCTGTGTGAGGTCACGTGTTTCTGTAACTATACTTTGCTACAAACTGATCTGAGCACGAGAAGAAATTTGAATATTGATCTTATGTTGATCTTTGTCAGGATGGAGTGATAACTCCAGATATGATTCAGATGATCTTCTCTGAAGACCCAGACCAGCAACTCATCGCTACACAGAAATTCAGGAAATTACTCTCCAAAGGTTTGTATTGCATCCTGGGAATTGTAATATTTCTATAAATGATTTGATCTGAAGTTCAAATAATATTCTGTCAGAGCTTCATTCAAGTGTCTCATACATGTGAACAGACTGGTTGACAAATGACCTTTAAAAGTGCAGCTGCTTAAATTTAAAGCCGGAACACACTGTGCGCATGGCGTAAGTATGGCGGCTGCAGAATGCTTTGGTCTTCATTTTGGAGCATGTGTTAATGGGTTAGAACAGACACTCTGCTGTGTCACATGATCTAGAGATTCAGCGTCTCGTCTATTTTTCACACATGGTACCAGCAGCTCCCAGCAAACACAGACTGCTGATGTCATTTGACATCACACCAGCAATATCACATCAAACTTCCACTATAGTCTCAGTGTCCAGACTGAATCTGAATCTGACACAGACATGAAGAATATAAATGTATTTTAACTGTTTCAGCAGCTGCAGGTGGAGACAGATGAGTTTAGAGACAAAATAAATCAGATTCATTTATAATGAAGAGAAACCAACATTAGAGAAGCCTGTAAACTGTGTGTAGAGAGACAGAGCTGCAGACACACAGGCAGTGTGAACACACGTGCACACAAAGATGAACTGGCTTCATGCACATTAGTCGATCAGAACCACTGTCTTGTTTTAAATGTCTGTCAGCTTCTGTTCAGGAAGAGAAGAGTTCTGATGTGTTCTCACGTCGTCTGATGTGGTCCTGTGCACAGAGCCCAACCCGCCCATAGACGAGGTCATCTCCACTCCTGGTGTTGTGAATCGTTTTGTGGAGTTTCTGAAGAGGAGTGAAAACTGCACACTGCAGGTGAGAGCTGCACAACATCACACACAGCCTGTGTGATTAACAAGACGTATCAGACGTGTTCAGTGTTTGATGTGACAGTGGAAACATTGAGGTTTTCTAATAAATGTGTCACTGAACACACATGTCGTGTTCATCAAGTGATGTGAGATGTGTCCAGAGTTTCTGTTTCTCAGAGACGTGGAACATCTCTAATGTTCAGAGTGATGACTGTTTAATCTGTCACTGCAGCAGGACACAGGTTCTTATGATCTGTGTTTGTGTCTAATCATGAAGTAAATGATTGTGGACTGACTGACGTGATGTGTGTGTTGTGTGTGTTCCCACCAGTTCGAGGCAGCCTGGGCTCTCACCAACATTGCCTCTGGTACCTTCCTCCACACTAAGGTGGTGATTGAAACAGGAGCTGTTCCAATTTTCATTGAGCTGCTGAACTCTGAGTACGAGGACGTCCAGGAGCAGGTGAGAGGCTAAGACATGACACAGGACTAATGTGAGCTACATCTTTGTTTCCTTGGCAACACAATGATTAATAAGGAAGTGGATTTGTTTTCATGTCAAACCATGTTCTAAATCATGATCAGTGTGATGAAGATGAATTATAATTTATTGATTAGTTGTTGAACTTGCTGATTTGTGAAACACAGAGATGAATGTATTAGCTCTGAACTGAATCACACATCCTGCTTTAATAGTGACTGTGTTTGTGGTATTGAAAACAAGCTGTTGAATTTCTTCTCCTCTGACGATCTGGAGCTGTGTTCAATATCACTTCCTGATTCGTCCTGGGGGGACGGAAACAGAACCTGAGACATTGGATACAGAATGAAGAAGTGATGTAATGAAGAGTCGCACTGATACCAAAACATAGAATTATAAAAAAGTCAGTGTCCGAATAAGGAAACTTCTGAGGTGAAGAGCAGCTGCAGAATTGTATGATTGTGTGATTGTGTATCTGCAGTGTGTAGGTTTAGTTGTCTTCAGGTCAGCATTTCTGAGAGGCAGTGAATCACATGATCTTCTAACCAACAGCTGACTGATGACATCCACACTGAGGCGGTGACACACTGTGGCATTGTGAGTCTGTTGGACTGTGCTGACTAACTGTGTGTTGTTGTGTGTGTGTTGTGTTCCAGGCGGTGTGGGCTCTGGGGAACATAGCAGGAGATAATGCAGAGTGCAGAGACTACGTACTGAACTGTGGCATCCTGCCGTCTCTGCAGCAGTGAGTCTCCTCCTCTGTCTCTGCATGTGTCAAACATCATGTTACAAACATTACAACAGCTGCATCCTGTGTGTTGTGTTGTGTCCAGGCTGCTCGCTAAATCCAACCGTCTCACAACAACCCGCAACGCAGTGTGGGCTCTGTCCAACCTGTGCCGAGGGAAGAACCCGCCTCCGGATTTTGCCAAGGTGAGTCCACCTGTCAGGAACTGGAATCCTGGTTTGTGTTGTTGATCCAGCTCTGGTGTTAAACCGTCCCCCTGTCTCTGGTGTGTGTCAGGTGTCGCCTTGCCTCAGCGTGCTGTCCAGGCTTCTGTTCAGCAGCGATCCAGATGTGTTGGCCGACGCTTGCTGGGCCCTGTCCTACCTGTCTGACGGCCCCAATGAAAAGATCCAGACGGTCATTGACTCGGGCGTCTGCCGCAGGCTGGTGGAGCTGCTCATGTAAGAACCTGACAGACCCACATTACAGAGACATTCCTTCGAGAACAGGCCAAGTCCATGTACAGGACTATACCTGACCAGGTGCCCCTGAGGACACGGTGTGAGGTCCAACCCCTGTCATGGAGCTTCAGGGAAACAAGGACTCACATGAAACAGTGTTTGTCAGGGCAGCAGCTCATTTCAACCTATCAGCACACGATCCACATCAGGATCCACATCTGTCTGTCTGTTGTCTTTACCTCTCAGCTGTTGAGACCATTGTTTGCAGTCTATTAGACCCTGTCCAGGCCTGTCATTAACATACAGTCTGACATCAGCAGGTGTCACTCTGCTGTAAAGTCTCAGTGTCCTGATGGTCCTCTCTCCTCCTCCACCTTCTCCTCCTCCCTGTGACTCGGCTTCTCACCTGAGTAATAAACACAGTCCACAATCAGAGTGACATCACTTCCTCTTAACAGTCCAGAGGGTGATGCACCGCTGAATTCATCAGTGTGAGTCTCCTCACAATACGCAGCCTCGCACAGGTAAAGAACCTTCTGTGCAGGTTGAGCAGGTCATTGACGGACTAAGGTGGATGTCAGCCGGCTGTTGACCTCTGGCTGTTGACCTCCAGGTGTTGACCTCCTCCAGGAGAGACCTCCTGTGTTAACTGTAGTGCAGACTGTTTGACAAAATGTTTGACCTGACCAATGTAGACAGGTTTACCTGTGACAACTGTAGGAGGCTGAGGCTGCTGCCCTCACACACTCTGTTTTACACCAGTCCTTGTTTCCAGGAATCTCTACAGGTGAGTACATTGGGCACAGTGGGCACATTAACAGGAAATGTACAGGTGGAACCGTACTGGAACGTTCCTTTAGTGTGATCTGATCAGAAACAGTGTTGTTGTGGCCACAGTGCGATGGTCTTGTAGTGGGTGTCAGATGATTTGTTTTGTTGTTGTCATTAGAATCACCTGAGCAGAGTCACTGGATTCATGCAGATGTTGATGACAGAAATAATTTCAGTTTGTCAGTGTGAAGAAGAACCAACTCTGACCTCAGCACTGACACTGTGTGTGTTCCTGCAGGCACAGTGACTATAAGGTGGTCTCTCCTGCTTTACGTGCGGTGGGCAACATAGTGACAGGAGATGACATCCAGACTCAGGTAGAGACACTGACTCCCTCTTCTCCTCCTCTCAGTCAAGGACAGAGCGTTAGATAACGTATTAACGAGGCCCTCCGGTGTCTGTCTGTCACCTCAGGTAATCTTGAACTGCTCGGCTCTGCCATGTTTACTTCACCTCCTCAGCAGCCCCAAGGAGTCCATCAAGAAGGAGGCTTGCTGGACTGTGTCCAACATCACAGCAGGAAACAGAGCTCAGATCCAGGTAACAGCCATCTCACCTGGCTTCAGTGTCTCCTGTCTGCAGCTGTTCTGCAGCTGTTCTGCAGCTGACAACATGTTGTGTCTCGTCAGAATGTTATTGATGCCAACATCTTCCCGGTCCTGATCGAGATCCTCCAGAAGGCAGAGTTCCGTACGAGGAAGGAGGCGGCGTGGGCCATCACTAACGCTACCTCTGGGGGCACACCTGCACAGATCAGGTTTGTTTACCTTCACTCTCATTGGGGAACACTGAGATGTTCTCTCAGGAACATCAACACGGATCTTTTTTCCTCCCATACTTTCACTGAATGATTTTCAGACAAATCCAGATGTGATCAGTTGATCAAGGCTTTAAATTGCATGTTGGTAACGATTTAAATTAATAATACTAGACCATGACTGGAGCTCCTGTGTTTGCTGAGCAGGTACCTGGTGTCTCTGAACACCATCAAACCCATGTGTGACCTGCTGACGGTGATGGACTCTAAGATCGTGCAGGTGTCTCTGAACGGTCTGGAGAACATCCTCAGACTCGGAGAACAGGAAGCCAAACAGAACGGAACCGGAATCAACCCCTACTGTGCTCTGATCGAGGAGGCCTACGGTACAACACTGACACACACAACACTGACCACATCCACATGAGGCATGGGATGATATGAAAATGTCATGTCACGATTATCCAGGCCAGAATAATTGTGATTCACAATATTATTGCTCTGATTATGATAATATGCTTTAAACTCTTAAAATGCTGTTAAAATCCTGATGCTGTGTTTTGTTGGTTGTATGTTTTGTTATGTTTTTTTTTTTTTTTCACTGAGCCCATTCTAATGAATTCTGTTGCTCAGAACATTGAAAATTATGTGGTATTGTTAACTGACTGGATTGAAAAATGTTTGCCTTAAGTCCTGAATATCTGTGGTGAAAATCCAGCAGTGAGGAAAGATCAAACTAGAAGAACAAAGTCAAACAAATCAGCTACTTAGCTGCAGTTAACATCACCTAGATAACATTAGATTAATTCACTGGTGAACAAAACATTGTTATTTGGACAAATGTCAGCGATAGTATAACATTAAGTAACTGTAACTGACAGTAACATTAGCCCATTCTACCTGTAGTTCGATGAACAGAGCTGGATCTTGGAGATGAGGGTTCAAATTGGAGGTGTTGTACCGGGGGCGGACACCTTTCTCCAGCAGATTCTGGCATTTTATGTCCCTCTTGCTCTTCTTTGTTGTGGAATCCAAAGTATTTCCACACAGCTGACTTAACTTTTTTTGTGTGGGGGTCAATGGACAAGCTGAGCCTTCAGCCATGGTGACAGGAGCATTTAGATGGAAAGATGTGCCCTCCCTTTGTGGCAATGAGTTTAAAACTAAAACAGAAGAAGAGATGATTTTAAAACTAAAACAGAGATGAAGAGATGAGTTTAAAACTGAAACAGTAGAAGAAGAGATGAGTTTAAAACTGAAACAGTAGAAGAAGAGATGAGTTTAAAACTGAAACAGTAGAAGAAGAGAGCACCAATCAAACCAGCATGCTACACATATGGAACACACACATTTATTTTGGCAGGTTATATTCATTATTGATTTTTCATTATTACCCCCCCCCCCCCCAAAGGCCTGGACAAGATCGAGTTCCTGCAGAGCCACGAGAACCAGGAGATCTACCAGAAGGCCTTCGACCTGATCGAACACTACTTTGGCGTCGAGGAGGAGGACGCCAGCCTGGCTCCACAGGTGGACCAGAGTCAAGGCCAGTTTGTCTTCCAGCAGCAGGAGGGACCCATGGAGGGTTTCCAGCTTTAACCCCACCTCACCCCCACAGCCCCTTCTTCTCGGTCACTGAGCCCGGGCCTGGGTCTGCTGGCCTGCGAACTCTCCTGGGACCTCACGTCGTCTCTGCTGGACCAGCTCCACCAGCTTCTCCCTGCACCTCCACCTCTAATATGCCTTCACAACAACACACACTCTGGAGAGACACAGAGGTCTGTGAACACAGAGATGGACAGTGAGAGCTGATTGGACTGTGGGAGTGAGTCCTGAACGAGGCTCAGCTGACTGGTTCCCCTCTGATGAGACGTCTACGCCATGAAAAGCTGATTGATGTTAAAGAAGAGTTCAGTGCTCAGAGTGACGCTCCTTTGACTTCCTGTGATGATGATGATGAAGATCACCATATTTATGTTACAATTAGAAACAAATCAGCATCCATATCCCTTTCTGAATGTGAAACTACCTCTGAGAGAGAGACAGAGAGACAGAGAGACAGAGAGAGAGAGAGAGAGAGAGAGAGAGACCGACCCTAGCTGAACAGGTGAAGCATCAGACTGATTGTTTTTCATTTAGACTAAAATCTAATCTTGATTAATTGATCCAGAGGCTGATCTGTAACAATGGATGTAAATACAGTTCTCCTGTATGTGCTGCTGTTGCCACACTGTTCTGTTCTCTGGGTTCTCTGGGTTCTCTGGGTTCTCTCTGCTCCTGTTACAGGACGAGATGAGCCCCTGGAGACTGGAGGTCTTGATCTGTTTGTCCTCTCAGAGCTGTGGAGGAGCTGCTCCTCTCTCCTCCACCCTCAGCTCTGACTGAATCAGTGAGGGGGGGGTCTGTCTAGATGAGATCTGTGCTCTGATTTCAGGCTACATGATTAATGTTAAATTATTTTCTCTGCCTGCATCACTCCCTCATGTGGTGGCTCAGTGGACTGGAGGCTTTTGTATGTTATATATGCCTGTGAGAAGGTGTAGCAGAGTGTTTCAGAGGCTGCAGGAAGGTGTGATATGAAATTATGTTTCCTGTTGTGCAGTTGTCCTGTTTCCATCACGCTGAGGACGTTTGTCTCCTCTCGACCTTTACTCTCTGATTTTGATTTCCCATGTTCTCCTGTTGTGGTTGAAGTCTTAAGATGGAAACACACTGTGTTTTGGTTTTGTTCCTGCTTTTGACTCCATCCCTCAACTGTGATTGGACAGTCTTTTGTTACATGCCCCTTTGAGTACAGCGACGTCAGCTGGTGGAGAACTGAACATGAAAGAATCTAATATTTATGTGAAATGGAAAATATTTGTAATGCAGAAATGACATCAAGCACATTGAATTGTGTATAGTTTTCTAATATTTCTGGTTTGTATGATTGTATATCATTTTTTAGGTTTTGGTAGTGTTTTTGTTTTCTCCTGTTTGGGAGCTGATTGCTGTGTTGTTGTGGCTCTCAGTAGAAGTGTGTTGTGGTTCCTGAGGTCTGATGGTGACCTGGCTCCTCAGTGTGGGGACACACACTTCCATTGTGTAACAAGAATTAATAAACTGATATGTTGGCTACAAAGCTAACACACAGCCTCACTGTTTGTTCTCCTGTCAGATATTTACTCAGGTACATTTATTCTACAGCTGCTCTTACCTGGTGTTTTCACATCCATTTTTTGGCAGACCCTAAACTATTAAAGACTGGACAGTTAAAACCTTATAAACCAATGGAAATAGCTCAGTTTAATAAAAAAAATGATACATCTCCAAGATTTGAATTAAAACACCAGAGCTTCCCCATCTCCTTATTTGTCTTTGCTGTCCATCCAATTATTAGTTAATCATACCCAAACTAGTGATTTAGAAGGTTTAAAGGGTTAAAGGTACATCAGTCAGAGTAGAGATAGAGAAGTCATTGTCAACTCTTAAAGGACTCCTCTCAAATTCCTCCTGATGTAATCCAGTTCTCTAATACTTCAGGTTTTCATTTAAATGTGAGTAAGTGAATTCATGGCTGTCAAGATCTGTGAGTTACCTTTTATCTGTTAAGGAGAGTCACCTACCTGGGAACAATCATAACAAAAAGTCAGATGCAAGTTGAACTTTATTTCTCATCGTGTTTTCTGATCTGTGGTTTGAGATTTGTTCCACTGTAACTATAATATTGATATTATTGTCTCTCTCAAGCTTCCTGCCTGTCAGCCTGGCTCTTCTTTATAAGCACAATTTCTTTCCAAATAGATATTTGATATGGAACAACAGGGAGTGTGTTACATAGAGAAATCATTTTATTGGTGAGTCAACTTTTCAATGAGTAGGGTAAGATTTTTAGTGACTAGTTAAGATACCAGATCATATCCCTGTGAGCCTCTATTTTCTATTGTTTTTGAAGTCAGTCCAAAAGGTGTCATCATTGTCTATAAGGTTATACCTGTCCACCGTCTGTTCTGACACCTTCACTTGATCCAGGTCACACACCAAGAGGAAAATGATGTTTTATTCACCTGCTTCCTGCTGAAGTAAAAACACCAGAAATATTTGCAGCTCATTCCAAACTTACTGTGTCTCTGTCTCTTATGTAACTGTGATTTAACATAGATTTGGCATTTTTTCAGTTATCATCAGAAATAATCAGTTATCGTCAGTTATCATCAGAAATCATCGGTTGTCATCAAAAATCACCAGAAATCAGATGATGAAGCAGAGACTGAGGAAAAGGGGACAGAGGGGAGAAGAGGAAAAGAAGATGAGTTCACGGAGGTCAGAAGAACGTGGGACAGATGAGACACTGGACTCAACATAAACGGGCAGATGTGACTGTGGGCCAGAGGAAACAGTGCAGCGTGTTACACTTCACTGTTAGAAATATGAGGCGTCTTTGGCCCGAGTCTGGCCCATAGACTGACAGGTGGAAGAGTTGGTCCAGATGTAGACGCATCTGACGATCATGCGGTCAGATTCAGACTGTGGACCAGGGCCGCAAGAAGGTGGATTTGTTTTGCTGTCTGGGGCATCTGATTCAAAACCCCGGGACAATAAAAAATGCAGTTTGGTGTCATTGATGTTCTATGATCCCGTTTCAGTATCTTAGGCTAATTTGATTGAAGATATGTTAGGGTTTTTTTAAAATATATTGTAAATATTAAACTAATCCACACTACAGACCAGCTGGTGGCGGTAATGCACCAATTCGTCGTTTGCCAATAAACCTCGAAGAAGAAGAAGAAGAAGAAGAAGAAGAAGAAGAAGAAGAAGAAGCTCATACCGGTTTCGAAACAGAAGAAAGGAAAGTAAAACAGACTCTAGTCTCCTCTCCTGGCCGTGAGTAGATTATTTTCATTATATCATTTAGACACACACCTGTGGTCAGGTAACGGTGACCCAGTCACACACTGCACTCAGGAGCCAAACTCCATTCAAAAACCTGCTGATTTACGACAGCTTCACTAATGGCAGCGTTACACACTGTGTAACGTACTGACCTCATAGCAAATACCTGTCTTTGTTTCGGCTCATACACACAACAGCAAACAGCTCTCATTGAGAAGAAAGTTGGTCTATTAGGAAAGAGTCCCTGTAGATTTCATTCAGCAGAAACACATTGTCAGATACAGACAGTGACAAATTAAAGCTCCACACAGTCTAAAGGTAGATGTCCATGTGTTTGTGATTCTAAAGCAGGTCTAGGTTCTATATTAATACTGTGAAAGTATCAAAGCCTCAGTCCACAGAGAAATGCACACAGCCTGTATTCAGAAACTGAGCCTTAAAACCAGCCATCAGGACTTCTGGAACTTTGTGATGTCACAACTAAGCAGTCACTGCTCTCAGCCCCACCCACCTGGACCCACCATCCAACCTTGAAGGATTTGGTTTCTCTGAGTGTTTACCTGAAATCTGCTGTATTTTTATTGGATCAATCAGAAAACAGTCAGCCAATCAGAAGAGAGACTCTGAGCCTCTCTTGGAGCTTTAAAGGAGAAACCTGAATAAAAGAGGAGAAACTGGATGACAGTGTCTCCATCCACAGGTCACAGGGTCACTGATGGTCTGATGAGGATTGAGGATGATGTGAATCATATTCTGTGACCCCTCACAGTCACCTGATCTCAGTCCAGTTGAACTGTGGGAGATTTTGGAGTGACATGTTAGACACTGTCTCCACCACCGCCATCAAACACCACACGAGTGAACATGTTAATGAAGAACAGTTCATCCTCCAGTAGAGTCCAGGGACCTGCAGCAGTGAGGCTGCTCTGGAGACACCTGACTGAGACACTGGTGTGGGTTTTTAATGTGTCACCTGTAGGTCTGCTGTCACAGGTCACAGCTGCTCCTCAACAACTCCAGGAAAGTGTGGTCAGATTCATCTTTGTTAATATTTTGCTACTTTAACAAATGAATTAGATTTTTCTGATACAGGATTGATCTGCTGATAATGGAGAGGAGACATTTCCAGCTGATCAGTCAACAGCCTGACCTCTCTAATGGAGGACGTGATTCAGCACATTTTATGTTTGGTCAAATGTTCGTATTATATTTTACAATATTTTATGAAAATATATTGACACTGTTTTGTATTTTGCCTCATAAGTCTGTGTGGGTATAGATGGTTGTGTTATTTGCTGATGATGATAACTGACTGCAGAGTGTGCCACGTAAACAGGGCTTTTTTCAGAATGGATTTATACGCTTATTTCGATTTAACAAAATAACCCACTCATCAGATGGGTCAGGTTCACACCAGCTCCAGCCACACGAGTGGCAGGTCCAAGAACAGCCAGTAGGAGTCAGCACTGACCAGAACAAGAGACTTCACAGAGTCTGGACTCTGCTCCCCCAACTCAAACACACCTGTGCTTCACACTGTCCTGAAATACACAACACGGTCACTGTGTCTTAATGAGAACTTAGTGCTGTGGACTCTGTGAGGCCTTTTGGTAGGAAAGTGAGAGTTACCTGTGTGTGTGTGTGTGTGTGTGTGTGTGTGTGTGTGTGTGTGTGTGTGTGTGTGTGTGTGTGTGTGTGTGTGTGTGTGTGTGTGTGTGTGTGTGTGTGTGTGTGTGTGTGTGTGTGTGTGTGTGTGTGTGCAGCCTGCAGACATGCTCACCTGTGACATCTGTGGAGAGGAGGTGCTGCTGGTGGAGGACATGAAGACACACCTCCTTCTCAGCCACCTGGAGAACGACGTGCACTGCCCGCTCTGCTCCCTGTCCGGAGTGTCCTACAATGAACTGTTTTTCCACATCAGCTCGGCTCATCCAGAGAAGCAGCTCGCCACGCAGGGCACCACTGACCTCACTGTCACAGGTGTCACTGAGAGCCAGGGGCCCCAGACCTCTCAGTCCTGCTCGGCTGAGGACGGCTGTGATCAGGCTGGTAGTGCGGCACCCACCGGGGCCTCGGCTGTCACCACTGACTCTGTGCGACCTAAACAGAACAGCACACCTGAACGTGGGTGTTCCTCGTCACCTGAGGGAACTGGACCCATCGCGTACACTGCGACATCACAGAGTCCTGAGACCAGACCAGAGTCTGTCAGGCACCGTGAGGACAACACTGCAGGATTTGAATCTGAGAACAACAAAGCCAAACAGAAGCGTCTGTCTTCACCAAGAAAAGGTGATTCAACTTCCTCAAACTTTATTTCAAATCGTAACGTTGGCGTTGACGTGAACTGTGTTTGTTACAGAGAAGCTGTTCTCCTGCCCCATGTGTGCTCTGGTCTGCAGCAGCTGCTTCGTCCTGCAGGAGCACGTGGAGCTGCATCTGGAGGAGCAGCACTCAGCTGAGGGTAACTGTCCTGAGATCAGCATGATGAGCTGCTGTGTACAGAACGTACTGTAATCAGCACAGTGTGTCAGCTAATCTGCAGCATCTGGTCCGCACACATCAGCCCAGTCAGCTGAGGCCAGAGGACACAGGAGAGCTGTTTGTTTCTGAAGGTTATGCTCTGAGTCACACATATGTTTATGATGTGTCTTTATTCATGGCTGCTGTTTGTTCAGGAGCAGCAGTGGAGGAGTGGTCACCTGCTATGACATCACCATCAGCCAGCAGTGTCTCAGGTGCGTCTCCCGCTCGTCTCTTTGATCTGTCAGCTGATCTCTGCATCTGCTCATTGGTGTGTGAAACATCTAAACAGCTGTGATGACATGTGGGCCACACGTTCATGTTCCCCTCACCGTGACCTGCAGTCACTGTGCTGATCAGCTGACTCTTCCTCTGGCGCCACCATCAGGTCAAAGTTGTTTCTAATTCTTATGACTAATCCGACACAGCTGCAGAGTTAGTGTTAATTAGTGCTTATTAAGAAATGTACAGAGGTAAAGATTATACCTGCTAATCATCGACATGCTGGCGTTGATGTTAGCATGTTACGGTGCAGTCTACAGAGCAGACAGACAGAGAACATCAGAGGTTCTTCAGCTCAATGTTTCAGATGTTAAACTGGTTACAGGTTAACGTGATGAAACCTGACAGACTGGACCAGAGGAAAGACCATCAGCTCTTCTGTCTCATACAAGCTAAGTTTAACTGGACTGACAGGAAGTTTCTGATCTGTTTGTAGGAGAGAAGAGGCTGGAGTGCCCCATGTGCTCTGTGGTGTTCAGTGACAGCTTCTCTCTGCAGGAACACGTGGAGCTGCACCTAGACCACGGAGCAGGTGGACACACGTCCCATCATTCACTCAGCCCCCTCTGTTGTCTTTAAAATCCTCCGTACAATCTTATGCACCTGTCTGATGTGATGCTGTGGTTTACCTGTGCAGCTGCAGGGAGTCCGGGCTCAGACCTGAGGCTGGCCACACAGCTGCAGCAGGAGGAGGAGCAGAGGAGGAGGCGGGAGGAGGCCCAGCAGGAGAGAGAGGAGTTCAAGAAGCTGCAGGTCTGGAGTCTGCACCACAGATCACCTCCTGTCTGGAGCATGTTAGCTTCCTGCTGTAGCTCCGTCTCTGACCTGCTGCCTGTTCAAACCTCTGAACATCAGCTCTGCGTCTGCACAGTCATGGTTTTATTTCAGTGAGCTGCAGTAAAGAATCAGAACAACAGAGGACGTGTCACTGTCCCGGCAGCCGACAGGTCAGAGTTCATCTCAGCTTTAATCTCAACCTCTGACATCAAAACTAAACAAACATGTTCTGACACATCACTGACCTTCCAGGTAAAGTGTAATAAGGTGATCAGACTGTCACTGTGCAGATGGATGAGACAGACGCTTCAGTCTCCTTCACTTCCTGTCTGTTAGCTTAGAAATGGAGTTAGCTAACATCAACAAACACAGACTCCATGTTAGGTCTGACTGTAGCTCGGCTGTCTCCTCCTGTGTCTGAGTCACACGTCTGTCAGCATCTGGTTTATAGTCAAGCTACAACAACAGTGTGACTTCAGTCACCTCGTCTATCAACATGATGCTGCTCAGTCTCCTTCAGTCACCTGACTGAGGCTGATGTTCAGCTGACGCCCTGCAGAGGGAGCTCACCTGTGTCACTGATGATAAAGGTTTCCTGACTGTCAGAGTAAAGCACAGGTGTGATGCACTGTAGACTCAGTACAGTTTGTACAGATCCTGGCTGTGTGTTTATGAACAGTTCATCCACATGTTCACCTGAATGAGCGCAGACCAGTGAAGCTCTCACAGAGACTCTGAAGTCCAGGATCCTCTGCTGCTTCCTGAATCATCACTCACATGTGGACTGATGTCCCGGCTCCACACACACATAAACAGTGACTACAGGTCTTCTGTAAACGTTGAACAAAAACAAAACCCTGAAGAAGAAAGTGAGTCCCTTCAAACAGAGATGAAGTTTATTCATAGCTCTTAATTTTATTTTGATAATCAAAAAAGACCTCATCAAACTACATGAAACATCGTTAACTCAGGAAATACACACCACAGGATGTGATGTTCTACAGGTATACATACATTTCAGAATAAGAGTTGATAGGGGTTCAGGGGCCAGTTACACAAAACAACTTAAGTTAAGATTTTCCTTAAAGTCCAAGTTAAGTTTTTCTTAATATAAAAACTGTTTCACAAAACAGCCTTAAGTCTTCTCCTTGAGGTTTCCCTAAAATGTTCACTGAAGTATTTAAGGTTTTCACCTTATCTGAGTCTTATATTTAAGGAATCACTTAAGTCAGTTAAGACCTTAGTGACCAAACTAAGGAAAAAAACTTAAGGTACCTCTGATTGTATCTGAACTCAACATGTCTGAGTTTATGGTGATAAATGAAGAGAATGGACACAGAGGAACCTAATGGAGCCTCAAGGATGAGGAATTGATTTTGATCTATAGATCTGATTGACAGTCAGGTCAAGATGTGTCTGATCTTTCTACTTTCACAGCTGTGCTCTTCAGCTCTTTACAGTTAATGATTGTTCTGTGGTTTTATGCTACAGGATTGTTACAGTCAGTTATTGGTGAAGTGTTTCATTTCCGTCGATCAGCTGTGTGCCATGTCATTCACTGATCAAACACTCTGATCTGTGTGCTGAACACTGTGTTTCTTTTGTTATCGCCTTTTCCTCCTCTCAACAGTTTGGTTTTCTTTCCTTCTTCTGCCATTCTTTCTACAGGTACACTTTGTGACACGTTAACAGGTGAGATGATAACAGGTATCACAAGCGCTAATTCCAGCAAACAAATGGTCTTCATGGAAACTACAATTTTATCGCTGTAAAATCTCTTTCACCTCAGTAAATGACTTAATGTTTTTCCTTAACTAAGGAAACATTTCAAAATATTCTGTGCAACAACTTTAAATAACTCCCTCAGCTAAAGAGAAATTCAACCTTAAGTGTCATACTTAAGTAGAAAACTTGTGTTTTGTGCAGCTGGCCCCAGGTTCCTGTCTGCACACCCAGTTTGGTGGTTGGACAATCCCCTGATGTTTCCTCTCAGAGTGTATGTGGTGCAGCAGCACATGTCTGAGTATGTGTGAACTCAGTCTTATGCTTTCACAAGACTGCAGTCATCACCCTGACCTGTGTGGTATGTGACTGTGTAGAGGCAGTTTGGTCTGGATGGCAGAGGGGGCTACCGCAGACAGATGGAGAGGACCATGGAGAGAGCCGTGGCCAGGGGCCACATGGCCCCCGCAGAGTTTCACTGCAAGAGGGCTGAGATGATGGAGTCTCTGGCTTCAGGGGTTGATGATGGCAGAACCAGAACTCAGGGTATGTCTGTTCACATCCTGCAACCACAGACACACAGCTAGTCTGAAGTGTGTAGGTTTAGTCAGGGAGTCACTGGAGTTTCAGACAGCCTCTGTTCTTACTCTGGTCATGTAAGGTGTGAACATAAATCAGCTGCTGTTTGACTTTTTCCATCGCAGTCTCTTACAATGGAACTTAGAAACATAGGTAACACTCTCTAATGCAGTTTACAGTGTAATTTAGGTACATGGATCAGGAGACAATAACATACTGACTGGAAATTAAAGCTCCATATTTTAACTTTTCCAGTGTTTTATTTGAAGTGTTGATCTCCATCAGAAGATATATTTGTGGTTTCAAGAACCAAAAACCATCTTAGTGTAGTTTTACATCTCCTCTCTCAGGCTTCTCTCTGGAGCTCTAGTAACAACAGGTCAGTCAGCCAATCAGAAGAGAGGATCAGAGCCTCTCCTCTGATTGGCTGACTGTTTTCTGAGTGATCCAATAGAAATATAGCAGATTTCAGGTAAACACTCAAAGAAACCAAATCTGCCAGGTTGGATGGTGGGTCCAGGTGGGTGGGGCTTGGGGCGTGGCTGAGAGCAGTGACTGCTTTGTTGTGACATCACAAAGTTCCAGAAGTCCTGACGGCTGGTTTTAAGGCTCAGTTTCTGAATACAGGCTGTGTGCATTTCTCTGTGGACTGAGGCTTTGATACTTTCACAGTATTAATATAGAACCTGGACCTGCTTTATGATCAAAACACATCTACCTCTATACTGGAATATAGCTTTAATATAGGGACAGAGGAGATGGTCTGGGCAGAGAATGTTAATGTACTGGAGCTACAGGCTGTGCACTTAGTTCTCAAACACTTCCTGCCGTATCTGAGAGGGAAGCATGTGCTTGTTTGGTTGGACAACACCTCGACCAGCTATCACATCGAGCGCCAGGAGGGCACCAAATCAGCACGGGTACTCAGAGCATCCCAGGACCTGCTTACATGGGCAGCTCCACAGATGACCTGCTTGCAGGCAATGTATTTGCCACTAAAGAGGAACCAGGCTGCAGATTTTCTCTCCCATCACAAGCCCCCTCCGGGGGAGCAGTGACTTCATCCAGAGGTGGTGCACACCATCTGGGGTCTCTTCAATAGGGGAGAGGTGGATCTCTTTGCCTCTGAGGCATCGACCCACTGGAACCCTGGAGGACTGAGAATGTTATTGCTCATGCGCATAAGGTCAATAATCAGGTTCTGGCACCCACAGTCAAGTGGCTCTCTACCAGGAGCATCTCCACATCATGGGCAGCCTTGCGGGGTGTCCCCCTGGAGGCAATATGTGCTGCGGCTTCGTGGGCATCACCAAGCACATTCTCTAAGTTCTACAGGGTGAATATTGCCACCACACCTCCTCTGGGCGAGGTGCTTCTGCCAAGTTTCTCTGCGTCCACGCTGTGAGGTATGTCCTCGAATTCCAGGTGATGTTGGTATTAGTCATCCAATGCTTAAATCACCGCCTCTGGCAGTTAGGAAGGATGAAATAGAACAAAGGTTACGAATGTAACTATGGTTCCATGAATCCTGGAAGACTGCAAATGAAATAGTGTGGGATCATGGGAGTTGTTGTCTAAACCATTGCATAAGCTTCTCCTGGTTTGGATCCCTCAGTGTCAGTGGTTCAGGAATTTTTTTTCCTGGAGCTGAATTATCTACAGAGGTCTCCTCCTCTCCACAGCAAACAGACATCTGACAGTGTGAAGGAGACAGTTCACCTCACCCTCAGCTGCTGCAGGGTTGTGGCAGCAGCTGAAGGTGAGGTGAAGACACCTGAATGTTAGTGATGAGGTCACAGTGTGTAGATGTGAGCGTCTCAATACTTGTGTCAATGTGATATTTCAGTTTTTATTTCTAATACATTTGCAAATTGTCTAAAAATCAGAGGAGAACTGAAACAATTTTAAATGAATTTAGCATAAAACAGCAACAATGAGGGTTTTTTCTCCAGGTTGCAGACTGACTGTTGGCGCCCTGCAGCAGGAGTCATGGTCCAGCAGCAGGGTGTTTGGTCCTGCCTCAGTCTGTCAGGTCTGATGACTTTCTGTTCCTGCCGTCAGCATTTGCCAACTCCTGTTTCAGACCAGTTGTTTATCCTGGACTAGTTTGTCAGCATTCCCTCACCTCTCACACAATGTCCCTGGAGATAATCTCTGTCATTGTGTATGTGTGTGTGTTAATTCACCGCTTTGTTCAGCTGCTTATACAAACTACTGTCAGCTCATGTTCATCAAATGAACATGAGCAGCTCAGTGAGTGAGTCATGCAGAGGGCCAGGTGTAGTGTAGGTCTGTGTTGTGTTGTTGTGCTACGTCATGTAAAGGCGGGACCGCTGACTGTGTATGAAACTTGAAAAGGAGGCAGCTCACCCAACCCATTTGTGACCTTAGCACAAATGACTAATGTGACCTACTCGCATACTGTTCATGCTTTAGATAGCTCCATTAGAGAGACACACCAAAGGTCCTTAGCTGGACTCAGACCAGGGACATTTCAGTCCCTGGGTGGTACCTTAACCCCTAAGCCACAAGAGCCCCATCCCCTCCTGGAAGCCTTAAAGGTCCATATTTTACTCTTTTTCTGTGTTTTATTTGAAGCATTGAACCCTCAGATAAACCAAATCCTACAAGGTAGGATTGTGGGTCCAGGTGGGCGGGGCTTGGGGGCATGGCTGAGAGCAGTGCCTGCTTTGTTGTGACATCACGAAGTCCTGGCGGCTCGTTTTAAGGCTCAGCGCCTCAGTCCACAGAGAAACACAGCGTGTGTTTCTCTGTGGACTGAGACTTTGATACTTTCACAGTATTAATATAGAACCTAGACCTCATGGAGATCTACCTTTAGACTATATGGGACCTTTAAATTAACTAGACATCTACAGTAAATCCTCTTGTTCGGGATTGTGGGAAATGTTGAGACAATGATAAACTGACTAAACAACAACTGACTAAATCTGATCATTTGAGGAAAAACAGCTTTAGTTTTACAATTTCATTCTTTGTTATTCACAAGTCTTTCAGTCATATAAAGCTTTACTGTTGTTGAAAAGGTCTCTAATCTTAATCTTGAAAAGGAAATTTATTTCCCTTTTAAGTCAAAATTTTGTCTTAATTTTAGTTGAATCAGATTCATTTTAGTCAGAATGTTGTGATACTTTGAAAGTTACAGATTCCTGTTGTTTCATTTCAGTGACTCAGTAAAACTGATCTAAAACAGTTGTTTATAAAGATGACCTCAGTGTCAGTGGTAGTGTCTCCTCTCTGCACAGTAGACCCATGTACCTGCATGTTCTCTACTTTAGTGCGTAGCTAACTGCTAATTACCACCTGTGTCTCTTGTTATCATGTCCTGGTATCACATAATTATGAGCTATGTGATGAGTATCTCATAAAATAAAATGATCAAATAAAATCAAAGAGGTAAATGAGTGTCTTCAACACTGTGTGTGTGGCTGACAGGTGTGTAAACTGTCAGTACCCTCTCTGTGTGTGTCTCACTGCTGTTGGAATGTACTGAGCTGAAATTGTTTAATCTGCGCTCTCTTCACCTGTCTCCGCAGGCGTGGTCAGAGCGTTGTACGAATACTACCAGACTGACTGCAGAGACGTCGCTCACGTGTGGCTGAGCGCCAACACTGACCACTACTGCTCCTCAGCAGGGGATAAGGGCTGGGGCTGCGGATACAGAAACTTTCAGATGCTCATCTCCTGCCTGCACGGGATCGACACATATCTGCCCTCCCTGCAAGGTGCACGACCACAAGGCTCAAAATCTGACCTCAGATCAGCTCTTTACTGCCCAACACACAAGACTGAGGAGAGGCCCCGAAGCAGACTGAAAGATATTTATCAGTATTCATGACTGTATAGAATAGAATAGAATAGAAAGCCTTTATTATCGTTGCACTGTGCAAAATACAACAAAATTAGGAGTGTGACTCCTGTTTGGTGTACTAGTTAAAACCAGTTAAAAGAGATGGCTTCACACACATTAACACACATTAACACACATTAACACAATCCTTGTATAAGTATGAAGTGTCTCAGTGATTATTGCTGATGTGTCGACGTAATTCTTCGCAGTGGAAAGTTGCTCAGGTTCTGTTTTTTATTCTGCATGCCTCTGAGTTTTAAATGACCTGTAGCACCTGTCAGAGGGCTTCAGGTCAAACAGGTGGTGGTCTGGGGGTGTACAGTCTTTTACAATGTTTCTGGCTCTGGAGAGGTGGTGGGTGTTGATGATGTAGAAGGGGGGCAGCACATGATTTTTTGTGCTGTGTTTATATCATAATCATGGAAAGAAGAGATGTTCGTTAAATCACCCACCTTTAGACTGTATGGACCTTTAATGTTGTAGATCATTGTGTGAGGAGCGTTGAGCCTGCAGAGTTGGAAGAAGTTTCATGTTTCTCATCTGATGACGCTGTCAGTGTTCATCAGTCAGCATATAACCAAACTGTAGGTTCATCTTGTGAGCACACGTTTGACTTATTTCAGCTTTATTTTGTAATGTTTTGTTTTTTGGCTTTAAACACTACAATACCCACGAGCCTTAGTCACCGTTGTTGTGTAGAAGACAGCAGTCAGAGGTGTGAGTCTTTGCTGTTGTGGTTCAGGAAGTGAACGCAGTGATGTAACTGCTGATTTAATGACATCTTTTTAAAAACTGACATGCTGTTTGAAGGGTGATAACACACTGAGCTGTCCTCATCTGACTCAGTGGCCCGTGCTCCTCCCCTCATCAAGATGAAGAGCTCAGGTGATGTCCCCTCAGAGCTGGGGTTTGAGTTTTGACAACAGAGTGAAGGATGGTGAAAACATGTGGGTTCCCAGTATAAATATAGCTGGTTAGATAAGTGTCCGGCAGCTCGCCATGCTGGGGGTGTGTCTGTGATGACAGCCTTGTTCTTCACTGAGAGCACATCATGTCTTGTCCTTGTTCTGTGTTCTGGTCTGGTGACACTATTGTTGTTGTAGAGATGAGTATCTGTTCCTGCTCCTCTGTGGTTTCCTTCCTGTTAACAGTGTCTGTAAAATAACAAGACTGAGACACTTCAGGCTCCACTGTGTCTCAGCAGGACACACATCAGCCACAGGGGCCAGTTCACCACGTGATACAACACAAATGTAGAGTAGAAATAGTAGAAATTCACCACTAGAAAGATATAGCAGTACAGCCTAAAACATGTCCAAGTATTAAAAAAAACAGATGACACTGAGATAAGTAACTTTAAAAGACTGAGGATGAGTACAGGCTGTTGTGCTGTGTTGCCTCCATGTCTGCACCTGAACACACTGACACTCTCCTCCTCCCCCAGAGATGGCAGTGCCGAGTATCCCCCGGGTGCAGAGTATGATCGAGGAGGCTTGGAGAGGAGGACTCGATCCACAAGGTGCGTCCCACTTCAACCAGCAGCTGCAGGGAACACGAGCCTGGATCGGAGCCACGGAGATCTACAGCCTCCTCACCTCTCTGGGAATCAGGTGAGCGACTTCAGTCAGACGCCATGTCGCATGAGCAGAGTGACGGACATACAAGGGGTCAGATCACATTCAGACTCGTTCTTCTGTATTTGTCTTATATTTATTTATAAGTCAGCAGCACACACCAGGTTTTATGTTAAAGCTGCATGTATTGTACTGTAGCTACAGCTAAATTAGCTGCGCTGCTGTGTTTTCTGTGACCTGATGATCTGTGGGTTTGTTCTGTGTTTGCAGGAGAAACGATGCAGCAGAACAACTGTTAGTTGCAGCTCTGCTTCACTCAGTGTCAGAGGGCCTGCTCAGTGTGTCACCAGTGCACCAACTGTCTTCTCTAATGTGTTGTGTTTTTCACTCTGTACTGATGCAGGAGAGGGTCTTGTTTATTGGCAGTCTGATGTAGCCCACTGTGTGCTGGATAAAACAGATCATTTCATAAGCCCACATATTCAGTGATTAGAGCCTGGATCAGTCACAGCATCCAATGGCAACAGTGCAGCATGTTGTAGGAAAAACATTACAGCATTCATTCTTTGTGAATATAGAATTAGACCAAAGAAAACTCAGAAATCTGCTCTGTTTGATTAGAGTAGAAAAAGTTGTGAACGTAATGAAGTGGCCTCTCTCTGAGCCTGATGATATCAAGACTGAAAAATGTATGAAAGACCAGTGGAACAGCACAAACAGAAAGACTGAGTGTGTTATGACAGCTGAGTGTGTAAGATACACAATGCTGATTTCAGGTGTTTTATAACATTGGCGTTGTTGTTATAGTTCTGGTCATAACTGGGCTGGTTCACACAGCAGCAGCAGCAGCAGCAGCGTGACTTCAGCATCAGATGATTAGACGGTTATCTGCTCCATGCTATTCTTCAGCAAACACATGAATCAATGCACCCGTTGTGATTCACTGCATTTCACTGTAAATCCATATAAGCGTCAGAGCTCTAGATAAATGCCCTGAGTACTGTGGTTAAACTGATAAGTCGTCATTCTGAAGCCTGAACTCAGGTCAGTGTGTCAGGTTCATATCTCAGGGGTACAGGTTTGGAGTAAAGTGTTGTTCCTCGTGAGAGGAATTTTGTTCAAAAGTAAGAAAATTAGACACAAACTTTTTCTCACAGACATTCAGTCACAGCTATAGAGAACTGGACCTGTCCTCAGACCTTCAGACTCATTCTGCTCCCATCTCACTCAGGACGTCACACCTGTATGAAGCTGTGGTTCATTTAAATGTTCTCAGGCTGGAGCTGTATGTGTTTTTAGTGCCCGCATCATTGACTTCCACCAGCCGACGGGCCCACGTGACACCCACCCCCAGCTGTTTGACTGGGTGAAGCAGTACTTCTGTCAGCCCAGCAGGAGCAGCAGACTGCCCCCCAGACTCATCCAGACCTCCCTGCCCCCCCTGTATCTGCAGCACCAAGGTACACAGCAACACCTCCTGCCACAGTCCTCATCACAGCTGCACTCATGCTGTCTCCATACACCCACTCCTGCCTGTGTCTTACCTGAGTAATGCTCTCAGGCCTCATCTGATTGGTTGACACATCCATGTATGTGGAACAGATCTGTAGCCTAATCAGGGACAGTTGTTCTACAACCGTGCTTCTCCTGTTGTAGCTTTGACCACCACACCAGTAGCTTTGTGTTGTGGAGCAGCAGACTGCACTGAGGCTAACAACTGAGGAGAACATTAGTCTGATGTGAGGAGAACATTAGTCTGATCTGAGGAGAACATTGGTAACTGCTAATTATTACTAACTGCCTAATCTCGTATCTTATCTGAATCGACGTGTATTCACTCAGTCATCAGTTATAAAATAAGTTACTGACATAACTACCTGGACAACAGCCGAACAGGAAGAGGCAGAATTCTACTCCGGCTCCGATCAGCAGTGATGTAAACACAACACCTGGTAGTTTTCACCCCCTCTCCTGCTGTAATGTCTCTTAGTGCACAGACACTAGCACAGCAGCTGACAGCTCACTGTCTCTCCACTGTCTCTGTGTGTCTCTGTAACTGCCTGTGTGTCCTCAGTCCGAACAGACAGACCAACGCAACATTGGAAAAGGGGTCAATCAGTTTTTATTAGAGGGGTTTACCTGCATTCAAAAAACCAATTTATACCTGCTGATTTTAGTGGAAAATGGGAATTATTGTATTGTATTTATGAAAAGTTTTGAGCTCAGCATCAAACCACATCTCTTTACTCACCAAGAGCCACGAGACTCGTCGAGAGCTGCATCTGTAACTTGAAGCTCTGGAGGAAGTTGTTCTTCGTCCTCTTCTGTAGGACTGAGGGCAGACGAGATGCTACACCAGACCTGGGCATTGAATGGCCAGCGGGCCACATCTGGCCCTCACTGGCCCACGTAAGGTCAATGGGAAGTTAGTAATCAAACGTAAAAAAGTGCATATCATGCACACAATACAACTGCACTGCTTTTATGTAGAAGGCGACTTCTAATTCTTTCAATTTATGTAGGTGCGTATGTGTGAGCGTATGCACCTTCACAGTAATGTGTGGAGGAGCAGACCGTTACAAGAGATACATATGTGAACAAACATTCTCAGTGGTGAAGTTTAACAAATCCAGATACAGATCCTCTCTCACTGATGATCACCTGTCAGCTGTCCTTCACATACCCACCTCAGACATTCAACCTGACCTCAGTGCACTTGTTCGAGCCCAACACAGACTAGATTTCTCTCACTGAACAAGCAAAAGGAACTGAAGAACAGCAGATGAGGTAACTAGACGACAAACAAAATAGTAATAGCACTTGCTTTTTTGTATTAAGCTAATCTAATGCTGATCTAAATGCTGTAAAAAAAAAAAAAAAAAAAAAACCCAACACCTTTTCAAAAGGGGTTATGTTATGTTATGTTAAATAGATATTAAATATTAATATTAGATAGTTATAATAATGTTGGTGTTTTTTTACTCTGCCTGCTCCACATTGCCATGGCCTAATCATAACATTTACTCGTACCAGTAGCAGCTAATCAAAACCATACAATTGACAGCTTTTTATAAAGAGATGAAATAAATATTGAGCAGAATTGAGTTCAGCTTATTGGTCTGGCCCTCTACAACAGTCCTCATGTGGCCCCATGGGAAAATTAATTGCCACCCCTGCGCTACACTGACTCACACCATTGAGTGTCACAAAGTGTATTACAAGACTGGACGGGCCAGAGCTAGCTGTTAGCATGCTAATTTCAGTAGATACCTCTGAAATAAAATAGAGGGAGGTCTTGGTGATGACATCATCAGTGTCATTTTTTGAACATTTTGAACAAGGACAGGTCTTACACACTGCAGCTTTAAAATGTTTTCACAAACCTGGGGCCAGGTTATCAGGCTTGTTTTCAGCAAATC
Source organism: Trachinotus anak (assembly GCF_046630095.1). Taxonomy (NCBI): domain Eukaryota; kingdom Metazoa; phylum Chordata; class Actinopteri; order Carangiformes; family Carangidae; genus Trachinotus; species Trachinotus anak. The sequence continues at coordinate 26,172,733 of NW_027273883.1, forward strand.
TCTCTAATCCCTTCACCTGATAACAGAGGTCAGGTTTCCCGTTTACATTGACATGTCTGACATCACGTTGCTGCAAGAGTCAGGTTATTCCAGTGCATGTAAACACAGTGACTGTGGAGAGCAGGAGAGGTCAGGAGTAGTTCCACATTTTTCACTGTCATGTTTGTCTGTGATGATTCCACCTTCGTGTGTGTGTTGCTCAGAGGAGAGCGGAGGAACTCATTCTTTAATTAGACAGTTTTATGATGATTATCAAATGCTCACTTCAGCCCAGACGGGAGTTAGGATTAAAACAGGGTGAGAGGTAAACATACTGAACATAGTATTGTCATTGCACCATGTGGGAAAGTACTTGTATTTGCTGCTGTTAATAATAACCTCATGCGGGCTGTGAGATTCTGTTCTTTTTAAACTATCCCTGTTTCACAGGAAGATGATTGAGGACAGTGTGTCCACAAGCTGGTGGAACAAACACAGAACTTTTCCACCAACTCATCTCTCTTCATTAGACACTGTCCCGGACACCATGTGTCACATGTGCTCGATGAAGTGTGAAATGTGCAGCAGATTGATCTCAGTCACCACAGTGAGTGAAAGCATTAATGAGGGGCTCTGTTAGAGAGACCACACAGCAGCTGTGTTTCCCCCAACACGCTGTGCCTGACGATTGTTGTGTCCATGTACAGGGTGAGTGTGTGTACAGATGTTTCTTTGTTGTGAGGCCTGAGGAGAAACATCATGTAGATGTCAGTGAGTGTGTTCATGCTGATTCAGTTTAGTCTGCTCACAGTTAAAAACTCTTCATCATGGTAAAAAGACTCAGCTGCAGCAGGAGCAAACACTGACTGTTGTGACTGTCACTGTCTCCAACCAGAGGCTGCCCCGCACTGCGTCCTGTCGTCTCCACATTTAAAGGACATCACGTCTCCTCCTTTGTGACCACCATCTGATCATTCCACCTTCCCTCCAGTGTCTCTGTTCAGAACAGCTTTAAACATTTCTACCTCCAACGACCTAGTTCTCATGGAGCATCGTTGACCCCTCTCCTCACCCTGTGTCCTCTTGCAGGTCACAGCCGCTCTGTAGTGGGCTTGGAGCAGAAGAAGAATGGGACCCTGTGCCTCCTGGTTCTGGATCCTGGCTCCCCGGCGTCAGACACCAGGAAGCTGCTGAGCAGGGACACGGTCTCCCCAGCTGTGCGCCACCTCAGGAAGTTCCCCAGCAGCCTGAAGCACAAACAGTATCAGGTGGTGGCAGTGCAGGGGGTGCTGACCGCCGAGGAGAAGCAGGTGAGCCAGGTGACCCTGCTGAGGGTCAGAGTAAAGTCTGATTTAAGACTGAACTGTGGCCTGTTGGGAGCTTTAGGTTCAGTTCAGTCTGATTCTGCAGTGATGCTCCTTCAGAGTGACGTCGTCACGAGTCACTGAACAAAGACCTCGTTGAAGGTCTGTAGAATGAGCTTAGTGCAGTCTGGATGAATGAATCCTGTTTATCTGTGTTTGTTCTTCCAGAGAAGCATCTTGAACTCCAGGACGTTGTGTGCTGAGAGGATCCCATGAGCAGGAACACACTGCTGTTTTCACTGTGAACACACCTCTTTATTTAACGTCCTCATTCCCTAATAAATGTTATTATTTGTACTTTTTAAATGTTTTAAATAAAGTATTTGCTCTCCGTGCTGTGCAGTCGTGCTCTTCACACATCATCACTCTGTGTCACTGATAACATAACAGGAAGTCGACAAACAAGTATCTTCAATTTGAGCTAAAACAAGCACAATTGGAAATGGTCAAATATTTGATTGACCTCCTGTGAACAGCGACATCATCACTCTGTCGGTTGTAGAAGTCACATGACGTTTGAGCAGAGGTCATGTGTGTATAACCAATGATGAGTGATTCGAAGTTAAATAAAGCTGTTGAGCGTTTCCTGCAGTGTTTCATGAGGCTGACCCCTCCCCCAGCATCAGCTATTACACTTTTCTAAAAAAAAACACAAACCTTCAGGCTGCAGAGCAGAGCAGCTCTTTCACTGCAGATATCACATGTTTAATGACTGTGTCCGTCATCAGGCTGAGCTACACTGAGCCTGTGGTGACACGTGTCTGAGGCCGAGTGACTTAACACCTCAGATACGTGATCTTTCTGGTCGGTCAGTTTCCTGAGAAAACTACAATCACCTCCTTGTGGTGGTCTCAGTGGAGGAGGGACACGACCACAGACTAAGGACTAGTTATCCAGAGTCAGATCAAATATTAAACATCTGTGAAATTTTGTCATCATTTCTGTGACGTCTTGAGTAATGGCTAAAAAGTGTTTTGTGAGGTGACACTGACCTTGACCTTTGACTTTTGACCACCAAAATCTAATCAGTTCATCCTTGACTCAAAGTGAATGTTTGTGCCAAATTTGAAGAAGCTCCTTCAAGGTGTTACTGAGATATCGTGTTCACAAGGTCAAAACTGTTTTGTGAGCTAACTCAAGACAACAGAGAAACTATGACAAAATTCCACACAGATGGTTTTTATTTTATCTGATTCTGGATAAACAGGATGTGACCTGAAACTAGTCTGAGTCACAGAGGCAGACGAGCATGACCAGGTGATTCCAGTTTGAACCTAGCAGGTCCAGGTTCTATATTAATACTGTGAAAGTATCAAAGCCTCAGTCCACAGAGAAATGCACACAGCCTGTATTCAGACACTGAGCCTTAAAACCAGCCGTCAGGACTTCTGGAACTTTGTGATGTCACAACAAAGCAGTCACTGCTTTCATCCATGCCCCAAGCCCCGCCCACCAGGACCCACCATCCAACCTGGCAGGATTTGGTTTCACTGAGTGTTTACCTGAAATCTGCTGTATTTTTATTGGATTACTCAGAAAACTGTCAGCCAATCAGAAGACAGACTCAGATCCTCTCTTCTGATTGGCTGACTGACCTGTTGTTACTAGAGCTCCAGAGAGAAGCCTGAGAGAGGAGATGTAAAACTACACTGAGATGGTTTTTGGTTCTTAAAACCACAAATATATCTTCTGATGGAGATCAACACTTCAAATAAAACACTTTAAGAGTTTAAGTATAGAGCTTTAACAGATGCAGAAAAAAATCTAGTAAGTGGACTTTGAGTAAAGATGATTAGTTAATGTTTTCCAGTAAAAAGCTCATTACAACACTGATTTTGTCCAGTTCACTTCATCAAAGTGGAGAAACTGAAGCCACAGCAGGTTTGGTCTCTTTGATTGATAGATGATCAATTCATTTAACTTATTGATTTATCAAGCTGATCCAGTTCTAAAGACAAAGGAAAACTCTGACACCAGAGGTCAGTCCTAAAGATGGGCGACATGCCACAACTGTAGATCTCTAAACACTGGAGCTGACGGTGGAGAGGGGGGTCAGTAGACCTGCAGTCCAGTGAAGAATCTGTTCATGGACTTGACATAAGCTGCTGCTCCCACAGTCCCAGAGTCCAGGTGTGTGAAGCTGAACCTGCTGGACTCCCGGTGACACACTTGAGCTTTGTGTGTTATGACTGTGTTGAACTGAGTTCTGCTCTGAATTAAAGGGACACTCCACCAATGTTCACACATGATGTTTAAAACCACTCGGCCAATGGAAACAGGGATATGATGAAAATGACCGTGGTGATGTCATTGTGATGTCATCAGGATTCATTCAGCATGGACAAATTTAGGCTATAACAAAGTCTGACTTACAAACTGGCAGTGTGGAGTGTGACAGGTGAATCAGGGGGAAATGTAAGATCTGGGTTTAGCAGAGGCTTAATTCTCTTCACTTCTCTTTTACCAAACCTCAGTGTTAGACTGAAGCACTGCAGTGGAGTTTAAATGTTGTAAAGAGTCTCAGTGGATCAGCACTTCAGGACTAGACCAGAATCCGGTTCAGGGGTTCGGCCTCTGGACAGTTTGTCCTGAGTGTGCGTGTTCTGCATAGTGCTTCTCTCTAAAGTGCTGCTTATGCAACATCAGAACCTTGTTTTGGTTTTGATGTTGCATAAGCACTTGGAGCTTTTTCCTGTATCGGTCTCCTGCGGCGGGTTCAGCTGGAACAGCTCTCCAGCTCTTCATCTCCCGCGCTCATCACTTGACCCACTGCACCGCTGACTGAGTGACCTTCTGGGGTCCCCTCCCTCCCGCCTCTCTTCGCTCCCTCCTCTCCTCAGTCATCACCATGTTTGCTGTTCTCCGAGCTGCTGTCCTCCTCAGTGCGTAAAGACGCGCGCTCGCCGCGCATCTCCAGATTCAGCGGAGGAAAAGAGGAGGGACGTCCGGCCTCCGCGGCTCCGCCACTCAGCTGGGTTCATATAAGGTGTTCCCTGCTGCTGGCAGTGACATCAAATCACTCACACTGTGGACGTGGATTCTTCAGTCGAACACGGGAGCGAACAGAGCAGGTAGGAGACGTGCAGGTAGAGGCGCGCTTCACAGGGAGAACTAGTTTCTGCTGTTTCAATGAATTCTAGTTGTAGTCCACAGACATGTGACAGGGCTCCTGCTGGTAACTGACTGAGACCAGTGTGAACAGACTTATTATTATCGGTCTGTGAGTGAGAGCACACTGCTGCTGTGAAAACAACCAGAGGATAAGAGGCAGGTAAAAAAAAACACACCTGTGCTTCTGCTGTGCTTCAGTTATCATGGACATGAATGAAGCCAATACTCACAACCACGAACTGGTGACGCACAAGGGCTTCAAGCTCATCAACGGGACCCACGACCCAGATGATGTGGACCAGATTTACAACCTGGAGATCAGAGACTCTGACGTGTTTGTCGTCACATACCCAAAATCAGGTGAGGAGCACAGAGCATGAAGAGAGGCGCTGCACACACAGCGGAGGCACCAGGCTCCATCACTTACACTGTGGTGCCCAGTGTCACGCAGGGGGAGTCAGTGCGGTCTGTGGATCTAGTTATGGGCGACGTGGGCAAATTGGCACAGGCGCTCTCAAAAAAAGTGACATTTGTCTGATCTGTTTTCTGACAGTTTAAAATGTGTGTTTAACCTATTTTTATTTATGGGATGAAGGATTTGTACAATTTAGTGGTTTGATTCTCTATTTCATTTGTAGACTATATATATGTATATAAGGACTGCCAAACCATCAGCTGGACAAGTGCGTATATTGTGAAAACACTCAGTGGAATCAGGGCAGGTGTACTCATACACCAGGTTGACCTAATTGTTGCCATTGTGCACACAGAGTCCGGGGGATGGGAATGAGGTCTGTCTGCTCTATCTGACAGGAACCATCTGGATGCAGCAGATCCTGCTGCTCCTGGAGGCGAAGGGAGATCTGACAGCCATCAGCAGGCTCAACAACTTCTCCAACGGCGATCTCATCCCCTGGATTGAGGTGAATGGGAACAGACAGGCGTTCATCACAGCCCCATCACCCAGACTGAGGGTTACCCATCTGCAGCACCACTTCATGCCTCCTGGTCTGAGCCAGAGGGGCAAGGTGAGCTCTTCAACCAACTGCATTTCACCTACACTTACTTTAGCCTGAGCAGTGTATGAACATGTAATCATGTAGCTGTACACAGATATAAGGACATTGAAAGCTCCACACAGTCTAAAGGTAGATGTCCATGTGTTTGTGATTATAAAGCAGGTCTAGGTTCTATATTAATACTGTGAAAGTATCAAAGCCTCAGTCCACAGAGAAATGCACACAGCCTGTATTCAGAAACTGAGCCTTAAAACCAGCCGTCAGGACTTCTGGAACTTTGTGATGTCACAACAAAGCAGTCACTGCTCTCAGCCATTGCCCAGATCAAATAAAATACAGAAGAATATAAAATATGGACCTTTAATACTTAACAATGTTTAGTATTTGTTATACATATTAAACATGATTCCAGCTGTTTTACTGCGTCTTTGTTCATGTTGATACAGCAGCCACCACTGATGTGTGTCCACAGGAGTCAGAGTCATTAACAAACACATTCAACACTCAGATCTTTATATTCTGATCATAAAGACCAATGTCCTTCATGCTTTTCTCTTTGAGGCAGACCCTCATTGTTAGTCTCAACCTCCACCAGCTTTTCAACTTCCTGTCTTCCCAGTGTTAGTCTCACATTAAATAACAGATTCATATCTTTTCACGTTTGCCTTAGAACCACACTCATATGTTCACTGGTACATTGAACGCATCATATCTGTTCCTCCATACATACAGATCTCTGTCTGAAGCTTGTTCAGATCCAGAGTGCACAGTCCCTGTTCAGTCCCTGAGGCTCAAATCAGCTTCTCCCACAGTTTCTGTCTGTTTAGGACCAGGTCTCCTCTTTGTGTCTCCTCTGTTTCCTTGTTAAGCTGCAGTGGAGCTGGAAAATATCTGAACCCTCACGTTAGTTTCAACTGAACTTTGAGATTCACTTTTGCCCAGAACAAAGATTGTGAGATTTGTCCCACATCACTTTACAGCCAGTACAGACAGGATGAATGATTAATGCAACCAACTCTTTATTAGGTCCACCAGCTCAAACGTTTGCAGCCTAATGAAACATCTGTACATTAGATCCTCAGTTTGACAACTGTAATGTGTTATACTGACAGGTGTCTACTCCAGTGGTTCCCAACCTTTGCAAACTTATGTCCCACTTCATCAAATCTCAAAAATGTTGGCAGCCCATACCCAACCCCATAAAAATATGGAGGCTAAATAATGCCTTCTCACATCACTTTTTATTTTAATACAACTATGGAACATTCAGGACTGAGCTGAAAACAGGGGAAACTCAAGTTGTTTTTTTTACACTGACAGAGGAGAAATCACTCATTGATTCACCATCTTTTCTTTTAATTCTTCCTGTTCCTTTGATTTTAAGTTCCTGTCATTGGCTGATTGCGATGATAATACAAGATACAACCATGAAAGGAATTTTTCAACATTTTTAATTGATTTAAAAAACATTTTGTTTTAAAACATATAAAACATTATATGTGTGTGTGTGTGTGTGTGTGTGTGTTTTCTAGGTTTTTTTTTTTTTTTTACATCTTTTCACCAAACTTGTACTGTTTCGCAAATCCTTGACTGCTGTTCTTCGACCCAGCACGGACCACTCACGTTCACTGAGTTCACTTTGTGTTGTTGCTCTCTCTTTATTCTGTGTTCCTCTGTTGTTTATTGTAGTTGGTCTTGTGACTTCCTGTCCTGTAGCTGCAGGAAATAGTACACGCCCAAATCGTCTCATTAACGCTGAGACGCCACTCTCAGGCCCCAGAAGGGTTTTGGCACAAACATATAGTTATACGCTGATACACTGATAATGTTGGTTAAATCCAGCAATGCAGTTAGAAGTCAGTCAGTCCCCAATGAACAGGACAGAGTTGTACAAAGTTGATGTTCTGGTTTGACTTCCCCCAGGTGATCTACGTGGCAAGAAATCCCAAAGACGTCCTCGTGTCTTACTTCTACTTCCATAAACTTGCGAACATGTTGGAGACTCCGAAGGATTTCGATGAATTCTTTGAGAAGTTCATGAGAGGAGACGGTGAGAGCAGCTCCCTTCTATCCATCACTACATGATGTTGCCATGACGAGTGCCCGAAGCTTGGCCTTGACATTGTGTGTTGTTCATTGCAGTCTTTGGATGCAGCTGGTTTGACCACGTTAAGACCTGGTACTTGCACAAGGACGATATGAACATGTTGTTCATCACTTATGAAGAAATGATTCAAGTAGGAGCTCAGATCACCTCAGTCTGCACACGTCCTGTCACACCCTTCGCTGTCGCTTCAGTCTGCTGTAAACATGGATCTGTGTTTCTGCTCAGGACCTGCAGTCTGCAGTGGAGAGGATCTCCTTGTTCCTGGGTAAAGAGCTGACCGACAAGCAGCTGGCCAATGTGGTTGAACACAGCACTTTCAAGAACATGAAGAAGATCCCTCAGGCCAACTACGAGCTGGTGCCAAGTGACCTGCTCAACCACCACCAGGGCAGATTCATGAGGAAAGGTAGGAGTCTTTACAGCTACTGGTGCGTACAGGAAGTCAGCATCTCCTTAACTGTAATTATACCCAAGAGGTTCAACTGTCAACCTGCAGAATTACACAGCTACATTAAATACGTGTAATAGCTAAATACTAATACTAAATCCTAACACTGAAAACAGCTTAGAGCTGATAATAGAGGTACCACAGTACAGTGTGTGGCAGTGACAGACTCTGAAATTACAGATCCAAGAGTTTTATGGAGGACTGGACAGGAGGGGTAAGACTCTAGATGATTGGACAGATTTAATGAGGTTATGTTTAAGCTATTTTGATGAAATTATTCTGATTGTTTTTCATTTAAAATTGCACCACCTGCTGCTGTCACCTGAGTCTGATCCTAGAGGATTAAAATCTGCAGTAACCACTTTTGGCCACTTGAGGGCAGCAGAAACAAGCTGTTATCACAACACTGACACATCATCATCCTTAAGATGTGACAAACCTGTCAACACGAGGTGACAGTTCACACATCAAGCAGTGACAACTATAAACCCCCTTCAGCCTCCCATTAAGACACAATACAGAGCACAACTGTCACACCAAACCCCCCTGAATGGGGCCCCTTATGATGTGTGCTGTAGCCAGCCTCTACCTGCATGTGAGGCATTTAGGGGACATCTCTAAATTCTAATGTCTGCTAATAGTCTGGATGCATTGGATGCATGCCTGGGTCTGGTCGCACCACCACCACTGTGGTTCAGAGTCTGTGTCTCATCCTGACTCTTTGGTTGTAAAGGTTAAATTTAAAGGAGACCAGTGTTATGACTGCGAGCAGCAGAGCAGTAACCTGTTTTTGTTCTCCTCTACAACCTTCTCCTCCTCCCTTCATGTGCTGCGACATCAGGCACCATCGGTGACTGGAAGAACCACTTCACTGTGGCCCAGAACGAGAGGTTCGACGAGGTCTTCCACAAAGAGATGAAGGACTTTCCTCTGTCGTTCATCTGGGACATCAGGGACATTAGTTGATCACTTGTTTGTCTCATGACAGACACACAAAGAAGAACACAATCACAGCTGCAGCTTCATGAACATGAAAAACATCTGCTTCTCTCTCCTTCTGCCACTGTTTCTCTCCTCAGACAGTGGGTTCCATTCATGTTTAAAAATCTATGCAGATCAGTGTCGGAGCTCAGAGTATACTTTATGTTGTATGTTGTATTATGTTTTGTGGTCATGTCAGAACTCCAACCATGGCCTCAGTGTCAGAGTCAGAGAACATAGTCAGGTCTGTTTTACTGTTGCCACAGTCACGTTGTTGTTGCTTAGTAACACACTGCACAGTCTTCAGATCAACCATGGAACAGTTACCATGACAACACTAAAAGGAAACTCTCTGTTCACTGTTAAACTCTATGCATGTTTAGTTTGTTGCTTTGGTAACAGGCCTCACCTGTGAAACACACCTGATCTGATCTGTGGTCAGTGACGTCTCTGTGGTATGAGTCTGATCGGATGATCACAGAAACATGTTGTCTCAGTCTGAAGGGACCACACACACTGTTTGTGTTCAGTAACAGAAACATAGTAACTTAGAAATGTGGACTTAGGTCACATGACTTGGACTCTGAGTCCAGCTCGAGTCAGGAACCTGAAGACTTCACTGGACTTTAACTTCAACACCAACGACTTGTGACGTCTTTTATTCTTTATTGCCTTTTGACAGATCCAAGATGATGTTAAATCAGCTCTTTGTTTCCATGGCAACAGGTACAGTTTACATCAGGACAGCTCAGGTTATCACCTTCAACTCAACGTTCAGCTCACACACACATTTACATACAGAAACAGACTAGAACCTCACAACCTTTGTCTCACCTCTGCCACAGAAGACATGTTAACATGTTAACACTGTGTATTCATGTACGTTGAACTGCATTAATGATGTTTTCATGTAGAACAGATGTGGTGTGACAGTTAATGTGAAAACAGAGCTGGCTATGGAGGAACAATACTGTCAACACTCAAACTAGACTTTTAGTCCCGTTATGTTCAATCATCACAGAAATTATATATTTTTAACGTGACACTGTATTTTATTCACATATTGTACAACTGTTTGTGTAAAGACAATAAACACTGAAGCATTGAGAGATTTGTCTTTCATCTGTCTGTCGAACCCTGCACAGTTCACACTGATGGGTGTTTACATTTGAAACTTTGAAAAACAGTTCACCTGCCGTGGACGCCACATTTCAATAACCAGGGCAGTTACCGGGGAAGAGACAGGGAGGGATTTGGACTCAGAGCCTGGTCTGGACCAGGATCTGCTGCTGTGGGCCTGTAAAGCTGTTCACACCTGTTGTTAGCGTTACAGTGTCTCTATATGCAAATGAACACCAACATCGTCTCTGTTGGCGGCAAGGAGGGATGCACTTCCTGTGCCAGACCTGCCAGACATTAGAAGAAAAAAATCAAAAGAACACCTACTGGGTCTCGTCCTTGAACATGTAGAGTTTGGTTGTGTTAACACAACTAAACCTGGGGTGCTAACGTGTCTTTTCTGGTTGTGGCCAATGAGGGGCCTTTAAACATGCAGCTCATACATGTTCATGAGGAGGGTCACATCAATGAACAACAGGCTGAGCATAAATTACTGCTGTGGGCGTGTACACACTCATTACAAGCAACCAATTACACTACAGAGGAAGTGATGTGCATGAAACATAGGATACAACTGTGGTTTAGGGGAAAGTTTCCATTGGAGACGGTGAAGCCTCAGAAGCAGAAGAAAGCAGCGTGGTGATGCTGCACCCGTTTGTTTTGTCCACACAGACTGTCCTCATTTACTCAGTCTGTACCTTCTGCCAGGGGTCTCTCAGCCAAAACAATAACAAAAGATGGTGTTGGGTGACATCATGATATAGTGTGGAATGATGGGAGTTGTTGTCTCCTCCTGGTTTGGATTTCTAAAGTGTCAGTGGTTCAGGAGGTTTTTACCTGGAGCTGAATTATCTACAGAGGTCTCCTCCTCTCCACAACAAACAGACCAGCTGATTAAAACCAGTAAAAACACAGAATGAAACAGTTTCACATTTAATGTCAGTGTTTCACCCACACTATACAGCTGGGAAGGGAAGGGTTGGACTAATAATCTAACAAACTAACTGCCAATCCATGAACCAGACGTTCAGGAAGTTTTTACGTGCAGCTAAATTATCCACAGAGGTGTTCTCCTCTCTGTAACAAAGGGACCAGTGGATTAAAACCAGTAAAAAAAGAATAAAGCAGTGTCTGTGATTTTCTGGCGCTTCTTGGTGGACATGATGTCTTGGAATGGCTGGAAATTGAGACTCCTTACCTTTGTTTTGTTAAGGATGTTTTTACAGGTTCACCATGTAGCCACTAATCCGCCAAGCAGGCAAGTCCTGGCCAGGACTATGTACTGCAGGTCATTCCTCTTCTCTCTGTCACTCTTCGCTGGTTTTTACCAGCAGTCGATCAGCAGAGGTTCCTCCTCTCCACACAAACGCACCAGGGGGTTAAAAGAAACAAAACAGTTTCCCTTTAGAAATCAATGATTCCTTGAAGAAATCAATGATTCAATGCAGTAGGGAACAGCTCTCTTAACTTCTCATCCACACAGGTTGATGATCTTGTTGACAGTACTGTAGCCTCACTGCGTGCAACTCTAGACACTGTGGCCCCTCTGAGGAAGAAGGTAGTGAGTCAGAGGAGGCTAGCTCCATGGTACAACTCAGAAACACGAGCTTTAAAGCAAAATTCAAGGAAGCTAGAAAGAAGGTGGCGTTCTACTAACCTGGATGAATCTCTAAAGGCTTGGAAAGACAGCCTATTGGCATATAAAAAAAGCCTCCGTAAAGCCAGAACATCCTATTATTCATCATTGATAGAAGAAAACAAGAATAATCCCAGGTTTCTGTTCAGCACTGTAGCCAGGCTGACAGACAGCCACAGCTCTGTTGATCCATCTATACCTTTAGCCCTCAGCTGTAATGACTTCATGAGCTTCTTTACAAATAAAATTGTCTCTGTTAGAGAAAAATTCACTATCTCCTCCCCACAGCTGGCTCAGATGTACTGTCCAGTTCAGCAGCCTCAGAGTCCACTGTAACTGGCTTATATTTTGACTGTTTTACTCCTGTACATCTCTCTGAGCTCACTTCAACAGTCTCTTTATCTAAACCATCGACTTGTCTCCTAGACCCCGCTCCAACAAGGCTGTTCAAAGAAGTTTTTCCTTTAATCAACACCTCTATATTAAGTCTGATGAACTTATCTTTATCAACTGGTTATGTACCGCAGGCTTTTAAAGTTGCAGTAATTAAACCTCTACTTAAAAAGCCTACTCTTGATCCTGATGTTTTAGCCAATTATAGACCTATATCCAACCTCCCCTTTATTTCCAAAATCCTTGAGAAGGTCATTGCAAACCAGTTATGTGATTATTTGCACAGGAATGGTTTGTTTGAAGATTTTCAGTCAGGTTTTAGAGTCCATCATAGCACAGAAACAGCTCTGGTTAAGGTTACCAATGATCTCCTCATAGCCTCAGACAATGGACTTGTCTCTATACTTGTCCTGCTAGATCTTAGTGCTGCATTTGACACCATCGATCATAAGATTTTATTACAGAGACTAGAACATATGGTCGGCATTAAAGGAACCGCACTAAGCTGGTTTAAGTCATATCTGTCAGATAGACTCCAGTTTGTTCATGTTAATAATGACTCTTCTATCATCACAAAAGTCAGTCATGGAGTTCCACAAGGTTCTGTGCTAGGACCAATACTCTTCACTCTATATATGCTTCCTCTAGGAAACATTATTAGGAGGCACCAGATAAATTTCCATTGTTACGCAGATGACACCCAGTTGTACTTATCCATGAAGCCAGGTGAGACTAACCAGGTAGCCAAACTTCAGGTGAGTCTTAAGGACATAAAAACCTGGATGACCAGTAATTTCTTACTCTTAAATTCAGACAAAACTGAAGTTATTGTAATTGGCCCAAAACACCTCAGAGATACACTATGTGATAATATACTGACTCTGGATGACATCACCTTGGCCTCCAGTGCTACAGTCAGAAACCTTGGTGTCATTTTTGACCAGGACTTGTCCTTTACTTCACATATAAAGCAAGTCTCTAGGACAGCCTTCTTCCACCTGCGCAATATTGCAAAAATCAGACCCATTCTGTGTCTAAAGGATGCTGAAAAACTAGTTCATGCATTTGTTACCTCAAGACTGGACTACTGTAACTCTTTATTGTCAGGATGTCCCAAAAATTCAGTAAAAAGCCTCCAACTGATCCAAAATGCTGCAGCATGAGTACTGACAGGAACTAGGAAACGAGCTCACATCTCTCCTGTGTGAGCTTCTCTGCATTGGCTCCCTGTAAACTCCAGGATAGAATTTAAAATCCTCCTCCTCACCTACAAAGCCATTCATGGTCAGGCACCATCGTACCTTAGTTCCCTATTTTCCCAATAGGACACTTCGCTCTCTAAATGCAGGTCAACTTGTGGTTCCCAGAGTTTGTAAGAGTAGAATGGGGGGCAGAGCCTTCAGCTATCAGGCTCCTCTCCTGTGGAACCAGCTCCCAGTGTGGGTTCGGGAGGCAGACCCCCTCTCTACCTTTAAGATCAGGCTTCAAACTGTCCTGTTTAGTAAAGCTTATAGTTAGGGCTGGCTCGGGTATGTCCTGACCCATCCCTTAGTTATGCTGCTATAGAGCTAGACTGCTGGGGGATTCCCATGATTCACTGGGTGCTCTCTCTCTATTTCTGTCTCTCTCCCTCTCTCTCTCGATGACCTCATTCTGCAGGTCTCTCTGCCTCTGGAGCAGCAGGATCCAGATCCACCACTACTCATCTTTACTGTTAACCACTGTTACCTGTCATTATTATTGATAACACCATTACCGACACAGCTGTTCCTGGTCTCTCTCTCTCTCTCTTTTCCCCTCTCTCCTCCCCCACCCCCCCTTTTTTATCTCCTCCTAAACCCAACCGGTCGAGGCAGACGGCTCGACCCTGAGCCCGGTTCTGTTGGAGGTTTCTTCCTGTTAAAGGGAGTTTTTCCTCCCCCCCATCACCAAACGCTTGCTCTTTGCGGGAACTGTTGGGCTTTTCTCTGTAACAAAGTAAGGTCTGACCTTACGTTGTAAAGTGCCTTGAGATAATGTATATTATGTATTATGTATATTATGTAATATTATGTATATTATATAAATAAAATTGAATTGAATTGAATTGATGCTCTTCTGTGGACAGGACATTTCAGAGTTGACGCATGGCCATCCATGAGTGATGGGACCCGAGCTGCTATTTGCCTGTAAATCCAGACATCTGATGATTAAAATCCTTCATCTGGTTAAAATATAGAAGTGAAAAAGACCAAGGTGTAAAAAGTGAATCTTAAAATTTGGTTTAAAACATAAATAGGTAAAAGTCCATTTTGAGCTTCTGGCAAGTAACTGCAACACTTTCTTAAATCTAAAACATTCAGGAGAACCACGACGCTGACGCATGAGCATAGAGGATATGACATCATTGGCAGTCGACCAAATGAAATGGAGCTTTACTATGATTAAAATCACCATTTCTTTGGTTTGAGAATTGATGGAAACATCTGGGAAAATGTGAGAACACAACTCAAAAACATGTGTAACACAGGTGTGGTCATTTTTAGACATTTGAATGTGGAAAAGTTACAGATTATAACTTTAATAACATGTCTGTGAACTAAAGGAAACAGTGGATGGTAGGAACCATAAATAATCCTCTGGTATATATAGTATATAGGAGCAACATGTTAAAGATCAGACACTGCTTCACTCATGGCTGCTGCATCATTACACACAGACAGATTTGGATATAAAAGATACTGATTTGATATTGAAAGGGATCAAGAGTCACCATCATGAGTTAAATGCAGCCTTTAAAGTAAGTCATAGCTCAGCCTGATATTTCGATTTGTGAGTTCCACAAACTCATCACTGTTCCTCAGACTTCCTGTTTAAAAGTTCTAGGACCGTATTTCTGGGACCATGAACCACAAAAGTTGCCATAAAGGCTTATTCCACCCAAATGCTACTTTTTGACTTGTGGTTACTAAGAGTTGCATATTGGGCAATTTGTGTAATTGGCATAATAAGGTAATTATAAATTTAAATAAAGATGGAATCATATGCTATGGTCTTTGAGGTCACAAGATATTTGAACGATTGGAGAGACACAAGACACACTCAAGATAATGTATATACTTTTTATACAATAATGAACAACAAGGAAAGAAGTGAACCACCCCCGTTGTCATTAAAATTAATGACAGTAATGGTAACAGATGATATTTATTTATTGGGGTATTGATCCTTCTGAACACTGGTGAGATTCCCTGTTGTCTACACCTGATGTTACACTGCCCTCTTCTGGCCAAACAAGGTGTCTGTCACTGAGACGTCCTCCAGGTCAAACAGCACCAGTCAGGTCACACATTAATCTGGTCACTTTAATAGTTCAGGCATAGAAACAGACACTGGTGGTGTGTATGTGTGTGTGTTTGTATAAGAGTCTTTAAAAAATGAACACAGCTGTTGGATGTGTCTGGTCAGTCCTCTGTGGTCCTTAGTCCTCATCGCTGCCCATCTCTAAAGGGTCAAAGTCTGGGTCGTCCTCATCCAAGTCCAAGTCCTCAATGTCCTGGAACAGTGATTCGTCCACTTCCACGTTGTTTCCAGCTGCAGAAGAAGAAAGCAGTGAGTGTTAATCATTCTCCAGTAGATCCACTCTGAACTTCAGACATCACACACTTATTAGCCCCTCAGACACATGTTGAGGGTTCATATGATTCATTTATCAGCTCATATTTGGACCTGATGACTAGAGCTGAAACGATTCTGATATGATACGATATGAGATGGAGTGATGAGAAGTGAATGAGCTGGGTTTCATTTTGAAATTAATATTGTAGCAATTTAACCGATAATAATGTTGATTTTTTCTTTTGAGGAAACAATTTAATTGTTCAGTTTAAGAGACATGTGTTCCTCTCTTTTTATATTTTCTATGTTCTATATATTTTTAATATATTCAGTTATTTTTCCTATGTCTTATTCTTCAATAAGACAAAAGTAGTTCTTATTCAATTACTTGATTAATCCATGCAATAATCAGTAGAATACTTGATTGTCAAAATAATAAATAGCTGCAGCCCTACTGATCACATCATAATCATCATCTTCATCATCTTCATCATCTTCATCATGTGGGACACTTAGACCCGAAACCTGTTCCAGATCAGTGCTCACACCATGTGAACCTCTGAACTGCTTAGATTTCAGTTTTGAATTTAATGTGTTGAAGTTTTTGTCCATTTTAATTAAATTATTTTCATTTCTTTGTCCCAAAGTGAATCAACATCAGCAGCCTTAGATTCAGAAACACTCGTTACCGTCTTCAAGGAACTGAATGTCTGATGTGTCCAGATTGTGGTCTCTCTCAAACAGCTGTTTACCTGTTGAGGAAGAGATCACATGTTCACCGGATCAGATAGTGATGTAGTCAAGTTTCCAGGTGAGGAGACACTTTGACAGAAAAGAGTGTGTGTACCAGTGAGTTTGGGTTTTCCTGCCTGCTCCTCCTCCTTCTGTCTCTTCCTCCTCAACTCAGCCATCTCCAGCTCGAACTTGGCTTTCCACGCCAGGAAGTTTTCAATGGTCACCACAGTGCCATGGAACGCCACCTGTCACACACACACACACACACACACACACACACACACACACACACACACAAACACAAACACTTAATATCCTTCACACTATGGGAACATTGTCCTCCTGCCATTCACTAAAATAAAGTTTACTGCATTGAACTGGTTTGAACTGAGGGACAGATGTAGTGTGTATGTACAGACCCTGATTCATAACAATCCATAAATGTGTGTAAATTTGTTTCTCACCTTCTCCGCTTCCTCTGCCTCTCTCTCTTTCCGTCTCTTCTCTTCTTCTTGTCTGTTTTTCATCAAATCCACGATTTCGTTGAGTTTCTCCTGAACAGCTGTGACCAGGGTGAAGATCATCACCATGCCCAGGTTTTCTTCTGCCTGCAGGGAGCACATACACACATCCATGCTACTCATGATACTGGTGCTTTGTGTCAGATCAAGAGATACTGAAGAATGGTAGGTTGGTGACCTTATGAATATTATCATCATGTAGCAGCTCGTTAGTGTTGTCACTTCCTGTCAGTTTACTGTAGGGTGGATCCATGCTTCACGGGTTGTCTAACAGTTGTACAGAGATTTCTATTGTTCAGTGTTTTAACTGTCGATAGTGTTGTGTTTTTAACAGAAGAAATATCAGAAATGCTACTCTTCCTCTCATCAGCTGGAGGGGGGCGTGTCTGTGTTTGATTGACAGCAACTGGCAGGCTGAGCCCCAGCAGGGGACCAGGAGACAAAGGTCCTGTTCACACCTGATTTAAAATGAGTCTCAGTGACACCTGTGGTCAGATCTCATGCAAGAGAGAGAGAGAGTAAGCAAGAGAGAGCGAGAGCGGCATGGTGGGGAGGGTTTATCCATTAGAAATAGTACAATATTTTCGGTTCATGATAAACTTTGAGTGGAGGAGGTGGTCCTTCAATGTGGCCAGGACAGATTTGCGTTCACACTGCTAAAAGAATGTGGCCACATGTGGTCCAGACCAGAGCTGAACACTGGTGATGGCTCACTCAGGACAGATGTTAATACCAGGACTGAACAGATTGGAATGGGTCTGAACAGGACCAGAGTGAGGTGACTTGTGCTCAGAGTGTGTGTGAGTGGAGCTGAGGAAACACAGCAGCTCTAAACTGACTGATGTTCACTGTTCAATGCTACAGCTCAGCAGCTTCTTCTCCACTTCTCCACTCCACTTGTCGCTGCAGGATGAGACATGAAGTTCATGTTTGTATGTTGGATAAGGAGGAGACTTTAGCAGCTAAAGCTAATGTTTGTTGTGCAGCAGCTGCTATCGGCTCTGCCTATGATTCAACAGTGATCTCCCTGTTTTTATGCAAATATGGTTTAAATGAAGTGATTTGATTAGCTGTATGGAAAAAAGTTCTCCATCTATGTTGATGCAGCCTGTTGCGGTTGTTTCTGCTCATTTTATTTTTCAAACTTTTTCTTCTTCTTCTGTCAAACTTGTTTAAATTTTTCCTGTAATTTTCCGGTAACTTCTTTAAACCTTTCCCTCTCTAAAGATGCCTGCAGAGAGACGTTTTTTCATCAATTACTTTGTAGTGGGTGTAGTGATGTGTTTTCATTCAGCTTCCACAGCAAAGCAACTTCACAGTCGCATTGTCTGCACCAGGAAGAAGCTGATCGTACTGAACCTGGCTGGCATGGTGACCAGAGCAGTGATCATCCCTGCAGAAATCAGCAGGAGGACATACAGAGGATGTGGAAGAGGAGGTGACAGGAAGAGAACTGGGTCCAAAAAACAGAGAGTGATGAAGACGAGGTTATCTTCCTTCTGTCATCACAGGCAGCGTGAGATCACTACATCATAAGATGGATGAGCTAGTTGCCTGAGCAACAGAGGGCTGATACCTACAAGAGGATCATCCTCCATCTGTACCATTGATGGCTTTCAGGCGGTTCAGGCGGACAGGAGGGAAACGTTCCTGCAGCCCAGACATTGAACTACAAACCCAGGGAGTTCTCACACGCCATCTTGGTTGTTGTCTGTGTACTACTGAGTGTTTGAACATTTGTAACAAATCAGTTCTGACACTAATGTCAAGATAGGGAACCCCATCATGAAGCAAGAAGTAGAACATGGATTGTAAATTGGACAGACCCCAGGTTCACAGACAGGTCATGTATACAGGATTTGGACAATGGAGGTCATGTTGAGTTCAGATGGACAGACCTGTTGCTGCAGTAAGGTGAGGATGTCCTCCACGTCCTGGTCCTCCAGGTTCTCCTGGGAGTGGATCTCCCACAGTGGAGCCTCATCTGGGTATTTCTCTACATATGTGAATTTGAGTGTTGCTTCCACAGCTGCAGCGAGAGACAGAACAGACAGCTCAAACTATCACAGCCGTAACATCAGTATGAACACAGTCACACCTCAGGACTATTTGTTTTACCAGCCATGTGTGCAGTGGATGATGTTGGTGTACTCACTTTCTCCATGTTCTCCTGCATCTGAAGTGACAGTGATGGTGAAGCTGGTGGGTTCATCTGAAAGCACTGCAAACACACAGGAGTGAGTAAGATCAGTCCACACACAGGTCTGCCTCAGGCCGCCATAGTAAATCTGAGTCTGTTACACCAGGCAGTCAGTACAGTTACAGCTTTACATGACTCACTCTGTTTAACTGACCTGTGCAGCTACAATAAACTGAAGTCTACAGTTCAGCCTATTGATCCTACTTGACATATGTTTGATATACAACACAGAGCTGGGCCTGTTTAATGAAGCTGTCCGTGCCATATGTTCCTCAGTGTGGGCAGAATTGCAGCTCCTCTGTGGAGTTTACTGTTAGCCTGTTAGCCTCTGAGCTAGCTGTGCTCCTCTGTGGAGTTTACTGTTAGCCTGTTAGCCTCTGAGCTAGCTGTGCTCCTCTGTGGAGTTTACTGTTAGCCTGTTAGCCTCTGAGCTAGCTGCCCCCTCTCTCCGCCCCCAGCTGAGGCTCAGACCTGTGAAGGAGTCCGGGTAGATGGACTCTATCGCTTCCAGTTCATTCCTCTGCTCTTCGGCGTAGTCTGTCATGGTGGTGAGGCTGCAGGTTATCTGGAAGTTAGACAGACCATCCCGCTAAGCTAAGCTAACACACACACTGTGCACACACACAAGGTCCGCTGCTGCTTCTTCTTCTTCTAATGACAGGCCTGTCCGACAGGCTGTACACTGAAAAGCTCAATGCTGCCCTCCACAGACCAGGGTTTCTATTTATCCTATGTTTTTACACACAGACCAGTTGAGTGAAGACGCTTCACCAATATATTTAAAACTAGTTTCAGATGAAACCATAGATCTGAAAGAAAAGAGGAGAGACCCAGGTCTGACAACTCCCTGAATAACTGCCTCCTTTCATTTTTAATTTGAGTACAACATGTTGGGCTGTCTCCAAACCTCCACACTGACATGGACCATCTGGAGCTTTGCCTATGACTTTCAAATAGCTGTCTGAACCAGAGTGTCCCAGTCTCAGCCTAGTGAGAACGACATCATCTTTTCCCCCAGAGTGTACAAGCATCCTGATATTTACCCCTTCTCCACACTATTTTTGCCCCTGAAGCTTTAAGTTTTCCTTGCACATGTTGAAGCATTCACATTTTCCCAGCAGCACCTTCAGATCTACATTATTTCTTATCAGAGATTCTTTAGCCAACTTATCACAAACTTTGTGCGTTATGTAATAAATGTACTGAACTTGTACAGAATAAAGTGTATACAGCACAACTTCACAAAATGTACAGATGTGATGTAAATGTAAGTTCTGTTTATTTGAACTTAAATTTTAGGTAGCAGTAGTCCTGTAGTAATAACTTGTTGTCTATATGATGTTTCTCAATGTTTAAATGTTGCTATCTGTTGCTAACCGTTGTTGGGAAATGTTGCTTTCCTAACCAGATGTTGCGACCAGTTCTCCCGTCTCTGAAAAACAAGAAGAAAAGATACAGTTAAAATCAAATGTGATCAAAATAAATAGCTTATTACTATCCTACAGAAAAAAATTTAAGAGATCACTGCCAAATCACAAGTTTCTGTATTTGCAGAAAATATTAACTGTTCAAAATATATATAAAAAAGATGAATATTCTTTGCAATACTCAAGGTTTGAAAACACTGCAATTTTTTTTCATTTTGAACACTGATTTTCTGGAGCCAAAAACAGAAACTGATCATTTTGCGGAGTCCCTTAATTTTATTTTCAGGGGCTGTAACTTATTTGATGTGGTGTTGGCTCTCAGCCTACATTTGCACACTGCATGTGGAGAATATTATTTTCTTTTAATTAACCAACTTTTAACATAAACATATTTTTACATTGGCTAGCTGGCTAAAAGCTGAGGACAAAGCATGCTGCAGACATTTCACTTTTAGTGTTGTGTGACTGGACTGAGCGCTGATAGTTACTTGCTGTTGCACATACAATAAAGACAATAAAAAAATATTTACTCACCAAGTAAAGTTAATCCAACCCCCTGACCTTCACTCCTTGTGGTCTCTCCCTCTGTTGCTGGTGCAGTCTGGCAGCAGAAAATGGCCGTTGGTCACGTTCTCTGCTGTGATAGGAAGCTGCACTAACTTAATATTATAATACAATATTAAGTTTCATTAACTTAATTCTTTTCTTTGTTAAGTGAAGGCAGAAATGCTTATCCAAAATCAATATATTTTTGAGTTAAGACAACTTTCTTCATTTTTAATTTTGATCAACTTCTTGAAATAAGTTATCAACTTAATAAAAATAATGGACATGTAACAAATTGTATTTTTTATGTTGAAAAAGCTCATGTTTTTAAGTCATACTAACTAACCTCCTGAATCCTTTCTTAGAGTGTAGATATTCTGTAAATCTGGGGAAAAGGAGTTGAATGTGTTAAATGTTGCTGTTAATTTGAGTATGAATCATAGTTAGCTCCACTGCTTTCTGTCAGTACAAGTCTCGGCACCGCGCTCACCTGTCTTCACCTGTGGATCAGACAGGGTGGAATGTTGAAAAACTCATCTATCAGGAAGGTGATTGAATGAACCATGAACAGTCTACAGAAGAAGAAACACTTCCTTCACTGTCAAACACGGTGACCCAGGTGATCAGATTTAATTGCATTTAATTCATTATTAGACTCAATTGGCTTCTCTCAGCATGTTAATGAACCCACTCACTCTTTTAAACACACCCTTGATCTGGTTCTGACTTATGGGATTGACATCGAATATCTAACAGTTTCTCCCAGAAACCCTCTTTTATCTGACCATTCTCTGTTAACATTTGAGTTTTCAGTCATGGACTACACAGCATCTGGGGAAAAAATCTATTACAGCAGGCGTCTGTCTGACAATACCATTAGCAAATTTAAAGAAAGGATCCCATCAGTACTTAGCCCACTGCCATGTATCAATGCAGTAGGGAACAGCTCTCTTAACTTCACATCCACACAGGTTGATGATCTTGTTGACAGTACTGTAGCCTCACTGCGTGCAACTCTAGACACTGTGGCCCCTCTGAGGAAGAAGGTAGTGAGTCAGAGGAGGCTAGCTCCATGGTACAACTCAGAAACACGAGCTTTAAAGCAAAATTCAAGGAAGCTAGAAAGAAGGTGGCGTTCTACTAACCTGGATGAATCTCTAAAGGCTTGGAAAGACAGCCTATTGGCGTATAAAAAAAGCCTCCGTAAAGCCAGAACATCCTATTATTCATCATTGATAGAAGAAAACAAGAATAATCCCAGGTTTCTGTTCAGCACTGTAGCCAGGCTGACAGACAGCCACAGCTCTGTTGATCCATCTATACCTTTAGCCCTCAGCTGTAATGACTTCATGAGCTTCTTTACAAATAAAATTGTCTCTGTTAGAGAAAAATTCACTATCTCCTCCCCACAGCTGGCTCAGATGTACTGTCCAGTTCAGCAGCCTCAGAGTCCACTGTAACTGGCTTATATTTTGACTGTTTTACTCCTGTACATCTCTCTGAGCTCACTTCAACAGTTTCTTCATCTAAACCATCGACTTGTCTTCTAGACCCCGTTCCAACAAGGCTGTTCAAAGAAGTTTTTCCTTTAATCAACACCTCTATATCAAGTCTGATGAACTTATCTTTATCAACTGGTTATGTACCGCAGGCTTTTAAAGTTGCAGTAATTAAACCTCTACTTAAAAAGCCTACTCTTGATCCTGATGTTTTAGCCAATTATAGACCTATATCCAACCTCCCCTTTATTTCCAAAATCCTTGAGAAGGTCGTTGCAAACCAGTTCTGTGATTATTTGCACAGAAATGGTTTGTTTGAAGATTTTCAGTCAGGTTTTAAAGTCCATCATAGCACAGAAACAGCTCTGGTTAAGGTTACCAATGATCTCCTCATAGCCTCAGACAATGGACTTGTCTCTATACTTGTCCTACTAGATCTTAGTGCTGCATTTGACACCATCGATCATAAGATTTTATTACAGAGACTAGAACATATGGTCGGCATCAAAGGAACCGCACTAAGCTGGTTTAAGTCATATCTGTCTGATAGAATCCAGTTTGTTCATGTTAATAATGACTCCTCTATCATCACAGAAGTTAGTCATGGAGTTCCACAAGGTTCTGTGCGAGGACCAATACTCTTCACTCTATATATGCTTCCTCTAGGAAACATTATTAGGAGGCGCCAGATGAATTTCCATTGTTACGCAGATGACACCCAGTTGTACTTATCCATGAAGCCAGGTGAGACTAACCAGGTAGCCAAGCTTCAGGTGTGTCTTAAGGACATAAAAACCTGGATGACCACTAATTTCTTACTCTTAAATTCAGACAAAACTGAAGTTATTGTAATTGGCCCAAAACACCTCAGAGATACACTATGTGATAATATACTGACTCTGGATGACATCACCTTGGCCTCCAGTGCCACAGTCAGAAACCTCGGTGTCATTTTTGACCAGGACTTGTCCTTTACTTCACATATAAAGCAAGTCTCTAGGACAGCCTTCTTCCACCTGCGCAATATTGCAAAAATCAGACCCATTCTGTGTCTAAAGGAAGCTGAAAAGCTAGTTCATGCATTTGTTACCTCAAGACTGGACTACTGTAACTCTTTATTGTCAGGATGTCCCAAAAATTCAGTAAAAAGCCTCCAACTGATCCAAAATGCAGCAGCACGAGTACTGACAGGAACTAGGAAACGAGATCACATCTCTCCTGTGTGAGCTTCTCTGCATTGGCTCCCTGTAAACTCTAGAATCGAATTTAAAATCCTCCTCCTCACCTACAAAGCCATTCATGGTCAGACACCATTGTACCTTAGTTCCCTATTTTCACTTCGCTCTCTAAATGCAGGTCAACTTGTGGTTCCCAGAGTTTGTAAGAGAAGAATGGGGGGCAGAGCCTTCAGCTATCAGGCTCCTCTCCTGTGGAACCAGCTCCCAGTGTGGGTTCGGGAGGCAGACCCCCTCTCTACCTTTAAGATCAGGCTTAAAACTGTCCTGTTTAGTAAAGCTTATAGTTAGGGCTGGCTCAGGTATGTCCTGATCCATCCCTTAGTTATGCTGCTATAGAGCTAGACTGCTGGGGGATTCCCATGATTCACTGGGTGCTCTCTCTCTATTTCTGTCTCTCTCCCCCTCTCTCTCTCGATAACTTCATGCCATTAACATTGTATTTTTTCTCTCCCGTAGTTTGTGCTTCTCCTCTCTCTCCCTCTCTCTGTCCTCATTCTGCAGGTCTCTCTGCCTCTGGAGCAGCAGGATCCAGATCCACCACTACTCATCTTTACTGTTAACCACTGTTACCTGTCATTATTATTGATAACACCATTACCGACACAGCTGTTCCTGGTCTCTCTCTCTCTCTCTCTTCTCTCCCCTCTCCTCCCCCTCCCCCTCTTTCTATCTTCTCCTAAACCCAACCGGTCGAGGCAGACGGCCGCCCACCCTGAGCCCGGTTCTGTTGGAGGTTTCTTCCTGTTAAAGGGAGTTTTTCCTCCCCCCTGTCGCCAAGCGCTTGCTCTTTGTGGGAACTGTTGGGTTTTTCTCTGTAACAAAGTAAGGTCTTGACCTTACCCTGTAAAGTGCCTTGAGATAATGTATATTATGATTTGGCGCTATACAAATAAAATTGAATTGAATTGAATTGAATCAGCGTTTCATATGCAGGCATGTTTACAGAGGCTAGCTTTAAGACATAATTCTCACATATTACACAAAACCAAGAGACACATGATGCAGTATTACAATTTACTGTTTTCATTCATACACACTTTCAGCTTTTACATTAATTATCTATCAAAAATGAAACCAGGGCCGGAGCCAGGATTTTAAAAAACAAGGTCAAATTCCCCCAAAGCACCAAAAACAGTGGACTGAAAAAAAGATTTTTCATATTTTATTGTTAAGTGTATCATTCTTTAAGGTTTTCTGCGTTTATTTTCCCAAACTGGTCTAAATATTGTTTTAAAGCCTTCTCCATACTGCCAGGAACACAGCTCTGGAGGGGATATACTGAATATTTTATGTATTTTCTGGTTTAAAAATAAATTAACAACAAAATAGATCATGAAATTTGATATGTTTAGGTTTTATAAATTGTAGAATGGACATTCCTGAAGTTGTGGGGTTTATCAGGTGGTCATGCTTGGGCAGCTGGACCTGTAGCACCAAGTCCAAAAATGCAGTGGTAAATTGCACATTTGTATAATTTTTGATGGACTTTTTGACTGATGTGTGAACCATGCCCTCTGAGTTTAACTGCTGCTAAACGTCAGCCAAAGAGTGTGGTCAAACAGGAAACATCTACAGTGAGAGAGAGACAAGTGAAATTGATCATTTGTTTATAAAACTGTTAACTATCCAATAGCCTGATGTGGTTACTGTGATGTCACTATGTACCTGTGGATGCTCAAATCTTATTGGACCAGTGACACTCTGGACTCACAACAAACACTGGAAATATAACATTTAAAAGAGTAAGCTTGTTTGTCAGTGTTGCTAATGAAGTTAGCTCCAGAGTTCTGTCAACAGACAAACAAATGATCATCATAACAGGGGGACATTACAGACACTTCATCTCCATGACAGAGAGGAGAAAGGACTCAGGTGTGAAATAGTGGCCCTGCTCAGAGACTTCAATGATGGATCACTAGTGGTCAGCTCTGAGTACGGCAGTTCATACCTGAATTAACATGGGTCTCCACATGTGTCTGAGGCCTTGTTCAGACCTGTTCAGACCTGGTATTAACATCTCTCTCGGGTGATCCAATCACAGGTGGACAGCTCTAAGTTAAGGTGTCAAAGCACCCAAAATGTATTGAGGATGCATTTTAGATCTGATCCTTAAGTCCACATTGGGAGGTGTTCTAGCCCAGAGAGAGAGAGAGAGCGGGGCACAGACGGGTTGAGTGAATCACTGCTCTGCTCACAGCTCTACAGTGAAACAAAGTGTTATCCATTAGAAATAGTAAAATAATTTTGGTTCATTATAAACTGTGTTGGGACTAATCAGCCTGTGTCAAAGGACGTCAGTAGAGTAGAAACCTGGATCAGGCCTTGGCCGCGCCCACCACCTGCTGGCTCCAGGTGTCCAGGTGAAAGAGCAGAGAGGATGAAGATGTTAGAGGAGGAAACATCAGAGAGACTCAGCCTCATGTTGGAGCCTCAGTCAGACCCAGACTCAGATGAGGAGTCTGTTGAGACCAGAATCAGAGACTAGCAGACGGATCAGAACAGTTAGCGTAGTTAGCATCTTTTAATTGTTTATGTTGTTTGTTAGTTTGTAAGTGGCAGTGGCTGACACAGTGTTGGACACTGGTTGTGCTAATGCTAACTCTGGCTTTCTGTACTGACAAGGTTTCAGGAACAGGATTGGTTCCTCAGGTTCTATGACGTATGAATCTCTGGCTGTCTGAATGTGTTTTTATGAGACTGTCATTGGTTCACTGCAGTTCAAGGTGGAAATACTCAGTCATGGTGTCGATTGATTCATCATGTGTCTTTATTATATAAAAACATCATGTGGACGTTAACGAGGTGAAGCACCTGACCTTCATCAGAGGCTCTTTAATACCAGGTCTAAACAGACTGAGTGTGTGAGTCACACATTCTCACATGAAGGTACAGGTCCACCCAAGACTCAGTGAGGACAGATTGAGGTGGTCAGGGGCACATTGTGACCACACTGAGCTCAACTGTGAATTAAATTGTGTTGTTCATACAACATATACACATACAACAACTATATTGATGGAAATACATAATCGTGACTGATCCAAACCAGCAAGGGAGCAGTATTGTGGCTAGCAGCTGTTAGAAAAGTTTGTTGTTTTTCTTTGCCCCACACAAACAAGAGGAGGTCAGAGTGATCTGATCTCAGTGTGAATACCTGGATACCTGGAGGATTAAATGGCATCCGTCTGTGCGTGAACAGTCCTGAACAACAACACGACAAAGAGATGGTGTGATGTTCTGTAGGTTGTTTGCCTGGACATTGAAGCTGTTGTGTTAGGTTGCTGTCCATAAAGACAGAGCCTGAGTAAACTGGAATTTCTCCACTTTTCCTTCATTGGTTGTTCACCTGGGCAGAGGGAATTTCTTCCTCCTTGTTTAGTTCAGAGTCCTGAGGTTACAGAAACTACACTACTCCAGGACCTAAAGGCTGATCTCTGTATAGATAATCCCCTGTATTTATTTGGGTGACCTGTCTGAACCACTACACTGCAGTGCTATGTTTTAACTGGCCTTTATAAAACCGCAGCTGGTCCCACACTGGCCTCTGTGTTTAAATGAGCTGGAGCCATCACTGTCGTTGTAATCCTCAGACCTAGTACTGAGGACAGGACTCCAGTGTCTCCACCCATGGCCCCGGCCCTGACGGCAGCTTGTTAAAGTTACTTTTGTTAACACATTTTTTTTCCAGATCCAAAATGTGACAAAATTTCAAACACTGCGTTAGTAATAGAAAACTGACAATGCATCTGTGTTACAGAGGTAGAGAGAATTAGTATAAAACAGTGGTTATGTCCTTTACTGTCTCGTGCTTAGAAGAGGATTGTACCATTGCAGTTAACAGCTTGTCCTCAGTCAAACATGCTCATACAATAGCCCTTACTTACAGTGATGAGTCACACCACTGTCTGCACGTGCATTCAATTTCTGCATCTGCTCCTCCAGTAAAATGGCAGGCAGACCACGCCCTCTTCCTCTAGCTCATCTCTATTCCATGCTCAAACTCTAGGACAGGTCTCTTCTCTGGGGTGAAGTCCCTGTCTGTCCTCTCCACGTACCGCTGCAGCGTGCTGTAATACTGCTCACTCCTGGAGAAGGTGTAGTGTGCAGAGATCTCCTCCCATGCCTTGTGGTTGGGGAAAGGAAATGGGTCGGGGTTCTTGTTCTCAAAGAAGCTCTGCAGGTTCCTCTCAGCCAGCTTGGTGGCATAGTCCAGGGCAAAGGTGTCAAAGCGCTCCTTCTCTTTCTCCACGTAGCGTTTCCAGAAGGTGAGCTGCAGGTAGCTGACTTTAGAGCGGCAGTTTTTGTAGCAGGTACCCAGGAGGCCCATGATGGCAGAGATGATGATGATACACCAGCCCAGGATCTGCAGAAACACAGCAAGGACATGAACTCATGCTCACTATGAAAAGACAAATATATTTGAATAAACGCAGATGATGTGTAATTCCTCTTTTCATAGCCCCAGCACTGATAAAGGTGCCTGAAGGCTGGTGGTGACACTTTCACACTCGAGCTGCCACAGGTATTATTGTGCTGTTGTTAATTTTATTCAAACTTGACTGGTTTAAAATGTGCAATGTGTTTTTCCTTCCTATGGTGTAAAAGCACTGACAATAACAAAATAATCTTAACTCAAGGGCCACTTATTAGCTTTTTCTCTGGAGCTTTTAACCTTATTTGTATTTGACAACTCACTTTATCTCATGATCAACAGAGTGTGAAACACACACTTTAGTGGTAGTTGAATAGAGAAAATATCAATATTATTATATACCTGTGTTAACTGATGACTAATTAACTAACAAACAACCTTTGTTTGAATGCATTTGATTTTTATTTAGTCAAGTGTAAAGGTTTAAATGATGAGGACTGTGATATCTGATTCTGAATTAAAACCTGTTTAAGTTCTGAGATGGCTTGTTGTTTAATGTCTGTGGCTCCAGATGAGCTTTTAAAAGTGGAAAAATAAACCCTGATGATGTCATGGTGATGTCATCAGGGGTGTGGTATTTGAGAGATGTGGGGATACGAGTCAAGCTGTGAATTGTAGAATCCATTTTTTTCAGTATTTTTGTAGAGACGTGAGGAGGGAGGGCTAAGAGATGTGGACCAAACCTCCAGTCCACCAGGACAACCAGAGTCCTGTGTTCCAGTATCTTAACTCTACAAGGGGCTGAAGTCTGAAGTCTTGTCCTCTGCTGCTTCATGTGTCTCTCGTCCCTGAATTTATTAAAGTGCCACAATGAATCACTGGAGTTTATTAAAGAACACACTGGTGTAGTCACTTTAAATCCCCCCGATGTGGACCAGGTTTAGACCTGAAACTCAGACTGTGGCTTCAGGGGCTTCTCTGATCATTTAGTGTTGCCTCAATAAAATTATATCAAACCTGATGTATCGGAGGCTGACATGTCCCTACTATGGATCAAACTCCAAAATCACTGGATCCTACATTTCCCACAATGCAACTGGATTTTTCATCTTTCATTGGACCCTCCTGGTAAACGCCCTCATTGTTTGACCTCCATAATCTGCCATTTTTAATAAATCATCTGTAGTCTGCCAAGATGAGATAACCCCCATGACATCACTATGACATCATCAGAGTGGTTCTTCACTGGTTGGACCCTATGAGCAGTCTAATCCTCAGGTGTGTGTGTGTGTGTCTCACCTGAGACTGGGCCCTGAGCATCAGCAGCAGCTCCATGCGCTCCTGACTGGACAGTTTGGATCGGTCGCAGGGCACCCGGGCCAGCTCCTCCCGACACGCCACGGTCTTGTTTTTGCAGAACAGATCCACCACCAGGTTATCATCAAGACCGCTGACAGCACACTCATAAAAGGTCCCATTGAGCAGGGCCACAGAGAGCCACATTATAGGGGCCACACAGGCCCCAGAGAAGATGCTCATGAACACCCTGAGGCAGCCGAAGCAGTTCCCACGGGGGCAAAGCTTCATGGGGTCGAGGCAGCAGCCGGTGTAGAGCCTCCACATCCTGGTGCTGAAGAACAGACCCAGGACCAGCAGCACTACAGCCGGACCCAACAGGAAAGTCAGACCGTAGGGGAAATTCTGGTCATGGTTGCAGGGGCACTGAAAGGAGACCATGGAGAAGACTCGCTCCCCGCCTATAGTCAGCAGAGCCATGAAGCTGTAGCCAATGGTGGCTTTCTGGTTCATGAAGAACCGCAGGACGGTCTGGAAGTTATCCATGGTGTCAGTGAGGACACACTCCACGAGAAATGAACCCAGCAGAAAGACAACAACAAAAAGCTGAGTGTCTGGGCAGGCACAGAGTCTTTCCCGTCCCGCTGTTGTTTCACTGCCGAAGACAAAACACAGCTGCCAAGCCTGTTTGTGCCCCTCCCTGACTGAGCCTCCTCTCTCCAGGCTCCTCCTTCAGTCATTGTAACGCCTCCTCACTCACTGTGTCTGCTCTTCTCTGGGGCAAAGTCCCTGCTGCTGAGAGGAGAGCTGTGGATTTTACAGCTTTCACAGTGGTGAAGTTACTGCTTCTTCATGCCGCTTCCCCTTTTTCTCTTCACATTTATATCTTCATGTGCCTCTCTCTCCAGCTCTGACACTGCTGATGAAAAATCCTGCTGGTCTGGTTTTCATGATTACCAGTCTGTGTCTACTCAGTGATGTGGGCTACCACATGGAACAACAAATAAAAAAGCAGCACAAGAACTGAAACAGTGTCTTCCTCCTGTTTCTGTTCACTTCTATGAGGAGTTTCATGACTTGATCTGTTTCTCTTCAGGTAAGTGAACTCTACATGTCAGCAGCAGGATTCAGCTGTTTTCATCTGGACTGACACAGTGTGCAAAGAGGAAATACATACACACACAATAAACCCTGCAGAATGAGAGTATTCATTCACATGTTTCCATAGAGAACAGACATTGTTGCAGAGACAGAGAAGCAGTCAGCAGGAGCAAGACGAGTGGGGAAGTGTCCACATCCTCTTAGTGGTTTTCTGTTCCCTTCCCACGAGACTGATCACTCACACCCAAACCCTCTGAGTGCATCAGACAGAGTGTGAAACATCCTCTGCACACATGAAACACATCATTATCTGGCACCAACACCATCATCAGTCAAGTCACTTTTATTTGAGCTCATTTAAAAACAACACAAGTCGACCTCAGCCCTGCACAGAGTCAAATCAGTCAGCAGCCAGGTGAAATGAGTCACCAGTGTGCTGTGAACACAGGAAAAACATTCACGTGTGCAGCTACCATCAGTGCACAGGAAGTGGTTGATGTTATAACCAGTATATGAAGGTCATACATTTCCTGTTTACGTATACTCAGACATGGTAACATGAGGACTAAGCTGGTTGCTCTACTTCATACTTAATCAAATACATTGTCCTGTAAGAGCAAAATATGAGGTGACTTCTGAGGCTGGCTCCACCCACACAAAGCACAAGTCTAAATCTCTCACTACTCCTTGGTTCTTTGGATTAACTCCTGGCAGCCAGACCAGCACTGTCGAGTCCACCCATCAGCAGACTGCTCTGCTGTTATATTGCTGCTATATTGGCATTGTCCACAAAATTAAGAACAGCAGGGTTGTCTGTAGCAGTGGCTGATGTTACAGAAGACATCCTGATCATCCTGCCGTCAGACTCCTGGCAGTTCTCCACATACCGGTGCAGGGTGCTGTAGTACTGGTGTTTGGTGCTGAACTTGTAGAGGGAGGAGATCTCCTCCCAGTCCTTATTGGATGGGGTAACGATGGATTCAGGTGGTGTCTGGTTGAAGAAACTCTTTAGGTTCCTCTCGGCGAGCAGTTTGGCATGTTTGGCTACATATGAATTAATCAGGTCGTTCTCCTCCTGAGCATACATCCTCCAGAACTTGAGTTGCAGGTAGCTGATGGGGGAGGTGCACCGAGCCAGACAGGTCAGCATCAGGTTGGACAACATGATGGAGGCGATGATCAGCCAGCCCAGAATCTGCCCTCACCATGAACACACAGACAGAGGACATGTTATAGTTATCGTTTTTAACACATTTGTCATACATTAAAAGGTGAAAATAAGAGGGAACAGAAAACTGTGAATTTTCAGGAGTGTAAGGACATGTCAGGAGCTCTGTAACATGTGGTGAAGGTCCCTGACTAGTGTTTGAAACATGGCTTTGATTCACAGAAACAAAGAGGGCAGATGTTAAAGGTCAACATGTTGTTCAAAAAAAGAAAGAAAGAAAGCTCAAAAACACATCGAATCTCAATGTCACAAATGAACATCTGTTAATCACACATCATTAGTACTAGAAATGCAGATGTTTGTTTTTTCTCATTGCTAATGCTTCTTTCCTGTAAAAAACGAGCCCATAGGTCGTCTGTCAGCAGGTTATTATGACTCATAGTTAGGTTTTGTTGCTAGGCGACATCTAGTGGTCGCTGTAATTTTGACAGGAGCAAAGGGAAAAGTGCGGTGACGTAGTTTATAGAGCGACAAAGTCCACGTCAGGAGGAGGTTGGGGTGGATGGATGAATATGACACAGGAGAGCGGTGTTCGATTCCCATGTGACAGTAGCAGTTTATGTTGTTTCTAATATCCATAACCGTTCGTTGTTATTATTGTAACCATGACAACAAAGATCGTCCAATGTTGAGGAAGTACTTATTTTAACCCAAATCACCATCTTTTCCTAAACTTAACCAAGCCGTGACCATTATAGTTACCATGGCAACAAAGGTACGTACGCCGCTCTCGGAATAGTCTGCATGTTTACTATTGTAACCATGACAACCAAGTTCCGGGGGCACTGTTATGGGTCCTATCACAGGACACAAACGACCTGTGTGGTCATCATGTCAGGTTGTTCAGGAGGAGCTGTGAGGAGATGGTCTCTAAATGTGACATCATTTACTGGATGCTGCCGGTGAATCTGCCAATCACATCACATGCTTCATGGATGATAGTACACAAAGGATGCTGTTTGTAATTCTGCATATATGTGACCACACTATCGGTTGTCCACTGGCACCAGTACAGCTAATGAATGAGGTCACAGGGAAGCAGGTGTTTTCCTCTGCTACAGGCAGGTAAGGTGAACTTCCACCATACTGGCCTGTGGAGCCCCGAGACACTGAGGCTGTCATAAATGTCCTCACATCAACAGTTACCACAGAGCTGTGAGGACTTCATCTGAGGGCTGCAACATTTTCAATGACTCAATCACATTCATAAACTGACCTGAGACTGAGCTCTGAGGGTGAGCAAGACATCGTCCCCGACAGCCGACGCGACACCGCTGACCCCGCCACAGGGGAACTTGCGCAGGTGATTCTCACACTCGGCCCAGAAGCTCTTATCTCCACACAGGTGTCTGTTGAAGAAGCTGGCGTTGGTCCCGGTCATCAGACACTCGTAGTAGTTCCCGTTGAGCAGAGCCACAGCGATCCAGCTAGCGGGCGCCACCAGCGCCGTGGTGCTGATCTGGAAGAGGACCACCCCGGTGGTAGCCAGCGTCTTCCAGCGGCACAGCTTCTCCCTGCGCCGGCACAGACCCGTCAACAGCTTCCAGGTCTTCTTATTCAGGATGTAACCCAGCAGCAGCAGAGCCAGAGCGGGCACCAGCAGGAACACTAACCCGTACAGGAAGTTCAACTTATTGCAGGGACACTTGAACATCACTGAGGAGAAGATCTGCTCCCCCCCCGCCGTCAGCAGCGCCACCAGCCCGAAGCCCAGGTTGGTCTGTTTGTTGGCGATGTTCAGAACCGTCTTAAACTTGTCCATCTCTGACCGCCGAGTGTCACAGGCTCTGCTTTCTAACGGTCACACTTTCACTTCCACCTTTTTCCATCAGTCACCTCTGAGTTCAGCACTCAGTTCCCTCCCCCTCCAACCCACCACCACCACCACCACCACCCCACCACCCGCAGGTGTCAATAACCCTGCTCATCACGGTTTATTTGTGGGTGTAAAGTTACACCGGGCAGGTCTGCCAGGGCAGGAGGCTGCAGGGAGACTGTAGATTCAACAGAGTCTGTTTCACTGCTTCCATCAGGAGTTTTCTTTAGAGGCACTCACACGACCATAAAGAGGTAAAGAGGAAACACCTGAGGGATGCGGGATTTAATGAGCACAGGTCAGGGTACTGCTACACTGTAAAAATAATTCATCTGGTTCAATTAAAAAACTTAACTCAGGTTCCAGTTAAGTTTGCCCATGTTATTTAAGGCAGCAACTGAACTTGAAGTTCAGTATATATAATATATTCCAATATCGTCAACGCTCCACACAACCATGTACCATGATTTATTTTTAGACTTGTGAATTCTGTCAGTTCTTCATTTGATATGAAGACCTTAGCTTCAGCTGCTGAAGACACTGAGCACCATAGTCAGTGCAGAGACAACAGACACAGCTGACTGTTCAGTGTTTGTTCAAGTCAGAGTGTTGGGTACCAATCATCATCATGGTTTTCTGCACTGTTTTCATTATAGTGAAAAGAAACAACCTTAAGAGACCTTCACACATTTAAAGACACAGCAAGTTTACATCATGTCTGCTTGAGTTTTAACTCATAAGAAATGAATGCTGGGAAATCTGTTCATATAAAGTGACAGCCCACCGTGTTGCCACACATTGGTTTGTGTTTTGAGGCCTCAGTTTGTAATTTGGCCGTCACCATCTTGGTTTTTTGAAACCAGTAGAAACTATATTTGGAGGAGAAGGTGGAGCTGAGGAGGAGTGAGGGGTGGAGCTGACCTGCTCTGTACTCTATCCTGATTGTCAGGTACAGTCTGTCAATCACACGGTAGCCCCGCTCTAATGCATCCCCTGCTTTATGGTCTATTTTCCTCTAAATGGAGCATACTTTAAAAAATGACCGTCATGTTTTATTGAAGACTTGAAACTGTGTTCAGACTGAGACCATCAACTCATCAGGAAAACATTTACTGAGGTAATAAATCAAGTGAGAAGTAGAGACTTTTTCACATAGACTTCAATACAATCAGACTTCTTTTTACCACCAGTGGAGTCGCCCCCTGATGCTCATTAGAGAGAATGAAGCTTTAAGACTCTTCAGCATTGGCTTCACTGTTCAGACCCAGAGTCTACGTCCAGGTTTAGAAACAGTCTGTGGTTCATGCCAGATTTGTTTCTTGAAAAACTGAATTTAATGAGTTAAGTGAACTTTAGTAGTTTATTCAGACTTTGATTTAGAACAGCCCATGTTTATAACTTCATAAATTAAGACTAGACATTTTAAATTTAAATAATAATAGAAATTAATTAAACTTACTTATTTACATTAAGGAATAGGGTGGAGGAGGTAGTTCACATGGAGAAGGATTCATAGTAGTACTCGTCTGTAAAGGAGGATGAAGTATAGTTTAGTGTATATGTGTGTGTGTGTGTGTGTGTGTGTGTGTGTTAGATTGCCAGTTTATTGTCCGAGCCACACTCCGGAGCAGAGGGTGGCGGTAATGCACCAAGAACACAGCTGCCAACCGCCGTAAAAGAAGAAGAAATCAACAACCACCGAAGAAGAGTCTGTTTAGAGCGGACCAGACGGATTTCGGCTACAACATCTTCAGTGTGAAACACTGGAAATTTACTATTTATCTATAATACTAACGTTTCTTCTGCCGAACAACGGATTTGAATTTAATCTACTCCTAACTACAAACACAGGGTTTCTATCTGTCCCTTTAAAGGCTCCAGAAATGGCAGAAAACGCAGGTGAGTGTGTCCGCTAACGTTAGCTGGTGGCTAGCGGTGGTCAGTTAGAGCTAGCTGTACCTCTGTGAACAGATGTGCTGTTTAATGCAGTAAACCCAACACTCCCACCTTGAGCAGCTCTTTGTTATCTTGTTTCCCTGTGGTCCAACCACCCGGCTGACCCGGCTCATAACACCCGTCCCAGTTAACGTTAGCTTAGCCGAGAAGCGTGTTGTCTGAAGACACGTTAAGACCAAACTTCATTCAGAAACGTCACATTTACGTGTCTTTCCTACCCGCAGGACATAAACGACCCAAATATGCTGTAAGAGGTTTTGCCTGAACTAAATCGCCACCAGTATAACATTTAACGAGTATCCCACAGGCTCCTGCTAACGGTGAGTAACGACCAGTTAGCGTTAGCAGGACGACCCCGCTCTCCGTTAGCCTAATAAACGGGTTTAAATTGAAGAGGTGTCTGAACGATCTTGTAAAGTCAATGTGATTTCTGAATTGTGTTCGAGGCAATAATATATCACTCTTTTGAATGGGGCTCTCAGAATATCAACTTCGTGTACACTCATTGGCCACTTTAACACGGATACACCTGTACACCTGCTCCTTAATGCCTACATGTAATCAGCCAATCATGTGGCAGCAAGTGCAAGCATTGAAGCCTGCAGACAAGGTGAACTGGTTCAGTCGTTGAGACCAAACTTGAAATGTGATCTGAGTGATAGTTGCCTCCACACGGTTGCTAAGAGTCTCATAAACTGGTTACAGGTGGTGTGAGAACAGCAAACATCCGGTAAGCAGCAGCTCTGTGGACAAGAACAGCTTATTATTGAGAGAAGTCAGGAGGATGGACAGATACTGGTTCAAGCTGACAGGGAGGAGAATGAACTGAACTGAACTCGCTTAACCAGTGGAGATGCACAGTCTGTAAAACTAACAGCAGAGCAGAGCAGAGCTGCTTCCACTTCCTGTCTGCCAAGACCAGAAACCTGAGGCTGCAGTGGACTAACACCAACACTGGACAGGTGAAGACCTGGTCTGATGGATCTGGATTTCTGCTGAGGCAGCAGATGGTAGGGTCAGAGTCTGGATCCATGGACCCAACCTGTCCAGGTGGTGGTCATGGTGTGATGGGTGTGGGCATGTTTTCTTGCGCACATTAGGCGTCATTACCCACTGTTCAAACACAGTGTAGTTATTAAAGTGAGAGCTGCCACAGTACGGCATCTGTGACAGAGGACACACTTATAGCTATATAAATACTTCATGGTACTTTATGGGGAAATTCAAAGCAGTAGTGCAACAGCTCACTAATGTATTCAGTTTAGATCTGAGTCTATGTCATGATCCACCGTCTTTGTCTGAGGTGTTGAACAGTCTGATGACAGTGGGAACAGAGGATTTCCTGAACTGCTCAGTCCTGCAGCAGAGACATGAGACGTTTGCTGCAGCTGTAGCTGCTTCTCTGGTCTGAAGGATGTTGTGGAGAGGATGGCTGGTATTGTCTTGATATTGATATTGTATATAGATCGTCATATCACCCATCTCTATCAGTGGAATATGACGGTCTGAATGTCTCAGTCTCTCTGAGTGTTGTTCTGACCATGTTCATTCTTCATGGCCACAGTTCACCATCTTCTAACAGCTACTTCCTGCAGGATAATGCTCTATGTCACAAACTGGTTTCATCAACATGACAGTGAGTCCAGTTCAGTATCAGACCTGGATCCAGTAGACCCCCTTTGGGACGTGGTAGAACAGGAGACCTGCAGCATGAATGTGATGCAGTCATGTCAACATGGAGCAGAGTCTCAGAGGAAAGTCATCTGGATCCAGGACCTGAAGACCTGAGGAGCTACAGTGTCAGTGTGGTGTTCCTAATAAAGGGATCCCTGAGTGTCACCCCAGTCTGTTAACGCAGCTCATCCCCACTGCAGAATTAAACCTTGGTTTGAGACTGTGAGATTGACTATTTTCTGCTTTTCATTTTGATCAGAACAAAACGAGGCAAAGCATGACAGCTCATCGTCCCCTGGGATGACAGACCAAGAGAAGGAAATGGCAGCAAGTGCATACGAAGCGTTTTCGGTAAATCATCTCCTTTCTTTCCTAATGTGCTCAGTCCAGAAACATCTGGCTGTTCTTTGCAGTAACATCTTGACACCGATCTAAACAGCTGGCCCAGTGTCTGAGTTCAAGCTTCATCCAGCTGCTGCAGATGCAACACTTAGAAGAAGACAGAGGCACCAGTCACCATTTAAAGATACACACTACACTGAAATAGTAAACATCATGTTAAGACACTCACTGCTTTTCTGATAATAAATTCTGTGTACTGATCTCTCCTTTCATCCAGCCACTCTGCACTTTTACTTTCCAGTGTTTAGTGATGAACAAGTGCACTTGTAAAACCTGATGGCAGGTACATCAGGATCCTCCAGGAGAAGTCTGGTTTGTCTAACCCCCTACCCTGAATATGGAAACCAGGTTTCTTGTTTACATGTAAGAAACCAGCTGAGTGGAGAAAGATGACTGTAATCTGGTGACTGAAGAGCATTTAGATGTAGCTCAGAACAGAAGTTAACTTGTCTGTTGTCATGTTAATGTTCTCTCAGCATGTTTCCACTAACCTTAACCTGAACCTATCCCTAACCAGTCATCTCTGCTTCACCAAACCATAACCCAACCCAACCCTTACTCCAGCCGCAGAGTGAGGCACTGCTGGGAACACTGCTCCAACAGGAGGGAAACCTTATCGGACTCAGTCAAAGATCTTTTATGTGGGCAGAACCTCCACTCTTGCATCACGTCAGTCTTAGAGTCACATTCTCCAGTTTAACTTTCATTCATCTCATTCAAAAGTTTAAGATGATCCAGGACCAGGACCTCCAGTGTTTAGATGAAATCACTCATGAAAAATAAGGTTTCAGATTATAGCAGCTGCAGCTGGTTTAAAAATGTGAAATATTAGATCAGACTCATATCAGCAGAGACCTGAATTTAAAGGACTCAGGTCTGGATCAGGTCCAGAAGACCTTGGTGGTGAATCAGGAGAACATGTTTAATTTGTGCACGTGGTGTCATCCAGCAGCTTAACCCACTGATGTTTTCTCGTGATTGGAAATCAAACGGAAGTTGGTCCAGTTCCCACTGATGTGTGTCACTGTGGGGTTCAGGTCTGGAGACTATGCTGGTCTTCATCATGTTCTGCTCTTCTAATGTTGTGGATGAAGCCCTGACGTCCAGTTGGTTGTGATGTGTGAAACATGTGGACAGTAGCTTAAGGAGAAAGTCTCGTGTTGTGAACCACAGATTGAAACAGGCATGTGTGTTCCTCACAGGCCGGGAGATACGACGAGTCTCTGAAGCACCTGGAAGCCCTGCAGGAGCTCAACAAAGAGGACTACAAGATCGCCATGAACAAAGCTGTTGTGGACTTTTACAAAAGTGGTCAGACCACCACAGGGACTCTGAAGCAGACCCTCATGGCAATGAAGAACCAGGTAACTGCTGAAATGTGGGTCATGTTTTTCTCCTGACAAACACCAGACTGTGCCTCTTCACGAGCTCCTGGGTTTAATCACCCATCACGTCTCTGTCTTCAGGTCCACACGTCGGCAGAGGACGTGGATGGCCTGGACGATGTCGAGAACAGTTTGCTGTACTACAATCAAGCCATCATCCACTATCATATGCGACAGTACTCTGAAGCCATCTCCATAGGAGAGAAGCTCTACCAGTTTCTGGAGCCGTTTGGTACGTTGTGGTGCTTTATTATTATCATCATCAATGTTTCATGAATCATTTATCAAAGACAAAAACACTAAATATTTAATGATCACAGACTCTTTGATGTAAAAATAAATATCTCAGAGGTGTTTACCGACAGTGTGGCTCAGAGTCAGCAGTTTGAAGACATGACTCTGGTCCTGATCACATGTGATTGACGTTTGTTGATTCTATCGACGCCTCAGTTCATCAGTCACATGATGTCTGTGGCTCTGCACATATCACATCCCCTGAGTTATTACAACATGTTCAATAATGAACATGTTGCTTCATGTACCATAAAAAATAATAATCAGAGCTGTAGATCTGACACTGGGCTTCAGTGTTTGGACTCAGATCGTGGAACCATGAATACTGTAAAATGCAGTGGTATGGTTCACTGGTATGAATAATGGATATGGTGACATGGATGTGCAAAGTTTTATAACCTATTAAACGGCAGTCTAAGTTGCTTTAAAAACAGCTGATTGTAAAGTTTGTGGGAATTGTTTGTGGGAAACGTGATGATTTGAGAGAGAGGAGAGATCTGGCCTGTGGCCTGTTTTCACCACAGTCCTGTTTGTGTACAGGGACCAGACCAGTTCATCCAGATATGTGATGAGGGTCCATGTGTCAGCCCTGAGTTTGGCATGCAGTCATTGTGTTATTTGTCCTAGAAGAGAAGTTTGCTCAGGCTGTGTGTTTCCTGCTGGTGGACCTGTACCTGCTCACCTTCCAGCCAGAGAAGGCCCTCCACCTGCTGGCTGTGCTGGATAAACTCTCTGTACAGGGGGGCAACAAGAATGGCAAAGGAGAGGTACCCCACCACCCTACATCCTCATCCTCACCCTGACAAAACTACACCATCTGCCCTTATTTTGAAATGGTTTATTGAACACTTTATTTAGCATTCTTGATGCTGAGGTCTGTGATTACAGTAAATCACTGAAGTGATCAGGATGTTTACACACATCTAAGACCTCTGCCTCCACCCAACTCAGTAGTTTTATGTTTAGCTGACGTAGTTTTTCTGGAGCCACTAACTGAAGATTTTTTTTTATTAACATGTTGAATCAGATGTAAAAACACAGAGTTTACTGTTCATTGAATTCACTGAGTTCTGTGCTTGATTTCAGAACAACAGCTCAAACAAAGACGGAGCGAACCAGAGAGCAGAATTCACAGCCATGATCGAGGCGGCCAAGTCAAAGATGCACCAGGTGAGCCGTAATTCAGACATCAGCTGTTTCTGTCTCAGTCTCGTCCTGGTCACTGACGCTTGTTTGTGTCTCAGTACAAGGTGAGAGCCTACATCCAGATGAAATCCTCCAAGGCCTGTAAACGGGAGATCAAATCAGTGATGAACACAGCAGGGAACGTGAGTGCCCACCTCTGTTCACACCGTGTGGCGTCATGTGATAGGTAGTCGTGTTGGTGTAGACCCTGTCCTGGTTCTCAGTCTGACCTCTGTTTCCTGTCCCCTCATCAGTCTGCACCCTCGCTCTTCCTCAAGAGTAACTTTGAGTACCTGAGAGGAAACTACAGGAAAGCAGTGAAGCTGTTGAACAGCTCCAACATCGCAGAGCATCCTGGACCCATCAAGACAGGTGACGGCTCCTGTACCTGTCAGGACTGATGACTTCCTCTAATAAGCTGCTGGTGTTGACTGTTAATGAATCATTATTGTCGCTCGTGTCCTGTGTGTCTCCCTCAGGTGAATGTGTTCGGTGTATGTTCTGGAACAATCTCGGCTGCATCCACTTTGCAATGGGGAAACATAACCTGGGAATCTTCTACTTCAAGAAGGCGCTGCAGGAGAATGACCACACCTGCGCACAGCTGGGAGACGGAAACAATGGCCAATGTGGGTCATAGTCTGGAGGACACTGTCTCCTGACTCAGTCTGTTTTCCGTCCAGTCCATGATCACGTACCTGTGAGGAGTGTAGCCTCCTCTCTCAGAGGACGGCAGCTCTGCTCACAGTGATCAGTGATGCAGCTTCGTCCTCATAACTCTGCCTCCCTGTAAACACGCTGTGCTTTACCAGAATCTTTCATCAGAATATGACTGAAAAAATAACATTGTTCAATGATATATCATTATGTTTATACATATAATGGTACGTATCATATACCACTGTAATCCATTGAAAACTGAATCCAGCCTCTCATGGCAGTTTTTCCTCTCTCACCTCTGTCCAAGCTGATAGTTTTAAACTGAGTCCACACGACTACCTTTCCCTTTAAAAAGCTGTTTTGAAATGAAAACAATCTCCGTACAGACGAGTGTTTTAGCTCCGTATCAGAAATGATCTGCATCCACACTAATACACCTGAAAACACATACATGTGACCAATCACCTACACTGAGCATGTGCGAGCCGGTGTAAACAGAAGGCCGATTGTCTCCTCTCAGTTGATCCAGTAAATCCTCTGAAGGAGGAACAGTAAAGACAGTTGTAGAGTTCAAATACTGAACCGAACTGAACAACAGCTGCTGCAAAGACAACGTCACTAACTTTCATTCATGATCCATGTTGTTTCATCACTGGTAGTCCAGGCTGATGAGAGCCAATCAGGAGCCACTGTGGGTGTCTATGTCATTGTTTCCAAAGGTCTCTGTTTGTGTTCGTCCAGACAACAACACAACCCTAGAGTTTTAGACTAAAACTGGACCAGCAGCGTTTCTGAAAGTCTGTGTTTTAGTGGCTGAAGACTGGAGGAGAGTGGACGGAAGGTGAAAACATAGAAGAAGAGATGAGTTTTAAAATGAAAATGTAGTTGTGTGGACGTAGCCTTAGTTTTATTTGTCCATGTTTTCTGATTTGTTGTCTCTCAGAGGAATATAGTTTGTGACAGATTCAGGAACTGGAACGTGTTTCTACCATAGAAACAGTCACCATGAGAACTGCTGACAGTCGGCTGTTTAAGAAACACAAGAAATCTAAATCTGTTTACTCTTTTTGTTTGATCAGTTATGTTGTTGA
The DNA here is from genome assembly GCF_046630095.1 of Trachinotus anak. NCBI lineage: Eukaryota > Metazoa > Chordata > Actinopteri > Carangiformes > Carangidae > Trachinotus > Trachinotus anak. The sequence continues at coordinate 26,215,113 of NW_027273883.1, forward strand.
TCTCTCCCCCTCAGTAACTCGCCCCTCTCCTCCTCTGCTCCTTTGTTCTCCAGCTAAGAAGTTCACAGGTATCCCCATGTGTGCTCTGCTAGCCAACAAGCGCTACGAGCTGCTGTATAACTGTGGTATCCAGCTGCTGCACATCGGCCGGCCCCTGGCAGCGTTTGAATGTCTGATGGAGGCCGTGCAGGTTTATCACTCCAACCCTCGACTGTGGTTACGGCTCGCAGAGTGCTGCATCTCTGCCAACAAAGGGGTAAGACTCAACTCATCCTGATCCTGATCCTGAACTTTAGCTCTTTTTGATAGTTGGATTTTCTTCTTATCTCATTTCAAAGATATTTTTTGTGTTTTATGTTTTGTTTAGTATCAGTTTTTAAAGGAAACGACTTCACACTCCCTCATTAGATTTTTAAGGAGAGGGTTAAATTCTGAATCAAGAAAGTTTCACATGTTTTATGTCTCTCAATTCAAGTGGAGCATTATGTAATAATGATGATGATGATGTTTGTGCTTCAGTAATGATTCATTATTTAGTCATTTTTCTCCAATGACCTCAGAACCAGATGCAGCAGCTGCAGTGTCAGGCTGATCCTGTGTTTCATGTTTTAAGGTTCTCTCATGTTTCTTGATGTTTCCAGGGCTCAGAGCAGGAGAGCAAAGGTATACCTTGTAAAAAAGGTATAGTTCAGTCTATTGTCGGGCAGGGCTACCACCGCAAGATCGTCCTGGCCTCTCAGTCGACCCAGAACACCATCTACAGGTGAGTGTGAGCAGAGCTGATGAGTGTGACAGTGGAACCAAAGGAAGCTGTTGATCCTGGTCTGTACAGGTTCAACATTCAGTTCAACATCAACCTCATGTCTGCGCATTAACCAGGAAGACATGGGGTTAGTTAGCCTAGCTTAGCATGGGGGAAACAGCTAGCCTGGCACTTTGAATATACACTCACTGAGCACTTCATTAGGAACCTGCTTATTCATGCAATTATCAAACCAGTGCAAAATGCAGCTCAAGAACTCTGCAGATCCAGGTGAGAAGCTGCAGTTCATGTTCAGAGCAAACGTCTCAGAGACTCGGACTGCGACATGATCCAGTGAGCAGCAGCTCTGTGTTGATGAGAGAGGTCAGAGGAGACTGGACAGACTGGTTGGAGCTGACAGAAAGGCTCTGGTCACTCAGATAACCACTCTACAACTGAGCTGAGCAGAAAAGCTTCAGAGTGAACAACACAGTGTTGTTCTGACCATGTTCATCCTTCAGGGCCACAGTTCACCATCTTCTAACAGCTACTTTCTGTCTCTCTCTCTCTCTCTCTCTCTGTCTCTCTCTTTCTGTCTCTGTCTCTGTCTCTGTCTCTGTCTGTCTGTGTGCAGTGAGGGTCAGTCAGCAGCTATCCCAGTAGCCAGTATGGAGTTTGCAGCCATCTGCCTGAGGAACGCTCTGCTGCTGCTGCCTGAACACCAGCAGGACACCAAGACAGAGAATGGCTCCAAGAGCTTCAGCCAATCAGGAAGCACAGAGAGCGGCAGTGAGAACAGTGACGCCTGCAGGTCAGAGCCCCCACCCATCACTGAAATGACTGTACCTCCCTGTTGATCGTGTGCTGAGCTCACATTGTTTCTAGTTGTGTGTTCCTGTGTTGTGATGAGTACCGTGTGTGTGTGTGTTGCAGTGGGAAAGGTCAGGAGGCTGATAAGTTCCTGTCTGCGGCTCCGTCGTCCCCCCTCAGAAAACAGGAGGTAGAAAATCTCAGGTCAGTTCTGGTCTCATCTTGTCCTCACCGCAGTCCAGCTGGGTCCTGGTTCAGGACTCTGAACATTAAACACCTGTAGGTCCAGAGGGCTGAGCAGTAATCAGTGCTGTCACCTGTCTCATGTAGGTGCTCCATCCTGGCCTGTAGTGCCTACGTGGCGTTAGCACTGGGAGACAACCTGATGGCTCTGAACCACGCAGAGAAGCTGCTCCATCAAACTAAGGTGTCTGGATCCCTCAAGTGAGTCCAGGACCTGTTTCTCAAACCCAGTGCTGGTTCCTCTGCTCTACAGGGTCCCAACCAATCTATTCAGGATTTGACCATCTGTGTCTTCCTCACTAAGCGCTATGGTTGTCCTCCTCCTCTGTGTGCTCAGGTTCCTGGGACACCTCTATGCTGCTGAAGCCCTCATCTCATTGGACAGGATCTCTGACGCCATCGCTCACCTCAACCCAGAGAACGTCAGCGACGTGTCGATGGGAGTTCTGAGCAGTGAACAAGACCAAGGTGTGTGAGGTTTACACATCATCACGTCACACAGTGTGGATCTGTTTCCATAGTGACCAGTTTGTTTGCGTCAACAGGGTCTGACAAAGGAGACGAGCCCGTTGAGCCCTGTGAGTCTGAACCTTTATCTTTACCTGAAACCATCCAAATCTCACCTGTAGACAGGTGTGAAGTACCTCATGAGACTAAAGTAGACTAAAGTAAGTGTGTGTGTGTGTGTGTGTGTGTGTGCGCGCGCGTGTGTAGCAGGGAAGCAGACTCCCCTCTGTTACCCCAGCAGTGTGACCTCAGCTCGGGCCATGATGCTCTTCAACCTGGGCAGTGCCTACTGCCTGAGGAGCGAGTATGACAAGGCCCGCAAGTGCCTGCATCAGGTAACCATGGCAACAGCCACAAAACTATTCTCTTTAGATACAGGATTTTAAGGTTAACTTCAGTCCTCAGAACAGGGTCACCTGTCTGCTCCATGTGGTCCAGTCAGAACCTGATCAGGATCAGGATCAGGTTCTGACTGGACCACCTGAGAGGTTCTCAAACAGACATGTTCATAGGACTGGACCTGCTCCCTACAACCTCAGAACCTGACTGAGAATCCTCACAGGGTCAGACCAGTATCTTTATAAAGTTGACCGTGGATCTCATTCTGCTGTTACCCCAGTGTCTCTCAGGAGTAGAGGGTCCTGTGCTGATCCAGGTCCAGAACAGTTTCCTGTTATGGTCTTTCCCAGTGAAGTGACTCTGATGTTTTCTCTTCGTCAGGCTGCATCTATGGTGAACACCAAGGAGATTCCACCTGAGGCCATCCTGCTGGGAGTCTACCTAGAGTTGCAGAACGGTCAGACCTCGTCACACACTCACTGACACACAAACTCTGTCTGGAAAACACTGAGTCACTGTGACGTTTGAGCGGGAAATTCAGAAAGAAAAAAACTGTTCCACCACAGTCCTCATCAGACCGACTCCTATGTCCTCTGTGGGAGCTTTGCTGTTTCATTACTGCTCCCTCAGAGTCGTGGCTCGTTAATGATGTCAGAGTTAATGACACTGTATAATGACACACAACAGCTGTAATTAAAACATCTGTAAATGGAACATAAATTCTCTGACCTTCAAACTTCGCCTTTCTCTTAAAATCTGAAGCTTTTAATGTCACAACTTGAATTTTCCTCAGTTTATCCTGAGGTTTGTTTCTGACTCAGCTGTTGAACAGCATTTGTACCTGTGTGAACACAGGCGAGGAACTTGTAAAGTATTGTTGATATTCACACTGTAACTCAGGTAGAGTCGTCCTGAAGATCAGTGTCAGACCTGATCTGAGCATCTTTCAAATTCAGCTCCTCCTCCTCCTCACAGCAGCTCTGTGCTGCAGACGACTGTATCTCTGGTAAACACAGTGTAGGAGGGGACTCTGTATCTGCAGATCCTCTTGGATTGGGACCTCAGGTGTCACTGGTGTCACTGCTCTGGGTTGACTCCAAACAGACAAGTCTCATCTTCAGTCATTTAGTTTCTGGATGAGTCCAGCTGATCTGAACGGTGGTTGTGGTTTTAAGCTTTTCCTTCATCCAGTATGTGTGTGATAATCCTCAGGTGTGTGGTGTGTCCTCAGGTAACACCCAGCTGGCTCTGCAGATCATCAAACGGAACCAGCTGCTGCCCACAGCGGTCCAGAGGGTCTCACCAGACTCGCGTAAGAAACCCGTCCAGCCCTTCCAGCTGCCCTCATCCTTCACACAAGTTCAGCGCAAATGAGCCCCCACATTCACCTGAGACACACCTACACACACACACACCTACACACACCTCTACCTGTGCGGAGCCTTGATATTTATGAAGCTGCCTTCCCTCAGTGTCAGGAGCCGTATGAAATGCAGGTGTGGCTGCTGACGAGTGAAGAACCTGAGCTGCAGCCACGTCCGTGGACTGAGACCAGCTGACTTTTTATTTCCATTTGACTGAGGAACTTGTGTGTTGTCTGAACCATGAGAATAAATTTTATTTACTGTAATCATGTCTGACTCTTGAATTCCTTCAGTGGACGTCACAGGTGATTTCATGAGGTCAACACTGAGTCTCTGTGATGAGCTGATTTCCACCTGGATGATCAAACATTTTATTTTAGGAAGTCTGTCTGATCCATTCATTCAGAGTTTTCTTTTGTTAACGTCACAAACAGTCTCATGAGCGTTTTTATTAGGGAAGAATCAGTTTCACATCTGTGTGGGACCATTAAAGTTTAAATCTGAGGCTGTGTCTGAAATCTCTCTCCAGCCTGTGATGGTTTATCTCCCTAAATAAGTAAAGTCCAGGACCTGGACTCAATGCAGCAGGTTTTAAAGATGAAAAGAATAATTATAGGATTCTCTAGTTGTCAGTGATGATGATGAGGATGATGATGGTTTAAAACCTGCTTTCTCCTGAGCATCTGTTGTAAAGGGAAGGTTGGAGTGATGTCACAGATGACACAGTCAGGACGTGTGAGAACAGGAAGTGATTCAAAGACCAGGCCACAGTCTGAGGACTGGTCCATGACCAAACCCCAGTCTTAGTCCACAAGCTGGGTCACACAGTCCTGGTTAGTCTGACGAGGTTTCAGGTGCTGGATCCACCTCAGACCATGAAGGTCTTTGATGAGTCTGTTATCTAACAGTGAATCTGATTCAGTCTCATCAGTGAGCTTCAAATGAAGTCCTGCTGGACCACTTAACAAGGTCTGAAACCTCCTACACCACTGAAACTGGATCCTGTGAGACAGACCTTGTGACCATCGTGCTCGCTCTCTGATTGGTGGGATTATTCACTTACAATCAGTTCATTTAAAGCAGACTGAAGCTTTTTCCTGTGTCAGTGTGTCAGACTGGTTACAGGTTCTGACCCAGGTTCTGAATGTGCTGGTTTAGTTTTTTATTTGAAACCTTTAACAGAATCGTTACTAAATCTTCCTCAGTGTTAGTCACACAGCAACAATAAACACTGACTTCATTAAACGTGTACGACGAAGTGTCGACTGAAAACAGCTTCTGTCTTGTTTCACCTCTGCCTCTGGTTCCTAAACTGTGACTGTTACACTGACCTCTCACAGTTCAACCATAGAACATGTGGTTCTCAAACGTACCTCTTTGATTCCTGACGAGGTCAAATCCTCTAGAAAAACAAACATGAGAAAGAAAAAGAAAGAAAGAAGATGATTGTATGTAGCAGAATTGTTTTTGTCTTCTTCCCTTTCTTTTGTTTTATTTTGGGTTCAGGCTGTAAACTACTGACTCTCTCCAGTTCTTCTTCTATTTGGCTTTTCCAGTGGGAAGATAAAGTGCTTCTGATTGGATGAATGACCTCACAAAGGTCACAGGTGAGACTCTGCTGTGACCTGCAGACTAACATCAGTCCTGTTACAGACGAGTACCTGCTGCCTCAACATTACACTGCTAAAAATACTAGTCAAATCCTACAGCCAGGACCAGGTCTCTCTGGCTCAGCTCTTCCAGTCCCAGGGGAGACACAGGTCCCCGTCCTGCATGACTGAGTAGAAGTGAGAGATGCAGACGTGGAGCCCCTGCATGAGGGGGGGGCGCTGCTCCAGCAGCCTCCTACAGCACAGGATCATTTGACTGGAGCTGACACTGGGCTCCTTCGACAGACTCCTCAGAGACAGAGTCTGGAGACACTGCTGCACCACAGCCTCCTCCTCGGCCTGCAGCCTGGACACACACACACACACACACACAGAGTCAGAGTCAGCACAAATGTTTCCATCGATTCTCAAACCAGAGAAATAGTGATTCTAATCATAGTAATGCTATGTTTCACTGGTCACCTGTCAATGATGTCATATCCTCTCTGCTCAAGCATCAGCATCGTGGTTGTCCTAATAAAGAGTTGTGGTTATTTGCCAGAAGCCCAAAGGTACTTTTCTCCTGTTTTCAGCCACATTTAAGATCCAGTTTTTCCCTTTAAATGTGTGACTTTAAATGTGAAAATGTTTTCACTGGTTCTAATCAGCTTCTCTGTTTGTTGTGGGGAGAAGGAGACCTCTGTGGAGAATTAAAACAGTAGAAAAGTCAGTTTTGAGCTTCTGGCAAGCAACCAGAGTTTTGTTTTTTTTTATCTTTATTGAAAAACATTCAGGAGAACCACGACACTGACACATGAGCAGAGGAGATATGACATCATTGACAGTTGACCACCTCAAAACATATATAACACAGATCTAGTTTCATTTTTATACATTTGAATGCGGAAAAGTTACAGATTGTAACTTTAACTTTTATTACTGTTGCTGACCATGGGCAAAATATTTTTTTCTTCTTGTATCTTCTGGGGCTCTGTGAAAAACCATGAGGATTGTGGGTAATACAGGTCCACTGAGAATAGGGTCTGGATGCAGATTTCCAGCTCTGAGACTTTATAGAGGAGTGAAGTGTTGGACTCACTGGCTTTTGCGTTGTGTGCGCTCTCGGGCCTCGGGGGCGTGGCTCTGGAGGAAGACCTGCAGCTTGGGAGGGTCACAGCTGGTGGGGATGATGAAGTGCCCCGTCTCATGAAGACTGGGGTTAGAGCGGTCGCTGTGATGGACACAAAATCTCATCTTACAGAGAGATCACAGCAGTGAGTTGAGTGTGCGCGGCGCTCAGATGTGACAGCTTACTTCTCCAGCAGCATGGTGAGGCCCTGCAGGCTGCGGGGGTGCAGCCGCAGGCGGCGGGACATCAGGTTCTTGTGGAAGATGCTGAGGGTGCTGTAGTGCTCGGCGATGGGCTGTACTGGTCCCAGCCTCTCCATGAGGACCACCTGAGTCCCACCCAGCAGGAGGCTGATCCTCTCCTTCAGCCAGTCCGTCTGCTGCTGCAGGCTGCGATAGCTGGGCAGCTGCTGAAACAGCTGGAGACACAGGCAGAGGGGGGGTCAGACGACAAAGAGGGACACACAGGGGTCATGTGACAGCAGGAGCTTTGCAGCTGCATTACTTTGGTCCACTGATGATGAACATCCATGGTTCCCAGCATCACTTGTCCAGAGGCGTTCATCCCTGACTGGTCAGCGAACACCACAGTGTGTCCTGCAGAGGAGGAGGAGGAGGAGGAGGAGGAGCAGGAGGAGCAGGAGGAGCAGGAGGTTAAAGGGCCAGTTCACCTGTTTCACGTGACTCAGTGTGTTCACCTGAGCGTCAGAAGGAAACTGTGAAATTCTCTGATACTGAGTGATACGAATCGTCTCTACAGTCTCACTGGAGCCCAAACTACAATGAGAGAAGAGACGAGTCACTGCACAATGAAAACACACCAGTCCAGAGTCAACACACCTGAGGAGTACACTACCTCAACAATGACATAATGGTGAAATCCAGATAAATGTTAATGATCACAGTTATTAACATGTTTAAACAGACACATTAAACATTCTGCTCAAGGTAGCTGAGGAATGTCACTTAGAGGATGATTATTGATTATTTGTTATCAATAAATCATTACATGTTTTTGTTGCTTGTTGTTTATTTGATGAAACCTTGACCTTAACCTGAAGGAGAGTGATACATGCCACAATTAGGTATCAGCACAGACAGGTGTTAGCAGACAGGTATCAGCACGGACAGGTATCAGCAGACAGGTGTTAGCAGACAGGTGTTAGCACAGACAGGTGTTAACAGACAGGTGTTAGCACAGACAGGTGTTAGCAGACAGGTGTTAGCACAGACAGGTGTTAGCAGACAGGTATCAGCACAGACAGGTGTTAGCAGACAGGTGTTAGCAGAGACAGGTGTTAGCACAGACAGATGTTAACAGACAGGTGTTAGCACAGACAGGTGTTAGCAGACAGGTGTTAGCACAGACAGGTGTTAGCAGACAGGTATCAGCACAGACAGGTGTTAGCAGACAGGTATCAGCACAGACAGGTGTTAGCAGACAGGTGTTAGCAGAGACAGGTGTTAGCACAGACAGATGTTAGCAGACAGGTGTTAGCAGACAGGTGTTAGCACAGACAGGTGTTAGCAGACAGGTGTTAGCACAGACAGGTGTTAGCAGACAGGTGTTAGCAGACAGGTGTTAGCAGAGACAGGTGTTAGCACAGACAGGTATTAGCACAGACAGGTGTTAGCACAGACAGATGTTAGCAGACAGGTGTTAGCTGACAGATGTTTGCACAGCTGTCCTGTCCTCAGTGACACTGTACCTTGCAAGTTGATCAGGGCCTCAGGGTTCTGCTGGGACAGTCGGCTCAGACTCTGAAGCTGACAGCACCTGTGGGCCACTCCCCAGCTGCGCTGCCACCTGCACCACACATCACCATGTTCACTATTACCATGACCTTTACTATTCTGTCATTTTAATCAACCTTTTAATTCAGAAGAACACGTTTCAGAGCTAACCTGACTGGTTATTAGTTATCATTAGTTATTCCCTAACTCAAACTGACATAATTGTCTGTTCTGAGATCCACCCTCAGAACCACTGGGAACCAAAGACCAGGACACTGGATCTGCGCAGCTCCTGATTATTTAGTCAAGAACAAAGCTCATTGTACAGTTCAGACAGGTAAGCGTCAGGTAGACTACAGCGTTGTCAGCAGCTGTGACAGCAGTTTCTCGGTGTTAGAAGAAAAGCAGTGTACCTGATATCAGCCAGATCAAATCTGAGACACAGCTCCTCCTTCAGTCTGTTCAGCTCCTCCCTCCGAGGAAGACTAGCACTGTGCTTCTTCGTCGCCTCAGGCTCGTTGTTCCTCAGCCACAAACTGACAAAGACGAGGAAACATGAGCCCACTGAGACCACTTTACTCTGTGTGTGTGTGTGTGTGTGTGTGTGTATTTCCCATTCACTTGAACAGCAGTCTGTGGTTATGTGCAGACCGAGGTTTGATACCAGCTCTACATTAGTCAGCTGCAGCTGTGAGCTGAGATACAGACCTGAGGTCCAGTCTCTCTCACCTGAGCGTAGGCTCCACCCTCTTGGCCTGCTGCAGCTCCTGCTCAGGGTCCCTGAAGCCAGTGAAGGTGTAGTAGCTCTTATCCCATTTGATGGGTCTGTAGAAAGGCACCCCCTCCTCAGGTGGACTTTTAGCCGTCTCTGCTCTTCCTTTCAGTCCCTTCATGTGCTCCACAGGCAGGCTGCAGGACTTTAACACATTCATCACTGTGCTCAGAACATCGTTTGTGTGCAGGGTGAAACTCACTGAGCGGAACCCTGAGAACCAGGCAGGAGATTTAGACGCCTCAAAACACAACTACAAAGCAGCATGAGTGATGAGGATGGAGACTGTACCTGAGGTGAGGAGGTCTGACTGCAGGTCACTGCTGTCCTTTGTGTCTCTGACATAGAATGTGAGTTTCATGGGCTGAACTGAGCCTGAGCCAGGCTTCTGCAGGTTCTCCAGGTAACCATTCAGCCTCTTTAATGAGTTCTCATTCACCTCCTGTGACACACAACGTTCAATGTTACACAGGTTGTTACTTACACACACACACACACACACACACACACACACACACACACACACACACACACACACACACACTTGTACTTCTATCTTTGTGAGGACACTCATTGACATAATGCATTCCCTAGCCCCTTACCCTAACCTTAACCATCACAACTGAGTGCCTAACCCTAACCCTAACCCTAACCCTGACCTTAACCTAAACCTAATTCTAACCATAACTCTAAAACCAAGTCTTAACCCTCAAAATGTGATTTGAAGGTGTCTCAAAAAGTGAGGACCAGCCAAAATGTCCTCACTTTCCCAAAATGTCCTCACTCTGTTAGTAAAATACTTTTTTTGGTCCTTACTATGTAGCAAGTACAAGTACACACACACACACACACACACACATTTACATTTCTGACTCGTACCCGCTCTCTGGGAAACTGACAGAAGAAGTCAGGATGGACGGCGAAATAAAAAGGTCTGAGAGCGTTGACGGCGTCTGCCCCTGACAGAGCTCTGAGCTGGGCCAGATGTGTGGCCACATGTTTCCTCTTCAGCCTGCAGAGTATAAAAGAAGCTGTGGTGAAATCTCCTCCTCTCATTCCTCTACAGGTTCACATTGATCTATTTCTCTCCGTCACTTCCTGTTTCTCATGTAGTCAAATCCCTCCATTCATGAAGATGCTTCATCATGCTGTTGCGGTTCAGGTTAACAACAGTTTAAAATCTTTCAGTTTGTAACAGTCAGAGAGAGAGAAGCTGAAAATCCTCAGACAGGCTGTAAACTTTTTTTATTTTGATTTGATTAATTACTTCTTAATAAATTACTAAAGATTAACTAATCATTTTAGCACCTATGTTTAATACATAAACTCCTTCACTGTAAAATCCATCAACCATGTTTTATTATTAGAGATGAAGGTGAACAATGGAGTCTGATGGAGTACTTGATTCTGGCAGAGCCAGACAGCTCCAGACAGAGGCTGCTGGTGGATTTACTTGGGACTAAAAATCCCTCGATCAGACCAGTGAACCTCCAGGGAGTCGACAAAGAGGCTGTTCACTGTGTAACAGGACTGGACTGACAACAGGGATCTGCTCTGTACTGCAGTTAACTAAGGAGTCTAGATGAAGGAATCTGCATCAGCTAAAGCTCAAACAGGACAGGACAGGACCACTGAGTCAGGGTCAGGATCTGGTGAGGTGAGACCTGCAGCATCTGGAGCTTTTAATAAAGTTCTCACCATAACACGTGACATCAGAGTATTTCGTGCTGCCTTCACACATTTTACCTTGACGTATTCTGTTCCCTCTAGTTCTTAAATATTTTTCTATTACAGCTGTGGTGTACACAGTATCTTCTGTTTTCACTGTTTATCATAAAGATCAAAAGTTTTGAGTATTTTAGGTTTTTAAAGTTACTGTTACACATATGGTGACACTGAGTCATCTGGTTATTCAGTCAAACAACAGACTGTGGATCAGTTCATGTCTGTAGCTCAAACACTGGATGGATCTCCGTGACATGTGGTCCAGACACTGACAAACTGATCCTGGTAACTGTAATCATCATTATCATCACCATCATCATCATCATCATCATCAACATCATGTCAGCCTCAGCCACGGAGAAAACAAGGCACTCGGTTCAGTCACACAACACCTGCAGCTGTGTTACCTGATGGAGCATCTCAGGAGGGAGTTGACTGACATGGCCGCTGCTGCTGCTGCTGCTGGTCAACAGATGAGCTTTAAATCATGGCGTCTGCAGCCCGTCCATCAGCGGTCCTGTGTCAGGGGAGGTACAGGATTCACCACAGGGTCCCCACAGCCTGAACACCTGAAAGTCTTAATATGCTTCATTTACACCCACGTCTGGGGTTAATAACTAACTCTGCTCCACACAGACAATCAACGCTTCAACGTTACCATGGTAACTAACACACCTGAAAACTCAACAACCTGGACTAAGCAGCTTAGGCTGCTTTGTTTTTAGCTGCTGCGTTAGCATGTAGCTCTTTGGGTGACCCAACATCAGCCAATCTAACCAGCTAGTTAACTAACCAACTAAGATGACGCATAACGTCCAACAGAGGCTGGTGTGTCTGAGCTGGTTAGTTCTGGTTAGTTCAGGTTGTTTTCTCAACGACAGCAACAAAACATGGCTCCAGTTAGCTCCTGCAGTTAGCGTGCTAGCTACCAGCTGAGGCAGCGCCGGCTGTCAGCGGTCGGTCTGTCCGTTCACCTGCTCACTGCTCCGCACAACTTACAGCCGGCGGTAGAGGTTCAACCAGAGGGGTGACCCTCCGCACTCAGCCTCACCGTGGAGCCGCTGTGTCAGCTTCTTCACTCCGGACCGCCCCTCTTCTTCTTCGGTGTCTCCTCCGACGAATCAACCGGACTCTGAGACGCCAGCCGGACTGGAGTGGGGCGGCAGCCCGGCAGTGACAGTTCCGTTTGGGGACCAAAAATGCCATAAGTATGAATTAATTGTGCAAATATTAATAATTTAATATTTAATATTACATATATGCAATCGTTTGCAAAAGGTTATTTCTGTATCTCTACACCTCTACATTTATTTATTATTATTTTTATATTTATGACATTTTTGGTCCCCCATAGAGACACTCTCATGGAGATTTAAGGAAACTGAAGGGTTGGATGTTTTTAAAGATGTGATTTTAATATTTTAAAATTACCAGTTAAGTTACCAGAATTCCAGTATTGTTTCACAGGAAGGTTAGATAATATTCCTCAGTATCTTACAACTGAAAAGGCTCCATCTTGTGGGACAAAATCAATTAAAAACTCAACTCTAGCTGAGAAAAAGAGTCGTTATTCATCTCATAGATCATTTGAACATTTGAAGCTGTGTAAAGTTGTGATTTGCATAAATTCCTAGAGGGAATTTAACTGAACCTGTAAAACAGTGCGTCTATCACTGACTGAATGATGTTCCATCCTTTGATGTAAAGCTGAGTTTACTGTATACAGTGTTCACCATGTCAACACTACCAGCTTAACGTGTTAATATCATTAAATCATCATAATGATAAGTTTTATTCCATACTTTATTCCATATCTGTATTGTATGTATTTATATTTTATATAAAAATTTTCAGATCTTTATTGTAAATATTTCATTTTATTTTATTGTCAAATTGTCAATTTATATTTCAGTGATCTGTGCTGCAGTTCCTGTTTGATTTATCTTTGTCTGTATTTTTTCCTTCTTACATTGGTCATATTCCTCATATGTTGTAAATGTTCTTGGCAATAAACCAGATTCTGATTCTGCAAAAATCATCATCATCATCATCATCCACTTGTCCTTGATGTAAACCATGATGTAAACCTGATCATCCTGCAGGGAGCTGGAGTCTGTGACAGACCTGCCCAGTGTCCTGTCTGTCATCCAGCACACTGTGTCTCTCTCTAACCTTAAAGCCACAGTGTGGACAGTTTATATACTATAGTGACTATAGTGTCTGTGATATTAGTCAGTTTTACCAGGTCAGATCCAAGTGTGTGTGATCTGGGTGGGTCATTTCTGAAACAACCTCTCGGAGTCACTAAAGTTAAAAATGTTCACGTTTAATAACCCACACAGAGTAGTTAGAACACTAACCTAACAAACATGAAAACACAGAGCTGAAAGCTGCCGATCAGAAGATATCTGAGCTAGGATCTGTCCACATGTTGGTGAACGTCCTGGTCTAGAATCACCACGTCATGGTTGTTCACCTCCACCAACCAGTCAGGTTTACATCCACCTCTGTCCAGGCTCATGTATGAGCTGAAAACTGGTGAAGACCAGGGTGTTTCTGCAGAACATGATGATGTCAATATGAAGTTGACCTTTGACCTTCTGCATGTAAAATATCATCACTTTATTTTATCCTGTTAGACATTTGTGTTAAAGTGTCAGAATTAGTGTTTGAGGACTTGACAGCCAAAGTGTGTTTTGTGAGGTCACAGTGACCTTGAACTTTGACCTCTGGCCACCAAAATCTAATCAGTTCATCCGTGAGTCACAAGCTGTGTCTCAATTCAGGGGCCACATCCTTCAGAGGACCCGGTCTAAGAAGGTGTGGCCCTTCATAGCCGTCACAGACCGTGCAGGCCAAGCTGAAACTAGACGGTCCGGTGTACAGAGGATTTTCACTTTGTGTCATCAGCTGTTCCCGCCCTTACCATGCCAATGCAAAATACAGGTCCTGTTGCTTAGCAACCTTGACAACACATAACATTTTTTCACAGTAACTTGAGGTTTTAAGGCCCTTGGTTTTAACGGTTGTACTGTTACTGTTGAACTGAGCTGAAACACAACACTTTCCTCAGTCTCTCCGTCAGTGCTGTTTGCTGAGGAATTATTTTTCATTACAAGCGCACAGAGAATCTTGGGATACGTTGGGCCACATCTGAAGGAGCCTTTGAACTGGGACAGTCTGGTCACTCCGCTGTGACAGAATCAGTCTTCAGATGAGACCCTGAACTGAGACACAGCTGCAGTGAATGTTTCTGCCAAATTTGGAAAAAAGATGTGACATCACTTCCTTTAGTGGAGCTGAGTCTGAGGAAGTTCAAGAAACATGACTGTAGCTTCACTGTAGTGTGGCAGATAAAGAGCAATGAACTGGGACTGTTTACCACACAGTGGATCATGTGACACTGACAGGTTCAATGAGGAAACTTTATCAGACAAAAAACAATTACATACAAATGAGAGACAGTTGGCAGCTTAAAGAGAAACACTCGGCCACACCCACTCCACTACGTTTTAGTTTAAACTCATCTCTTCTTCTACTGTTTTTACTGTTTTAATCTTAAACCCATCTCTTCTTCTCTGTTTCCTCCTCCGTCCAATCTCCTCCATAGTCTTCTGCCCCTAAAACACAGACTTGTTTTAGTCTAAAACTCCAGGGTTGTGTTGTAGTCTGGATGGAGACAAACAGAGACCTTTAGAAATGATGACGTAGACACCCACGGTGGCTCCTGATTGGCTCTCATCAGCCTGGACTACCAGTGGTGAAACAACATGGATCATGAATGAAAGTGTTAGTGACGTTGTCTTTGCAGCAGCTGTTGTTCAGTTCAGTTCTGTATTTGAACTCTATGACTGTCTTTACTGTTCCTCCTTCAGAGGATCTACTGGAACTAATCAACTGAGAGGAGACAATCTGCTTCCTGTTTACACCGGCTCGCACATGCTCAGTGTACTGGATGGTTATGTGATGTGTTATCAGGTGTGTTACTGTGGACGCAGATCATTTCTGAGCTGAAACTGGACGGAGGTCAATTTCATTTCAAACAAAAACGTTGTGGTGTGGATGAAGCCTCACAGGAACATACCAGATATATTCAACATGGAGCTGAAGCTGGTTTTACAAAAGCATCATGAACATACTGTAGGTCAGTGAAGTCACTCAGTATCGTCATTAAACACCGCACCTGTTCAGGAGGTAAAATATCTGTAGAGCTCAATGTCTCCAGCAGGAAACTGTGAAGGTGTGTTCAGGTGTACGACAGGACCATTTAAAACACACCTGTGAGTTACCTGAGTGAAAACAGGTGAAAGATACTGAAACACACAGTTACTATCATCATCATGTGACACAGCTACGGGATCATGCTGGTGTCTGTATGGCTGGTAGTTTTAATCAGCTCAGGTAAGTAACACACCTGTCTGCTGATGAGCACTCGCTGCAGGTTACCCCTGAACTGTCACCGTGACAACACACAGGCTCCGATTCAAACGTTTGTTCACAAACCAGGAAGTAAATGTTGTGTTCAGGGTGAGGATGCCATCTTTGAAAACAAGCAGACAGGAAACACCTGTAACGACAGAGAACACCTGTAAAACCTGTAACCTCAGTCTGAGGAGAGGTGGAGCCTTTACATCAGAACGACCTCACGAGACTTTTGAAGGACGGTTCTGCTCTGTAACTGAACAGCTCTAAATGTTGTAGTCCCTTATGATAACACTGTACTCGCCAAGTTAAAAGCTCCGTCAACAAACCAGAGTTTTATCCAATGAACTTCAAAACTATATTTTGAAAGTGTGTGGATCTGACATGTTTTTAGTGAACCATACCACACCCTGGATGTGTCTCACCTACATGTCACACAGTGTTTATTCATCTTATCAGTTCATCTGTGGTGGAAAATGACCCTGATACACTTAGTCAGAGGTGTCAGTGAACCCGACTGACGGTCATGATTAGGGCTGCAGCTATCGATTATTTTAGTAATCAATTATTTTACCAATTATTCTACCCATTAATCGAGTAATCAGATAGGAACTATGTTTGAATAAAACAAAAGAAAACAATAGAATATATAAAAATATGTAGAAAATATAAAAGAGAAAAGAACACAGGTCTCTTGAAATGAAAAACTAATTGGTTTTTAAAGAAAAATCAACATTTTTATTGATCAGATTGCAATAATAGTATATGGTAAAACTAAACCCAGCTCACTCTTTGCCGTGTGTGTGTGTGTGTGTGTGTGTGTGTGTGTGTCTCTGTCTCCATGTTTAACTGACACATAACAGACCCATACTGTTTGCTCCACGTGTGTCTGGAGACATTTGCTGGTTGATGCTACAGAACATAACCTGAGTTAAATTAACCACAGTAACAAATGTTTATAGTGATCATTAAAATTGAAACAGTGATACTAACGTTGGGCATTTTTACTATGACTTAGCGTGAAAACAGAAACAGTTGAATATCTAACGGTGACACTGAGCCTCGTGGATTAAACAAAGCTTCAATGACTTTTATGAACTGAGTTAATTGAGGAGTTGTTTTAGTCACTATTATAAGAGCAGGACTTTAACATGGTGAGTACAGCATTAACATTACTGACGAAGACAATGAGAAATTGTTGTAATAAACCAGAGTCATTCTTTAAACGGACAAATCTCAGCAGCTCACTGTTTGTGCTGTTTAACCACAGTGTGGTGCTGCTGTTGGAGTCTACAGGAGGGGGACAGATGAAGCTCCTGTCAGTCTGTGTTTCATGTCTGAGCAGCACCATGAGCAGGTGTGTTTGCCTCAAAGGTGGAAACACAACAGGAGGAGAAACACACAACTACACAGACAGAGCTCAGCATCCCACAGACACATGGAAACGTCTGGTGCTTCACTGTGAATCACTGTGACTGGGTCTGCTCCTCAGTTTGAGCTGGGAGGAGACACCAGAGTAAAGATGAGAGGAAATCCTCCAATCAGAGCCCGGCTTTGACAAGTGTCAGAACTGAGCCTCATGTCTGCTCTGTTAGACTGGACCTCAGTCTGTGACAGATCTGGATCTGAGGAGGTCAGCATACCTGGATCACAAATGAAATAAAACCTGTTGGAGCTCTGGTTGTTTCCTCTGGTCCACATGAGTTTAGGTGAGTTGATGAAGGATGTTTTCTTTTCAGGCTGAGTGACGTTGAACTGATCGTGGTGTGAACATGAATCCTTCAGCAGCACCTGTGGGAGCCACCAGGTGATCACATGTGCTCCGGGTGGCTCTGCAGGCAGGAGATCATCTCATGGACAGGCCTCCCCTCAAAACAGATCTGGTAGACCGCCGTGAAGAGTGGGAACCTGGAGAGAGTAGGGACAAAGTCAGACACTGAGGAAGAGGAGCATCACAGGTGACACCTGTCAAAGCCACACCCACTAAAGGCCCAAATCATATTATTGATAAATAATAATCAGCTGATCCTGGTTCAGTTCATCTTTTAGTCAATAAAATGTCAGGAACGGCACAAACACTGCTCAGAGAGTTCATTAATATTCAGTTAATGACAGAAACAGAGAAGACGAAGAAGCTCACATTTTTGATCAATAAATATCTTCAACAATTTGTCAATAATCAAAACTGTTGACTAATTTTTAAATTTGATTTCAGCACCAGTCCACACAGAAACACAACAACAACAGCTGCTGTATAACATCAGTTAAGGTTTCTGATATTGATTATTGATCCCAGCCTGCAGGTGTTAGCTTAGCATAGAGACTGAAGGCAGCAGTTAGCCTAGCACTGCTCAAACATCATCAACACCTGACAACTGCCTCACTGATCAACAAGCTGCTTCAGATTTGACCCCCCTCCCTCCCCCTCCAAAAAAACAACAAAACAAAAAACAATACAACCTGTATTTTTTACATTTGTATGCAGATGAAACTAACAACACAATCCCTGAACTCCAGACTGAGCCAGGCTAGCTGCTCCCTCTGCTCCCAGTGTTTATGCTAAGCTAGGCTAAAGACTTCAGCTCTGAACAGTCCGAGGTCGATCTGATCGTCTCCCTGTCAGCAGGAGAACTAAGTGTGTTTCCCACAGTGTCAAACATCCGTGGTCTGAATGACCCACTGCACCTTTAAAAAGCACAACAGACAGGTGAGACAGACACCTGTGTACAGACGGACGGACAGACAGGCTGATGGGTACTGACTTGTCCACCAGGCTCTTCTGTTTGAGGATGTGATAAACCTCAGCGGAGGTGGCCGGACCCTGGAGCTTCTGACCATTCAGCATCTCCTTCTCCAGCTCCTCGATGCTCTGAAACACAAACACACTGGGTCGACTCATTTCACACATTTCATTTCACACTCGACCTTCACCGCGTGATGTGCGACACCGTCACCTACCTTTCCTGTTTTGGCGAAGGCCTCTGCCACTCGCCGGTTGCGGCCGCCGTAGCACGTGGTGATGAGGTCGGCCACACCACAGCTCTCCAGAAAGGTTGCTGTAGAAACAGAGTCGTTCTTGGAGAAGAGTTTGGCGAAGGCGATCATCTCCATCAGCCCCAGACGGATCACTGCCGCCTTCGTGTTGTCACCGCACCGCAGCCCGTCACAGAAGCCCGCTCCCACTGCCACGATGTTCTGCTCCACACACACACACATAAGATTTGTTGACAAGATTATTTCACATCTGTGAAAAACCAGAGACCGGTTTATTAACGTGTCATATTTCACAATAAAATAATGAACAGACTGGGGGGTGTGGCCCGTATCAGTGAAAGAGTTGTAGGTTTGTTTGTTTGTTTTTCAGGGTAAATAAACATAAATCAACATCAGTGTAAATGAGCCTGCATTAGACATGAAGTAAAATCAGCCAATAAAACAACAGAGCACAACAGAAAACAACCTGGGCAGGTACAACGTGACATCACA
This sequence comes from Trachinotus anak, assembly GCF_046630095.1. Lineage (NCBI taxonomy): Eukaryota > Metazoa > Chordata > Actinopteri > Carangiformes > Carangidae > Trachinotus > Trachinotus anak. The sequence continues at coordinate 26,233,974 of NW_027273883.1, forward strand.
CTGCATCACCTGAGCCAGACCATGTGAGTACAGCATGTATAATATAATGTACTGTTAGTGTGTGAACCAGCATGTGTTTTATTACAGTGCACACCTCATCCTGTTAGAAAACAACAGGCTGCAAAAAAACCTCAGCAGACACAACAGAGGTCAAACACACTGTTCACCCTGTGAGTGTGTGTGTATCAGAGTGTATCAGAGTGTATCAGTGTGTATCAGTGTGTATCAGTGTGTGTATCAGTGTGTGTCAGTGTGTATCATTGTGTGCATCAGTGTGTTTGTGTGTGTCAGTGTGTATCAGTGTGTATCAGTGTGTATCAGTGTGTGTATCAGTGTGTGTCTGTGTGTGTATCAGTGTGTTTCAGTGTGTGTCAGTGTGTATCAGTGTGTTTCAGTGTGTGTCAGTGTGTATCAGTGTGTTTCAGTGTGTGTATCAGTGTGTATCAGTGTGTATCAGTGTGATTCAGTGTGATTCAGTGTGTTTCAGTGTGTGTATCAGTGTGTTTCAGTGTGTGTATCAGTGTGTATATGTGTGTATCAGTGTGTATCAGTGTGTTTCAGTGTGTATATGTGTGTATCAGTGTGTATCAGTGTGTGTATCAGTGTGTATATGTGTGTATCAGTGTGTATCAGTGTGTATATGTGTGTATCAGTGTGTATCAGTGTGTGTATCAGTGTGTATCAGTGTGTATCAGTGTGTGTATCAGTGTGTATCAGTGTGTGTATCAGTGTGTATCAGTGTGTATCAGTGTGTATATGTGTGTATCAGTGTGTATATGTGTCTATCAGTGTGTATCAGTGTGCATCAGTGTGTATATGTGTGTATCAGTGTGTATCAGTGTGTGTATCAGTGTGTATCAGTGTGTGTATCAGTGTGTATCAGTGTGTATCAGTGTGTATCAGTGTGTATCAGTGTGTATCAGTGTGTGTATCAGCGTGTGTATCAGTGTGTATCAGTGTGTATCAGAGTGTGTATCAGTGTGTATCAGAGTGTGTATCAGTGTGTATCAGTGTGTGTATCAGTGTGTATCAGTGTGTATCAGTGTGTGTATCAGTGTGTATCAGTGTGTATCAGTGTGTATATGTGTGTATCAGTGTGTATATGTGTGTATCAGTGTGTGTACCTTCAGAGCTCCACACAGCTCCACTGTGTCAGCATCATCCACCACTGTGATCCTGAAGTTTGGAGTCTGCAGCAGCTCTTTGAACAGGAGCCCGTTCTCCAGGATCCTGCTGCCTGCACACACACACATGCACACACACACACACACACACACACACACACACACAGACACACAGACACACACACACACACACACACACACACACACACACACACACACACACACTCATCAGAGGCCTTTTCATTTGTTAAACATGATTTTGTCCGGTGTGCTCTCTGCCTTCTGTTCTTCTTACCGATGGTGGTTTCACAGAACTTCTCAGCTGCCACCTCGTTGGCGATGTTTGCTCCCATGAGGACGCTGATGTCGATCCCCATCTTCTCTCGAATGATGTCAGAGATGAGCTTCAGGCCCTCGGGGCCCTCGTCTATGCCCTGACAGACACAGACACAGACAGAGACACAGACAGAGACAGAGGGACGTGAGGGACACTAGGTGAGAGGTGGGAGAGGAGAGAAACGGAGGGAGCTGCAGGACATTCAGTTTTTGAATAATCAGTGATGTGTAGGTTCAGATCTTTGTTTTGTCACAACGTTAGAGCCTCAGGTATTTAAAGCAGAGGATGATGATGATGAAGAAACAGCAGACAAACTGTCTCCTCTTCCTCTGACTCTTTGTCTCTGAGGCTCAGACTCAGTGACGCAGGACGACAACAAACGCAGACAGCTGATGAAATATTGAAACAGCTCTATCTCACACTCACACACACACACACACACACACACTCACACAGTAATGAATCTAAAAATAAAGTGTTGCTGTAGAACAACCACTGTTACCTGAAGTGTGACTTCAGCTCCTGTATTTACACCTGAACCTTGTATTTACATAATGTTTCACACATTTAAAGTTACAGTCCCACATGTGGACAGATGTGCTGTCAGATCAGATCAGTCAGAGCCAGGCAGAAGATCTGAGTCATTAACCGGATCAGTCTCTACAACAACAGTTAGATCCTCTCACTTCATCTCACTCCTGTTGGTTTATTCAGTTCATACTTCCCCCAGTGCTGCGTTCATGAACGGACCCATTAAAAAACACTACCTCATGTTCAGTCACATGACTCCGCCTCCTCCAATGTTAGTCTGTGTTCATTCAAAGTGAAGCTGATGACATAAGAGAAAACACTGAGCCTCAACCTGAGCAGATCATTGTTAATGGTTTGAAATAATCATGACTCACTCAGCTGCAGCCCTCACAGATGATCTGATGAGACAAAGACAATGTTCAACAGTTCTATTTAGTGATGCACCAATCACGTATTTTGCTACTGATCCCGATAGCCATCATCTATGAGTGAGATCAGCTGATCCACAGCTGATACAGATCATTGTCTGTGTTTGTTATAGCAGCTGGTTCAGAGGTTGAGACCTCCAACAGGTGACAGTGTGACCTGATAAAAGGACCACAAACAGTCAACAACATGATTTGCTCTGTTTAACAGAGCAGAACCAAAAGGAGCAAATCCTTCATCAGACAGTAGAACCTGATTATTACACTGTTACACTTTTCAAGACACACATTTTAAACATCATCTACAGTCTGACCTTTCTCACTTTCCTCCATGCAGAGTCATCAGTTACATCATCATGGGGAGGCCTGAGGTCAAACTCACCCCCCCCCATCTCAGTGACAGTGAGAGAGGAGACAGTCTCAGCAGCACAAACTAGAGAGAGCGCCGCTATGACCACACAGTGGCACTGCACTGCACTACACTACACCAGACTGCACTACAGAAGGACAGCTTAGCTCACCTCTCATTCATTCATCCACACATCCACACACACACACACACACACACACACACACACACACACACACACACACACACACATACAGCTCAGTGATGAACATGTGTCTGCTGTGTGTCACCTGAGCACAAGCACAGATGTAATCACACACATACAGAGGCTGAAAACTGTTGTGTTTACATTTCTGTTTAAAACTGGACAGAAGTTTATACTGACAGATGAGGCTTTTATTCTGAAGGATTTGTTTCCTCTAACACTGAGAGAACAGCTGTGTCCCAGTTTGCTGCTGACTCTGAGCGGACTGGGGGGGGGTACAGCCGTGGTCTCAGTCCCAGTCCTGCAGTACCTAAAGCCTGATATGACATAAATCCCCCTCCCTCCAATAAATCCCCCTCCCTCCATAACGGCCTCGTCCACACTTTTTAATCAGCTTTTTTACCTGGATAGAGCTGAGGATTTATTTCCTCCACTGTACACACACACACATACAGTGACCTGTAAGCAGGCTGCAGCAGGTCCTCCTCCCGACACAACCACAGACCTGTACCTGATGAAAATCTGAGCAGCAGTTAAACACACATCAGGTGATGATGTCACAGTCCACAGATGTTTAAGGGTGTGAAGCAGAGCAGCGGCATGAGACAGTCAGCTGAATGAAGGAAGTTCTGACCTTGATGAGTGTGATTCCTCGAGCTCTGGTGGACACACAGCCCACCAACTCATCACAGAGCTTCCTGATGAACTGGTGAGGGACCACAAACACCAGCAGGTCAGCTCCCTCTGCGGCATCACGCAGCTGCGGCACGGCCACCTGTGGAGAGACAGAGTCTGATCAGGTCTTGAGGGGTCAGACTGGACCTGGAGAAAAAGTCACCTCTGTTTAACTCTGTATTCAGTGCAGTAATGACGAGCGTCAGCAGGCAGAGCTCAGTGTAGCTGATGAAGGCTGCAGGAGGACTGTGTCTCACCACGTTCTCTGGTAGTTTGTATCCAGGCAGGTACTTGATGTTCTCGTGCTCCGTGTTGATGATGTCAGTCAACTTCCTGCCATTGATGTTTTCCTCAAACACCCACATCTTCACAGTGGTGGCGAATCGCTGCAGTGACCTGGCATTGCTTCCAATGATCCTGGCGATGGCTGAGCCCCTGCAACACAGGAGAGGTCAAAGGTCAAGGGTCAGAGGTTTGCCTCCACATCTTTAGTCTGTGTTTGTGTTTGTGTGTGTGCGTGTGTGTGAGAGAGAGAGAGAGAGAGAGACCTGTCTGCAGCAGCTCTCATCTCTACAAACAGCAGCAGTGAGAATGGATTTGTTTTGGTTTGTTGTCGGAGTATTGTGTTGTTTGTGGCACTGATGCTGAACTGTGTTGTGTTATTGCAGGTAGAACAACAGACACGTCTCTCTGTGTAACACAGGTGAACCAACACCTGAACCAGCCTCAGGGAGCAGGACTCACTGCAGCACTGTGTCACACACGTGTTCCTAATACACTGACAGCTGTCTGTCAACATGCTGCAGCCTGCAGCTGTTCTCCTGGGGTGAAGTTGGGAGATGTCCCTGGGTTTGACCGCCCTCCACTGAACTGCCACTAAACAAGGCACTTAATTATATCCAGCACCTGTAGCTGACCACGCTCTCTGACCTCTGACCTCCAGTTGCACCATCATCAGTGAGCTACACTACCCCCCAGCAGCTTACCAGTTCCCGGAGCCCACGATGCACACTTTGAGCGGAGACGCCATGGAGGATGCTGCAGACGCTACTTGAATACCGCTGCACGGAGACACCGCGGGGACGACGATCCGCGTCGTCTGCTGATGACGTCATCAAACGCGTCGAACACGAGGCTGTCGGGAGTTGAAGTATTAGTGTTGTAGTTTTGTGTATTGACGTAGATGGCAGCCCCCGGATTACATAACGGTCCGGGTATGACCATAACAGGCAGACATGGATTACAGAGAGCATCATTTGTAGTAAACATCTGTAATAATATACAATGTTTATAATGATACACGTCCAGCAGAGACTGGGTCATGTGACTGTTTGATACCTGCTGAGGCTGCTTCAGATACAGCACAGTGTCTCTGCGGGGACGGAGCAGGGTAGTGATCATACAGCCTGCTTATCTATGGGCCACATATGGGCCTTCATTAAACAGATCAAAACAACATCATTTCAACACTGCACATGTTAGATTAGCTGCTTATTCATTTGAATTCTTATAATAGAGTGTTATTGCTACAATAAAAAACATTAAAATGTTTACACTGAGAAGTGTTATCAAGAAAGGCACAACATTAAATAATAATAAAAATGAATGAAATAAACACTGCTTCAGTTGACTTGGTTGATATTTCATTCATTTTCACTTGAACCATCAGTCCTTTAACCATTACATTACATCCTCCCGGTAAGAAAAGTCCGACAGGTGATTCATCTGAAATACAGCTCATATGTAACAGAGCACAAGTCAGTGTTCAAATGGAGAAACCTGCATGTGTAGGACGGCGAGAAAAACAAGCTGCAGTCTACATGTGAAGTGAAACACACGGTCCCCTGTCTGCTGTGTTCCACTGTGTTTCTGTGATGTTAAACACCGGCGCACAGTCTGGTTCTCAGCCCGGTGCTCCGAGGTTTTACTGCATTAGTGATTCCCTGTGGCCGCTGAAGGGGGGAGTATCCCGGGCTGGGGGGAGTGACCAACCCGGGATTTCCAAAATAACAAACGCAATTACGTCAGAGAGAAAGAGAGGGGGGGGGGGGGCGCAGTCAGATAGTCGGAGTACCCTCCAGTGTGTGCACAGTGTCGGAGCAGCCCGGTGCCTCCTGCTCATCCTCCTCCGGTGGAAACGCACGGAGAGCGGCCACGAGCAGCAGCATGAGCCGGTCAGCGCGTCCCGAGAGTCCTGCGTGGAGCCCCTGCAGGAGGCAGGAGCAGCGAGGCGGCCAGTCACACAGCGTGGGCTCCAGGACCAGGGACAGCGGCGCAGGGTCCGGCCCCGCTCACCACAAAGCAGCCCGCAGCAAGCGGCGCCTGGAGGGGGTCCTGAAGAAATACACCAACCTGCTCCAGGGCTGGCAGAGCAGGTGGGTACGGGACTGACTGGGGGGGGCTCCTGTTGGGTCTGACAGTACCTCACTCACTCAGTGTGTCACAGGTGTGAAGTATGTGATGTTCCTCAGTTATCTTGTCTCTGTAGTGACTGGCAGCTCATCACTGTGAGGAGAGTCATGCGTCTGACCTCTAACTTCTGTCATGTCCTCACATTAAGGTCTAACACTGTTTCTGTGCCTTTTTTATTTTGCTCAAACTTTTGTCTTTGGATTGAAGGTGTAGTTTGGCTCCGCCCCTCAGTCTGTCTGCTCAGACAGGTGTGTTATAAACAGATTCCTGAAGTGTGTCTCTATGAACTCAGCTTCGGAGTCAGATTTGACAGTACTTTATTTGTCAGTCATTATTTGACTGAGATCACATCACGCCCACCTGAGGCAACACCCCACAGAGCCTGTGGACCAGGACCAGGTCTATGTATGGTCAGGTGGTCTCTCCACTCACTCATCTGTAGGAGCATCCTTCCATTCATGAGAGGAGAGAGGAGATGTGGGGGTGGAAGTCCCAGAAACGCTGAATGAGTCATCCAGGATCAGGAAAGCCCTGCACTCCTCTCCTGCATCACAGCGCCCCTCCCTCACCCTCCCCCCACTCTCTTTAACTGCTGACTCTCTCTCTCTCTTTCTCTCTCTCTCTCTCTCTCTCTCTCTCTGTCTCAGTGGATCGATAAGAAAAGCATCCAATCGTGTAATGAGCTCTATGATCACACTTTGACAGTGTGTGGTACACTCACTTCCACACACCCTCTGTTTCACTCTCTCTCTTTCTCTCTCTCTCACACACATACACACACACACACACACACACACACACATACACACCCTCCAGTTTTCTTGGCTTCTGAGTGCATGAGTTAAGTAGGCCTACAGCAGTGTGTGTGTGTGTGTGTGTGTGTGTGTGCACACGCAAGCAGGTTGTGTATTTGTGTGTTTGACGTCCTGTCAGAGCGAGTGGAGCCTGGAGACGACACACACACCTCCATCATCAATACTGTCTGACTGCTGGACCTGGACCTGAACCTGGACTGAAAGAGGAATGACTTAATCTATAGTCAACATACAGACACACACAAACACACTATACCAACCTGCAAACCATGGAGGACAATACTGATGATGTCACATCTGGACAGAGCTGAGAGGGGTGTGGGAGCCCCCCCCCAGGGCACAGGTCAGACTGTTTGGTTCTATGACCCTCAGGCCTTTGGGAGGGTGTCGGCCTATTGCAGGTCCAGTCCCTCTGAGAAGGGAGCCTCCTCTGGTATGTGTGTCACATTTCTCTTGTGATGTCACAGTGAAGAGAAAGGGTGGACTAAACTGCCCCTCCCTACCAACACACTCCACACACTTACAGACACATGAACGAAGCTGCAGACACCCTGGACATGGACCAGTTTCAGGTCTGTTTGGAGTCACTTTAACAGAAACCTGTTGACATGTCGCATCAATCTGACCTCTTTACTGTTAGAGTTAGAGCCACTAATAGAAACAGTGCAGAGCCATGTGATGAACTAGTTAAGTAAACCAGGACAAATCTTGTGTGTTTGTGATGTGATGCTTAAAGGATCAGGTTTTGATTTAGAAGTGAATCAAAACCACAATGAACTGATCCAACTAACACGTATTATCTGTGTTGGAGCATCTGATAAACCGCTAATCTTCCAGTTGACTTCCTCTAAGAGACGACACAGTGGGTGTGACTCAGAAACCTGTCTCACCTCTCACCTGCTCCGACATGAAGAGTTGCTCTCAGCTTCTTTTTCTTTTTCTTTTTGTAACTTCCTCTCCTCTAGTCTGATTTTACTTCTTCTCCAGTGGAACATTTTTTCTCTTCATTGAGCCGTGCACATTCATCTGAATCTGAAACACAATGTAGCTCAGAACCAAACTGAATAAGTGTTTATATTATTGTATTTCAGTGAGTCTCACTTCCATAGTAGTTTGGAAGTTCTGTCATCCAGGCAATAAAAAAAAACTTCCAACACCATTCATCGAGTTAAGGAACGTGAGACTAAAACCACCATTGATCAACCTCTGCCTCTCTGTAAGAATCATCCTCAACCAAATCTGCTCTATCAACCCTGGAGTGAGCTCACCAGATCAGCTGAGCAGCCCATCATCTGACAGTTGTTGCTTGGCAACCGCTGTATCCCAGGCAGCATCACCTTGCTGGGAGAGCATATGAAGTCAGCACCAAACGACCACTTTGGGTTAAACTGAGGGGTGTTGCGCTACGATGCTGGGATGTGAGTTGATGTCAGACTGTTCTGGACGTTCAGTCCTACAGAAGCAGACTGTGGTTCTGTTAACTCTGGACCTGCTTCAGCTCATGATCAACAGACTCAGTGATCAGTTCACTTCAACATTCAAAGATCAACTTTATTCGCCTGTTTGGTTCTCACCTCTTTGTCATGTCTTCATTAGCAACACCTCATTTATTCAGCTGCTTGTAGACAAGGGTCGGCCCCTCTGCAGTGACCCCCTGTAGCTTTTTTTTTATTGTTGCTGCGCAGTGGACACTCTTTCAAAGGGAACATCTCTTCGAGTTCAAGGTGATACTGTGACACTGAAAGTAATTTCCCTGCAGTGGCTAGTCTTGAGTTTTCACTTCCTGCTCTTGTGTGTTTCGGTCACTGTGATTGTCTGCACCGCCCTAATGTGTCGGCCCTTTGTCTCCATTCTGCTGGTGTGTTTACTCCATTCATTTTCCTCAGTGATGAAGAGTTACAGCCTTGATCTTAGCATGTGTTTCTTGGTTAAAGACCTGAGTCCAGTTTTTTGACCAAACCTCAGCTCCCTCCTTCAGATCCATCTGCCTTGTGTTTGTTTCCTGTGTGCTGACCTTTGCCAGGAAAGGGACTCTGATTATTGGAGACTCTCATCTGTGTCTGAGTTGAGCCTTTGAGTCCTTGTCTTGTGGTTCAGTTCCTGACTCCCACTCCTCTGGTGTACATGTCAAACCCCAGATAATTCCTGGTGACAGGCAGACGCCTCATATCATGGCAGCTCTGTTGCCACTGGTGTGTGTGTGAACATGACTCATAGTGTAAAGAGCTGTGAGGTGTTGTTCAGACTAGAAAAGTGATGTATGACGCAGGTGATTCACCTCTGGAAGTTTCTAGGCTCAGTCCAAACAGTAACACAGGAAATTTAATAAAAAAGTTTTATGTTTGACTGAAGTGGAGGAGTTGGTGCATCTATAAAAATGTGATAGAGTGCAACAGAAATGAAATAAATTAGTATCTACAGATGAAGAATCTGTGTGGAGCGATGATGAGGCTGAGCCTTCCTCACATGAACACATGAAACAAACAGCAATGTCAGACTTCCATCATGTTTTCCATCGCAGACTCTTCCATCAGTGGTTTAATGGCACAGACTGAATAATCAGCAGATGGACACGTGTTGATTTGTATTTTCTTCTGCAGATTTTCAGGAATCGTTTGAAAATTAGCATCATACTTGGATGGAAACCTGACCACTGTCTCTTTAATTCATTCTTCATCTCTATTTCCTCTCATTTTCCTCATCTTCTTCTGCCCGGTATTAATATTAAAAGCCTGTTTGGTTAGTCTTTAATGCTGACCTGTAGATATCAGCTGCGTGCTGTGGTCTCTGACGTGTTTTACACTGTGTGATGTATTTTGTATTTTGTTGTTTCATTTATTTTGATGATGGTTTTGACCTTTTTCGCTTAGCTGTAATCAAGCGGTTGTGGCTTTTACAATGACGTCAGTTCTGTCTGATCAGTTTGAGCCAAAGTCTGATCCTGAACAAGAACATGATAGACTTGATCCACCCTCACAAGGTGGACTGGAGAAGATAAACAAGCATACCCACTGCCAGGCAGGAAGGAGGACTAAAGGAAAATAAATAACTTAGGAACAGACAATCAGATTTCACAGCCTCTTCAAAGGTAGGGAGTCATCACTGCTTCATCACCCTGCTGGTTTAGGATGCTGGTAAATCTGTATTAATTAAACTTTAGTGCTCATACTAACTGAAAACTGAACTGAATGGTCAAATTGTGGATAATTTATCTGAGCTAATGAGGTATAGCGTGTCAATACTGACACTTTTTATCTTTGTTTGTGTTGCTATGCTACTTCACACTAATGCAATCAGGCCTCCAGCAACCTGGTTAAATGCCACAGATCCACAATAATGAAGCAGACTGACAGGCTGTGAGCCTGAGTCTGTGTTGGGTGAACTGACTCATCTGTCAGAAATAACCATGGTGAAAATCTAGCGTTGCACTGAGTGCAGTTTCTGAAGCAGTCCTCCCTGAAGTGGCGGGAACGCAGTATAATGTTTTTGAAGGAAATCTGATAAAAATGATTTCAGATGCTGAGTCTTTGTGGTCAATACAAAGTAGATTTCTGCAGGTAACTGAGAACAGTGTCTTTTTAGCTTGGCTACGAAACTAAAATAACTCCTCCTGGCCTTCATGTTAAAGGTCCACACAGTCTAAAGGTAGATGTCCATGTGTTTGTGATTATAAAGCAGGTCTAGGTTCTATATTAATACTGTGAAAGTATCAAAGCCTCAGTCCACAGAGAGATGCACACAGCCTGTATTCAGAAACTGAGCCTTAAAACCAGCCACACACACACACACACTAACACACACACACACACACACACACACACACACACACACACACACACACACAATGCTCTCTGCTTGTGTTGCTGATCATTTACATTTGGATGACAGTTGGATCCACTTGATGTTCCACTGTGAACCACACAGTCACATGACAGATTCACATGACGGTAGAATTGCTGTGTGAAAACAGTAAATTATTCACAATGGTCTCTTTGATCGTTGATTTCATTGTTTTCCATCAAACCTTTGCTCTTCTTTCCTCTGTCCCTGCAGCACCCTGTCTGTCTTCTTCCTCTCTCCCTCTTCATCTATCTCTCGCCCTCTTCCTCCCTCCCTCCCTCCCTCCATCAGTGGTTCTCCTCTTTACTCAGAGATGCTGCTCTCTTATTAAAGTCTCTAGGGTGAAATCACTCAGTCCACAGTAGGCTGCATATGAGATGGAATCAGATTTGTCCTTTCCCTCATCAGACTGCTGACTGAGCAACATCACACTCACACTGGTTGCTAATGTGTGTGAGACAGAGTGAACAGGAAGTTGTGTTAAAATATTACAACCAGAGCTCAACGATCAGTCTCAGTGGATGTGGTGTGATGTGTTCATGTCATGTTTACAATTTATTCATTGTGGAGATGAAGCTCAGTTAAAGTAAATGTTTCCAGGTCCAGATGGTCACATTGTATTTCCTGAGTTTTGTGATGTCTTTGAAATCCCTCTGCTGGACTGAGCCTAAGACACCTCCACCTGGGTTCTCCTCTGTCACCACACAACAACACAACACAAAAACACAACCACCAAGTCCACCAGCACAAACAGCCATTTACAAAACCATCACAATCAGCTACATCATTCATTTATCAACTACAAATAATACTTAGCTAACGTCACAGTTAACGGACCTGCTGGGACTCAAGACATCTGGCAGGCTTTATAAAGTGTGTATGAGGAGGAGGAAGTCTGAAGTCTTAAGTCTTTAGTCTTTAGTCTTAAGTCTTTAGTGGTGAGCAGATCACAGACCTCGGCTCTGTGTGACTGTGATAGTCAGTCATCTACTATAGGCTCTACAGCTGTCCCAAAGTAGTGTCTCTGATCATAGTTGATGGCTGGTTTCTATGGGAACACAGCTGTCAAGGCTTTCGTCATACAGATGGGGGCGGAGTTTAATCAAACTTAAAATAAACTGGGTTGGAAAAACAATAAACGCAGCCCAAGGAGCTGTGCTGTGCTAGCAGCTGTAGGCAGGTCCAGCTGTGCTTTGAGCTAAATGCTAACATCAGCATGCTAACATCAGCATGCTAACATGCTAACATCAGATATAGAGTTCTATGTGGTGAGTGATTTCAGATAAACTCAAACTAGCTCCTCCCCCTCCCTACCTGCAGCACCTGACAGGAAGTGAGTCCACATCAGCAGGAAGAAGGAGGATGACACAAAACAGGATGAATAATGTTTAAAATTCAATTTTAGATTTAAATAATTATACATTAGAATTACATTTAATAAAAATGTCATATTATTTTCTAGGGAGATATTACTGAGTTCATAGAATAATAAACATCGATTTTCCAGAAACAATATTTATAAATTCAATTCTTGTCCTGGATATATTATTTTTCTAATAATGTATTCAGTATATGGCAGTTTCTTTTTAACAGTAATAAAAAGTAACCAATAAGAGTATTGATAAGATTAGTATTATCAGTTAAATCCTACTAAGACCCATCCGTACCCACCTCTCATTCTTTCTTTTATATGTGTCTTTTGTATATGTTGTACACTACAACAAATACAAAAGTTGCTCATTCATAATAATAAGGTTCATGTCTACATCTAAGATTTTAATATAACTGATGTTTCAACAGCCTCCACTGGATGTAGAGTCTTAATCCAGTGAACTATTCAAAAGTCAAACCTTTCAAAAACACTAAATGTCTGTCTGGTATCAAGTGAAGTGAAGTGAAGTGAAGTGAAGTGAAGTGAAGTGAAGTGAAGTGTCAGTGTGTTCAGATGTCACCTTATATCTTCAGATGATTATATTGTGTAGTTATGTCAGTTTCTCTCTCCCCTCTTGTCTCCTGCAGATATTTTGTCCTGGACCCAGAGGTCGGTCAGCTCCAGTATTATCTCAATGAACTAAGTAGAAGCCAGCGACCTCCCCGAGGGTCCCTGCCTCTCCTTGGGGTGATGGTGGTCTCCAGTGATGAGTTCCCCTTCATGTTCACTGTTCAATCCACTACTGGGGATTCCTACAAACTCAGAGGTGAGAGACAGTGTCTTCATGTCTTCAAAAAGAGACGTAATGAAGTCATGTCATTTTCACAGGGGAAATATAAACTGTGAACTCTTAGTGAATCCAGAGGACAGAAAACTGTGAGGAACATGATGTGCAGATATTGCATTTCCATGTACAGACTGTATAACTGCAGAATTCCTGTTTTTCAAAGACTCAGCCCTTTCTAAATACAGTCCCTCCTTGTAGCTCTGTGTCTTCAGCTTTAGTTACCTTTGAAGAAAAAACACTCACAAGCCTGAGACAGGAATTTGAGAGATGAACTTGAAATAACAGGAAGGAAGAAAGTGGATTTAAAACCAGACCTGATTAGATTCAGTTTAACATCCTGTCTACAGAGGAGGTGTAGTGTGAGCTGCAGCTCCAGTAACACAGGAGGCGTTCAGGCACAGTGTTAAGGTAGGTCACCAGCACTCTGAGCCCAGCACACAATCACTGTAGTTATGTAACTAAAACAGAAGGAAATAGACTTGAATTACAGAAATATGGGTCATGTATGGAGCAGTTATACGGTCTGTGTGACAGATTAAAATAAAAGTGAATCTTTTCCATCATATGTGTCAAATATGAGACTGTGTAGACAGACTGTTAGTGTTTGTATATTTGTATCAGTCACATGACCATTATTAGTTTTAGTCACCAAAAAAACTTTGGTCCAGATTTGATCAATGAAATATTAGTTAAATTTAATCCACTCATCCATGCATCCATCCACTCATATTGATCTCTTCCTCTTCGGGTCTGGGCCCAGAGTGTGTGTGTGTGTATGTACGTGTGTGTGTGTGTGTGTGTTTGTTTCACTGGGAGATTTACATGCTCTTCACTAACTGGGTTACAGTCGGCTTTTTCCAGTAAGTCCAGCTCTTAAATATCAAGGAAACCAGAAACCTGGTCTCTGTAATCAGGTCAGACACACAGGCCACACACAGGTTACCAGGTTCCTAATCTGGACAGGTAACAGTGTGTGTCAGAATGACTCTGACACTGACACGAAGAAACCTGATCGTTAACACACACAGTTTCTCTCTGACACGCTGTCTCTGTTCTTCAGCACTAGACGCCAAGGAGCAGGAGTTATGGATGACTCAGCTTCAGCTGTGCTCCCGACGCCACTCTGATAGCAATGCTGAGGTACACACACACACACACACACTTCTTCATCTTTGTGATGACACTTGATTTCCCAGCCCTGTGAACAGCCTCAGTCTCCCTCCCTCTGTGAGGTCTGCCACTCAAATTGTTTTTCACAAAGATAGAAGAACAAGTTCACACTTCACAGGAGCTCAGACTTCAGATCACACTGATTAAAATGAACTAGTTCATCTCCATCTCTTTTTAATGAGCTGCTCTTCTTCAGTAGAACCTCATCCTCCTCCTCCCTCCATCCTCAGCCTCCAGTCACTGACACGTCCCTGTGAACCGCTGTAGAGTCACAGACTGAGGTCAGGTCTCACAGCCAATTAAAAGCCCTGTATGAACCAGATGATGCAGCAGCTGGAAACAGAAACAGACCAGAGGCTGGTCCAGGCTCCTCCACTGACTTCATCATAGTCTGAGAGATGATGTCACTTCACTTCACACGTCTCTGCTGTAAAACACAGCTCTTCTTCTTCTGATGTTTTTTATGCAGTTGGCAGGGTTTTGGGGCATCACCATCACCCTCTGGTGTGAGAGCTTTGTTAACGTTGTTCATGCTCATTAGCCACAAATGGATACGTTCAGGTCACTTGTCAAAATAAGAGCATGTTTAATAATCTGAGTACAAGCACATGGAACATCAGGCACTGAAAGAGCCTCTGATGACGCCTGGTAACCGGACGTCTCCAGTTATAACTTAGGAGGGACCAAAACTGACAGAAGTATAAATAAATGCAGAAATAAATGAAATACATAAATAAATGCAAATTTTTTAAAAATGGTAATGACAAGGGCTATTTATGTATTTCTACACTTATTTATATATTAATTTATTCATACTTATGTCAATTTAGGTCCCTCACAAACAGCTGTGTGTAACAGCAGCTGCAGATTAACAACATGTCAGACCTGCTGCCTTCACTGAACCTGGACCATGATGAGAACCAACCTGCTCCACCTGACCTGCAAAAATACACATTAATCCACCACCATACATCAGATACAGCAGATATACAGTGTTAGTCTGACATCATCACATAAACTGTTTCACCAAATCATTATTACAGTTATGACCTGATGGAAAATCACACACACTCTGAATATAGATTAGAGATGCTTTTCATGGTTCAGAGTTTAGATGGAACCTCTGACTTTTAGAGACAGAGGTGAAAACCTTATGACTCTTTAAATTTGACACTGATCTTGAAACTTCCTCCTCCTCCTCCTCCTCCTCCTCTTCCTCTTCCTCTCTGCCTCCACAGAAGATGTGTTTGCAGACAGGTGTGACTGGAGGTAATGGAGCCAGACTCTATTTCTGTCAGGTTTGGCCTGATGGGACTAACAGTTTCACCTCATACTTCTTGACGAACCATTCTCAGGTTCAGCAGCAGTGAATATCTGGGAACAACCTCTGACCTGTGACGTGATGCTCGACAGTAAAAACAGTCTGACAGATGAACTGTTCTCAGATCGTTGGCAGTGGTGTGCATAAAATATAAAGACTGTTCTGAGGGTGGAGTCACATGACAGGTGTAGGTTATAAGATGGGTGTATGTGAGGTTACCATGGTGATAATTTACCACTGTCTGTGTGCAGGTGATGAGCCAGACTGAGGGGCGGCAGAACAACATCGTCACCTCGGTCGAATCCTCACCCCCCCGAGGTGGAGCCCTCGCTTCTCTGGATGAGGTAACACGTCTTATAATGAGTCTAGTGAAGAGGGAGTCAGGTACACATCCATCACACCTGTTAGAGACAGTCTGTGTGTGTTTACTTTTATTAATGTGAACACAGGACATCGGTTACTGTGACATCTGCTCTGTCTGACACATCTGTCCAGCTGTTTGTACCATGGAGTTAGGGGCTTGTTGTCGTTGTATTTAACATTTATCAGCGAAAACAGACCCAGATTATAACCTGGTTCAGCTTCATCAGTTATCAGTGTGTTCAGTTAATCTGTGAGAGCAGCAGCAGCTCAGGCTGGAAAACACTTCATCCAGGTTAACTCCCAGGTAAACACCCAAAGTGTTGCTTCTAATAATTCATCAATAGTCATCAGACAGAACACAGCCTCTAACAGCCAAGTTTTAGAGCTGTGACATGTTTCCTTTCTATTTAAATTTCTATTGATGAAGTAAAACAAACAGACGGAGACGTCACATGGCATCACATCCATACAACACCACACGAGCATCACACTGACCTGAGCAGAGACTGGAGCAGAGGTGTGAAGGATGAAGTGATGTGATTCATGACTGAAGGAGAAGAAGAAAAGAACAAACTCATGTTCCAGATTCTTCTTCTTCAAATCTTTATACTTAAAGAAGAAGAAGAAGAAAACAGCTGGTGGATGTTTGGCATAGATGGATTTTACAAGGACTTGGGCAGGAAGTGGGTGGAGTGGAGCTGTGGTGGGTGGGGTCAGTTGGCACCACCCATCAGAGGGGCGGGGCCTCTGATATACAGTCATCATTTTGTGTTCATCTGTCTTGTTCTGGTGAATGTGATGTCTCAGTAACACTTCCACTCCAAACATGTATTAACACTCAAAGATGAACTGATTAGACTATGGTGGTCAGGGTCAAAGGTCTAGGTCATGGTGATCTCTTTAGATTTGGTCCAAATATTGACTTGGACTCCAAGATGAATTGATGAACTGATCATAATCATATTTGGCTGGTTGGTGGAGGAAACAACCATGAGATGGCTAATGGAGGAATAATTAACTAAATACATCCTGTCTGAGTGCAGTGATACAGGTCTGTCTCTATAGAGGTCACTACAGGTGAGAAGACCCACCCCCAACCTGAACTAACCCCCAGCCCCTCAGAGAGGGAGCTGACTGTTGGTAATCAGTAATTATGGAAGAAGAGGCTGTTCCTAAATGAAGCTGATTTTTACACAAAGGATTTGAATCATCTGTGTCTGAGTCTGACTGAAGGTCAAACTAAACATCCAGGACACCTCCCAGCCCCCGATCATCCTGCAGCTCTGTCTACATGTCAGGCTGTGGATCATTTAACTGTCTGCACATTTCCTGATGGTCAACAGGATGTGTCGACAAGGATCGAGACAAATTATCAACAAACAAAGACAGAGAGAGATACAGGGGTTGTGATATGCACATCAGACAAGCAAATACTATGATTTCAGTTGTTGAGGTATATTAACATCATCATCAACATCATCAGAGAGCATCAATAAGTACTTTCTAAAATATTACACATAGTGTCCCAAGATTATTGCACAGTGTGACCACAGTGATTGCACATAAGATGAACTGATAGTGGTCTTGTCCTGAGAGATTATGAAAGGTTATAGTGATGCAGATGTGGTGGCAGTAGGAAGGGGGAGGTGTTTTGGTAGATGATAATAATAATAATAATAATAATAATAACCTGGGCTGCTGCACATGTTTGTCCAGTTATAGTTTATAGCAGTGTCTCATCACAGGCATGTTTAAAACTGATTGATATAATCAGATTGCAGCAACTTTTTAAACATAGAATATATATTTTCAGTTGAGCTAAATTTGGTTGCAATTAAAAGAAACATTAAAGAGTTACAGCACTTTGAATTTGACCACGGCCACAAAAGTTTGTTCGCCAACCACAGGAAAACAATTTGTGATTTGTCAAATCAAACATGTGGAGAGTGTCGTGTCAACATGATGTCTATCTCGTTCAGTGAAGCCTTAAACCGAGATGTTCCTGTTGGTCAGACTGGGAGCAGCTGAGGTCGTTCTTCCTCTTCCTCCTCCTCATCCTCCCTCTCACTCTGTTTTCTCTCTCTCTCCTTCCCCCTGGTCAAGGACCTGCTCCTGTTCAAGGCCACTTCTGCAGCCACCCTGAGCTGCCTGGGGGAGTGCCTCAGCATACTGCAGAACAATGTTATCCAGGCCCTCAACCAGAACCAGAACCAGAACCACATCCCCTGTCCCAGCCTCAGCCAAGGTTCAGCTGGTTTGAATCAGGCTCCGCCCACAAGTCAAGTCAAGTCATGGAGTCAGCGCCACGGCTCCGGTGTGACCCAGTTGGAGCCCAGTGGCCTCGGGTCCCGCAGTCAGAGCCCGACTCACAGTTACTACAGTGGAAGACGAGGAAGTGGCCACAAACACACCCAGAACCAGAACCAGAACCAGAACCAGAGTGAAGGCCGCACACCTACAGGTGAGCTGAGTGATGTCAGGTCATGTCTGAATAATCAGTGGATGAAAGGATAAAACTTTGAGTCCACCTCCACCTGCACAACACACCCAGACCACTTCTGGATGTGGCTCACACTGTGCTTAGGTGAATGACAGGTGCAGCATGTGATACACATGAGCACAAAGAAAAAAGGTCACATTTCCACAGGTGAGTCGGTCGTCTACAAACTAAAGCTAAGTAGCAGCGTCACTTCAGGAGGATCACTATGAAGTGTGAGATGATCGTGGATCATTGAGCGTCAGTTAACGAGCTTCTCCACTTGTGATCTTCTCACAGTTTAAGTGATTGTTGTAAGTGGGATCACATGACTGCTTGGATTGGATAGCAGCTGGAGCACTTCCTGGAACCAGGTTTGATACTTAAATTGGCAGTTTGGTTTCTGGTTTCTTTCACTTCTGTGCTTTGAGTGAGTAGTTTATTAGTTTTTATTTCCTTTCCTCTCCTTATCCTTTTCCCTCTTCCCTTTTCCTTTGACACTGACTACAAGCCAATGATTACAGACTTTATAATGGGACCTCTGACTGTTTCTCCTGATGTGTTAAGTTACACCTGAACCTCTTTGGCTGCTGCTTCACAGGTGAATCAGTCACTTTAATGTCACTGATGCCACCACCTACAGCCTGCATCGATGCTCCTCAGAGGATGTTTCTGTGAACCTTGATCTTTCTTGTGGCATCAACTTCAAACGTCCTCTTGACTGATCCTTCAGTCTATGATCAATGATGATGTGCTCCATCACTGCTGAGGCACCACCACCAGTCAGAGAGATCGGTTGTGTTCACAGATCTAACAGAGACTCATACAGTCTCAGCTGTGTCTCTGCTGCTGTCTGGAGACTTTAGCTGTGATCCTGTTTGTTTTCCAGCAGACAGCTCCACTGGTTGGTCCAGACCTCCCTCTGAGAAACAGGTGAAACAACAAACACCTCTGTCCTCCTCCACCTGCTCATCCTCCACCCAAACACAGCAGGACCTGGACCTCCGCCCTGAGGTAAGATCACATGACTGTGTTACACATCACCTTCACTAGTTTTACATCACATAAATACAACGTACAGTTTACAGTCACTGAGGGGAACTCTGCGTTGTTCTTGTTGTTTGATCTGATGGTGCTTTGTCTTTTACTTGATGTCTAAAGTTAATTACTCACCTTATTTAATCCTCTGTTCTATCATCATGCTCATTGTCTAAATAATTATGTGTTAAATGCTGACCCATCAGAACCTTTACATGTTCCTCACGAACACGAGCACAGACCCAGTCTGGGACACAGTCTGTTGATGTGATGTTGTGTTTAGGGGCTGTTGTTATGACAGATTTATATGATCGATGGATTCCGCAGTTTGTTGGTTTATCCAGGTGTTTAAATCAGGACCAGCTTGTTGTTCAATATTTGAGCCACAGTCTGTGACGTGACCTGACAGGGACTACTTTCAGAGAGAGGATACTCAGGACATCAGGTGTAAACGACCCAGACTGCTGCTGCTTCCTGTTGATGTTGACTAAACAATAAAACGTTTCTCCTCTTTTCTTCATCACATCTTGTCTGAGGTCCGTCCTGCTGTCAGTGTGAGGAGCTGTTTTTGTGTCAGTGTTGAGACATGAAGTGAAAAGTGTTGAGCCAGCGGCTGTTTGACAGATCACTGAGGCGTCAGAGAGTCAGGAGCTCTGACTGCTCCGCGGTCACTGCACTGACAGAGTGTTTGAAACTTTGTCAGCTCTTTGACTTAACACCACCAGAACAACAAAACACGTCCTGTGACAAGGAGGCACAGTCCACCACAGTCCAACACTGTCCAGGTGAACATGTCCCGAACATCCATCATATACAGGTCATTCAGAAAGTATCAGACCACTGTTTCACTGTTTCATGTGTCATGTTGCAGTTTTATGATAAAATCATTTAAAGTCATTTCCCTTGACAGTTTTCACTCACTGCTCCATAACAACAGAGTGAACACAGAATTTTAGACATTTTTTTTTCAAATGTATTAAAAATTCATGATCCTGTGGTCCACCTGTTTTAATGTCTGTATCTGATAATGTGTTTGTAGATCAGTGCAGTTCTCCTGTCATGTTTTTTACTCTGACAAAGTCTTAATTTACCCAGAATTCGTGAACTAGTCAGCTCTGTGCAGCAGATGAATCTGAAGTCTGAGCCTGTCTGTGTGAAACTGGTCCCTGGCCCAGAACCTCAGACTGGGCTGTAGGTCCAACAGGACAAAGACCCTGAGCTCACAGGGTTTATTACATCTGTAAGGTGTGTGTGTGTGTGTGTGTGTTTGTGTGTGTGTACTTGTACATGCTACATAGTAAGAACCAAAAAAAGTATTTTACTAACAGAGTGAGGACATTTTGGGAAAGTGAGGACATTTTGGCCGGTCCTCACTTTTTGAGACACCTTCAAATCACATTTTGAGGGTTAAGACTTGGTTTTAGAGTTATGGTTAGAATTAGGTTTAGGTTAAGGTTAGGGTAAGGGGCTAGGGAATGCATTATGTCAATGAGTGTCCTCACAAAGATAGAGGTACAAGTATGTGTGTGGGTGTCCATCCCTCTCCTCTAATCTCTCCTGCACTATTTTTTTCAGCATCAGAGGGCGCCACACAACAAGATTAAATGATCACATGAAGTGGCCTGTGTAAAACTCAGGTCATTTAAATCAGAGTTACTGTTTACTATGATTTTAACAGTGACTTAATTTATTTATTTATCTGATGACTGAAGTATTAGTCGTCCATCCACTGGAGGAGAGGTGGAAGATGAGGCAAGACAAGGCAAATGTATTTGTATAGCACAGTATCGTACACAGAGATCATCCAGTGTGCTTCACAGAAAATAAAAGAAGCATAAAAATAGAGGTAATAAGCATAATAAGAAAACAATATAAAACAGATTATAACACAGGTTTTAGCAAATTAAAGTGCAAGATTAAGAACGGAGCAGTTTTTATCTTCTTTGTAAAACCAGTTACAGTTTGGGCAGACTGGATCTGGTCCTCTGGGAGCTGGTTCCAGCAGTGGGCAGCACAGTGGCTGAATTTCACCCTGTTTAGTTTTAACTCCAGATCTTAAAGACCCGTTAGCCTCATATTCATCAAACATTTAGAGATATATTTAGAGCCCAGACCATTTAGTGACTTGTAAACAATAAGTAAAACTTTGAATTTAATTGTGTCTGACTGAAGTCAGTGTAAAGACCTGAGAACTGCAGTAATGTGCTCTCTGTTCTTAGTCTTAGTCAGAACCGCAGCAGCAGCATCTGAACTGTCTCAGGGTCTTAGTGAGTGAACCAGAGAGGAGAGTGTTGTGATAGTTGACTCTGGAGCATATAAAGAGATGAATAAGTTTCTCTTGGTCTTGGTTAGACACAAGGTCTCTGACCCTAGCTTCGCTTTTGAGATGACAGAGTGCAGATTTAGTTTCAGCTGTGGTCACTGAAACTAAGACCCCCACCATGACTACACTCAGATGTTTACCATGGCTTGAAGTCTTTCATGCTCAAGACTCTAAGCACTGAGTTGTAAACTTCCTTCTTTATTCCCAATAATAACAACCTCAGTGTTATCTTTATTTAAATGAAGGAACTTTTATCAAAACTCCACCAACATCTGTCCTGACATGAAGACTCTGCTGCTGCAGATGTGTGTGTCTGGGGGCAGTGGAGTGTGACGGTTAGAGGAGACTCTGTCACATTAATGTCTTCATTGTTGACTTCATGAAGCTGTAGTTTGCGGTGTGAACACTTCCAGGACCTGATGATGAGAGACAACACACTGAACCTCTGCTCCTTCATACAAGTGATTTTCTCAATTAGATTATTGGACCATTAAAACCACAGACTGGACATAGCCTCTGTGATGTCACCCACAGGTTTCTGAAGACTGGTTTTAAAGCTCAGAGTGAGCTGCTCCGCTGTCGACATCTTAGTATAATTGGGCTCAGCTGTACCTCACTGTAACTGGGGGCCACTCCCTCAAATAATAATGGGTGTGTTGGTGCTCTTTTGCCTTATTTTGTTTGTTAATTCAGTTTTCTGCCTTGGTTCCCGGAACTCTTTCACCAGGGAACAGATCATTAACATCAGGGCAACAACTCCAGTGGATTTATTTCCCACCTTTCTTGCCTCACCTGTGGAATTATTGGACATTCTGGCCAAAGGTGCCATGACTTTTGCTCATGCAGTGAAGCACCAGAGGAGTGGAAAATGTGCCATTGCACTTGTGCCTCTCTGCCGGCGCAGTCTTCGCACACGGCTCCCAGGTATATTTCTCTTCAACGTGCGTTCACTGCCCAACAAACTGGATGAACTTCAGCTACTGGTGCAGAAGAACAGAGACCTCTTCCATTCAATGCTTCATGGAGACATGGCTGTACGGATCGATCCTGGACTCTTCCATCTCTTCAGAGCGGGTCGCGACACAGAACTCTCCAGCAAAACGAAAGGTGGAGGTATCTGTTTTTGTGCTAACAGTGGCTGGTGCAACAATGTGACAGTGATCCTGCAGCACTGCCCGACCAGGGAGGGGAACACTCTGGATCACTGTTACACCACAATCAAGCCGCCTATCATGTGTAAACCTGTTGTGAGGACATCGAAGCAGTGCAGGGGCATCTCTGGGCATGTTTGGACTGCACTGACTGGGATGTTTTCAGGACTGCTACCAACAGTCTGGATGAGTTCACAGAGGCTGTGACATCCTACATCAGCTTCTGTGAGGACTGCTGTATCCCATCACACACCAGGGTGAGTTATAACAATGACAAACTCTGGTTCACAGCTTAGCTCAGTCAGCTCAGGAGGCAAAAGGAAGAAGCATTCAGGAGTGGGGACAGGGACAGGTTTAGAGAGTCCAGGTTACCAAGGCAGTGAGAGAAACTAAACGACTGTACTCTGAGAAACTTCAACTCCAGTTCTCAGCCAACAACTCTGCTTTTGTCTGGAAGGGGCTCAGACAGATCACCAACTACAAACTTAAACCCCCCCACTCCATTAACGACTCACGCCTGGCCGACTAACTGAATGAGTTCTACTGCCGCTTTGGAAGACAATGGGACAGTCCTGACACCAACCCCTGTGAGTCCAGCCACCATCTTTACACCACCAGCTTCTCCTCCCCCACCTCAGCAGGGGCCCTGGCACAACTGGCCACATCAGAATCCCCCTTCTCCCCTACCAAGGGAACGGCTCTTTCTATCCTGGAGAGAGACGTCAACAGGCTTTTTAAGAAGCAGAACCCCTGCAAAGCAGCCGGACCGGAGCACTGTGCTGATCAGCTGTCTCCGGTGTTCACAAACATCTTTAACACCTCGATGGAGACATGCCATGTTCCAACCTGCTTCAAATCCTCCACCATCATCCCTGTCCCCAGAAAACAAGGTACATTGGACTTGATGACTACAGACCCCTCGCCCTGATCTCTGTGGTAATGAAGTCACTTGAGAGCCTTGTGTTGTCCCACCTCAAAACTATCACTGACCCACTCCTGGACCCCCTGCAGTTCGCCTACAGAGCCAACAGGTCTGTAGATGACGCCGTCAACATGGCTCTCCACTTCATCCTCCAGCACCTGGACTCCTCAGGGACCTATGCCAGGATCCTGTTTGTGGACTTCAGCTCTGCCTTCAACACCATCATCCCGGCTCTGCTGCAGGACAAGCTCTCCCAGCTGAGCGTGCCTGACTCCACCTGCAGGTGGATCACCGACTTCCTGTCTGACAGGAGGCAGCACGTGAAGCTAGGAAAGCATGTGTCTGACTCCCAGACCATCAGCACTGGATCCCCGCAAGGCTGCGTTCTTTCTCCTCTGCTCTTCTCCCTGTACACCAACACCTGCACCTCCAGCCATCAGATGATCTTGTGCTAGAGAGCCCCTCTGTCACTGATCCCCCCGTTCCCCCCCAGAATTATTGTATATTCCCATTATTTTGTACAGTGTAAATATTCATATTGTATATATTCATACAGTTGCAATCAGAAATAATCAACCCACTAAAGATTTTAAGGATTTATCAATTCTTAAAATCAATTCAAGATTCTGCTTTGGATGACTCCTTTATGAGTTGAGTGATACATAAAATCAACACAGAAAATGCATGAGGTAGGCACCTACAGGAAGACATGCACTGAATAAACAAGGACTTCATGGCCGGACTCCAAGACGCACTCTGCTCTTGACCACAAGACTACAGAGTTTTGGGAGACAGTTCTATGGACTGATGAAACCAAACTGGAACTGTTTTGACATATGGACCAGCGGTATGTCTGGCATGCGAAAGGCTAGACCAGAAGAATACCATCCCCACGGTCAAGCATGGAGGTAGGTCATTGATGATGTCAGGCTATTTTTCTGCGGCAGGACCTGGCAATCTTGATCGTGTACCTGGCATCATGGATTCCCAGAAGTACAAGGCCATTTTAAAGAGGAACAGGATGCCTTCTATTGACAAATTAAACCTTGGTGATCATTGGACTTTCCAGCAAGACAATGATCCCAAGCACACCTCCAAAGCTCGGTTGAGAAAAAGATTATGGAACGTCCTGGAATGGCCTTCTCAGTCACCAGATTTAAATCCGATTGAAAATCTTTGGGATTTAAAAAAGGCAGTTGCAGCACGGAAGCCATCAAACATCACTGAGCTCGAGGCTTTTGCACGGAAGAATGGGCAAAGATTCCAGTCGACATGTGTAAGAAGCTTGTCAGCACTTACCGAAAACGTTTGTTAGAAGTTATAAAAGCTAAAGGATGCTCCACAAAGTACTGAAGCTGGGGGCTGAATAACACTGCACATGTGTTAATTAGAGTTACATTTTTCATTTGAACTGCAAAGTTAAGTCAACTTCTGTTGTCAAAATAACTCAAATATGTATCAATAAATATTTTTTGTTGTTTAATGAGGTTTTTTGTCATTTATTGTCATTATCTTTCATCCACATCCCTATAATGTCTTGAGGTGAGGGAATATTTGATTGCAACTGTATATTTTTTATATTTTGTATTACATTCCTCACATCTTTATTGTAAATATTCCACATCTTTGTTGTAAATATTTCACTTTTAATTTTACCTTTAATTTTATTAAAATTGTATTCCCCTATTTATCTTCAAGTGTCTTGTTCTCACTCTTGTTTCTACTCTTTTCCTTCTTCCTATGTTATTGTTTTGCACGAAACACCAGAAAAAATTCCTTGCATGTGAAAACCTACTTGACTATAAACCTTATCTTAACTTAAAATTTTACTATCAATCATTTATAAATATCTGTTTGACTCAGCTTTATTTAAATGAATACATGGACAAACGTGTGTTTCAGAGTGTCTGATAACACCACATTATTATTTAAAAATCTGCCTGGTGCAGTAACAATGTGTAAAACACAAGAAGTGACATAAACTCCACCGACACACAGGTGAGTCTGTGTTAAACATGGAGCTGGTAGGTTACCTGGTTGCAGCAGCTACGCTGACAGCAGCTACGCTAACAGTAGCTGTTCACGAATGATAGACCTTTTTAACCTCTCAAAGATGTTTTACTCTTCACTGTGTCAGTGTGTGTTTACTGTGTGTATACACGGACTAACTCACACAGTACAGTCATCCCAGGTACATACAACACACTAGTTGTAAGTACTACAAAGTGCTAAAGTTCCAACTGAAACCAATGTTATTTATTGGATCAGACTGTTCAGTTGTTACTCAGTCATTACTGTTCAGATGATGATCTTTGTTACAGGGAACTGAATACTGTACATTTGTGATAATGACACATGCCATACTTGTCAGTGTTAAAACATCAAAGCTTCAACCAACACACACACACACACACACACACACACACACACACACACACACACACACACACATACTTGTACTTCTATCTTTGTGAGGACACTCATTGACATAATGCATTCCCTAGCCCCTTACCCTAACCTTAACCATCACAACTGAGTGCCTAACCCTGACCCTAACCTTAACCTAAACCTAATTCTAACCATAACTCTAAAACCAAGTCTTAACCCTCAAAATGTGATTTGAAGGTGTCTCAAAAAGTGAGGACCGGCCAAAATGTCCTCACTTTCCCAAAATGTCCTCACTCTGTTAGTAAAATACTTTTTTTGGTTCTTACTATGTAGCAAGTACAAGTACACACATACACACACGCACGCACGCACACACACACACACACACACACACACACACACACACACCACTGACTGTTACACACAAATTCATTGAGAAGATGATGATGAGGTGCTGGAAAAATATCTTAACTTAACATACACACAATTCTTATAATAGTTTTTAGCCTGTTTATATTACAGACTGCTGGTTGCCGTGACGATGAACAGAGAGTTAATAGTTCAACCTGAATCATCTGATGAGAGGAGGATTATCATGAGATTAATAAGGAGCTGAAGTCTCTTATCTGTCTTTGGTTTCCTCACTGCTCACGGCTCCACACTCAGCTGTGTGTGTGTGTGTGTAGGTGACAGGTAAATGCGTCATCATGTGACCTCATGATCTGTGTCAGAACACCTCATCTCTGCTAAATGGTTCAGATTTATTCAAACCAAGAGAAAACACACTTTTCACCAAAAGGACAAACAAATACACACAGATTCAGTCCAACACAACACGGACCTGCAGAAACACAACGTACACAACACATCCTCCTGTGTGTGTTTGTGTGTGTGTGTGAGAGAGAGAGAGAGAGACAGAAAGAGAGAGAGGGAATGGGGCATGGATGAGCTTTGCTGAGAAGCAACAATGCAAAAACACAACTTTAGAGATCTTTCATGTTATTATTACAGATGTAAAAATGTCTTCACACACATCAGCCTGTGGCAGGTGTGTGTAGTTTTGTATCATGGTAATAGTATATATCATGATACAGGAATTGTTATGTAAATTCGGTGAGGAACACCAAATACTGGGAAATATTCAATACATTCAGAGGCTCAGACTGAGGCAACACTCCAACACAACTACAATCAATTCATTCATTGCTTTGTGAGCTCACTAAATTAAATACTTAAACTATAGTGGGATAAACAGCCACAGCTGTGTGAACTATGATTCTTCTCTGCTGTTCTGTACAAACAGTTTGAGTGTCTGTTTGCGTCACTGTAGAGGAGGAAATCACGAGCACTGGCTCATAAGTTGTGTGATTTTCAGTTTGAAGCAGAGTCACGTCTCTGTAAATCTGATGTGAAGAGTGCAGCGCTGGCGTTGTTGAGTGTTGACACATCACACTGATCAATAACTTGACAGAGGAATCACAGAGCTGTTGGTTTGCTGTAAAACAAACAGGAGTCCTCCTCTGTCTGTCTGACTGGTGCCGTTTTATTTTCATTTCTTATAAAACACAGCTCTCTAAGTGGTTAATTGAAGATTAACATTATATTATAAACGTCTCAGATACAGATGATGATGCAGCCTGTTGTGTTGCTGTTTTTCATTTTATTAATGTGAAATAAGAAGATATGAACTAAAAGTGCGGCCCAAGTTGTAATAAACCAACAGCATCAGTTCACAGTGAAGTTTTCTGTTTGTGTGTTTGTTGTTGTAAATGACAGAAGCTGATCTGTCATTTAAGATCAATGTGTGTTGTGCAGCGCTGCAGAGTTGACAGTGAGGACACAGGCAGCAGCTGCAGCTCAGTCCACAGAGGCCTCCACAGTCCCTCACACTGTACCATGAGAGAGGGAGGAGGACGGAGGTATAGAAAGAGGAGGGGGATGGGACGACAGACAGAGGGCAAATGAGTGAGGAGGAATGTAGTGAGGGATGGAGCAGAGTGAGGGAGGGAGGGCAGGAGGAGAGGAGGCATTAGAGTGGGACAGATTCAGATGTAGCTGTGTGGATGTACGGGGGGCAGGGCTTCTGTAAAGAGGGAGGCCGGTGGGACAGAGAGGAGCGTCAGCATCGCTCTAATCTGCCCATCAAAAGTGCAGCAGGCACAGCTCGACTCTGTCCTCCTCTTCATCTCACTTTCTCCTCCTCATCGTTGATGTCTCTCGGCCTCTCCTCCGTCTCTTACCTGCTGTGGTAGCGTCGGTGCTGGGACGTCAGCCGGGGTCTGCCCCCTCGTCTCCCTGTCCGTCTCTCTCTGGACGGTGGACATGAAACCCAGCAGGACCAGCAAGTCAGCAGTGGTTGAACGGCAGCCCAGCAATGTGAGTGTGACATCACTACTGTGTGTGTGTGTGTGTGTGTGTGTATGTGTGTTATCATATGTATTAGTTCACCATGTCCTGATACAGTGCTGCACCAGATAGTGGATGAATGACAGCTGTTTATCCAAAGTCGGTAGGATTATACTTTGAGTCTGTGTGAGACTATATGTGTGTGTGTGTGTGTATGTGTGTGTGAATATGTCGGCAGAAGGTGGAAACACACCAGGCATTTATAAGTTGAAGTAAACTTTCTGGAGCAGGACACAAAAGAAAATGTGTGTGTACACACTGCAGATTCAGGATGATACTGTAGCTTCCTGTTTGTTATTTCAGCCCCGACATATTAAACAAGGTCCTGATGTTCAGAAGTGAGATAATGATTATTGATCGTTATTGATATTATTGATCATATCTGACAGCAGCTTCTCAAACCTCTAATCAGACAGTCTGCTACTGTCTGGGGGAGCATCAAACCTTCTGAACTGAAAGCCTCCTCAGATGTGCTTGATGTGCCCCCCCCCCCCGACTCTGTCTCTAATGAATAACGACCATCTCATCATGGCTGAATGATGTAGTGGACACAGAAGCTGCTCCTCTGTCTGAAGCTCCTCACCAGCTCCCTCCTCCTCATTCTCATCTCTCAGCCATCAGAGTTTGAAGATACCTGGGACAAAAAACATCTCATGTTCTGCTAACACAGTGCTGAAAGGATTGTTGACTCTAATATTATTACTGATGTAGTGAACACCTGCAGGATGTCAGGCAGAGGAGAGGTGGAGGTGGACAGGAGCACAGGTGGACTGGTGGACAGGTGGACTAATGGGAAAGTGGACAGATGGGCAGGTGGGCAGGTGGACAGGTGGACAGCTGGACAGGTATTGTGTGAGGTGGGTAAATGATCTCTCTTTGTGCGCCTCTCCCTGTGCTCGTCCTCTGACTCCTCACAGTTCTGATGAAGACGATGCGCCTGCATGTTTCTGGTTTTGTGTGTTCACACAGTTTTAGTCATGAATCTAAACACAGGTTTATGGATCTGACCTCTGGAGTCCAGGTCGGTGCTCTGTGCAGACCAATTGTGTGTATTGTGTGTACTGTGCGTACTGTGCGTACTGTGTGTACTGACTGTCACATTAAAAGAGGAGAGGACAGAAACCACACTCTGCCTCAGGTATCATTATTTACTGCTGAATAAAAATTGACCTTGACTGGAACTGAGAGGCTTCACCAACACCATGAAAAACAGTCACAGCCCAAAGAGGATGTGGAGGTAGTGTCCATTGACCTTTGACCTCACAGTGTGAACCTTAAAAACACAAGATGAGTTTGTTGTGTTGGACTTTGTTCTGGTGTTGCTGTACTTCCTGTTCTGTCTGAATACATACTGGATCACACTGATGTTTAACGTCACTGAAGTGTCACCTCCACTCTGCATCATGTGGAGAAGGTGGAGCAGGAGGCTGGCTTATCTTTATATCAATAATAATAATAATAATAATAATAAGTGTATTTGTATAGCACTTTTAAAAACAGTGTTTACAAAGTGCTTTAACAGACAATTAAAAGTAAAAAAGACAGAGGGAAGGCAAACAATATATTAAAATGTAAAGAAGGAGGGAGCAAAACTGCACACACACATACACACACACATGCAAACACAGTAAAAAAAAATAAGATAAAAAGCAAATTAACAAAAATAAAAAAAACTTAAAACAAAATAAAAAGACGATGTCACATAAAGTCAGTCTATAGGAATGAGTTTTGAGAAGTAATTTCAAACAGGTCACAGATTCAGCTGGCCTTATTTCCTCAGGCATGTCGTATTGTTTACTGTGTGAACAGGAACAGATGGTGTACAGGTGAGTCAGGTGACTCTCACACAGACACTACCAAACACCAGTTAGCCACAGATGGTAACGAGCTAGCTTACAAAATGTGATATGTCTTTACTTGAACATTTCAGCTATGAAAAAGTCCAGTGACCAGCTCTGAACTCTACTTATGAACATTTCTATAAATCACAAACAGCTTCATAATGTACATACAAACATTAATACACAATAGTTGCACACAGAGCTGCGCTCACCTCGGTCTCTAATGAACTGGTGATGTTTTAAAGCTGCGGGTGACATTTATCTCCCACCTCTAACAGAGGCCACTCTTGAGCCAATGATCCACACAGATACATAAATATAAAACTGTGGTAGATGAAGAAAGTGGAATCACATGTTATATAAACTGTGATTACATCTGTCTACATCTGTCTACATCTGTCTGTGCTCCGGTGTCACAGCAGCTCTGATATACTGTGTCTGGTGTAGACTTCAGCCATCAACACAGATGTTATTTCTGTAAACTGATTTTTGTCAAATCGAGATAATAAAATCATTTCCTCTAACAAATTTGTCTGTGTCTCAACCAGCAGGGACAGCACCAGGGCCAGACCACCAGTCCAGACTCCCTAGACCCCAATGACGAGACCACAGACACAGAGGACAATGAGGAGGAGGACCTGGGAGTCCTGGATGACCAGCGAAGCATCATCATCCACCTCCTGTCCCAGCTCAAAATGGGCATGGACCTGACGCGGGTGAGACTGGTTCTGCCTTCATTATTTACATTTGAAGTAACAAGTGAAAAGGAACCTTTAACTAGGAAACCCACGTCCAAGCTTCCTGACAGGAGGCGTCCACTGTGATTCAATGTCTGTGAGACAGTCAGTGAGACCAGCTGAGACTGATCCTGCACCCAGACCACCATCACTGGTCCTCCACTGCACAACAAGCTAGTGAATACAGCACAAAGACAAACAGAAACTAATAAAGGGAAAAAATGTACACACACACACACGCACCCACATCTGCACTGAATAAAGACTGGAAGTCCCAAGGTCAAAATGGAAGGCACCTCCTAAGGTGGTTGAGAATGACCAAGCTAAGATCCTGTGGGACTCCCAGATCCAGACTGACAAACTGGTGATGGCTAACCAACCAGACATCATGTTGGTCGACAAACTACAGAAGAAGCCAGTGGTGATAGATGTAGTGATCCAAAGGGACAGCAACACCAAGAAGAAGGAACACGAGAAGCTCCAGAAATACCAAGGGCTGACAGAGGAGCTAGAAGATGGACACCATAAAATAATACAAAGTGTATGTTGTGTGTTGTGTTTTGACTTCATTCACCACACCCCCCTCCCCCCACCTCCCCTCCCCTCAGTGTGTCCTGCTCATGTGACTGTAGTGAGTGTTCAGACCAGGGAGCTCAGGCTGATTACTGATGGACCAGTGCTCTGGATCACAGGATCACGTGCTGAGAGACAGAAGGGGCCGCTCAAATGCCTAAGACCACAAGGGGGGGGGGGGGGGGGGGGGGGGGGGGGGGTGGAGGCAGATTATGGAGGCCTGAGAGCTTCCTTGTGATCCAGCTCTGTCAGTGAAACCACATCATACAGGAACCTGTTACACAGGGGGGGAGTCTGAGACTGAAGATGATGATGATGGAGACAGTGATGATGAAGATAATGATGAAGTATCTGATTTGAGTCTTGGTGAACGTGTCCCTTGTGTCACACTGTCCATGTAGATGGTTCTGGACTTTGAGGCCACTTTGATCCCACAAGTCACATTGTGAATCAGGTTCCTTTGGTTCCTCCCAGTCTTCAGCCATCATCTTCATGTTGAAACCAAAAGCACCTCTGTTCATTTTTATTTGTTCTTCATACACCAACAATACTTAAAGACAAATCTTGAAAGGGAAGCTGTTATAATAACAGTAGAAAAATGTTGTCTTTTTTTCTTGACCTCATGTGTACCTGTTGAAACTTTCTGTCTGTGCCAGGTGGTGCTCCCTACCTTCATCCTGGAGAAGCGCTCCCTACTAGAGATGTACGCCAACTTCATGGCTCACCCCGACATGTTCCTGTCCATCACCTCCGGCTGCACGCCAGAGGAGCGCATCATTCGCTTTGTGGAGTACTACCTGACTGCCTTCCACGAGGGCCGGAAGGGTGCTGTGGCCAAGAAGCCCTACAACCCCATCCTGGGCGAGAACTTCCACTGCTCCTGGTACGTGCCCCGGGACCGTGTTCGACCTCTCAGGAATACCAACTGCTCTGGTCCCAGCTCCGCACCCACGCCCACACAGAGGGGGGGCGGCGGCAGAAACTCTGATTGCTATTGTGTTCGCTTCGTGGCAGAGCAGGTGTCCCACCACCCACCTGTATCAGGCTTCTACTGTGAGTGTAAGGAGAAGAGGATGTGTGTCAACACTCACGTCTGGACCAAGAGCAAGTTCATGGGCATGTCTGTTGGGGTCTCCATGGTCGGGGAAGGTAAGAGATCACGTGACCTGTTCTACACCTGAGGATTCAGACTGTCACAGCAGAGTAAAGTCCTCTCATGTCCATACTTTAATGTGAAAAGAAATTTTGTTTTTCCTGTTTTTTGATAATAATAATAATAATAATAATAATAATAATGATAAACTTTATTTATAGAGCACCTTTCATACAAGAGATGTAGCTCAAAGTGCTCTACAATAAAAAATGAAATAGTTCAATAAAATAATGCTGAATAGACGGACAATGAAATTAGACAACAGAAAGACAGTAGATGATGAAATATGTAAATGAAAATAAAAACAAAGCAGTAGAAAAAGTAAAATATGAGAGAATGAATTAAAAGCCAGTTATATTAATAGGTTTTCAGCTGTGGTTTAAAAATTTTCACAGAGCCTCCATCTCTTGTATCTGTTTGCAGGGTGGCTGCTCCACAGTAGGAGCATAGCTAAAAAAAAAAAAGCTGCACTGCCCATTTCCTTGTGCGTAAAATTGTATGTATTTAAAAGAGCTGCTGACGGATTAATAAACAGAGGATCTGCAGTGTGAGCTGGTCCCAAACCATTAACAGCTTTATGAAAAAGGAAAAGGACCTTAAAATATATTGAATGAGGGACTCACCTGCACCCTAACCACTTGGCTATCAGGTTGCCCCTGAGATTCCATCTTCCTGATTCCATCTGATCTTCAGTCAGTCCACCAGCACTAATGCAGGGTGTTGCTGTGGTCCTGTGGTTTCAGGGGCCAGACCCTCAGATTCAGGTCCTTCACCAGCGTCACTGTGCAATGATCCTCTGAGCTGCTTCAAACTGACCCATTTCCACCAGATAATCTGTAGCTTCACAGAATCAGTCCCTTCCTCTTTGTCAGTTTGTCGAGAACGAGATAATTATTCTGACCCAATCAGGTCAGACTGACTCATTAATGCTTCATTGGTTTCCTATGAACCCGACTCATTAACCTCATTACACAATCGTGTGACATCTGATATGATGGATTTCCTTTTTCAACCAAACCTGCAACATTAAAGCAGAATGAAGTTTTGAAATCCCTCAGTGAACAACAGCTTCTTCCTGTGTGAGACCTTCTGTAATGACTCCTTTTAATGCTCCAAATATAATTTATTTCCTAATGAAGTTAATTTTGTGATTAAATATTGTGGATTTTCCATGTATTGATCAGTTTATTGGTAAATACTTCAGTAAGAGGACAGATATCAAAATTATGCCTCATACAGAGCATGACTTGTATATTTGTAATATAGAGTGTTGCTTTGTTGTGTGGACAACATCTAACTTTAAAATATGAAATCTGATTGGCTAAAGGAAACATTTTTGTTAAAATAGACACTAAACATTCACACATGGCGCTGCTGCACATGTCTTTGCCTCAGGGACTCACTGCTAACTGGTGCAAATATCATTGTATGACAGTCTGCAGCTGTTCACTACCTACACGTGTGTGTGTGTGTGTGTGTGTGTGTGTGTGTGTGTGTGTGTGTGTGTGTGTGTGTGTGTGTGGTGTCGTGTGGTAGGTGCAGCCATGGGCCAGTGAAGGCTGGCTGCAATGAGGCCAGCATCAATCGTTCATTAGCCTCCTCACCACTGACAGAGACGTACAGTATTGAACAGTCTGCTCCTGACTGCATCAGATGAGCTTTTTAACTGTAGTATGATGAACTAAGCGACGAGGAGACTCTGCAGATGTTAATTCTGTCCATAGAGTTAAGCTTGTTAGCTGATTGCTGGAGGCTAGCATCAGGTTTTCAGCACATCAGTGATCTGTCCCTTTGACTCAGGCAGATTACTGTTTGTCAGTGAAATGAGTAACAAGAAAAGTGTTTGTTTGGTGAGAAATTACTCAAATATACGTGAACAGTGAGATGCACCAAGCAGTCATTATCCCCGGTCCACAGGAAATATACGCGTAGGTCGTCCACCACATCTGCATTGTAGTGTTTGTCCATCTGTCTGTCACCACTGATGGGATCTGAGCTTTGCTGTCATTGTCGAGCTGCTGCTCTGAACCTGTATTTAACAACAACACAGAGGTATACTAATCATTATCATACAAAAAACAATAAAACAGTTAAGAGCAAGTTTGTACAAGAATTAAAGTTGAGGTGAGAATTAAGTTAACTTACTTTAAACTGAAAGTCTTTGTTCTTCACATGTTAGATTAAAATGCCACAGACATTAGACGATGTCCTGACACTAAACTGTAGTCACAACCTACATTCAACCAAATATCAACGTCTAACATTGTTGATGGTCGGCTGAGTGCATGCTGGGAATTTTAATTTTCCTCAAGAAACAAATTAAATATTTAAAGGTCCATATTTTAACTTCTCCTGTATTTTATCTCAGTGTAGTTTTACATCTCCTCTCTCAGGCTTCTCTCTGGAGCTCGAGTAACAACAGGTCAGTCAGCCAATCAGAAGAGAGGATCTGAACCTCTCCTCTGATTGGCTGACTTTTCTGAGTAATCCAATAAAAATATAGCAGATTTCAGGTAAACACTCAGAGAAACCAAATCCTGCAAGGTTGGATGGTGGGTCCAGGTGGGTGTGGCTTGGGGCGTGGCTGAGAGCGGTGACTGTTTTGTTGTGACATCACAAAGTTCCAGAAGTCCTGGCGGCTGGTTTTAAGGCTCAGTTTCTGAATACAGGCTGTGTGCATTTCTCTGTGGACTGAGGCTTTGATACTTTCACAGTATTAATATAGAACCTAGACCTGCTTTAGAATCAAAAACACATGTACATCTACCTCTAGACTATATGGACCTTTAAAGAGAGTCACATTATCTGTAGCTCTCTACAGGCACAGACAATGACCTCGTGCCCAGTGGTATGAAAACTACCCAGATCCCTTAATGTGAAAACCTTGTGTTTAAATTAACCTGGATTGATGTGTGTCAGCTTCCTGTGTAGCAGGAGAGACTGACTACAGCATGTGAGTCTATGTTTCACACAGGCACCGACAAATCCTTACATGCATGCACATGTGTACACAAGTGAACACATTTGCAAACAATAGAACTGCTGAGGAACGGATCAATTTATGTACATGTCAGTGAATGTGTGTGTGTGTGTGTGTGTGTGTGTGTGTGTGTGTGTGTGTGTGTGTGTGTGTGTGTGTGTGTGAAACAGATGTGCATGTGTTAGACCTGGGCACAGCACAGCTGTTTGTTATATAAGCAGCAGGGAGGGAGGAGGGAGCGGGCTGGATGGGAGCTCAGGAAGGACAAAACCAATGAGATCTAAATCATGATGTATCTGTAGAGGTCCAGCTCCACTGATGTTGAACTCCTCAGATCACCTCAGAGAGTGAGCTCTCCTGATGATGACGATCTGTACTGCCAGTAGGAGTCAGGAAGGAAACCCAGTCCAGACCATTACTGTTGTCGATGAGGAGTGCTCCTGTTGTCGGTTTGTCCTGAAACCTGTGCGACATCTGAAGCAGATTTTCCGCAGCCAGTGGTGAAAGTAACTGAGAACATTTACTCAACATACTGATGTCTCTGTACTCACACTCATCTGTCCGGCTTTTCTCAGGTGTGCTGTACTTGCTGGACCACGATGAGGAGTATGTGTTCACACTGCCCTGTGCCTATGCCCGCTCCATCCTGACGGTGCCCTGGGTGGAACTTGGGGGAAAAGTCACCATCAACTGTGCCAAGAGTGGGTACTCTGCCACCGTCACCTTCCACACCAAACCCTTCTACGGAGGAAAAGTGCACAGGTAGGCAGAGGGAGCCAGAGTCTGGGTCTGCTGGATCCAGTCTCCTGGACCAGTCGTGACACACACCATCCTCACACTGCTGCACCACTTCAGCCTAAACAGAGCCGCTGCTGCCCCTCCAACCCTAATCCTCCACCCTCAGCAGGACACACAAAGGAAGTGCATAAGGAGAAACTGCATTTCGCCTGTGTTTGCCCTGTGTGGATGACACATTCAGGTCCTTGATTAAAGTGATAGGTGTGGTCATGTGACGTGGGGGTTGTGTGAGGTGGTCATGTACAGTCAGTGTGTTACCTGCAGTAGATTCAGATCAGGAAGGAGAGGCAGCAGGAACACAGCACAAAAGCTTAAAGATGAGCTGATGTGTTCAGGGTCAGCAGAAAAAACATCTTTTTGACGCATTTAAAAGTCGCCCACTGAAAATCTAATATGTGTTTAAATGTTCACTTCATTTAGGATATTTTCAGAGCTTTGTCTTCCCGTGAAGTTTAGCTCTTTCTGATTCAGTCAGCTGACTTCCTGCTGCAGTGTAATACAGTTAGCGCTATAGGTGCACTTGTGCTAGGAATACAGTAGTATTGTGTCTAAGTGCCCAAAACACATTTTTCCTGCTGACCACACATCAGCTCATCTGTCTGTAACTGTGTCTGTACCTGCTGTCTCTCCTACCTGATCTGAATCTATTGCAGGTAACACACTGACTCTGCATGACTACCTCACACAACCCCACATCACATAACAACAACCTTTCAATTTACCGTAGTAGTAACTGTTAACTAGTAAGTAGTAACCAGTAACTATATATGAAGTAAAGTATGAGTGTCTGCATTGTCCTCAGTTCAGAAAACACAAACACAATCTGAACAGAGGGAGACACACTGTGGTTGGTGGTTGATCAACACAGTAGTTCACAGTGTAACAGCTGTTTGTCTGCTGATGCTCTGTGAGGAGGAGGAGGAGCTACAGGTGGACTGTTGTTCGGTCCTGACATGTGTGTTGTTGGTCTCTCTCAGAGTAACAGCAGAGGTGAAGCACAACCACACAGGAAGCATTGTGTGTAAGGCCCAGGGGGAGTGGAACGGCGTCCTGGAGTTCACCTACAACAACGGAGACAACAAGGTGATCGACACGTCCAAGCTGCCAGTCGTCAAGAAGAAGATCCGGCCCCTGGAGAAGCAGGGCCCGTACGAGTCACAGTGAGTGCGTTAAAGTCAGTCACAAACAAGAAGAGAGGAGTTTAAAACTGAAAGGTGTTAGTGTGGGCGGAGCCTGGGACAGAATGAAACACATTCACAGACTGAAGCATCTCAGTAACAGCAGTTCCAGCTGATCAGCTGTGCCACTGTTAATCAGCCTGACAGAGAACATGTTCCTCTGTGTTAATGATGTTGATCTGTGGCATGAACTGCACAGGGCAGGTGTGAACTGGCTGTTTTGCTGGTGTAACAGAGCCCTGTGTGTGTGGAATCTGTTTCCATGAACAATACACTGAACCAGTGACAGTGATACAATGTGAACACACAGCACCACAAATGTGCCTGTTTCAGGTCAGTTTTAGGACCCAAAACCAGAGACAGAGACTCTGAGGTTCCTGAGATCCAGGTTTATTGAAGACTTGGAGGGGTGAGAGTTCAGGAGGCTGAGCCAGGGTAGATGATGGAGCAGGAGGTGGAGCAGGAGGTGGAGCAGGAGATTGAGCAGGAGATGCAGGGTGTGGACGATCCTTGTCTTACATGTTTTCTTGGATTAATCTGATTCTGAACTCACACAGTCCAGACCATCAGTCAGTTCTTCGCATCCTTCATGTAAGAAAAGAAAAAAATGAAATCCACATTAAAACAAACCTCTTATGTCTGACTGCAGATCCTCTGCAGTTTTTTCTTTATGAGTACATATCTGTGTGAATGTTTAAACACCTGTGTGCTTGGTTAAGACTGTAGATGGATGAACATGGAAACAACTAATTAATAATAAATAAACCAGCAGCTATTAAAGGTTTTAAAAGGACAAACCCAACAGATCACAAGTTATTAAACCAGTGAAAACAGCTGTTGCCTATAATAATCCTGATGACCTCATAGTGACGTCATACAGATCAGATGATCTGTGCTGATCTGAATCCATCCAACAATAACACGACTGCTCCAAATACATCGTCCTGAATGTGTGATGTGAGAGGTGTTCACATAAAAGTCAAACTGTCACTGGGTGATGATGTAATGATGCTGCGACCCAGGTGTGATAATGACAGTCGTTGTTGTCGTTGTGTGTTTCCTGTGTCCAGGCGTCTGTGGCAGCATGTTACAGCATCTCTGAAGTCAGGGAACATGGACGCAGCCACAGAGCACAAACACTGTCTGGAGGAGAGGCAGCGCAGCGAAGGCAAACAGAGAGCAGCCGCAAGAGTCCCCTGGAAACCCAGATATTTCATCAAAGAGGTGAGGAGGAGGAGCACAACCCAGTGACATCACGGCCTCAGTGACAGTAACAGATTTAGATCAGACTGTGCTTCAGTTCAGTATTGACTACAAGACGTTAATGTCTTTGAGGCTTCTCATCTCTACAGAGCTGCAGGGATGATATGTTTTTCTGTAGGCCAGCCCTGAAGTCATCATCACCACGGTTCCCTCCACAAACAGCCAATAGGATTTCTCCATTGTCTTTTGGATAATTACAGAAAATCAGCAACAGTTTCTGATCCTGACAGGTTTTGTTCAGCAGGATAATCTTCTCTAATGACACCACTTTATGACGTTTGAAGCCTAAATACAATCAGCAGCAGTAAAAAGCTCATGTTAGGCTATAAACTAACTACACCACAGTCACATGACTTCTCCGTCACCACCACTAAACTTCAACCTGTAGTTTGATTTAGCTCTGAGCTCTTCTACAAGTCAGTAACAGTTTGTAAGAGCACGACTAACATAACATCTCCATTTAACACTCTGTTGTCCCATGAAAAAAGTCTGCAGAGTAGAGGGTCTATTAAGGTCAACCAGGACTGGACTCCTCCCACAGGAGGACACTCATCAGGAGTGTGAAGTTGGGGGACACCTGAACTCGGCCTGTTGGT
Organism: Trachinotus anak; assembly: GCF_046630095.1. Taxonomy (NCBI): domain Eukaryota; kingdom Metazoa; phylum Chordata; class Actinopteri; order Carangiformes; family Carangidae; genus Trachinotus; species Trachinotus anak. Next base: position 26,273,583 of record NW_027273883.1, read on the forward strand.
CAAAATATGAAACATGTTGTGTTACTCTGATATCTCACAGAATAAACTGATGAACCAAAATATTTGGATCTCTCTCAGCTGTGAAATTTCTTGCTTTGAGATGATGCAGATCATGTATGACTTATATTCTGTGTGTGTGTGTGTGTGTGTGTGTGTGTGTGTGTGTGTGTGAGTAGGGTGAAGGCTGGGTGTACCACAACCCTCTGTGGAAAGCTCAATGACCAGGAGCCCTGGAAGCAGCTGTCCACTCGCAGACAACAGTGGGATGATCAGGAGAGACATGGCTGAGAGACATGAGGGGAGAGAGTGAGAGAGAGAGACTGTCTGTATCAGAAGAAGAGGTGCACAAGACTTCCAGTGGAAAATAGACACACTAACAGTTCTGTCCAATCAGAGAGCTGTTTGTTGAGCAGTGGACAGATGTCTTTGAGATTACAGTAGATCACAGTATTCACACACACGGTGGGACGGTGTAAACAGAGACTGCCTTTCTCACTCTTCAGTTGTTTGCACAAGTTTTACAACAGATCTGCACAATTCACTGTACAATAGATACAATGAGCCACAACATTGTGAACACTCACAGGTGATGTGATCATCTCTGGTATAGATCAGTCAGTGTGTGAACAGCTGATTCTCATAGTCAACATGTTGAGTGTCACACTCAGAGCACAGACATCCATCATGTTCAGGTCACTCTCATGTGATGAACCGTGTCTGGAGAACAGGTTCAGCTGGGCTCAGTAAAACAGCTGAAGTTTGAAACTGGTTTCAGCTTTAAAGGGTCAGGTCACTCACATCACTGTTGGTTTGTATGTGTCCAGATTATCAGACATGTGCCTCTGAAATGTCTGAGGTGACTTCATGTTTCTCTGCTGACAGCACTGTATTGTATTGTAATGATATTTAAAATGGCAGAACCATCTGTCTCCACAGAACACACAGTGAGTAGTTCTCCTGGGATTGCTTACCATCACTATAATCATCACTATTATCATCACTATTGCCATCACAGTTACCATCATGGCTACTATCATGGCTACCATCACAGTTACCATCACAGTTACCATCATAGCTACCATCATGGCCACCATCATGGCCACCATCATGGCTACCATCACGGCTACCATCACAGTTACCATCATTGTTACCATCATGGCTACCATCATAGTTACCATCACAGTTACCATCACAGTTACCATCATTGTTACCATCACAGTTACCATCATTTTTACCATCATGGCCACCATCACAGTTACAATCACAGTTACCATCACTGTTACCATCACAGTTACCATCATAGCTACCATCACAGTTACCATCTTAGTTACCATCATGGCTACCATCACAGTTACCATCATTGTTACCATCATGGCCACCATCATAGTTACCATCATGGCTACCATCACAGTTACCATCATTGTTACCATCATGGCCACCATCACAGTTACCATCATGGGTACAATCATTGTTACCATCATGACTACCATCATAGTTACCATCATGGCTACCATCTTGGTTGCCATCACCTTTAACATCATAGTTACCATCATTTTTACCATCATCATTAACTGTAAGTGGGAAACTCTGTCTATTTAATTGTATTTACTGTATTTATTGGAGCTTTTAATTCAAACATGGTTCCAATCATTATCAGTCTATTCCAATCATTATCTGATATAATGATCCTCCCAGTTTCACTGCTAACAGAAACAGTGTTAGCTTTGCTAGCAGTAGCAGCACTAGACTTCAGGTCTCCCTGTTCATTCAGCCTGTTACATTAATTCCTTTAGTCATAGATAAGTGATTAAACAAATTTATGTCCATTCATATTTAAATTTATATTCTGGACACAGCTCCATCTTTGTGTTTCAGGTTTGATTTGGTCGACTGAGATTCTCTGTTCTCAGTCTGTGCTAGAAGAAATCTTATTACTGAAGTCATTTTAAAGAATCCATCAGTCAGGGTCACACTGGAGTCAGACTCTGTCTCTGTGCCTGCTTTTTCTACTTTAGTTCATATTCACTGGGAAGTTTTCAAGAGGGAGGTGTTGCAGTGTCATCATGTAGTTTAGACCAGACACAGCCAAACACCTTGTGCTCCATCAGACCATATACCCAACAAACCTATGCAACACTCGACTGTAGACAGTAGTGCCCGGGGAAGGGGGGGGGGGGGGGGGGGGTCTGGGACTGGGAGTTAGAAGCTCTGTATTTGTGTAAAATAAATATCTCTTATCAAACCTGTTGGATCATTTGGTTCTTAGTTATCTTACCACGTGGTGATGAAGGTGGGGGGCATTATAACACAGAGAGAGGTGAAAGAACTGATCACATCCTTTAACTTTTTTAGCATTATATAGTCATATTATTGTTACTGACCAGTGGACAAACTGTGTTTGACCAGTTAAAGCTAAATTTAATCAATAATCAATAAGAATGATACTGAAGTGGAGGTGATACGTCTCCGTACCTCTCAGACCCAGTAACTGCCCTCTCTTGTGGTGGCAGCAGGGTTTGTCTCTGCAGGTTTGACCGCAGCTGTTGTATCTATAGTTTCTGTCATTGTCGTGGGTGTTACAGTGTCCTGTTGACAGACTGGTGCTCACACACAGAGAGAGGAGCACCTCCTTTACTGTATGTTTTCACATTGAGGATAATCCAGGGATCTTTAACTGCTGACCAGCTATAACTATCTACAGATACAGTGGTTGTTCAGCTCTGCTTTGCCACTTTGTATCATCACAAATCACCACAAGCCACTGAAATACTGTTATACACTGTTAGAAATTTTTTTTTAAAAACCCAATACAAATAGTACAATAATAACAGGAGCTGAGTAAATGCTATAATGAATCTCATAAATTAGTAATGAGGAAACGAGGACCTATCATGGTCATTTATAGTGTTCATCATTTTCTTCTTGGTGTCTGCTAAAACAGATTAACAGGTTTCAATGTTCCAAAAGGCATTATTTTTCTTCTTCTGTACATCTACTACTGAACTCTACAGGCTGGAGTGGAGCAGGAAACAACCGTAGCAACTTTCAGAGGGAGGGAAGAAGCAGAAATGACGAGAGAGTTACTGCAAATCAAGTAGCTGGACAGTCTGCAACAGACTTCACATGAAATATTCATAACCTGGACTTCAATGAAAACCATTTGATTATATTTTATCTGTGGACTCTTCTGGACTGAAAGAATATAAACAATGGAGGAACAGACAGACAGTCAGTACCAGAGTCGGCAGTCAACACCTTCACCGTCCTGCTGGTTCATGATGCTGCTGAATCTGAATGAATGAGACTTGAGTGCTCATAGTAACTGAGAAATGAACTCAGAGGTTAAATTGTAGGTAATCTGTATGAGCTAACGATGTGTAGCATGTTAATACTGACAAACATTGAATCATTTATATCTTTGCTATGCTGCTTCTTATTAACGTGATTGGATCACTGGTGACCTGATGACTTGCAGGGGGGTGTCCAGCTTGCAGGTTGGCAGCACCAAGAAACATGTTGACGTCAATAGGTCCAGGAGGTAAGGTCTGGACCCCCAACCAGGCGTTTCATACAAATGAGAAAACTGGGTTTTGCCCTGACAGAGTTTCTGTCTTTGGTGGAAACTCTGAGCCTGTAGAACATTTACATGAACAAAAAGTTAAACAAACTATAAGAGATCGGAAACTCAGAGAAGAATAATAGGTCCTCTTTAAAGACAGGGTAAAAAAAATTAAGATAAAAGATAAAATACTGTAAGAGATGAGATGTAAAAAACCAAAGGCCTATAAAACCAAGGCCCACAGGACTAAATGACTACAGACCCATTGCCCTGACCTCTGTGGTCATGAAATCATTTGAGCGCCTTATCCTGTTCCATCTCAAATCCATCACTGACCCACTCCTGGACCCCCTGCAGTTCGCCTACAGAGCCAACAGGTCTGTAGACGACGCCGTCAACATGGCTCTCCACTTCATCCTCCAGCACCTGGACTCCTCAGGGACCTATGCCAGGATCCTGTTTGTGGACTTCAGCTCTGCCTTCAACACCATCATCCCGGCTCTGCTGCAGGACAAGCTCTCCCAGCTGAGAGTGCCTGACTCCACCTGCAGGTGGATCACCGACTTCCTGTCTGACAGGAGGCAGCACGTGAAGCTAGGAAAGCACGTGTCTGACTCCCAGACCATCAGCACTGGATCCCCGCAAGGCTGCGTTCTTTCTCCTCTGCTCTTCTCCCTGTACACCAACACCTGCACCTCCAGCCATCAGTCTGTCAAGCTCCTGAAGTTTGCAGACGACACCACTCTCATTGGACTCATCTCTGATGGCGATGAGTCTGCCTACAGGTGGGAGACTGACCGTCTGGTGACCTGGTGCAGGCAGAACAACCTAGAGCTAAACGCTCTGAAGACAGTGGAAATGATAGTGGACTTCAGGAAGAGCCCAGCCCCACCCACCCCCATCACCCTGTGTGACTCCCCCGTGGCTACCGTGGAGCATTTCCGCTTCTTGGGAACCACCATCACACAGGATCTCAAATGGGAGCTAAACATCAGCTCCCTCATCAAAAAAGCTCAGCAGAGGATGTATTTCCTGAGGCAATTGAAGAAGTTCAACCTGCCAAGGACTATGATGGTGAACTTCTACACCTCCATCATTGAGTCCATCCTCACCTCCTCCATCACCATCTGGTACGCTGCTGCCACGGAGAGGGACAATAACAGACTGCAGCGTATCATCCACTCTGCTGAGAAGGTGATTGGCTGCAATCTTCCGTCCCTCCAGGACCTGTACGCCTCAAGGACTCTGAGGCGTGCAGGGAAGATTGTAGCTGACTCCTCCCACCCTGGACACAAACTCTTTGAGACACTCCCCTCTGGCAGGAGGCTGCGGTCCTTCAGGACCAAAACCTCTCGCCACAAAAATAGCTTCTTCCCATCTGCTATTAGCCTCATCAACAAGGCTGGAGAGCCCCACTGTTGCTGATCAATTGCACCAATCACCAGAAAAAATTCCTTGTATGTGAAAACATACTTGGCAATAAAACTGATTCTGATTCTGATTCTGATTCTGATTCTGATGTATTGGAGGGACTAAAACCAGAAATGAAATATAGAGAATTGAAAGGAAAACAAAGATAAAAGATAAAATAATAAAATACTAAAACAGAGGAGATTATATTTCTATCCCAAAGTGTAAAGTTCATCTGCCTCCAAATTGTATTTGAATAAATGTATTTATTTACTTTTCATCACTGAACTGAACAAGTGTAAGATCTGATCTGAAGACGGGGCTCTGACAGGACAGTGTGACTAGTGTCAGGTATGTAAAAGATGGTGAAGACAGCATGACAGTGTGGCACCGTCACCTCTGAGGACACAGACACAGAACAGGATACAGCCTGTGTGAGGAAACATCACTGTGTACCTGCTGCCACCTGCTGAGCAAAATGAAATAGCACCATCACAATCTGAGACTGACCTGTCTCATCAGGACTTTGTACACAGAGTAAATTAAAAATAACTTTTTAAACACTGACAGGAGGCAGCTGCTTAATGAGTGACCAAACAATGACTCATTTATAAATCATCTGGGACAGCAGAGGAACACTGTGATGAAGGTCATTCACTCACCTTTAGTAATGAAAATAACGTGTTTGTCTGTTGCTGAAGTTAAATACTTGTCATCATTATTGCTAACAATCTGATCCTGATCCAGGGTCAGCAGGATGAGGATAGGAAGATGGGAGGTCAGTTTTTTAGGAACACCAGCTAAAAGTCTAAAAGATACAACAGTCCTGCAGTAAATCCTCCTTCATGAAGGTTACAATAGTAATCAATTATTTTATTTAATCATAATTTAACAGTCTGTGATGAAGCTGTTTCACAAGGACGTAGTCTGAGCTGCTGTTGAACTTTGTCACATTATACATACAGATACAGATGTGTCTGTTATTTAGTCTACACTCACAGATTTGAATGGGGTGGACAAAATAATAGGAACATTATAATGCAGATTAGTTCAGCAACACCACAGACTACATCTACACAGTTGAACCAACACCTCTCTAACATAGCTGAAGGACTGTTGTGTCAGACTGTGTCAGACTGCATTAGAGTCAGGTGCCCCCCCATATATATATATATATGGGGGGGCACCTGACTCTCTCTCTCTCTCTATATATATATATATATATATATATATATCAGGTTATATGTTGTTATTTCTAGTGAGGCACCTTTTCGGTCAGCCCAGGTTGCACTGTAGGGTCCTAGTGAGCGTACGGGAGTTACTATGGTAACCAGCCGCGGCGCGGGTTCTTCTCCCCGGTCAACAGAGGCTGTGTTGGTGCAGAGTGTAAGACATTAACAGCCCATATCACAGTATATTTTCTGAGCTGGTTTCTGCTCAGTGTTACTTTGACTCACTCACTGTTGAGCTAATGCTAGCCAACTAGCCGTGTTATATGGCATGTGTGTGTATGTGGAATGCTAACTAAGCTATTCTATTAGCCTTTAATGTTTACATAGCTTTTACAGGGTGTTGCTGTAGTATTAAAGCCTGGTGTGTTAATGTGTTTCAATCTGTTACAGTTTATTTGTGTATTTTATTCTGTCAGTGCAGAAAACTAATTTCAGTTATTTCAGTCACTGGATCCTTCATCTTCCATGTTTGAGAGCAGCAGAGAGTTGGTATTTTTAAAAGCAAAATCAAGTGTTGTGAAGTAGTGAACGATAGATAGATAGATTGTTTTTCGACTGTGATTGAACCTCCTTTGACCGCGTCTCTTCCATCCTCACCACTGTGGAGTCATAATGCATTTGTCAGGATGTCACCTCCACACACTGGATCTTTGTGTAGTTCATGGGCAAAAGCTAATCACCGTCATACTGAAGCAATTATTTTATACAAAACTAAAGCTGACCTTCCAGCACATAGTTGGTGTATGTATGATCTGTGAACAAGTAGACACTTTTAGCTATAAACTCAATTTAGAGGCATTTTTTTGCTGGCATGTTACTTTGTTTCTATTACATTTGTTATAATTTCAGATCATATGCACTGTCAATTTCATCTCTTTTTTTTAAACATTTTCTTCTAAGTAAGTTTTTTTGTCTATTTATGTATACATTTTGGGCTGTTTATGTCCTTTTGGTCTATTTTTCTGGATTACTCTACTTTCCATTTCAGTTGTTACTAACTTTTTAAAATATCTTCGCTTTTTCTTATTTTATCTTGATGGATTGGATTTTGATATGCTATCTTGTATTTCGTGTTTTACTCACTTCAATACAACTCTTCTCTTTTAGAGTTTTATTCTTTTATCGTTCTTTTATCACTCTAGCTTTATCTTTGTTTTCCAGTCTTCTTTGTTTCCTCATTGCAACTTTATGAGATTCATGATAGCGTTTCCTCAGTTCTGTTATTATTGTTTTATTTGTATTGTTTTATTGTGTGTGTGTGTGTGTGTGTGTGTGTGTGGAGGGGGCGTGTTTTTCATGGTATGAAAGGTGATACACAAATAAAGTCTGATATGTTGGATACCATGCTGATGATCTATGCTGCTGTCAGTCCTCTGTGTCTGCAGCTGCTGTGGTGGATAACGTGGTCCCAGCGTTACTCATCACAAACTCTCATCTTTGATACTTAGTGTGTCTGTAATGCAACTGAAACAAACTGCTGTGCAGACTGGGGTCACTGCCCTTCTCTGACAAATATTTTTTGTGTTGGATGATAACAACTGTCTTTGATTGGTGTGTGAGATGATGTGTTATTAATGAGTCATTTAATTTGTGTGCGAGAAGCAGCAGGTGTGTTAATATTTGATTGTGGTATCAGATGTTGGCAAGAGTTGGCATGTAATGGGAGACAGCTCATGGCTCAGTGGAGCATAAACAGTTTATTATTAATCTATTATATGATCAGACTTTGTCACTAGACGACTGACAGAGCCAGAATAATCAACAGAGTATCAATAAATCACCACATTAGATAAGACGACAATTGATCAGTAGCTGAGTCAAGACGCACATGACTTATTTGTGTGGAGCCCAAACAGAGAGAAACCATAAAGTTCTGGTTCACACACAGCAGATTTGGTTTTCTGCAGGAGGTGCTACAGTGTAAAGTACAACACACACCAGCAGCGTCAGTCTGTAGAACACACCACACACACAAGACGTTGCCAGGGTGCAGTAGCTGGAATGTGCTGTTCTATAGAGCAAATGTTATGAAATTACAACAACCACAGCAAAAACACACGGAGTGTAACACAAAGCATCGGCCATCACTGAACTGACAAAGTCTGGATTGTGTCGTGTTGGTGCTAGATTTTTTTTATTTTGGATTTAAGCTGATCATTTTCTGTAAACACAGTGATTCATGTTGGTGCTTGTTGGTGATGTGTTAGTTTTTATTGTGATGGGAATAAAATACAGGTTTGTTGTTCTCTGTTTACTAATATGTCAAAAATATGACTCATAGGTCACAGCCATCTGTGTCATGTAGTTGTATGATTTTCATTATTTCCTAATGATATACACGTCAGTAAGGCAGGTTAATGAGGGGGTACTAACATGGTAGTTACACAGGTAACACAGTAGTCTGTAATCAGTCTTATAGTTGTATCAGGTCTTCATTTCTGATCAGGCAAAACTCTTGAGTCAAAAGCTCTCACTTAAAACATTGCAAAAATTATTATTATTGCTTACAGTAATTACGATATATTAGGGTCATATTCTGGGCTAATATCAGTGTAATACATTCACTATTACAGTAAAACAACAGCTGAAAACAGTTGATTTCTCATGTGGAAATTCAGGTAGTTTCAGTTTAATAAACATGAACCAAAGCTAAAACATCTGTAACCTCTAAATATAAAATGAGCCCATTATCCAAGTTATTACTTAGATTTTCTGCTGAGATGTTCTTCCCAGTGTAACCACTGGTTATTATGTGATGCCAGTAAAATAGTAATGCACTCATGTCGCTTTAAAAGCAATTTAATTTAAATAAAAGACATGATATACTTAATGTACCTGAGGGAACATTTTTTTGGAGCAGCAGCATGATTCAAACAGTCAGAACCTCATGAACAACACAAACTGATAAAAACAGAGTAGAGATTGTTCGGTAGACACAAATTAAAACAAAGATAAAACCTGCATAAAATAGCACATCCTGTAAGATAGCATGTATTTTAATGTATTATGAAGCAGATGCTCTTGTGTTTGTTTAATGTTCAAATAGTCTGCACCTATCCTCAGTGACTGAGTGAACAAAAGGTCAATACAGACACAGCTTGAGTCCTGAAGTTAGCATTTGGTCGCCTGAGTGTTGGACTTCTCCCACTGGCTGTTACGCTTTCAAAATGATTTGGTGCAAACATTTCCTGTAATATTATCAGGAGGCATTTACAGAGAACACACAACAGATTGGACTGTTTCCTCCAACAGTTAACGGGGCCTTTATTACATGCAGAAGGTAACAGTGGCTGTGGCTTTCTAACTGCCTCTGTTTGATATGTAGAATTGGTCATAGTTGTATTTCTGTTCCATTTGCCCTGTTACTGCATCATACATGAATAATAAGTAATGGAGGCATGGAATTGGAGTGAGGCAGTGAATTGGAGGTGTGGCTCAGTGAATTGGAGGCGTGGCTCTGCTTCCTGGCAGCTCCCATGTGACTGTCCGGGAAAAGAGGTGAAGCCCAGAGGCCACAGTTCATGGTCCAGCTGTTTACTGGATTTGAACTTGACCAATAAAGTGTGAATTTATATCTATGATTTTACCTCTGGTATCTCAGAGTGACATCCAATCAGGAGGAGTGTTCAGTAATGTGTATTTTGTGCATCAGGTCTTCTACAGCCTGTTAGAGTAAAATATAACTCTGTGTGTGTGTCTGTGTGATTCTGTGTGTGTGTGCTCTATGTGTGCTGTTGGCTCAACACATGAGGCAGACTGTGTATTGTGAGTGTGAATGGGCTCAGTGGCAGAGCGGGGGATTAACATGAGAATGGTGTGTGAGTGCTGGAAGGCCAGGACTGGTGCTCTCTCTCACCTCCACCCTCTGCTCCTCCTAACACTCAGCTGTGGGTCAGCTCCGCTCTCCACCTCTGTCATCTCTGCCTCTTCATCCTCAGTCTCCCTCGCTCTCATCTTCCTCCTGCCAAAACCTGGTGACAACATGGAGAATAACCACACCTTCCTGTACTTTGCATATGGCAGCAACCTCCTGAAGGAGCGGCTCCAGCTCAAGAACCCGTCTGCAACAGTTCACTGTGTGGCCAGGCTCAAGGTACTGTCTGATATTAGAGGTCTCGAAGTCCTGTTCTCAGCTGTACGCACTCATAAGTTATTTCTTTCTCTCGTTTTCAGGACTATAAACTGGTGTTTGGGAACCATAAAGGTCTGGCCAGTGACCGGTGGCATGGAGGTGTGGCGACCATAGAGCACAGTCCAGGTGATGAGGTGTGGGGGGTGGTCTGGAGGATGAACATGTCTGACCTGGAGTCTCTAGACAGGTAAAGGTTTCATTAATAAGCTCTCCTGGATTTCCCCAGTGTTTTCCTCTGAAATTGACATGTACTGTGTGTGTTTCTGTGTGTGTGTGTGTGTGTGTGTGTGTGTGTGTGTGGGTGTGGGCGTACACTCAGTCAGGAGAATGTGACATTAGGTGCTTACAGTCCTGTGGAGCTCTCAGTGAAGACAAAAGGCCAGGAGCTGCACTGTCGCACCTACATCATGAACAGCTGTGTGTACGCCCCGCCGTCGCCTCAGTACCTGCAGGTAAGACTGATCTCACTGCGTCTTGTGATGTCACATGTGATGCTGCAGGAGTGAGTCAAACAGACTCTTCAGTCTAGACAGTCGTCTTGTCCAGGGGGTTTAAGTCTGATGTTGTTCTACACCATCAGACATCAGTGTGTCAGTAGAGTCTGACCTCCACTTCCTGTCAGAAACCCACTGCTTCTACTGATGGAGATCTTTAGGCTGAAAATAAGATACAGGCATCTCCTCAAACAGCTGGATACAGCTGAGCTTAATGTCATCTGTATACAAGGTGATTGTCAGATTATCAGCAGAATATAATTACATTAATAACATGAATCATCGCTGGTGCATCAATGTGTGACATCTACTGTTGTAGCTGCTCAGGCAGGAGACAGTTCACCTACATTGTCTCCACAGTGGTCTGAGGGGGTCTGACAATCTGATAATTCAGCTCCTCTGTTTGTGGCAGCAGGATGGTGTGTGTGTGTGTTCTTGTGTGTTTGTGTGTTTGTGTGTCTGTCACCCAGTGTAACAGTGTGACTGACTGATGTGTGTTATTAGTTTTTAGAAACAGTGGAGGTCTGTGGCTCAGAGGAGTCAGACATAGCAGGCTGTGATTCACACACTTCTTCTTCTTCTTCACTGGTTTTGGTCTTTTCATGGAATTTGTTAACAATTAGTGTCCAGTTTATTAGGAACATTTATCTGAAACTAATACAGTCTAAATCCTCCTCTTTGACGGTTACAGAGCTCAGTTTGTGTTGAAGCTGTTTTAGAGGAGTCGGTGCAACATTTTGGACCCAGACAGATTAACTGTTAATCAGTGAGAGTGGGCTAAACAACAGTACAATACAACACAGTTCAACAGCAGCACAGACTGCAGCCTCTTCACCAGCCTCTTGAACCAACACCTGTGAAACAGCTGCAACACAAAGTGAACATCACATGAAGGAGGATTTAGGAGGTGTACCTAATAAAAGAGACTAATCTTTTACCAGACTAATCCTACAATCATTTCCGTGATTAACAGTGTGGAGAAGTGAGTGTGTATACTGGAGAGGCTCCAATTAATGGAGTTATATTTATGTCAGTCATTTATATTTAAATGAATGGATCAGTGTCGTCTTGTTCAGCTGAATGAAGTTCTCTGTATGATGGTGGATTATTTATGTCGACATTTAAGAGTTACACTCATGCATAACTTCAGACATATCTGCTGATTAGCTTGTGTCCAAGCAACCTTGTTTTTTAAAAAGTTAAAGTAGCATCGTTGAAGACCTTCATTTCGTTATTTGTGGCCACACCTGTGGCCACTCATAGTAAATGCAGGTTTATTTTTGAACCACACTTGTGTTTTCCATCATCAGTTCTGACGGATGTCACTGACTCTAAAGGAGCTGCATGAAGTTTAGCCACTGCTACATTTTAGCATTAACCACTGTTTACTTACTATTTATAATATGCCCGCTGACTACAGTGACCTGGTATCAGAAAGTCATGAGACAGGCTGACTGGGCCTGAGCTAGCTGGTTAGCATGCTAATTTCAGTACTACAAAAGAAGTGATAGAACTAGACGCAAAACAAGAGGGTTGTTTTCCACCTCCGGAGACAGATGTTGGGGAGTAAAGAATGAAGTTTGATGCTGAACTGACCATGTTTCCTCCAGACAGGGAAGGAAACAGCTGTTAATGCTAACGTTAGTTATGTAGCATTAAAAAAAACTTACATATAGTGCCTTTAGCTGTGTCTCAGTTCAGGGGTCACATCCTTTGACAGGCGCAGTCTACAAAGGTGTAGCCCTTCGTAGCTGTCGTAGACCAAAGGCCGAACTGAAAGGAGACGGTCTCATCTACAGAGGATTTTTCCCTTTGCATCACCAGCTGTTCCCACCGTTACTGTCACAAAGTGCCACTCCTGTAACCTAGCAACCTTGACAACACGTAACTTTTCTTCACAGTACCTTGGAAATGAGACAGTGTAGTCTCCACTGTGACACAGTCAGTCTTCAGACTCTGAAGCGACAGTGTCAGGGACTCATGCTCCACACACCCAGTTCATAAAACTGTAAAATTCAAGCACTTGTGTATAATTTGATCAGTGGGTCACAGGCTCAGTCACTGTGGTGTAACCTCATTCAGAGATAGACAGTAACTAAAATACGCTTGAAAGAAAATCTTAACCAAATATTGGTTCCAAAAACCAGTTAGTAATACAAAGGCATCATTTTGAGGAGGTAGTTTATCAAACTATGTACTGAGCAGGACAAGTTACTCTTTCATTTAACAGTTGAGAAATTAACCTTACACTATATACAGTATGTTGTGTAGACAGTGATGCTCTGTACTTCAATTCAGCAGTAGAGACCAGGAACAGCTCACATCTCCATCTGGGCTTCAGGACAGTTTGAGGATGTTTCTCCCCAACATCACTGTTACATTTGAATCTGTTACACTGTCACTGAATTTGAACAGTTTGTTTCTAACCTTTTGATTGTGGAGTTATAACCAGTCACCCATGGGTGACAGTGTAAATGACCTTTATAATGAGCCTCACTCAGTCAGGGTGATGTCAAACATGGAGGTTTAATGTTGTTGTTTTGCATCAGGAGACAAAGACCACAATCATGAATCAGGTCAGAGGCATCATCACCTATTCACTCCCACACATTTCTCTCTGTGAAGCATCTGGAATAGGACCAGTCACCTGACCATGTGATCAGCAGGTCAGAACAGTCAGGACATACCCCCCCCCGCCGTGCTACGATGTACAGACCTGAGAGCAGTGAGCCAGAGTACCAGATTGTTCTTTTGCACATGTTAGAGCTCCAAACATGCCTGAGAGAACGAGGGACGCTGTGACTTTGTCTGCTGTAGTGTACATGCAGGAGCATTGTTCCCTCTGTGTGAGCTGTGTGTGTGTGTGTGTGTGGGGGGGGGGGTCCTGGATCCTGATGCACTGTAGCTCACACTCAGAACAATACAGTCCAGTGCAGTGCAGAAGAGAGCACAATTCATTTATCCTGCTCAGAGCTCAGTGGTCCATGACCTGCACAGAGGGCTGCTGGGTAAACACATGTGATTTGTGTATTAGCAGTCAAAGAGAATGTGGACACTTTGTTTTCTAAATACCAAACTTTCAAAAACTTTCCAAACTTGTGTGTTTTTTTTCCTGAAGATCAAGACCGAGCTCAGAGAATATCTAACCTCACCACTGTGAGTCCTCCTGAAGGTTTCTAACCCAGAGTTTCCTCTTGAGGTGTTTTCACATACAAAGCTGTATAATAGATGGAGCTCCTGATCTACACTGAATTCACAAAGTTTTCAGACCACTTCCATTTTTCCAAAGATTCAACGACGATCAAGAGAAATGCAGGAACTGAACTAAAGTTCAAGGGTCATACAAAAGCGTCTGAATACTTATGTCAATGTGATATTTCAGTTTTTACTTTTTAATAAATTTTAAATTTAGAATTAAGTTTCTAAAATTCTGTTATTATGGAGGACTGAGTTTAGACTGATGAGGGGAAATAATTATTTTGATTTTAGTGTAAGACTGAAAAAAGTGAAGTTGTCTGAAGGCTTTCTGAAGGGGCGGGGCTAACCCTGTTGCTATGGATGACATCGTGTTTCATGAATGACCCTACTCATGAACCCTGAAGTTGTCATCACCTGGTTCCCTCCACAAACAGCCAATAGGATTTCTGCATTGTCTTTTGGATTATTACAGAAAATCAGCATCAGTTTCTGATCCTGACAGGTTTGGTTCAGCAGGATAATCTTCACTAATGACACCACTTTATGACGTTTGAAGCCTAAATACAATCAGCAGCAGTAAAAAGCTCATGTTAGGCTATAAACTAACTACACCACAGTCACATGACTTCTCCGTCACCACCACTAAACTTCAACTTGTAGTTATATTTAGCTCTGAGCTCTTCTACAAAACCTTTCCTCTGACAAAGTCAGTAACAGTTTGTAAGAGCGAGTAGAAACACAACGAGACTGTAAAGGTGGACTGGTGAGGAGATCGGTTTTCATGTTGGACTGATGACGTTTAATGTCCCCGACAACCTCAGTCGTCTCATTTAGACACTTGTTAGCAACCGGCCTTTTTTAATAGATGGAAAAGATTCAAGAATCAGGGCTGAGGAATTTACTGATGGATTTTATGTCCGAGAATAAAACCTGAAAATGTCTTGAGCTGCTGTTAAACACAGACCTGATTTCAGTCATCAACCAAAAACACATTCAAACAACCAGAGACTCAGAACCAGGAAACAGGAAGTGATGACATGTGACTCATCTCTGGATTTAGGACTCAGTCCTGCAGATCTCTGTTGGCTGACAGGTGGCTGTCTGTGTTAGTTAATGACAATTATTCATCAGCTCACAGGAAGAGGAGTAGATAGATAGATAGATTTGATTGACAGACTCTGCTCTTCATCCTGCTGCAGGTGATTGTGATGGGAGCAGAGCAGAACGGTCTGCCCAGGGACTACCAGGAGAAGCTGAGAGCGATCAAGACCAACATGTACGAGGGTCCACTGCCCATGATGGCTGAACTGGAGAGAGCCAGGAGGAGAGCAAATGAGACGGCCAACCATCACTCTGACGCCTGATGATTCAGCAGAGTCCAGGTCCAGGACAGTCAGCCTGACATTGTAGATGAACCAGTTCACCTGAGCTGACCTGAGTCCCAGCAGCCAGGTCTCTGACAGAGCAGAAACACCACTGATGGCTCTGTGTTCTAACCTGACTTACCTGTGCTTATGACAGTCACAGTCACATTCACAGTGTCCAGGTGTGAGATCCACCTGTTGAGTGAACACACATCACCATGAGGATAAACATAGACTGTTACTTTCTTATTGCTTCACCATCGTGCCTTTTATGTTTTTATGGCTGAGATATTTCAAAGCTTACTTCCTGCTCCTATCATTACTTTGACTCCTGGACAGTTCAAATAAAGGATCAACCCAGTGTTTCTGAAGCTTCTCACCTGCAAGTAAAGATACATTATCTCACCCTTACACTCGCTGTTCCATATAACAGAGACAATTATCTGCTCTGTACCAACAACAACATGACTTACCAAAATAATAGCATCATGTTATTTGAATTAGTGTCCATGCATGTTTGTTTTTTTGTTTTAAGCCAAAAACATGAAAAAACATCATAATGGGAGAAACGCTTCAGTTCTGGTGTTTGTACATTCATTTTTTTTCTATTGAATTGAAAATGAAGAAAGGTAGTCAGGTGGTAGGAAGTAGAGGTAAATATTTCAAAAGCCAAGAGAATAGAATGAATCAATCTGCCAAAGGTATCAATCATTATCAATAACTGCAGAGCAAGATAACCAGAACTTTAGATAATGTAGCTGTCTCCTCTGAGGTCGAGTTATGAATTTCAAAATAAACGTTGGAGTGTCGACTAAAAAAAGTGTACATTAGCTTGATCGTGCAGCAGAATATGAACTTCTTTGGTGTCAGGGTGAACAATCATGTGGTAACAGTGGAGCCCTCTGCTGTAAACAACTGTAAACAACCACACAGTTTATTTCACATTGTGATTAATTAGGCTGTTAATTCACACTGTGCCGGTAAATAATATATCACACTCTTCTGATAAATAATTTTTTAATGCAAAGTAAAAAAAATCTTAATCTGTCTGTGCTTCTGTAATGTTATACTTTATAGATGTCCATTCTATCCTCTTTTATTTACCTTTACTTCCTTCCACCTGACTACCTTTCTTCATTTTCAGTTCAACATAAAAATGAATTTACAAACACCAGAATTGGAGTGTTGTACTTGTTTTTCGTTATTTAATTCTGAACAAAAAACAGGTTTTTGATTTAAAAAACAAACAAAGTGCCTAACAGTACACAGGCCGCTCAGCAAAATAAAACGAGTCAGTGACTGCAGGAGCCTGTTTCCCTGTGGACGAAGCTGACAGGTGAACTGACTCCACCCACTGACTCCACCCACCTGTCACCTTCCTCTGAGACAAACAGGTGACAGACTGTCACCTCCAGTTCTCTCTGTCCTCTCTCTCTCTTTTCTTTCGTCCTGCTCCTCACTCACTTCACTGCTGTCTGTACCTGGCTTCCTGTAAATAGAGGGGGGGGGGGGGTTACTGACTCTCTGGCTGTTTACTTTTTCCCCATGAAGAAGAAAAGAAAAAGAAACCATTACTTTTATTAGGACCTTGTAAATGAAATAATCTGTCATTTGTGTTCCTGCATGCCAGACACACAGGTTCCTTCAGTGCAAATGTAATATTTGTGATGCTACTTGTCATTTCTAACACAACCAAGTGTGACATTAACTGAAATAAACATTAAAGTGGTTCATGTCAACACAGATTCAACCTCTACTTTGTCAGTTCACTTAAGAACAGACGGAGTTGTCAATGTACTGAAGGTAAAGCAGCTCTGCAGTTTACAGCTCGTCACAAACAGCTCTGGCGTTTCTCACAAGAACATTTCACATGTCTGTTTACTGAGGCAGGATGAATGGATCACTGTCTGTATTTCATTATCTGTTTGCAATGTTTCAGTGCTGGACCTTCATCAGGCATTTACATATAGCAGCCTCCCTCAACTCCCTCAAGTGGTCTAGCCAGGTAACCATGAGTTAACCCGTTGATTTACCGCTGCTGTCGTCCTCACCATCCCTGACCTCGCAGTGAGGACAGAGGATTCTTCCTACCTCCGTGTGTCTTGTGTCAGGCTTGTCAAAGAGTTCACTGGTGCCTCCTCCAGACCAGATCCTTCACTCCCACCTGTCCTGCAGTAACACCAGCCCATCCCAGCATCCCCCCACCCACCTGCTCACCTGTCCCCCAGTCCCTCATCATCTCTCTGTCCCAGTCTTACTCATTCTCTGCCAGTCTATGAGTTCTTCACTGATACAGTTCAACTCAATGATGAACGGAGCCTTTCATGTCGTCTTTAATCTGTGTCCCAAAGAGAAGCGTTGTTCCTCTAAAGGTGTTGTTACATCACTGTTGTTTGTAGTCATCAGTGATATTGGACTGTTTGCACCACCTCACAGGTTTTGAATCTCAGAGTGAGCTGCTGCACTGTTTCCATCTTGGCAGTGACTGACTCCGCCCCTAACTCCCAGCTAATCCAAATATGGTCAAAGAGGTGAGGAGTGTGTGGAGCTGAGACTTCAGTGCATCTTGGTTTGTGTCAAGCACGCACTCACCCACCGGTCACTCAAAGAGGTAATTCAATTCTCCATAACTTTAGTCCTTAATAAAATGTAAACAGGTGAGTTATATAAAATTCAGCCCGTACAGTTGTCATGAAGGAGGAAATTATCTCTAGAGACCAGAACAGTTTTTGTACCAGGCTATAAACATGTTTATTTCTGCTGTAAAGTTGGACATTTTAACCAAGTGGCAACCCACCATAATGTCACCCATTGGTTTGCGAACTGCTGTTTTGAAGCCTCGAGTTTGCAATTTGGCCGCCACCATCTTTATTTTTTGAAACCAGAAGAAACCATATTTGGAGAAGAGGGTAGAGCTGAGGAGGAGCGAGGGGTGGAGCTGACCTGAGAGCCGAGGTCACTATGCACGCCCACCTAAACTGTCGACCTGACAACGGCATCAATCTTTAGGCTACACAGTACTTCTGAATCTGAAGTCATTTTACATAAGTCGAGGTAAACTTTATTACGAAGTGTTAAAGTACTTTTAATAGTTAATAGTTAAAACGGACTGCTCTAGATTGACAAGCCAAAATGTGTCAATCATACGTTAGCCACGCCCCAATGCATACCCTACTTTATCGTCTATTTTAAATTAAATGGGACTATAATTTTAAAAATGAACATCATGTTGTATTGAAGAAGACTTGAAACTAGCGATCGAGACCATAAACTCGTTATGAAAACGTTTACTGGGGTCATAAACCAAGTGAGAAGTAGGGTCATTTTCTCATAGACTTCCATACAATCGGACTTCTTTTTGCAACCAGTGGTGTCGCCCCCTGATGGTCATTCGATAGAATGCAGGTTTAAGGCACTTCCGCATTGGCTTCATTTTCCAGAGCCGGCGTCGACGTCCATTTTTATATACAGTCTATGATTTTGACATGGGAGTCTATGGGGACTGACTCACTGTTGGAGCCAGACTCTAGTGGTCATTAGAGGAACTGCAGCTTTTAGATGTTCACTGCTTCATGGTTCAGATCTTCAGCACCACATCATCATGTCAGTTGTCAGTCAGATGTGTTTGTGTGCACCAGATATGCTGTAGTGTGGTCTCTGAATTGTTATGGTACAATCTCCTTGATCTAAACCAGTCGGTCTTTAAAGCAGCCACTCCACTGAGACAACTCTGTTGTCTGTGACGCCCTCAGGGCAGCCAGAGCTGCAGGTCTTATCCTGCAGGACCTCTCAGCAGCCTTTCATACAGTGAACCTCCACATCCTGCTATCCATAGTCTCCAACATTGGCATCTTGGTTTGAATCCTAGCTCACTGGGCGCTCTTTCACTGTCATGTCAAGGGAAAATGTCCTTAGTCCACCCCTCCCAACTGGAGTGCTCCAAGGAGCAGTTCAGTGCACCACCTCGCTGGGTTCAATTATCTGCTCACACTTCTTATATCACTGCTACGCTGATGACACCTGCTATACATGTGGTTCCCACCAGGAGCATCTTCTTCTTCTCTGGTTTCTGCCTGAGGAGCTTCTACTTCTTCTCTGGTTTCTCAGCAGGTTTATAGACCTTTATCTGCAGTGGTGTGATCATGTCCGTGAGTTCATGTTTGACTGAATCATGACTCAGATTTTAGACTCTGATGTGAGTTTCACATGTTTTATGCACACAATGTTTTGGATATTGATATATTGATTACTTGTGAATGATTTTATTGATCTGATTTGGTTTGAGATCAGTTTGAGTGTGTAGATCTGTGAATAATTGTAACAGTAATATAAGATATGAGGAGCTCTCAGCCCATTTATTTTGTGAAGGTTGCTCTCAGACGAAAGAAGAACCATGTGCTGGAGTATTTAATTTGGGTCCAATCGTTCATAAGTGGCCTGTTGACCTGTGTGTGTCCTGTCCTACACCAACCTCCATCAATGAAGGAATCACAACTCATTGTGAATTATCACTGATGAAATGACCAAAGGAACCACAGAGCCTTAACCTTTTATTTTGTTATGGATTATTAAGTCAAACCGTAGCATGGAGCTAATAAACCCCACACTTAAACATCCACTGAGGGTTCGTTCAGAGTCAGAGGCCACAGCCTCCTGTTCAGCATAGATGAAGGGAATCACAGTGTTTGCTGCAAACAGTGAAAGAGGTGAGAGGATGTCAGAGCCTGTTGCTGTTTGGTGCCTCCACACTGGAGAGTGAGGATGTTGAACTTAATGTTGGTGTTGGCCCAGCTGTCCCTCTGTTTGGGGCTGTGTGTCTGAAAGGCCACTACAGAGCAGAGAAAATGTTCTAGGTTATGGAAACAGGACAAAGTATTGGCCTCCTCGAGGGTCGGGCCTTGTAAAATTCCACGTCTGTTGATAAAACCGCCCCCTCTGCCCCCCCTCTGTGAGCCAGGCTCTACAGCGTCCCTCCCCAGAAACATTTCTTTTCTGGGCCTCTTACCCACCCAGGCAGAGCTGTGACGAAATCCCAAACAAACACAGCATCTGAGTCAGAGGAATGTATCTGGGACAGAAAGCTGTTGTCTGTGGGGAATCAGGGCAAAACAGATTCTTCTGTGCCGTGCAGCTGCAGCTCACATTCACAGAATCACATGGTCTCCAGCAGAGCAGAGCAGAGGGCTGGACACTGGAGACCCCCATCGGGTCCCTGCCACACAGACCAGGACCTGCAGGGTGGTCAGATGTTCATCTAAGTGTCCTGTCATTTGATTCTGATGATTTTAACAGCAGCCCTGAGAGCACAGAGAAGATCACGGTCAATGTGTCAGGATGCTGATAAGATGTTCCCTCTGTCTCCTGACAGAAGACTCAGGAGCTTCATTGTTCAGGAGTCTCAGGTGTGTGAGGCAGCACACACTCAGGTTTTAATCCAACAGAGAAGATGTTTGTCTTAAATTATGATTTCTTATGTTTCAAAGTGTTGGATTCTAGACAATTTACTGTCTTCTGCCTGTCATCATCTCATGTCTGCAAGCATTTTACTGTGATGTGAGTTATGTTACCAGCTCCTTTGTTATATTAAACATAACTGGAGTTGTTAGCCAACCTTAAAATAAAAGTGGCACCTTAATATAAATGTTATTGTCTTTGACTTTACAGTAACGTACCAGGTCAACTCAGGATTTGAGTGCAGGTTTTTGTTGAATGGTTGTTGATTGCAGTGGCAGACAGATGATACTATAAATATCATTTTGGTTTAAAGTCAGTGTCAGTGTGTTGCATTCATTCTCTTATTTCAATATCCATAAACCCAGGAGTTGTAAACCTGTATGTTTATCATGTTTATCTGTAGATTCAACCTCCAGGTCTGAAACATGAAGCATCAACAGTGAAGAGCTGAAAAACTGCAGAAATAAACATGTTTACAGCCTGGTACAAAAACTGTGGTAGTGGTGGTGCAGTTGTGGTTATGGTTGTAGTTGTAGTTGTAGCTATGGTTGTAGTTGTGGTTGTAGTTGTAGCTATGGTTGTGGTTGTAGTTATGGTTGTAGTTGTAGTTGTAGCTATGGTTGTGGTTGTAGTTATGGTTGTAGTTGTAGTTGTAGCTATGGTTGTAGTTGTAGTTATGGTTGTAGTTGTAGTTGTAGCTATGGTTGTGGTTGTAGTTATGGTTGTAGTTGTAGTTGTAGCTATGGTTGTGGTTGTAGTTGTAGTTATGGTTGTAGTTATGGTTGTAGTTATAGTTGTAGTTGCAGCTATGGTTGTAGTTGTAGTTATGGTTGTATCTATGGTTGTAGTTGTAGTTGTAGTTATAGTTATGGTTGTATCTATGGTTGTAGGTATGGTTGTAGTTGTAGTTATGGTTTTAGTTGTGGTTGTAGTTGTAGTTATGGCTGTAGTTTTAGTTGTGGTTGTAGTTGTGGTTGTAGTTATGGTTGTACTTCTTTTTCTTTCCTTCCTTCCTTCCTTCCTCCCTTCCTTCCTTCCTTCTCTCCTCTTCTCATTGTCACTACAGTCATTAAAGAACTTTTTGGAGATTCACTGAATTTGCTTCTATTTTACAGCACGGGGCTACCTCCCCCCTCAAGGAACTACTTGGTGCCAGACCCCCCCAGCCTGTTTGATGGCCATGTCTGTTGCTGACATCACTGACCCTCTCAGATTTGTTTTGTTCTGTCCTGTTGTTCTGATACTGGAAGGTTCTTGTTAAATCTGTGTTTAGGGTTCGGAGCTCCTCCGCCTCCTCATTCTGCATGAAGAGTCTGTCAGGAGGGATTACCGAAATCCAGACTAACTGGATTCTTTTAGGGCCGGCTCCTTATGTGCTCATTCAGTGGAGGAGACCGGGGGTTCGGGGCCTTTTACCCCTCAAACCCTGACCCCCTCTAATATCTAAAGTTTTACTAAAGAGCAGCGTTTTCACTGTATGCCAACAACACACATTCAGAAACAGGTATCCTGTCCTGTCCTGTCAGCCCACAGTCCTGAGTCCTGAGCCTGTTGGCCCCCCCACGGGCCCTGACAAACATGGTCCTTCATGTGGGATGGACTCAACAACATTTAAGTGGGACACAGCAAGAATCCACACGTGGGCCATTACACAACCATCTGAGAGTCACAGTGACCTGGATGGAAGTTTTCTGTGGGACAGTTTCTTCAGTAGAAAAATGATGATGATGATGATGATGATGATGATGATGATGATGATGATGAGAAACATCACATCACAGAGACATATCCTTTTTCAAGGAGAATTTACTAAAGCTTTAATCCACATCCATAGTCGTGGAGGAAGTGAGAACAGGGGTGTTTTATATTATATAGAAAAAACTTTAAAGCTAATTTCGTCCAGATGACATGAATCTTGTGGCATCTAGTTGTAGAAATAAAGTTAATGATTATTCAGTCTACACACACACAGGTCCTTGTAATGTGTTGCAGTCAAACAGTAAATAACAGAGATGGACTGGACTTGACTTTGACTTGAGACTGATGACTCCAATGGACATGACTTTTTCTTAGTGATGTCAGCATTAACGCATTGATTGTGACAGGGGGATGGTTCTGGTCTGCATAAAGGGGCGTCGGAAGACCTGAAGTGTTTAAATCCAAGGCCTGAATCGTCGTTGGTGAAGATCAAAAGAGGTAAATAAAAATACAACTTAACGAGAGCTCAGAGTTCAGACAGACTGATGGTTATGTGTTGTCAAGCCAGAGAAAACAGTTCTGAAATTCAAAATAATAGAATTTTAATCATGTGATAAAACATGCTATTAATTGCGATTAAGAAAAATTTATCATTTGACAGCCCTACTTTTTTTTTAATTAAACATTTTCATTTGTGGGATATTTTTTATATATTATATTTTGTTGTTTTTGTTGTTGAAACATGATTGGATGATTTCTAGTGCCACGCCCACAAACCAGCTCTCAGGGGGAGGAGCTAAGTCCACAGACACTAACATGTGGATCCAGGAGGACAGAGAACAGAGCACAGAGCAGGTTCCACATACAGATGTACAGTAACAGTAAGAACTACACTGACACTCAGTGGAGTTCAGACCTCCACCAACACCAAACAGTCCTACACATTAAACACAGTTATGACAAATTCCTGGCTCTGCCCCTTTAACCAGATCTGCACCAACGTGTAACAGGGTCTTCTCTGGCCCCTCCCCCAAAACAGGCCACCCCACCCCGGGTCAGTCCAGATACCCATGTTGTCATTCAATATGCTGGTGAGGAGCTCAGAGCAGAACCACTGCTCACTGAAAGGATCAGAGGAGGTTTGGACCTCTGGACTCTTCTCTGGACGTCTCAGCTGGAGTGAAACTCACTGTGAGCCTCAGAAACCTGTGAGGACGTCACAGAGGCCATCTTTATTTACAGACTGTATCAGCAGGTGTAGACAGGTGTGTCCTAAGAGAAAACAGTACATTTAACCCACACTTCAGTGGTGCAGCCATTGACTGGTTGTAGGACCAACATTAACTAACAATATGAAGCTCATCAGTGTGAATATCATTATTATATATGATACTGAATTCTGTTGTATTGACAGAGCAGACTCAGGTGCTGTAAGACGTCACTGTTGTCTGTGTGTTCTTCACTTCAGTCAGCTGGAGCAGTGACACCACGACTGCTCCGAGCTGGGGGCCTCTCTGCAGCCCAGACAGGAGGATGTGATGCCTCATATGTTCTGCAGGAGAAACAATCACTGAGCAGAGGCACGACCAGGTTCACATCCAGACCAAATCATCCCACTTTGTCCCAAAATTTAAAAAACAACTGAAAAGTATTTTGTCTGACCAATCATAAACATGCCACATTCAAATAATCACAGTTTCTACCACATTAAACCTGGATACAGTGAGCAGTTACTTCACACTCTGGGACCTGACTCTGGTGAGAAGTCTGGTTCCAGTCTCAGTTCATCCATCAGATTAGTCATTTACAGTCACCTTCTAGACGTAGCAAGCTGGTTAGTTGTGTGTGTTGGTGTTCACTAACTCCAGTTTTACACAACAGAGTAACAACACATCTCTCTCTCTCTCTCTCTCTCTCTCTCTCTCTCTCTGTCAATTCAAGTCACTTTTAATTGGCATGAACGTTACAGACAACAAAATAATATAGAGAAAAGAAAAAATGAACTTATATAATATAATCTATGAAGTTAAGTAATTACAGGTCTGCTAAACCATTTTAGATATACCAGTCCATGTATCAATAGATATAAATTAAGTTGTTCTCCTGTGATGGAAGGGGGGGGGGGCTTGGCCCTCAGCCTGTCTGTGTGAGTGACAGGATGTCCTTATTAATCCAGCGTGTCCCCCTGAGCTCTGATCAACGTCCACTTGGACCGTGACCAGAAATATGTTACACAAGTCGACACTTGACTGCTCACAGACACCACAAGTGTAGGATCCTCGGATGGAGGATCACAGTGTTCCAGAGTCCCACCTTCACTGGTGGGACATGAAGGTGCAGAGAGACATTCAGTGGAGCTCTGATAACACAGTGTCTGTATCTGTGCAGACAGACACACTGTCTCTGTCTCTACATGTGACATAGATAGATACTGTTTTATTAAACTGTTGAATCTAAAGCTGTATAGAAATACCTGGTGTGTGATCATGTGAGCAGGGGGAGGTGGATGAATTATCAGCAGTAAAGACACTTTATTCACCGTATCCTGGTTTATAATTAACTGTTGTTTGTATCTGTGGAGAGCACTGTGGTGTCACACTGAAGGTGTCATCAGGAAGAACTAACCAGGACGGGTTTGTTAACAGAGCCTGTACAACAAGCTCATACCTGTGACAGCTCCGTGATCAGGGACTGATGATGAGTGTTATCCATAGTACAGTGATGTATTTGAATCTTTAAATCAAATTTCATGATCATTTTTAATAAATAATTGTGTCTGTATCACAATCCATCTCACCTTTCATTTGCCTCCAACACTTTCCGTTTCAGTTTCTAAGATCACTGTAATTTAAAGAAATACACAGTGAGTGGTGTGGTACCAGACCAGGGTCCAGGTCCCAGATCCAGCAGCAGCAGGAGCCTCTGACCTGCTGTGATGTGATGAGGAAACTGTGCTGGATGCAGCCAACTGTCCCACACGACCCTGACTCTCAGTCTGCTCTAACAGAGACTTCATGGAGATGCTACATGAGGCCGAGCAGGCTGAGCGAACACTGACGCTCAGCTTCCTCATGATGTCCACACCACAGCCCTGATGATCGCCCCACTCCCAAGTGTGTAACACCGCCTTTCTCTAGAAACTGTTTGCAGGTCACTGGGAATTTATTTGAGCAGTCACATGTTGAACTAATAACTAATAAATTCTGGTGAGAGGATCACAGTCATTAGAAACATGAATTTATCTCATCATCAGTTAAACCTATTATTGAACCACTGGGTTAATTTAAATGTAGTTTGATCAACCTGCTTTTTGAATGATCAGTTCATGACTCAGCTCCGTGTCACAGAGGAGGTCTGCAGTTACACAGTGAGGAGGTTACATAACCACACAACGGTAAAAACAAAGGATGTGAACATCAGCACCACAGCTGGAGAGAAGTAGGTTAGTTAATAAAACAGCTGTCAGGTGAGGTTCAGGTGAACACCAGGGCATGCTGGGATTTTCCACAGGAGACAGGGTCCTGTTGGGTTAAAGAGCCTGCACCGCTAAACATTCACCTGGACTATCTTCCAGTTCCCGCCCACCACGCGTGGGAGGAATAAGAGGAGTAACACAGAGACCTGGATATCAGCCCTTCTCTTCGTTTCCAAGCCGAACACCTGCAGTGAATTCTGGGACATGTAGTGTGCCCGTTTGGCAGTGATATTCCAACACCTCTTCATTCTGACAGGTCCCATCGACACCTGTTTTGCAATCCGTGGACTACATTTCCCATGAAGCCCTGACAGCGTCTAAAGCCAGTGGCTGATGGGAGGTGTAGTTATTCAATAACAGAATATAATGAGTCTCCTGCAGGAGGACCCTCCTCCTCCTCCCTGTGAGCTCGTTGCAATCACAGCGGCTTTATAAGCCGCGGACGGGACGCGCTGCCACAGCTCTGCACGCCGCCTCTCACCGCTCTCACCGCTCTCACCGCTCCCGCCGCTCTCACCGCTCCCGCCGCTAGCGCCGCTGAGCTCAGACCTGGACACGGTCACAGGACGCGGACATGGAGAAAGATGCGAGACCGAGCTGGGACAGCCCCATGCAGTTTGTGCTGGCGTGTGTGTCGTACGCAGTCGGACTGGGGAACGTGTGGCGGTTTCCGTACCTGTGTCAGAAACACGGTGGAGGTGAGTCACTGACTCCGGACGGAGCAGCGTCAGGTTCACGGTTAACAGAGGCTGAGCGTCTGATTTGGGCTCATTTACATTTGAAATAGAGTGACCACATTCACTGATGTGACACAGCGAGCCTCTCTCTGCTCCTCTCAGTCACTGTATCATCATCCAGCATCAGTGTCAACACCGAGCAGCTCTCACACCACTGAGCATTCATATCAATCTGACCATTATCAATCACTAAATAAACCAGCAGGGACTTCTCTCATCTTACCCTCTGCACGGTGATCATCCGAGTCATGCAGGTGGGCTGTCTCTGGTGGTAAATTTCCAAACGGAGTCTTATCAGGCTCAATGAGCTATTGTTAAACAGCCTTTGACTCAAAGTTAAAAGCAGCAATAAACTAAGAGCAGGTCATAAACCTGGAGTGAGTGAATGATATTAGATTGATCCAGAGTGAAGCCTGGACACAGACTTTACACCCTGACTGCTGGAGCACCACCATGAAACACACACCGGAACACAGGGAAATGATAGATTCAAACAATATTCAAACATTTCAGTTTATTTCACTTCACACTGACTGAGTCGTTCCAGATGTGTATTCAAACCCCTGTGTTACAGTGTAAACCGCTGTGGTGCAGTGACTAATACACTGTCACGAACAGTGCATCAGTTCATTAGAGCTGATTGTGAAGAGAGCAGAACACTCAGCTGAGACCATGGATGAGGCTGAGCTGTGGAGGGAAGCAGCTGAAAACAGCAGCACTGATACATAATTCACAGGTGGAGCTTATGTAAGAATTAAAGTCAGGTCGGTCTTTATTCAAACACACTGACTCGTTATTATACGATATAACAGACACTGCACAAACATCCTCCACTGTTCACAGCTGAGAGTTTAACATCTGGGATCTGGGATAAAATAGTTTTTCTGTGTATTCTGTGGAGAAAAGGTGTAAAGTGATGACGGAGTCGTAGGACGACACATGTTCAGTGTGTAAACACAGCTGGAGCTGATGAAGAGCAGAGATCCTCTGCTCGTTTTCTCTGTAAATGAGAGTCAAGTGTTGTTTTTACAGTTTACCATGGTTTTTCTTCCTGAGTGGATCAAACCTGACGTTAAAGTTCAGCTCAGATCCTCTGATGAACCAGGTCCTGAGTATCCACAGCAGGGTTCTTATCGTTAACTAAAACTAATGAAATCATGAAAACTAGACGTGAAAATGTGGAAGTGGAACCAGACGGAGCATTAGCTCACAGCTGATTGGCTCTCAGTGTACGACCAGTACATGTGACCTTAAAAACATTCACTGTATTAATGATGTTAATTATTTTATAGTTAATTAACAATAGTGATGATCCTCAGAGCTTCACTGATGAGTTCAGGGTCAGTTGTTTTTTTCTGAATGAATCAAACCTGTTTATTGTTGTTGAGTTTATCCAGTTTTTTTTTTTACCTGTGTCGTGTCGACCTCAGACACACAACCACACACATTTACACTTCAGGTCGACTGTTCACATGTTTGTGCCCAGAGCTACAACATGTTGTTGTTGAAGTTGAAGTTGAAGTTTGCTGGTTAATGACACAAACACACTGAATAACGCACATCTGTTCCAGTTGTCTCTTGTGTCCTCAGTGAAGACAGTTTTAAAATGCTGTAATGTTTTGTTGAGTTTTTATTACACAACACTTTTTTTGAACTTTTTGAATCTGACCCTGACAAATAAAAAACAACAAACTAAAACTAACACTGAAACTAATAAAAACTAAAACTCAACATTTTCAAAAAAGAACAACTGAACTCAAACCTGCTTAAAAACTAATTGAAACTAAACTGAAATTGAAAATGAAATAAAGAGTAATGAAAATCCAGAGCTGTTATAACCCTGGAGCAGAGCAGACCTGCTGTGGTCAGAGGAGACTGTTGTGTCTTTGTGGGTCTGTCACGGGTCTCTGAACAATGAGCAGACTTCTACTGTAATTACTGTCCTCGACATGTAACGTCGGAGCAGGAAACCAGAGGAGACATGTGACAGCTGCTCTCAAGGTTGGATGAAAACAAGTGAATGAACTTTTCTTTGGTCCACTGCCTCCACAACAATGAGGTGGAATCTCTTTGTGGACAGAAACACTCAGATATTCAGCAGGTCTGAGTTTAATGAGGAGTTTAATCTCTTACTTTTTGATAACAAATGATAAAATATATCTGCACTACAGCAGCTCTCCACTTCAAAACCTTTTCATTACCAAGTGAGAATGTTGAGCTCTGGAGGCTGATGGTAAATGACTTAGTCTCATGTAGCCAGATCACAGTGTTAGTTCTGGACAGACAGGTGGATGGACAGGTGTACAGACAGGTGGACAGGCCGGTGGACAGACAGGGGGACGGACAGGTGGACAGACAGGTGGACAAACAGGTGGACAGGCCGGTGGACAGACAGGGGACAGACAGGTCGGTGTCAACAGAAGAAACTCAGCTCAGTCTGACACTGTTTTTATACGTCCAGACTTTCCTGTGAGCAACAGCGCGATGAGGACCAGAGAGAACAGACGTTTAGAAGTGAGGATGAGTTTATGATTGGACGGTCGACCTGTGTCCTGCCTGTTGACCTGGTCAATGTGTGTGTCCACTAACTAAACTGTTATTGGCACTTTGTGTCTGTGGCTCAGAGAAGTGAAACTCTCAGCACCAACAGACTCTGAAGGCACCAAACGTCTGATTCAGTATGTTGTTGTTCTTTGATCAGACGGTTCCAGATTTAGATCATTGTTCCGGATTTAGATGATCTTTATTTAGAGATGCTGTTCAGTTAAAAACAGAAAGAGAAGAAAGGTTGATATTCCTCACAGCACTGAAACCACTGAAAACACAGGTCACTGTGATTTACTCTACTGTTTATTTCTTTCTTCATTTCACCTCCTGATGCCACTGCAGTGTTACCTCTCATCGCTCAGTCACATGAACTCTGTGTTTCTCTGTGTAAATCAGTGTATATGACTGACAGTGGAGCTGCTACAGGAGGAGATGACTCAGCGGACCACATCGACTGGAAGTCCTCCATGTTTGTGTGATTATCAGCTGTTGACAGTGTGTCAATGAGATGTTGGTTCAATAATATTAATATCAATTTAATATCCTGCGTTAATGGAGTTGAGCAAAATATAAAATCAAACATTAGAAATTATTTTACTCTTTACTGCAGAGAAATTGAATTGAATTAAACATTTACACCAAATATTCTGGAAACTCTCTGTGTGCCTTCTTGTCTTGATGGACCAATCAGCTGCCTCTGATACCGTGAAACACCACAGCCTGTCTGTGCTCTCTGATATGAGCATCGCTGCTGCACAGACAAAAGTCCCTATCCCATCCCTTCCCCTCCCCACTGGAGTGCCCCAAGAATCAGTGCCGGACTCCTCCTC
Source organism: Trachinotus anak (assembly GCF_046630095.1). Classification (NCBI taxonomy): domain Eukaryota; kingdom Metazoa; phylum Chordata; class Actinopteri; order Carangiformes; family Carangidae; genus Trachinotus; species Trachinotus anak. The sequence continues at coordinate 26,303,713 of NW_027273883.1, forward strand.
TTTGTTCAATACACCTCCTCCTTGTGTCCAGTTATCCAATCACATGGCTTCTTATTTCGCTGCTATGCAGACGACACTCAACTATACCTGTGGTTCCCTCCAGACGACTTCACTGTCCTCGGCCTGTCTCTATGACAGCTCCACATGGCTGAAGGAACACCACCTTTTATTAAACCTCTCTCAGACTGAACCCTAAGGCTGGAGACACTGAATGTGTGGCATTAGTCATGCCGGCCAATCAGTCTCTTCATCACAATATCAACATCAACATCTCCTCTTTATCTCCTCTTTACCCCAACCAAGGTCACAAGAAAGCTGCGTCATGTTCAATGACCAGCTCTTGCTTTGTTCTATACAATATCAGAAAACTCAGACGTTACCTGTCTGTGGTTCCCTGATGGTGGAATCAGCTCCTGAAGTCTATCAGAGCAGGATATCTTCAAGAACCTGCTGAAGCCTCCTGTCTTCAGAGAGCACCTCCTCCCCTAACGCCTCTAACACCCTAACATGTCTAACTAGCTCTTACTCTGACTTTCACTTCACTTCTTTACCTGATCTTCTTCAATTATTCAACAGATGTAGAACTGAGTCCTGACACCAAGGTCTCTACTGACCTGAAGCTTCACTGATCCACCTCACTGAGAGTCGTGTAGACGTGTAGACTGGCAGCAGTCCTCATCATTGGTTGTGCTGTTGTTGTGTTTTCTGAAAACATTTATCTCTCCATCTTCAGGAGGGTTCATGATTCCTTATCTAATCATGCTGGTTCTGGAGGGCGTGCCCTTGTTCTGCCTGGAGCTCGCCATTGGTCAGAAGATGCGTCTTGGTAGCATTGGAGCGTGGGCCGCCATCAGCCCGTATCTGGGAGGAGTGGGTAAGTGCTCGAAAATGTTTAGGGAGCACCTCTGTCTCTGGTGGAGATGAGAACAGCAGGGTGGACTGTATGAGGCTGCAGGAGTGTGTGTGTGTGTGTGTGTGTGTGTGTGTGTGTGTGAGAGAGTTTCTGTACTTTACACCGTGTTGTCAGTGAAATACTAACTGCTGTTTTTACAGATAATGAAGAGATTTTATTGTATTTACTGCAGCTGGTCAGACACGAGGTCCAGTGTGTGAAACATTTATTTACCGTTGGACAAACTGAACGGTGTTATTGATCTTTGATGTTTTTATTGTGGATATTTAGATCATGTGAAATTGTCTTTAACAACAGTTCTTGATTTTGATTTTTTGTGTAACTGTCTCTTTTAGGTCTTGCTAGTGTTGTGACTTCCCTGTATCTGTGTCTCTATTACAACATCATCAATGCATGGAGTTTCTGGTACCTCTTTCATTCATTTCAAGTGAGCTGCTGACTAACAACTGTCATTCTGTATCTATACAAAGTGTTGGCTCCACTCTAACAGTGAGATAACACACTGCTCTGCTCTGTGTCCATGTTCCAGGCCGTCCTGCCCTGGGCAGAATGCCCCCTCAACGCCAACCGAACAGGGCCCATAGAGGAGTGTGAGACGGCCACGTCCACCCAGTACTTCTTCTACAGGGAGACGCTGGACATCTCCTCTTCTATTGAGGTGAACGGAGGCATTCACACAGGCCAGGCTCTGTGCCTCGTGCTCGCCTGGATCATTACTTACCTGTTCATCGTCCGAGGGGTGAAGTCAACTGGAAAGGTAAGGGTCCCCAGGGGCCTCAAACATACACACTGACAGGTGCCTCAATGTATGTGCTCAGGCTGACTCCACCTAATGTCCCTGACACACTTCAAACATCAATGAATATTAACTGTTTATAATGTTAAAAGATAGTACCTCAATTATCAATTATGGTTACTTGGGATATCAAATGTCTCTATCACTGATGAATATTAAAGATAAAGTACCATCCAAAACATAAGGTCATAAAGTTGTACTCCAATATGTGTCTTTGGATTATTTGACATTACGTTGTAACCACAATGTGTTTGGCAGAATATTGGAGCTTTTTATATCATATATTGGTTTTCACAGGAGGGTCAGTGTAGTACAGACCTGAGTGATACCTGTCTGTGAGCTATTTATTCACCTGTTTGAATTTGAATGTGTGTAAGCCGAGAAGTTCACATTTATTTTTTGTTATTGATTGTGGTTAGTGTGTGTTGCCTCGATACAATCACAATGTTTTGGAAAAATCAATAAACATATTTAGAAAAAAAAGAAGAATCAATAATGAATCAATGTGTTTCCTTTGGAAGAGGAGACAGTGTTGGTTTGAGTCACTGTTTAAATTTACTGTTCATCAAACTTCATCAACAACAACGACAACAACATAATGATAACAACTTGCTGCTCATTCACTCCCATGTGACCTTTGACCCCACTGCTGTGTCTATCTGTAGGTGGTGTACTTCACAGCCACCTTTCCCTACGTGGTCCTCTTTATCTACCTGATCCGGGGCGTCACTCTTCATGGGGCCATCAATGGTATTAAATACATGTTCACACCCAAGGTGAGGTTGTGTTGAGGTTGTACAACAGACACACACTGTGTGAAGACGCTGCTTATTTTAAGGTTGTCGCCATTTTCCAATACAAATGTTTAGAAATGTATGATAAAGATGTATCCTCTGTCTGTCTGTGTGTGTGTGTGTGTGTGTGTGCACGCCTTTAGATGGAGCAGCTTGCCAACCCCACCACGTGGATCAATGCGGCCACTCAGATCTTCTTCTCTCTTGGTCTGGGGTTCGGGTCCCTCATAGCGTTCGCCAGCTACAACCAGTACAACAACAACTTTGAGCGTCAGGCCATCGTCGTCTCCTTCATCAACAGCGGGACCTCGATCTTCGCCAGCATCGTCACCTTCGCCATCTACGGCTTCAAGGCCACCATCAACTACGAGAACTGCCTGGAGAGGTGTGTGTGTGTGTGTGCGTGTGTGTGTGTGTGTGTGTGTGTGTGTGTGTGTGTGTGTGTGTGTGTGTGTTTGCAAGTAATTTCATTTTTTTGTGATGTTATTTGTAATTCAAAGTCGACACAAGAGAAAAAGACACTGCGACAGAACAAAGCAACACAGACACACAACATCAGACTCAGGGCCACTGTCAGATACAGAGAGAGCAGCAGAGGATATTGAGATTTTTAAAAGCTGTTATTTTTGTTTATTTTGATTGTTCTGTCCTTTTGTTCTATTTTTATTTTCCTTTCAATACCTGTTTTACTGTCGTCAGTGCAGCTCCTGTGTTTTAGTATTTTATCTTTATGACTTTATCTTTGTGGTGATAAATGTTACTGAGGGTCATCTGCAGGGAGCGGCAGCAGCACAGGTAAAAAAAAGATCTAGGTTCTTCACATGCAGACCTGCCCCCTCTGCCTTCCCTCAGAAAGAAGCCCATCTAAGCCCATAGAGGCCCCAAACCCACATGGACTACTGGCAGACGCTACAATTTACAATGGTTCCTTAAACGCCTCACATGCAGGCTATGGGTAGATGCTAGCTACAGCACATATCATCAGGGGCCTCGCTTAGGGCTGGTCTAGGGCAGCAAAATTCTACTGTATACTGTCTTTATGGGAGGTTTAAGGGGGTTTATAGTTGTCATTGCAAAATGTCCCAATATGAAGGGCCATCAGGGGCCCCTTTTCCCCTTGGGGGCCCCCAACAGTTGCCTGGTTCGGCTCTCCTGAAGGCTCTCTCTGGCTACATAGAGTCAGGACAGATCTTACTCCCACTTTGTTGTTGAGATGAAAACTGATCGATCACATGATCACAGATGATAATCTGTATATCAACAGTTTCACTGTCAATGTTTATGAATAACTGGGGAATAGTTGAACTCCATAAACATGAGGTCTGTGAGTTGAAGTCCACTGCAGAAGGTTTGCTCAATATTTATTGTTGTCATTGTCAGAGTGAAGTTAATCCAGTTAATGATGCAGTTCAGTTGAGGGAGACTCACAGACCTGCTGCTGTTCTGAGGTTTGAATGAGTTTGATTCTTTAACAGTAGAATTTAGAGATGATGAGTCCAGGGTTCAAAGCTGCATGTTTTAACCTCTCCAGTGTTTTATCGGAAGGGTTGATCTCCATCAGAAGATATATTTGTGGTTTTAAGAACCAAAAACCATCTCAGTGTAGTTTTACATCTCCTCTCTCAGGCTTCTCTCTGGAGCTCTAGTAACCACAGGTCAGTCAGTTTTCTGAGTGAGCTAATGAAAATATAGCAGATTTCAGGTTAACACTCAAAGAAACCAAATCCTACAAGGTTGGATGGTGGGTCCAGGTTGGCGGGGCATGGGGCGTGGCTGAGGATGGTGACTGTTTGACTCTCGTCCACTAAAAACATGTTGGATCTTCCGAGACCTGCTCTCAATGACATATCCTAGACTTACACACTTTCTGCATGAATTCTCTCTTTTCATGGAACCAGTTAAATGATTTCTAAATAACTGAAGTGATTCCTGGTCCTGGTAGTGGCACCGGTTCAGTCCAGGAAGTGTTGGCTGACCTGGGTTTGACCCACAGCCTCTGAACTACACTGAGCTGGTGCTGAAGGTTCTGCAGGTGATTAATATTCTGGGTCAGGTCTGGGTTGAGGTTGTGTACTCTTGATGTAACGGTCCCTCTCTTCCTGTTTCAGGATCCGCATCCTGCTGTTGAACACCTTTAATCTAGCAGAGGACTCCATCACCATAGATACGGTGTACGAGTGGGTGGAGAAGCTGAACGCCACGTACCCGCAGCAGTTTGCTGAGCTCAAACTGGAGAAATGTGACCTGGAGAGTGAACTGGAGACTGTACGTCCCTCATCATTACACAGCAACACTGATATTTAACAACACAATGGACTCATACACTGTGAGAGGGAAAAGCACTTAAAAGAAATAAATATGAACAATAATAAAGTACAAATCAATAACTGGAGAAAATCCAGTTCTTACAGTCTAAGCTGATCCTGATAAAACACAGTCTGTGGTCAGGTCCAGGCCTCCTGAAGCCCCCCCCCCCCCCCCCCCCCACCCCCCACCCCCCCCCACCGCATCTCGGAATTAAAGGGACAAGAGGTCTAGTAAAACCTGGCTCGGACTGTTGAGACATATTCATCCACTAATGTCTGGGTCAGTTCTGATGGTTGTGACAGGACAGGTGAGAGCAGGCAGCCATGTTTTACAGCCTGATGATGAGGAGGACTGGTTGGTCAGACTCAGACTATCTTTCTCACCTGGGCAGCGTGTTTCTGTTAGTGCTGTCAGACCTGAAGGGTGGAGCTGCTGGTCCAGCGGACAGCCGGTTGTCTCAACAGATCATGTGAGACGTCCAGCTGTTGTATGACCAGCATCGACTGCAGGATCTCTAAGAACTGCTGACGCTGCTGGAGCACTGAATGAGGAGAAGTCTGATGCTGTTTGTTCATGTTGGACTGTTTCACATGTGGAGGGAGGGAACACGTCTGAAGTATGTAGTTTAAAGTGTTTCTTCATGTCCAGGCTCATGTCAGTATGTTCTGTATCTGGTGCCTCTTCTTTCGGTTTTAAGTTTAATTCAAAATGTTTTATTTTCTAATAAGATACTGTGAAGGCTTAGCTGAGGTTTTTGAAGCATAATGAGGAGGATTTCATGGGAATGACTGTGCTTAGTTTATTTTTATTTTGTGTAGACTTGTGGTTTTATACAGTTATAGAACCAGGGAAGTTCCTCGAGCAATTTAGTTCTTCTGTGGTTTGCCTCATAGCTAACGTTACCATTAACAGCTGTTCATTCACTGGTCTTGTCAAAAGTTTCAGTCATCGATAACAGGTTATAATACGGCTATGACTTTAGGACAGACTCAACAACAGTGACTCAGTATGAGTCTGACTGAGCTGGAGCTAGCTGTTAGCATGCTAACTTCTAACTGTTAGCATGCTAACTTCAGTAGAAGAAAAGACGTGATAGAGACAGGAGTTAACCCTGGTGTTTGTCTCCACCTCTGGAGACAGATGGTGGTAAGTAAAGAATGAAGTCTGATGCTGAACTTACAACGTTTCTGGTAGTGAGTAAACAGCTGCTAATGCTAAAGTTAGCTATGTAGCTATATGAAACTTAGAAATAGCACCTTTAATATTGCCTATGTTGCGGTGAGTGGGTGAATATACTGCCATTGCCACTCCTCTGAATCCAAACAGGATAAGTGAACTAAATGGTTTGGGGTTTCATTATTGTGGGTCCTGTGTGAATAATTGTAAATTATCTGTATAAACACAAAGCAAGATCATTTTAATGTTGGGATACATCCAATTTCTCCTGAAAAGTCTTGCAGCCACAGAGCGACCTGATCATCAGGTCACGATGGGTCCAAGCCCAGGTCAGGTTCCAGTCATGAGCTCTGTCTTTGGTCTGTTCCAGGCGGTGGAGGGCACAGGTCTGGCCTTCATCGTGTACAGTGAGGCCATTAAAAACATGCCGTTGTCCCAGCTGTGGTCAGTGCTGTACTTCACCATGCTCCTGCTGCTGGGAATGGGCAGCATGCTGGGCAACGTCACCGCCATCATCACCCCGCTGCGAGACTTCAAGGTCATCTCCCGCATGAGCAATGAGTTGTTCAACGGTAAGATGTTGCCTTCATCATCGTCTTCATCCTTGTAGACTTCAGCCTGTGCCAGTGGTTAATTTGACACTGAACTCCCAAGGGGTCCTCGTGCCCCAGTTTGGGAACCACTGGCTTAAAGGAATAAAACTGTGACAGTTTGTGCCCCTCAGCCAATCAGATCTAAGACTTTATTTGTCCCACATTACTGTGACCAATCAGAGTGTAAACGGACCGAGGACTCTATTAAACTTACACTGTGAGTTTTACTAGCATTAGACGAAAGGAGACGATTCTTTCTAAACTTCGTTCAGGCAGCAGGTTTAAAAAGATAAAGTTTACTTTAAAGAATAAATCAGTAAAAGAATAAGAAAATAAATGTGGAACTATAAACAGGAATAAATAAAAGAGCAAATTAGTACATTTTAAAAATGTAGCAGTATTGAATTGAATCTTAAATAATCATAAATACTTAATATCAATAAATATTTATTATATATTTAGAAATTAACATTTATAAAATAAATATTTCATGATTATTTATTAAAACGCTTTTACCCAATTTTGTATTATTTTATTTGATTCATGCTATTAATAAACATATATATATATGTTTATATATGTTTATTAATATTCCCCACATTATATTTCTCACTCTAAAATATATTTTTTATGGCTCTCCTCTGACTCCATATGAAGTTGCTCTGCAGTGATCGTTAAAACCTACTGACTGAAGGTGGATGTGTGGATGTGTGTGTTTGACCTGCAGGTTTAGTGTGTCTGTTCTGTCTGCTGCTTGGCCTCGGCTTCACCACTCCCTCAGGGAACTACTGGTTCACCATGTTCAATGACTACGGAGCCACTTTCTCCCTGCTCTTCATCGTCCTCATCGAGGTCATAACTGTCAGTTACATCTATGGCATTAAAAGGTTTGTGTGTCTGTGTGTATCTGTGTGTGTGTGTTTCTTCAGCTCAGTGTGTTTTGGCTCAGCTGGGGGCCACGTGTTTTAAAGTTAAGACAGATTTTAATGTATCATCTTCTCACTGTAGGTTTGAAAAAGACATAGAGGACATGCTCGGTCATCGCCCCAACTGGTACTGGAAGATAATGTGGGCAGGCACCAGTCCCATCCTCCTCATCGCCCTCTTCATCTTCTACATCGTCAAGTACATCCAGGGGGGGACGCCCACCTACCAAGCATGGAACAAAGAGCTGGTGAGCTGTGGCTTCTTCTCCTCTGTTGCTCGTGTCAGGCTGCTGCTCTTCAGTCTCAGAGCTGCTGCAGACGTATGCGTGCACAGGACTAAACCTGGGTCTCCTTCAGTATCACATCAGACCCACAGCTGACAACTCCCACACCCACTGCCACCCAGCGCCTGTCTCCTGCAGACCCTGAAACACAGATACATAATCACACAGTATCTACAGTCTGACAGGACGTCAGGTGTTTGCTGAGGCTGCCGTCAGCTGACAGGTGACGGAGAGGTGGAGGGTGTCACACTGATCTGTGCTTTAGATATTTTTAATATGTTATAAACTCACACCTCATACTAAACATGTATGTCATTGGTACGTTTCTGTGTGGGATCATGTTAAGATGTGTTATGTTAGAATCAGGTGACAGGGTCTTTACGAGGCTGTGGTCAGACGTCTCTCTTTCTTAACACCCAAACACAAAGGTCAGTTGTGACTAACCAGCAACACAAAGAGCTGAGAGGAGCAAAGAGCATTAGGTCAGTGTAGATGTTACACAACAGGCTGTGAAAAGAGAAAGCTTTAACCTGAACAGACTCTGAGACACACAGCTGCTCTACGTTTACTGCTCATCTCCACTCCTTCTAAATGCACTTCAGTTTTAATGTGATGGTGTAACTACATCAACTGCACAGAGGAAACTGTTTGAAACTGTGTTTGAACGTTTTCGTGAAAGTGCGGTTGAATTGTGGCTCTGCTCTGATCCACCTGGACCAGCTCTCAGGAGGAGGTCTAGGTGGATGTTGGAGTACACTCCACATTTTGTGATTCAGCTCCAGGTCAAAACCTCCTGAACCACTGACACTTAGGGATCCAAACCAGGAGGAGACAACAACTCCCATCATCCCACACTGCTTCACAACATCACCAAACTACGTCTTTTGTTACTGTTTTGATTGTGAGACCCTTAGTGGTAGAAAATCACAATGATGATGATGATGATGATGGGGGCTCTGACGTTAAAGCTCCTACGTGAAGACATGTGTTGACTGTACCTGTTGTCTCCTCAGGGGAGCTCAGAGGTGATGGAGTATCCTGTCTTCGGTCAAGTCTTCATCGGGCTGCTGCTGGTGTCGTCAGTCAGCTGTGTCCCCCTCACAGCTCTCTACGTCTTCTGCAGGAAGAGGAAACGTGGGAACCCTCCAAAGTGGGAGCGGAGCGTGAACACGGTCTCTGCTTAGCGATCCGACCTCCAGCTGAGTCAGCAGCACATGATCAGCTGTTTTCTCTCCACTTTCTTCTTCTTCACTGTCACCAAATGTCACGTGATTGGAAACAGGTGAAGCTGTTCTCCTGTCGACGACAGAGGAGCAGGATACACTCCTGCTCCTTTAAAACTACAAAACCACACGTGGGTATTTTCCTCTGAATGTATTGTCATAATTTCTCTCAGTATTAAAAGTCAGACCTGAGCCAGATTTTAATCACCATTAAAGCCCCCCCCCAGCTGACCTGTGGACCATGTTGTTGTGCAGATACAGTTTGTTTAATTGTCAAACGTTTACAGCTGATGTTGCTGTGATTCAGTGTTTAGTTTACTAAACGTCAGAACAGATGAATGTTTGTAGATATGTAGTTAACAGATGAAGTCTTAGTTATTTTTTCACGTTGAACACATTTAAATGTTAATGTTTCATTTCTCTTCTCGCTGGGGCCAAGTCCAGTTTATTTTTATGAGAAACACTAAACCCCACAGTGAGAGTCGAGTCCAGCAGGAGGACCACACAGGGTCCTGGTCTACAGAGAGTCCCTGTTGTGGAGGAAGAGGAGCAGTTCACATGACTCCAACCAAAAACCCTGAGCTTCATCGGTGCTGGACTCAGTGACTGACTGAGGTGTGGGTGTGATGATGGCTCGTGTTGAGTTGTGTGTTGAGCAGATTTGTGCGTGTTCTCTTTGTAAGAAGGTTGTACAAATTACCTGTTTTTCCTACATATGAAGTATTTTTTGATAACTAGTTTTATACCTGTTTTAAATGCTGGCATCTGCTCTCAGCTCTGTGACGGAGTGAGGCAGCAGGTGTGTGAAGCAGTAGTGCAGCTACTGAGCCAAATATAAATGTAATGTTTGCTTTGTACACCCTCTAACCTGTAAACTGTACATACTGTAGATATGTGTATCCAATGATGATCTTTACAATCAACAGATGAAATGTTTGTAACTCCCACAGACGATGAACCAATTAAAGCTCACAGGTATCATTAACAAAACATCTCATGAGTTATTTATTAACTTCATATCTTTATCTCTCTATATCTGATCTGATTGTCCTGATGAGTGAGGGATGGCTAATGATGCAGCTTCATCGTGATGATGACTGAGTCGTTATAAAACGATTTAATCATTGACCTTTAGTCACATGACACCAGGTGGTCATAGAGTGTCATTGATGAGTATGGCCTCTTTGATCTTGTCTCTCATTATCTCCCTGTCGAATAAGTTCTATGTGCAACATTTAGACCCTGAAAACCGATTCTGACCCTTCTGACACCTGGAACCGGTACAGGACATTACACACTCACTCAGACCATCAAAACCATTAAAACTCCAACCACCACCTACAGCATCAAAGATGAGCAACAAGATCTTATCAGAGACTGGGAGGTCCATCAGGTCCAGCAGGTTCAGCAGGTTCAGCAGGTCCAGGGTCACTCCAAGCCAACAGGTACAAGCAGTGAAGGACAGGAGATCCACCCTGAATTATGACCAGGACCACAATCCTGAAGATCTCAGCTGGAACATCCTGAAGACAGGAGCCCTGCCCCCTGAGAGGAAGACTGGGGTGGTGTATGACATCATTATGACATCACATGTGTCAGCCCCATCGAAGACTCAGTGAACAGCAGATACAGACATCATGGTCCTAACTCCACCTGATGTGAACATGTGATCTGTATCTAGATGCATCATCTGGAGAACGACATCAGCCATGTTTCTTTACCTTCACACCTGCTGATGAGACACGTCCTCCTCATGCCCTCATAGTTCAGGTGGAGCAGGCAGGTGAGGCATGTCCCAGGTCAAGGGAAGCAACGCTGGGGATGAGTGTCACTAATCTGCTACTTGTAGCTTTTGCAGGGCATGGTGGAGGTTGCAGGAAGGGACGGAGTCAGGTGACCTTTGAACTTGAGTATGAACCTGACCCACTGCAGGCGAAGTCTGGCTGATCTGATCCCAGTCCTGGTACTCTCTGCATCCACCTACATGTTCCTGTATCCAGGTAACATTTTAATGACAGCTGGAAACAACTGTCTCTAAACACCAGACCTACACTGCTCACAACATCCTATGAGAAGAGGTCAAAGGTTATGGACCAGGGGTCGGTCCACAGCTGGAGGAGGATCAGGGACCTGAGACCAGACACAGATGTGACCATCCCACTGAAGCTTCAAACAGGTGATCAGGCCAGGTCTACAGACGCAGACTTTGATTCAGATCTGATTTGCCATCATCAGTCAGGAATGAGCAGGATCCACGTCCTGGACAACCGCACACCTCTGTCCCCTTCATGAGGACATGTGGACACGGTGTTTCACTGAGTGCAGGTTTGACCTGCGGTAGCCCAACCACCCCCCACCCCGCGCTCACTGAGGATAATCTGAACTGGCATTTTAAGCTTGTTGTTGTTTCCTCGTCATCTGATCCACATCACAGCAAACACAACACAAAACATGATGGTGGAAGAAAATAACAGCAGAGTGAAGAACAGACTGAAACACCTGGAGTCAGGACAGGTATTCACAGTCACATGTATCACATGACATCACAGGTGAGGAAGTTTCACAGTGATCGATGCTTTAGGCCTAAAGTGTGTTAACACAGTAGAAAAAAAGAGGAACAGAAATGATGATCAATAATCAATGAGCAGAACCACATAGACCATGAGCTATTAGAGAACACACTTTATTAACAGACTATATTAATGGAGAGATGAGATTTCTCAGAGGATTTCTATCTGTTTTTTAATGAATCCATTTATTTTCTGAGGATAAAATCTGCTGACATTTAACAACTGGTCAGTCTCCTCTCCAGCAACCTGGTAGATGTCCTGGTAGATATCTCAGTCAGTGTGATACCACTACGACTGGAGCATCCTCGTCCAGGTACAGTGGAAGTGTTGTTGCCTGATGTTTCCTGGTTTAGGTGGAGGATGTGAGTCATCTTCTGTGTGATGTGTCCACAGAGACTACAAACAGATCCAGTGTGTCTGAAGCAGGGTGGAAGCTGTGCACTGACACAGACACACACATCACAGACCTGCTGGCTCAGCTACAACACTGTGGCCCCACACAGTGACTCTGACACACAGACGTCCTGGGGACTGTGAAGGCGTCTGACAGCAGCTGCTCATGCTCAGTCTGACCCTGTCCACGCTGCACTGACAGTCTCAGATGAGTGGGATTGGCACCAGTGGATGTGAGAGGACCTGCATGGTGACGTTCACCCAGGTGAAGCTGAAGCTGTGCTGCTGACACTCACCACCACATCAGGCACCAGAACAGGTACTGACCAGGAGCTGAATCATGGAGGTTCTCACACACACACACACACACACACACATACTTGTACCTCCATCTTTGTGAGGACTCTCATTGACATAATGCATTCCCTAGCCCCTTACCCTAACCTTAACCATCACAACTGAGTGCCTAACCCTAACCCTGACCCTGACCCTGACCTTAACCTAAACCTAATTCTAACCATAACTCTAAAACCAAGTCTTAACCCTCAAAATGTGATTTGAAGGTGTCTCAAAAAGTGAGGACCAGCCAAAATGTCCTCACTTTCCCAAAATGTCCTCACTCTGTTAGTAAAATACTTTTTTTGGTCCTTACTATGTAGCAAGTACAAGTACACACACACACACTACAGAGGACATTATAGGACATTATATCTCCATCATATCTCCTGTTAGCAGAGGACATCATGCGGCAGGAAAAAGGGTAAAAGAGTTAATCAGTCTAATTAGCCAGTCACAATCAGCTTTGTCCACTTCTGCACAGAAACTGCAGAGTCACTGGTTGCTATGGTGACTGGGGCCCTCAGGGGGAGGGGTCAATACACAGACGAACCACAGCTTTAAAGGAAAAACCTCTCATCAAAAGTGGCCTCATAGCTCAAAAACTACAAGTCCCACTAACAGACATCTTCACTACCGATGTCTCGAGACCATATTATATTTGAACCTGCTGTTTACTGCTGAGGAGCTGTTGCAGTGTAAAAACTCCCATCACCTCTGTTTAACATGAGAGTCTATGGGAGGTTAGGACAGCTCTCTGTGCACTGGGGGGGGGCTTCTTCAAAAACACTTAGTGATAGGGGACAAATTAATCAGACATATTAATCTATGGAATCAGTTTTATTGCCAAGTGTATTATCACATACAAGGAATTTGTGCTGGTGTTCGATGCAAAAACAGTAACATAGGAAGAAGGAAAAGAGTATAAATCAGAGTGAGAACAAGACACTCGAAAATAAATAGAAGAATAAACTTAGAGTAAAATTAGAGGTAAAATGAAAAGTTGAAAATTAAAATAAAATAAAATAATTACAACAAAGATGTATAATATTGTATACAGAAATCATCCATGAAGGCTGGAAACTGTGGGATTTAAAAGAGCTGTCAGTCAGAGTGATGAATAACAATGTAACAATGTAACTTCTGTGCTGTACATAACAGACACACACTGATATAACAGACTGTTATATCATTATATTGTTTTATTGTCTCTGTTCACATAATAAAACAGTAAATGGGGGAAACTATTCTGTTTCCATTTACTGTCAGATCAAGGCTGTTCAAAGTACCACTGTCATTACTGAGTCCAGCCTGATCAATAACACCATCATCTCACATCTAATAAAACCTGATAAAGGATCTAAAATAACCTCCACGAGTAAACTGCTTCAGGAAGCTCCAGCAGAAACTCCTCAGCGCCAGGAAGGAAATCAGAGAGGACAACAGGCACCTGTTGATGTCAGGGACGGAGACACAGAGGACTGTCCAGCTGTCCGTCTGTCTCTTACGTGATGAGACGTCAGCACTTTTTATTGAGCTGGGACAGAGGCATCAGTTCACTGTGGAAACGCCAGCGTCACCGTGTTTCATGGTGCTGCTCTGAGCCTCCACTGTTCTGGTTTATACTACAGTTCACTCAGTGACCTGAACTCACTCACTCACGCTGTCACTCTGTGGGGAAAACAAACAATTTTCACCTTGTGAGACACAAGTTTCATTTCTCGTTTCACCTTTTTGTAAAACACATTCTCACTCACTTCAACACACTGAGCACTGTGACGCACCGTGACGCACTGTGACGCGATGTGACACACTGTGATGCGCCGTGACGCGATGTGACACACTGTGATGCGCCGTGATGCACTGTGACGCGATGTGACGCACCGTGACGCACCATGGTAAAAACCACAGGAGCAGGAGTGAAACACTATCACAGCACAGTGTCACAGTTTACACACAGACTCCCAATTGTTCCCACTTGTTGCTAAGATGTGATGAAACCGATATGAGTCAGTTCAGAGTGAACAGGCTGATGAAGGCTGAAGCTTGAAATTAATCTGAGGCAGAGGAGGAAGAGGAGGAGGAGGAGGAAGACCAAGACCAAGACCAGTAACTTCAGATGAAACGTGAGCAGCTGTATCAGACCATTTTCTTGTTTGGTGAGGATGAAGCAGGATGATGAAGAGCAGAACCCTCTGTGGCCACCAACATGATCAGAGACCTGGTGGATCAATCATCACTTGATTCACTTCATTTACAGTTTGATGTGTTTTTCATTGGTCTTTGTCCTTTTTGCCTTTTGCTGTTCTGAAGTTTTACTGTTTGTAGGAGCTGAATCCAGACAGTACTAATTGTACTAACAGTACCTACAGCAGACAGAACTGTAACTGTGTGAATATTATAACATTCAAACATAAATGATTTAAATATAAAAAGGAAACATCCCTGGAGCCACCTGCTCTGAACACTGTAACAAACCCTCAGTGGTGTTTTTATTGTGATTGTGTTTGTGTAGATCTGAAAACAGTGTGTGACTCTGAGATGACTGAAGACTCAGACGTTTGAATCCAGTTTAAGAATCGAGTTTTGTGTTTACAGTTTTGAGAAGGTTTGAAGAAATGTGTTTTAAAAATAGAGAAAAACTGTGAGAACTAGTTTAATGAATCTCTGCTCCTACGGTTTCCTGGTCATTGATCGTTCAGCTCACTGATCAGATCTTCTGAACATGGTGATGTATTATATTCATGTAAACGACACGTGTCACGCTCCAGCTCAGTCTGCTGCTGCCCCCAGGTGGTAACAAAAGAAAGGAAAATGAGTTGTCATGAGTTTCCGCCGTCACCAACACCGTCTCACACCATGTTGACACCAAAGAAGAACCAGGGCACTACAGCAATCACCTGCTCTGTTTATTATAACAGCTGATGTCAGAGGAAGCTTCTCATTGGCTGTCTTAGTTTTCAGAGAGAAAATCACTCATGACATTACATAACAGCTCTTTACATCAGAGGTCAGTCAATGATTACGCACAGTCAGCTGTAAGGCAGCAAGGCCTGATGGGTAAAGGAGGAGTGAGTGAAGACATGAAAGAAGAAGAAGAGATGGAATGAACAAGTGAACGTATGAATCAATCTGCTTGTGCTTTCATCAGTCTCAGCTGATTCATACACACAACCTACAGCCTGACAGTCCGCACACCAACATTAACTCCACAGTCCTGATAAGGTGTCCCTGAACGCACCGTCAGGTGTGAGGCTGAACACTGTCCCTCATCTCCAACCCCAGACACTGGTCAGCTGATATCTGGGCTCAGCTGTCAATCATGTGTTCATCACTGCCCTGAATGAAGACAGCAGGAAAACGACGGCAGCTTCTCCGACATGGAACACACACTGTAACACACAGTGACACACAGTGATACACCCTGTGACACACACTGTAACGCAGCATGTTACAGATACAGCAGGTTCACAGTTACAGGTTTTCTATCATGTATCTATGGTTCAGCTCTGGATCCTCAGCACTGTGTGTTTTCACTGCACAACACGGTTGTTTCAGGACAGTCTGGTGATGATCTCTATGTTTTGTTGTCATCAAATCCAAGCAGTGACTGTGACCTCCTGA
Source organism: Trachinotus anak (assembly GCF_046630095.1). Lineage (NCBI taxonomy): Eukaryota > Metazoa > Chordata > Actinopteri > Carangiformes > Carangidae > Trachinotus > Trachinotus anak. Next base: position 26,319,648 of record NW_027273883.1, read on the forward strand.
CAGTGTGTCTACAGTCTGATGAACCTGAGACACTAAGTCCAGTTTCACAGCCACGTTCCTTCAACACCATGAACTCACTGCGGTTTCATCAGACTCAGTCACCTCCTCCTGTGTCTCTAACAGAATCTACACTGAGCAACTGGAACCAATGAGCTGAGAGACAGAGGAGCAAACCAGGAAGTGTTGAGACACTGACACATTATAGATGAACACCAATCATACATTATTTTATTCTAGCTGCTCACGTCCTGTGTCAGAGGACAGAGGTCACCTGCGTGATGAAAACACAGTTCACATCACGGATCACATGACCACCTGACAGCTGTCTGATCTACAGCCTGCTGCAGGTTAAATGTCTTCATGTTGACTCAAAGGGGGGGGCAAAGAAGAAGGTGATGTGATGTCACAGTGTCGGGTGCAGCAGGTGGTGATGATGATGATCAGGGAATCAGAGTATTCATTTAGCATCAAGTCTGTTTTATTTATATAGTTTATTTCAGTGTAATGTCTAAACTCCAGATTGGTTCAGGTTAAGGCTTTATGATGCAAGTCAGACTGTACAGGTCAGGTCAGGTCAGGTCAGGTCAGGTCAGGACTTGGTTCCACAGAGAACTGTGTCTCTTGCATGAGGCTCATTGATAAAGAAGCATGAATCTACCTTCACACAGACAGATGTTGGTCATGCTGCAGCAGGCGGTCAGACCAGAGTCCACCGTGTCCTGGACTGTGACTCCAGACCAGCAGCATTTAACCTGGGACAGAATCACTGCACATGAACATGTTGGCAACAGCAAAAAGAAAGACAGAGAGAATCAACAGTACATACAGTAAATCATTTACAGCTGTGCTGTGACATCACAGCAGCTGCTCTGATCTGATCCCAGTACATCCATTAAAGGACATCCTGCAGAAAATTATCGTAGGTCCCACATCCAGTTAAACAAACTGAGCTTTAGTGTCCAGTAAAACCAGTGGACAGACAGTCCTGTCCACGTGATGACGGCTGCAGTGTGGACAGCAGCGAGCCCGTGCACCCCCAGTCTCTGTCTTTTCACCACCGTTGTACACGAGGCCGGCCCCCACAGCCCGCCACCCTCCTCCACACCCCCCTGTCAGTAAAGGCTCCAGGCCTGCTGATGATGAGGCTGATGGGGGTAAAGTGATGAAGAGCTGGAGGATGAGGCAGTGAGCTCTCCGGGGCCGAGCTGCTTTCCACACACACACATTCAGTCCAGCTTCTCCTTCTGGACCAGCCTGGGGGCGTCCACAAAGTCACGGCCGTTAAACAGGATGAGGCCGCCCGTCACCACGCTGGCCGTCCCCCAGAACAAGACGTAGGCCAGAGTCTCAGTAAATGTGTCACCTGAGAGGGGACAGCAGAGGACAGAAGGAGACAGCAGAGGACAGAAGGACACAGAAGAGGACAGAAGGAGACAGAAGGAGACAGAAGGAGACAGCAGAGGGGTTTAATAACTGGTGCACACTGAGCCTGATATAAATTCAACCTCAGATAATAAACTGTGTAATGGTTCGTCTCACCAGCCATCAGCAGGCAGATGATGCACATGGAGAAGGCCACCACCATGATGATGGGCAGCTGGAGGAGACAGAAGATCAGAGTCACATGACACAGATCAGAAACATGAAACCCATCAGTCCATCATCCTGAGTCTCTCACCGTCAGGAACTTCCAGTCTTTGGGGTCTTGCAACGGCGTGGTCCAATCAGCCTCCTCCACAGCATAGTTCCCCAGGAACAGATCAATGGAGTCCTGCACCAGATCAGACCATCAACTTCTCAGCTGCTCTGTGATCATAAAAACCTCTGATCCCCACATCAGGATCAGGTCCTGACAAACTGTTCTGGACCAGGTTCAGGTGCTTTTTGGTTCTGTTCAAATGTTAAAATCTTTTACATGGTGACTGCACCTGAACCGAATCTTCATCATTTACCTGAACTGAGCTTCTGCTGAGCCACTACAGTCTCATTCCGTCGTCATGGTAACACACCTGAAAGGTCCAGTGTAATTGTGCAAGTGTGCTCAGCTGCAGTGAGAATAGCTGCTCAAAGCTGAACCAGGCAGCTGCAGAGAGGACATCTGTCTGACTCACCTGTCTGAACCCATCAGAGAAGTTGTTTTTGTAATATCGGATCATGGAGTTCCAGCCGTCCATCAGCAGCCCCCACTGAGTCCTCTTCCCCGTCCTGAAACACCAACGAGTCCATCAGCACCACATAGGAGAACAGGAAGAGGATGAACCTGAACCACAGTGACCTCTGACCTTTCCTCCATTTACACCTGTTAGACTTTAACATATCTGAATCTAATCAGTCAGTTTACTGAGGATCAACCTGAACCACACAGACAGGTTTATCAACAACGACACTTCAACTGTTGAACGTCACATTAAAGACTTGATTCTGTTTCAAGTGACAGTGACTGGAAACATCAGACAGAGAAACATCACACTGAGACTCTGATGGAGACAGACTGAAGCAGATTCTGGAACCAGGAGAACCAGGTGAGGAGGACGTGTCACCTCCATCCTTACGCTGTAACGAGTGGTCAGTGTGTGATTGGCTGATGTCGGCGAGGTGAACACTGACCTGGTGAAGTCTGTCTTCAAGGCTCCAGTTCCTGCGTACTGCTTGGCACAGGCATCAGCGTTGTCTGCCCAGGCTGTGAGAGAATGAGGAGAAATATCTGTCACCTTAAATCCAGGTGTGTCAGGTGACCTATTCAGAGGACACTGCTGAGGTCAGTGTTGTTGGATGGTGGGGGGTGGTGGCTCACCATTCTTGTACACCTTCTCAAAGTCTGCCTGCTCTTCAATCTGCTGGCCTGTGTGCAGGACGCCCATTTTCTACAGACACACACACACACACACACACTTGAAACCATGTGACTCCCTGGACTCCACACAGCCACCACTGCTCAAGTTACCACTGCTCAGTTGTTTTATGACTCCTCCCCCTGATGGGAGGGGCTCTTACCCGCAGCTGTGACTGCAGAGACCGCCGGGCCAGCAGACTCTGGATCACATTGGTCCGGTCCAGACAGTCCATACAGTTACTCCGAAACGTCCCCTCCTGGTTCAGCAGCACCTTCCCATCTGCATCCACCAGGAAATACCTACACACACACACAGCATTAATTAACTGATGGAAACATATATACACATTCATCTGCTCTGTGCAGTTGTATCACACTGACCCAAAGTCATCCTGCATTTCAGAGACCATGTCCAGGAGGATATGTAGGCGGTGCCACCTCATCCGACTGCACTCCTTATGGAAGTCAAAGGCCACGTACCTGCACAGAGGAAACAATGACCTCATCCAGATCGGAGGTGGAGGAGATACGAGGTTCTGAAAGAACCTGAGGGAACAGGAGGAGGAGGTCTTACTTGATCATGCCATTACCCAGGCTGGTCACCATCTTGTCAAACGCCAGCTCCAGCGGCTTCTCTGAGCCTTTCTGATTGATCTAATGAACAAAAGGAGAAACTCAGTGTTTTATCTACAGATAACATCAACAACCAGAACTGAATTATTACTATTATGTTTCCAATCAGGGTGGTGTGATGGATGTGAAGTGAACATCACAGGTTTGATCTCACCAGGTTCAGAATGACTTGTCTTCCATAGAGAATAATCTGTGAGTCAAAGTGTCTCTGGAAACCGTCCAACTACAGAGAGAGGAGACAAACTGCATGAGACCTGACACACACGCACACGCACGCACACACACGCACACACACAGTGTGAGGAGACACTCACATGGTTGACTGTCTTGTTGATCTGTGGTTTGGGCTTGTACTTCAGGTTGGGCCTCTGGGACCAGTAGAAGGGGATGGAGCCTCTGGTCTATGAAGGAAAAGGTCATAAACATTATCCAGTCTTCAGTGTCTCACTGCTCCACCACAGCACACACACACACACACACACTCTACACACACTACTCCAACCACAGTGGGTCTACAGCATGCTGTCAACCACATGACCCCTGGACCACATCAGGAGTGTGGACTGGTCAAAGATCACTGTGTGGGTGTGGATACATGTGTACATATGTACATATACGGTACATATACATATAAGTGTGTGTGTGTGTGTGTGTGTGTGTGTGTGTGACATCAGCAGGTTGAGGATCTGGACTTGGTCTCCCTCCACCTGATGGGTGCCTCAGGTCTTCGTCACCGTGGTTACTCACCTGAACAAACGAGGCCTTGGCGCTGTTGTACTGAACGATCTGCTCTGTCTCTACGTAGTTGGCAGCATGACCTTCAGAGTCGATGCCTGCAGACACAAACACACACAACTCTTCATTCATCTGACGGCTTCAGAGTCCCTGAACTACAGAGACCAGTCAGATGAAACTCGTCTGACTGTGGATAAAGTTAATTCAAAGTTCTAAAGTGTAGCAGAACTGAGATCAGCTGAAAGTCCGTGTCTAAGGTACAACATAATACTGTAAACACAGTGCGTCTGCTGGAGACGCTTCACTTCAGATACACGTCCAGTGGACACGAGACAGATGTGACACAGCTGGGTCCACAGGAGTGGGCGGAGCCGTTACCTCGGACGTAGTAGCGGACGCCGGCTCTGAAACAGCTCCTTCTGGAGATAATGCTCCACTCAAACATCTTCCCATTGATGCAGCTTGACTTCATGGTGATGACTGGTCACAGACGTTAAGAAACCAACAGGACTCACATGAGGAGGAAAGAGTCACATTTAAACTAAATAACATTGTCTAAATAAAAATATCTGAGGCCAGCTGATTTATTTCTCCACAGCTCCTCTTAATACTGTCACACCTGTGAGGATGTTTCTTGACAGCTGATAGGAAGGTGATCGTCACCTGTTCAAGGACAAACTCTTCTATCAGCACATCTGACTGTACAAAGTGTATGGAAAGGTTTTCAGCCATAAATGTAAAAATACAGCCATAACCACTCAGACAGATGGAGTCTGAGAACAGACAGAAGGACAGTTGCACTCAGGCAGCAGCAGGAGAAAGGATACAGCCGTGGACCACAGGAAACACAAACTTGTGTAACTGGGAGATTAGAACAGAGTTAAATGGTTATTATCATTCTGTACAGTTGTTCTCTAGGTTGTCACTGTTACTGCAGCCTGCTGTTTGAACACAGCTGCAGGAGTCCAGCCTACTCTCTGTGTGAAGGACCTGAACCTGCACAGGTCCACACCCTGGTTTCATAATCCTCAGACCTGATACAGAGGAACTCCAGTCCCACAGTGACACATCAGAACCGACAGAACCGACAGAACCAACGCTGTGACGGAGAACAGTAACTGAGTCTCACCTCCGGCTGAGCCATGAACTCCCTCAACAGGTGACCGTTCCACACGAAACGCTGATCTGCCTGCAACATGGACAGAAACACAGGTTAATGCAGAGCCTGGTACCTGGGCAGACGTGGGCGTGGCCTACACCTGGAGATCTATAAGGAACATGCCTCAAAGAAACAGTTTTATTCACAGAACAACTTAAATAACCTTAATGTTTAAGTGAACTTTTCTAAATACACAGAGACACTGGACTGTATATAAGGTATAAGGTACAAATGGTATATAAGTTATATAAGTTATACAAGGTATGGAAGGTATAGAAAGTACATATATATGGCATATAAAGAATATGAGGTATATAATGTGTATAGGGTATAGAGGGTATATAATGAATATAATGCAACGTAGAAGTGGTATATAGTGTATATAAAGCATATATAGGTTATATAATGTAAATAATGTATATAATGTATATCAGGCATGTCTGACCCTCTCCAGCAGGCTCATCTCCTGGAACTCGGGGCTGGTGTTGGCCAGGCGCTGCAGAGTGTGGGTCAGGTCGTAGTCTGTAGCAAAGTAGAAGCCGTCTGTGTGCAGCACACCGTTGATCATCGACAGGAAAGTCTTGTTGTCTTGCATCTGAAACAGAGACACATCCAGCTCCTGAGGGCAGAGGCACAAACGCTGACGGGGGGGGGGGGGGGGGGGGACTGAAACATGAACCCATAGCTGAAGTCACTCAGGTGTCCTGAGTGACTTCAGCCACACATCTCCCAGCTCATTGTCCAGGTCCTGCTCAGTGTTGTTCCTCCATGAGAAGGTGTCTTCATTAAATCTAATTTCACATTTATTAACATATTTTTTATTATAAGACAGTATTTTGTTTTTTTATTACATTACTACAGGTGTTCACTTATGTCACAAACCAATCAGCCTGTAAACTACCTGATTCCAGCTGTTTGTGATACTAAAATACCTCAACTCAACTCATCAGTTTCCTCTAGTTCTGCATCATGATGATATGATCACATACGTGGATGATGAATCAAATATTCTCCATGTAACTCAGCTTGCTCCATGTTGGATGTAGTAAATAACTATGTCACTGACATCGAGTACAAACTGTCCCATAATTGTTTTAATCCACCGGCATTAAATTCACTGCTCTCACTCACAGACACATACTCCCTCACCCATCCAGAAAACTCTGTGTCTGTGTGTGTGTGTTTGTGTGTGTGTGTTGCTATGAGCTCAGTTTTTATTCAGGTTCAAATTTAACTTGTTGTGATTTTTGTCAATGTACAGTACAGTTAACAGATGCTGCAGAGAGTAAAATCATCACACTGCTGTGATTTTGTGCATCAAAGGGTTAAATTGTGTATTTATGAAGAGCTTTAGAGGAGATTCACAAACACCCAGAAGCTTATCATGTATCTGACATCACTTATAGACCTGATCACACAGACCTAGTTCAAACTGTGGTGATGAAAACGTCCAATCAGAGCAGTGAAGACCTCCTGACAGTGACAGCAGATATCATCACTATAATCTGGTCCTAATTCTAAAGAAGAGACAACACTCAGAGTTTATTTGGTCGTGTTGAGCAGTTGATAATTTCAGAGGAACTTTCTTGATCAAACTCTTCCAATAATATATTCATTATTTATTCAATGTAATTAGAAACTTTGTTCTTCATATGTGTTCATGTTAGTAACATGATCAAACAGCGCTCCAGTGACTCTGCAGTTGATTAAAGAAACAATGGAGCTGTGAGATCAAGTCTTTCTCTCTGAACCTGATGATGCTTCACCTTGACACAAACAACAGTTTTAATAGCACCTGGAGCATCACATCCTTTTAGCTCTGGCACCTTTAGGCCCCACTGCCTGCTGGGAGATACGGTGTAGGAGACCGTTCAGGTGGTTTCTCACTGAGGCCTCAGGGACCATTAAAAACAGAGGAGCCCACCTGGTTGTCTGTCAGGTGAAGTATTGTCTTCTTGTAGGAGATGATGTCAAAGTCCAGAGCCTTCCACACAGCGTGGCCCAGCAGGTCCCCCACCTTCTGCTTCTTTGTGATGACCACCAGGTACATCCCTGACACACATAGGTGGTAATGAGACACACAACAGAGCACAACACTGTCTAACAGCTGATGGCTGCCATCATCCACCTGCACCACATCCTGGACTCACCTGCCACCAGACGAACAGTCCCCATGAGTCCACATACCGGCCTGGTCTCAGCTGATGCAGGGACGTCCCTCCTCACTGAGGACACAGCAACAGTCATGAAGTATCTTATGACTTAGAGACAAACACAGCTCTGAGTCCAGTATGAACTGGAGCTCACAGCAGCAGCCTCCTGTCCCTCTGTCAGTGTGTGTGACTGGACTGGGACCAGATCCCCAACCCAGACAAAGTCTAGTTTTAAAACCACTGTTTCAGCTGATGCTGTGCTTCCGTCACATGGTGCAGGTTCCTGACTGGGCCTGTGTTTACTCAGGTTGAAACATGACATCGTACTCAGCACAGACACTGTTCACACTGCACAGAGCAGAGCAGCAGAGTTGATAGGTGTGAGCTGTGTGAACCTCCACGTGAAAACACGTGAAAACACGTTAAAAGTATCTACAGTGTTCAGAGCCCTTCACTTTACTGTGTTGTTGATTTTATTTTAAATGGATAAAATAACCATTTTTGCTCATCAGTCTAAACTCAAAGACAAACATGTTTTACAAAAACTTCAATCTCTCATTTACAAAAGTCTTCAGACCCTTAATCCAGTTCTTGGTAGGACCCCCTTCAGCAGCAGTTACAGCTTCAGTCTTCTTGAGTCTCTACAGGTCTGAACATCTGGGCTGTGGTCAAAAGCCAAACTCATCTGCTCTCTAACCTCCTCTCCTCAACCTCAATGAAAAACACCATGAGGTCAAGGGGAGATGTGAAGGAGAGGTCATAAAGGCTTAGGAAAAGAGAACTCATTGCATTTGGACTATATTTTTTTTTAAACCAACTTTATTTGTAACACATGGACAATAACAACTGAGCAGAGGCCAGAAGGTTCTGACATAAGTAGGTTATATGGACTTTTGACTTTTTTATACATTTGTTAGGTAGAGAAAACTATTTTTTAGTGCAGTGATTGTGTTTGTAACAATGTGTACATTGTTATGATGATGATGATACAGATGATGTGTTTGCTCCTCATGATGATTTAACCGGATTTAAAGAGAATGAATCCATATTTATGGATCTGGAGCTCAGATAATCAGACAAGGGCTGAGGCCACAAAGTCTTTTTCTGTCTGGAAGGTAAAATATAAAACAGCTGCTCTGTTGTTTCTACATCTACATGGGTCTGCTGTGGTAAAACTAAAGGAATTGTGTGACGCATTTTCTCCTTTCCTTTTGTAAAGGAATGTCCAGTGTTTCCTCTGCTAAAGGAGATAAGATAGGAAGCATTGAAGCTCCTTTCCTCATCATGTAGAGAATCTGAACAGCTGTGATCATGGCTGCTGCTCAGATACTTCAGCTCATTTCACTCAGTTTGAACCTTGCTCAAAGAAAAAGACTTTGTGACCTCAGAACCTGGACCTGGTCAGTTTATCTCAGTCTTCCTGTCAGATCCTCTCAGACTCAGACTGGACAGGAAGTGTCTGAACTGTCATCTTCAGGTCTGTCCACAGATGTTCTATGGGGTCTAGAACACTGAGGGACAGGCAGAGACCTCAGTTCATTGTGGAGCTGAAAGGTGAACCGTGGCCCCAGTCTCAGGTCTCTGGATCTGGATCAGGTTTCCTTCAGGACCTCTCTGTATTTGGCTACATTCACCCTTCATCAGTTCTGACCAGTCTCCCTCTCTGACCCCCGACCCACAGCACGATGCTGCCCCCACCATGCTTCACTGTAGGGATGGTGTTATCCAGGTGTCTGGACCTGGTGTCTGGAGGTCCAGAGAGTCCTGATCCTCCTGCTCTCTGTCAGACTGCCTCATGTCTTCTCCTCTCAGTGTCTCAGTCCAGTCTCTCACCATGAAGACCTGACTGAATCCTGCTGAGATCCTTGTCCTACAGCAGCTTCTCCATCTCTGCAGAGGACTCTGAAGCTCCTCCCTGACCCAGGTCTGTCTTACCGGGTCCCTCAGTTTGTCTGGCCACCAGCTCTCGAAGAGCCCTGTCCTGACCTACAGGTGAACTGTGGGACCTGATACTACTACCACTATACTTGCTGGGGGATTCCCATGATTCACTTCTCTCTCTCTCTCTCTGTCTGTCTGTCTGTCTCTCTCTCTCTCTCTGTCTGTCTGTCTCTGTCCTCATTCTGCAGGTCTCTCTGCCTCTGGAGCAGCAGGATCCAGATCCACCACTACTCATCTTTACTATTAACCACTGTTACCTGTCATTATTATTGATAACACCATTACCTACACAGCTGTTCCTGGTCTCTCTCTCTCTCTTCTCTCCTCTCTCCTCCCCCCTCCCCCCCTTTTTTATCTCCTCCTAAACCCAACCGGTCGAAGCAGACAGCCGCCCACCCTGAGCCCGGTTCTGTTGGAGGTTTCTTCCTGTTAAAAAGGAGTTTTTCCTCCCCCCTGTCGCCAAGTGTTTGCTCTTTGTGGGAACTGTTGGGTTTTTCTCTGTAACAAATTGAAAGTAAGGTCTTGACTTTACCCTGCAAAGTGCCTTGAGATAATGTATATTATGATTTGGCGCTATACAAATAAAATTGAATTGAATTGAATTGATACTCACAGGTGTGTGTGTTTCTAAACTCTGTCCAATCAGATCAGTTAACCACAGGTGGACTCAGTCAAGGTCGAGACTCGCCTCAGAGATAATTAAACCCACAGGAAGCATCTGATCACTGTTTCTGTTTTCACTGTGGATCATTGAGTTTAGACTGATGAGCTAAAATGTCAACTTTTACATTTAAAATACAAACCTACAACCCAGTGGGGTGAAGGGTCTGAAGACTCGGGCCTCTGGAGGTGATGAGCTAATCTGTTCTTACCTGTCAGAGTCATCTCAGTTGACACTCTGTCAATAGCCAGGACGTCCTCAGAGCCATCGTCACAGGCCTCTATGTAAAACTTCTCTGGTGTGGTGCGCCTGGTGACACAGAGACAAGAGCTGCTTCACAACCAGCAACACCAACATTACACCACCATCACCTCCACCTCCACCAGCAGAACCACCAACAACAAACAAAAGGCAAATGTATTTGTATAGCACAGTATCGTACACAGAGATCATCCAGTGTGCTTCACAGAAAATAAAAGCAGCATAAAAATAGAGGTAACAAGCATAATAAGAAAACAATATAAAACAGATTATAACACAGGTTTTAGCAAATTAAAGTGCAAGATTAAAAGATTAAATGAAGGCAGAGGAGAACGGAGCAGTTTTTATCTTCTTTGTAAAACCAGTTACAGTTTGGGCAGACTGGATCTGGTCCTCTGGGAGCTGGTTCCAGCAGTGGGCAGCACAGTGGCTGAATTTCACCCTGTTTAGTTTTAACTCCAGATCTTAAAGACCCGTTAGCCTCATATTCATCAAACATTTAGAGATATATTTAGAGCCCAGACCATTTAGTGACTTGTAAACAATAAGTAAAACTTTGAATTTAATTGTGTCTGACTGAAGTCAGTGTAAAGACCTGAGAACTGCAGTAATGTGCTCTCTGTTCTTAGTCTTAGTCAGAACCGCAGCAGCAGCATCTGAACTGTCTCAGGGTCTTAGTGAGTGAACCACCTCCACCTCCACCTCCACCTCCACCTCCACCAGCAGGTAGAAACCCGGCTGTTTGAGTAATAACGTCGCTACAGTAAATCACAGACAGAAACAGCAACGAGCTGTGAGCTAATGTTGGAGCAGCTGTAACAGCGGAGCTCTGCGAGCTAACAGCTGCTAACGGCCGTTTAACGGGGGCTTCACTCCGGCCCACAGGGGCCATGTCACCGATCCCGTCCTGTCAGACCCAGGTGGACTACACCGGACCGTCTGGACAGGAAACTTGGTCCGGGATCGAGGGTAGCACAGTTATCAGTGACACGGCGGCAGCGCCGAGCAGAGACCGGAACACGGCTCTGTGGTTTATCGTGGGCCCTGTCAGGAGGAGGTCCACCCGGAGACTCTTCCCCCGGCACAGACACTAACCACGGAGCCGGGACCGGTCACACACTGTTCATTAGCACTTACAAGTTGAAGCTCTCATAGGTGCTCGCCATCTTTCCTCCCGTTTGACCTCAGTGACGTGTCACTGCCACACCGGCTACTTCCGCTGCAGGCGGCGAGACTCGGGATGGCGCTGCCGCCACGCAGGACCCACACACACACCACCAGGCCCAGACAGAGAGCAGAGAGCCCGGCGTGGATATGGTTTTATTTTTTTTCTTGACTTTTACAAAGCATTTGATTCAATTGAGCACCCATTTATTTTCCATTGTTTAAAGCTACTGGGGTATGGAGACAAATTTAGAAACATTACAGAATCTTTCTATGAAATAAATAGTTCAGTCCCTTTACCAGGAGGTACATCCCCACGTTTCACAGTCAGGTATTATTATTGTTATAGCCAATCAGAAGAGAGGACCAAAGCCTCTCTTCTGATTGGCTGACTGACCTGTTGTTACTAGAGCTTCAGAAAGGAGCCTGAGAGAGGAGACGGTTTTTGGTTCTGAAAACCACAAATATATCTGCTGATGGATATCAACACTTCAAATAACACACTGAGAAAGTGTTTTATAGACGTTTAATCAGATCTGCACCAAAATGTGATGGGTTGTTCCTTGGATCAGGATCAACCCCTTCACCAAGTTTGTTGCAAATCAGTTCAGTACTTTGTTTTTGGTTAATTTTTAAAATAAAAACTAAACTTCATGACCACTGTCTTTGATTTAAATGTGAAAATTGGGGCTGATCATCAGAAATGTATCTAACTTGGCTCACAGCAGGGACTCGACTCGACTTTCACCACAGTCAAAAATTAAAACTTGTGACTTGCATGTGTGCGACTTACTCCCACCTCTGATATGCACACATACACCCACATAAGTATACATATATATGAGTATGTGTATGTTAATAAAAATCATACCGTGCATTAACTGCCACTATTTAAAAGTTTTATCATCACCAGGATAAAGTAATTTTTAAATCTATTTAATCTGCTATGAGGGAGTCTGGACCTCCAACCAAAGGCAGCGGGTGGTGCTCAGCTCACTAGAACATGTGATGGGTCAGTTACTATCCTTCTGTCTTACCTTAGACTACCCTGTTTGTAAGTAGACAACAGGGACATATGCCGTGTTTACGAACTTGATCATAGAAGTGGTAATAAAATACTGTATATATGCGCGCAGAGAGGAGGAGTGAAGCAAACAGATGAAGAGCTGAAAGCGGCTGACTTGTTTACAGTGGCTGTCCTCAGTTTCACACATTGACCACACACAGTCCAGACACACACTCAGTGTTGACCTGGTCTTGTTTATGGCAGATTTTCCTCCTAAAAGAAGTCACACATTTTGAAACCAGCCACAAGCTCTTTGATGACGTCACTGGAAGAAGAAGATTATGAGACTGTAGATCATATAATGCTACTGTCTGAGATATGACGCGGACATGTCAGAGACGCGACTGTGCGCGGTGACCTGTTTTCTGTCTGTCTGTTGTGAAAATGAACCTGATCGACGTGCTGTCCCGTCCACACTCCGACCAGCGGGTGTCGCTGCGGAGCCCGGTGATGACGTAGGACGCAGCGGTAGAAGAAGAAGAGTCCGCGTCGCACGTGTGGCCACAGTCCGTGTGTTCAGAGAGAGTCCCGGACCCGGAGAGAGAAGAGTCCCGCTGAAAGACCCGCTGCTACGCTTTACACCTGAAATCATGAGGCCAGGTACAGTAGACCCGTTAGCACCTCACCGTGCCGGTGTTTTAACGTGACGTTAGCCGGGAGCTCCTGGGGCGGTCCGCCGTGACGGAGGAGTCGAGCCTGTGCTCGGCCTACCCCGCCATGACGCTCCGGTGCCCTCACTCTGAACCGCTTTCTCCGGGAGGGAAACTCCCGCCGGTGCGGGAACTTTCTCCGGTTCTATCTGTGACATGTGAGGTAAACTACGGAGTTAACGGCAGGTCGGTGGTTTACCTGTGGAGCAGACAGACCGGATAAATAACGGCTCCCCCGACACGCTGTGCACACGTGTTGAGCCTCGTCCAGGGCACTGGTCGCGCTGGTCCCGGTCTGCACCACCCATCCGGATCTGAGGACTCAGTTTAAAAGGCTGTTTTTGTCGGTGCACCGTTTACCGGGACAGTCCGGTGTTTGAAGCCGGATGTGTGCACTTTGTGCCACGAGGCCTGAGCATTAACGCTGCCTGTAGCTTGAATGCTAACATTAGCCCGGACCCGGGCCACCGGGGCCGTGTTTACTGCGCTCAGGTCCGTGTTCAGAGCTAATTCACGTATCAAAGTAAGACCGAGTTCGCTCCAGGAAGACCTGGGTGATAGCGGAGTCTTTTTACACCGGGTGGTATTAAATACGGTGAGGTTCATGCTCTTCATGTGTCCTCAGAAGTAAACATCTGGAGAATGAGGACTAAGTGCTGGTTTGAGGCCTGGTCGTCGTCCCCACCACAGTTAAAGAGCAGCTGCCTCTCTAAGTCTTTCTGTGGGGCCACCCAGGACTGTGTCTGTGCTGTGGCAGGGACCTGAGTCCTGCACAGGGCTAATGTGAGCAGTTCCTGTCCTGTAGAAGTTTATAATTGTGCGTATAATTCATATCCTGTATCAGTGATGACGCCATGTTGTCTTCTCTAAGCTAAAAGAAAAAGAAAGTGTTACAAATAAACACTTAATTCCTGTGCTTCAGTTTCCCATGATGCCCCCCTCCTGCTGGCTCCTCTCTCGGTGTCCCACGTACCGTGGAGGCGTGTTTGTGACCAGCAGCGGCGCTGTGGAGGTGTTTTATCAGCGGGTCTGTGTCCTGTTGCTCCAGCCTGCAGACAGCAGGTGGTGCTAGAGCGTGTGGAGATGAGGCAGAGAGCTCACTGAAGAGAGGGAAAGAGAAAGGTGCTGGTCACTGAACGTAGATGTACACTGTACATAAAAAAAAAAAAAAAAAAAAAAAAAAAAAATCCTCTCAGGACAGCTATGGTCCCTCAAATAAATAAACAATATGTCCTTTAAAAAGGATCCTGGTTCACTACAGAGTCACATGTGCAGCCATGTTTTTTATTTCAGCTCAGTGAGAGAGGTCCTCTGAGCTGAAGTAAAATGTGAGGTGGTTTTGAGTTTGTACTTTCCACGGTGAGGATCCATGTGACACGAACCTGAATGTGACACGAACCTGAATGTGACACAGACAGTGAGTCAGTGGAGGAACATGTTCTTCTGGAGTCCTGGTGGTGTCAGGACAGTGCAGAGCAGCGAGGGCCGGGTCACAGAGGTGCAGCCAGGGACAGAGGGTGTGGGTCCTGTACAATAATAAACATATTGATGGAGCCGTTTATTTTGTCAGTGGTAATCATTAATGGTCATGTCCTGCAGACACACAGACCGAGCTGATGTGATGTCTCTCACATGAACAACAGAATAATGAGACTTGACAGTGGAGCAGCCTGGTGTGTGTAGAGGTGTGGACTGTCTGATGTCACTGCACTGTGGTGCAGCACTCATCCAATCAGAGGCTGCAGATTCATCAACAGTGTCATACTGCCTTCAGGTGCTGCAGGGATATAATGAACTGAAGAAGAGACTGTTCATACAGAATGAAGCAGCTGTGGACAACAGTCACTCAGTCATTCATGTTTCAGTGCAGACTGATTTACTGACACTCCTGCTTTAACCTAGATTAATGCTGTTTTTTGTCACTGATTTAAACTCATCTACCAGCTGGAGAGTGATTAATAAAAATACTTAATTAACACTAAACATTGTGTCACTGCTGTAGTTTATTTAAAGAGCTACGTCTGCTTTTGTGAAAGCGTCAGACTGTCAGTGAAGTGACATTAGTCCAGAAATAGACGTGGTTCTGAGACATCTATTCTCAGCTCAAACTGAGCTCAAACCCCCCCAAAACACACACACACACACACACACACACACACACACACACACACACACACACACACACACACACACACACCTGTGCACTGTGGGGTCTGTACTGGACACCAGAATACCAGCAGTCAGAGGAGCACTGGTTGTGCTGGTTGTTGTGCCACCACACCAACATGTGTGCACATCCTCTGTCCAAGCTCCAGTCCAGTTTGGAGCGTGCACACACCACTGATTCTGGTTCAGTTACAGACCTACAGAGCCAGACAGTAAAAACACATGTACACATTTAGCTCCAGCTACATGTGAAGGCTCTGTTTGTTCCACAGCCTCCTAATGCACCTGTATGGATCCAACTAAAGTGTCCTGCTGTTTGTTTTCCAGGGTTCAGTCCTCGTGGAGATCGAGGAGGAAGAGGAGGAGGACGAGGAGGATTTGGTGGAAGCAGAGGAGGATTTGGTGGAGGCAGAGGAGGGTTTGGAGACCGAGGAGGACGAGGGGGATTTAGAGGAGGAAGAGGTGAGACTGGGGGACATGGATGATGGTTGGAGTGTGAAGAGTTGTAACGTCATCAGTGGAGCTGTATTAAAACTCTGTCTGTGTTTCAGGTGGAGGATTCAAGTCCCCGGATGGTGGAGGATTTCGGGGCAGAGGGGGTGGAAGAGGCACCCCAAGAGGGAGAGGAGGGAGGGGCGGCGGCAGAGGAGGCTTCGGAGGAGGGAAGAAGGTCTTGGTGGAGCCACACAGACATGAAGGTTTTTATCAGTCCTGTTATTCTGGGTTATTTGTCTGAATCCTGGATCCTGAGGTTCACCTGCCTGGTTTCTGTTCATATGCTCCTGTAGACAGGCTGCAGGTACACTAATGTTAATACTGTATGTGTCTGTGTGTCTGTCCATAGGCGTGTTCATCTGCAGGGGGAAGGAGGACGCCCTGGTGACCAAGAACATGGTGGTGGGAGAGTCTGTGTACGGAGAGAAGAGGATCAATGTGGAGGTGAGATGTTCACAGTGTCAGTGAAGGCATCACGTTCATCAGTGAAACCTTTGAGTTCTGTAATGAGTAAATTGTCAGTCAGTCACCTCCACATCAGTCCTGAGGTCCGTGAGACCAGCAGCTGGTTTCTGGGGTCACAGTCAGACTCACTGTTTTCTGACTTGTTGTCCTGTAGGAAGGAGAGACCAAGATTGAGTACAGAGCCTGGAATCCGTTCCGCTCCAAGCTGGCAGCAGCCATCTTGGGAGGAGTAGACCAGATCCACATCAAGCCAGGAGCTAAGGTCATGTACCTGGGAGCTGCCTCTGGAACCACGGTGTCCCATGTCTCTGACATCGTTGGACCGGTGAGTCACAGGCTGCACCCTCAGACATCACCATGTGGTCGTTTCCCTCTTGATGTCCTAAACGATTAAAGCTCAGACTGAGCTGTCCTGTTCATGTCTGCGTTTTGTTAAACAAAGAAGTTCAAATACTTCCTGCAATAATCTGTTGAATCATCTTCTTTCCGCACGTACAGGCTTTGTGCAGTTTCTTTAAAGTGACTGTGTGTGTGTAACTAACCTGTGTGTATATGTGTGTGTGTCTGTTGTGTTACAGGATGGACTGGTCTACGCTGTGGAGTTCTCCCATCGATCAGGTCGTGACCTTCTCAACGTGGCGAAGAAACGCACCAACATCATTCCCATCATCGAAGACGCTCGGCACCCACATAAGTACCGCATGCTGGTCGGTAGGTAGAGCTGGGGGGTGGAGTCTGTTACACCTAGACCTCGTGTGTCAGTCAGGGGGTGTCACAGTTGGTTCTGACTCCGTCTCTCTGCAGGTATGGTGGATGTGATCTTCGCTGATGTGGCTCAGCCTGACCAGACCAGGATCGTTGCTTTGAACGCTCACAACTTCCTGAAGAACGGAGGACACTTTGTCATCTCCATCAAGGTACGCTGACGACCTCCCCCACAGACCGGAGCTCTGCAGACCATCACACAGGAAGCTTCAGGGCTCATGTGGGTGACCGGAGTCTGTTACAGTGAAGGTCAGGTGCTGTAGCTGAGACCAGGCTGGTCTGGTGAAGCCTCATTAGGTTGCTCCTGATCTACAGAGCTGCATCACTTCATGAGAGGAGTGATGATGATGTTAATATGGGGATAACAGTGTCAGTCAGTCCCTGCTGTTGTGTTGTCATAGTTACAGAAACTGTTGAGTACAGACTACAGACTGTTTCTAAACCTGGACGTAGACTCTGGGTCTGAACAGTGAAGCCAATGCTGAAGAGTCTTAAAGCTTCATTCTCTCTAATGAGCATCAGGGGGCGACTCCACTGGTGGTAAAAAGAAGTCTGATTGTATTGAAGTCTATGTGAAAAAGTCTCTACTTCTCACTTGATTTATTACCTCAGTAAACGTTTTCCTGATGATGGTATCAGTCTGAACACAGTTCCTAGTCTTCTTCAATACAACATGATGATCAGTTTTTAAAGTATGCCCCATTTAGAGGAAAATAGACCATGAAGCAGGGGATGCATTAGGGCGGGGGCTACTGTGTGATCAGGTCGGCTCCACCCCTCACTCCTCCTCAGCTCTTCAGTTTCTTCTGGTTTCAGATGGCAGCAGCCAAATTACAAACTGCTGCTTCAGAACAGCAGCTCACAAACCAGTGGTTGACATCACGGTGGGCTGTCGCTTGGTCCAGACAAACTCTGTATGAAGTGAACATAAACATCACACACGCGGTCCCCTCGCTTCCCCATCTGAGAAGGTCGTAGGGGGGCGGGGTTTAAGACGCCAGGGGCCAAACAACATGTGTGGGACACTGCTTCCTGTAATATGACTCCACATGTTCAGGTGGTGAATCCAGCTGTTGACACCTGGTCTGTCTGTTCTTCAGGCGAACTGTATTGACTCGACAGCGGCTCCTGAGGCCGTGTTTGCCGCTGAGGTGAAGAAGATGAGTGCAGAGAACATGAAACCACAGGAGCAGCTCACACTGGAGCCCTATGAGAGGGACCACGCTGTGGTGGTGGGCATCTACAGGTATGCCAGCATCAGCACAAGTTAATCACACAGATCATCTTAACAACCTGACAGCTTTGTTTGCTTCTAAGTGAAGATCAGTGATCAAGTGAAGTTTTTCTCTTGGAATTGGTCCATTTTTATATAATCTGTATCAGAACATGTCAGAGTCTGACCTGCTGCTCAGGTAACAAACCAAATCAGTCAGAGCCACCTCCTGATAACAGGAAGTCGATGAGAAGAGTCCTGGTTGATAGGAAAAGAAAAAAAAAAAGGAAGTGGAGGCCCTGTTCTAACCAAAACCATATGAACCTGTGCAGCAACATGAGGAAGAAAATTGGTAAATAAACAGATGAGTGAGGATGTAAACAGCAGGAGACTGAGCTACACTGGAGTCTGTCTGATCTGAAAAATAAAATAAGCATTTTGTGCAGATTGAACTAATGTTTCCTTCTGGCTCCTCAGACTGGAAATAATTCTGTCACATAAATATTGTATAACAATTCGATGGTTCATCAGGATTTTGTCTCCAGTTATCACATTTCTTAAGACTCAGTAATATTTCTTCATCCTTCTTCAGTTCACATCAGCTCAAAACTAAAAGGTTTGGTTTGAAAGTTTCCAGGATTTTATGAACTTATGTCAGAGTTGATGGGCTGTTACAATAATTAATAATCTTCTAATTAATAATCTTTAAACAGAAGAGCTGAAGCTTCTTTGTTGCGGCAGCTGTAGAGTTTTGTACCTCACCACAGATGTTTGTCTGGATGACCACGGTGTCCTGTTCCTTAAGTTGTTCTCTAATATTTCTCAAGGTTTTTCAATGTGAAATATATCCAAAGACGTATCTCTAACCTATAAATATCTGCCACAACCTCCTTCTGCTGGTCTTGATAAATCTTTGTGTCATGAATATTTGATCCAGACAAACAGGAGGTGTTGCAGGGAGTTGTAGTTCCTGAAGCTTCATGTGGTTGTAAGTGATCAGAGCTGAATATGGCAGCGCTGACTCACCTGCGTCCACTGGGTTAAACAGCTCCACCTACTGGACTGTTAAAAAAAACATGAGCTATAGTGAAATGTTTAATTCTGATGGTAACACAGTAGAGAGGTATGAGACCACCTGAGCTGTCAGGTTCACCTGTTCATGATCTCCAGCCGTGTCTCATCCAGTCAGGTGTGTTCATGTCAGTCAGCTGTTGATGCCTGTTACAGGGTTTTAATACGAGTCTGCATTCAGTCTCAACAACACAGTGTGCTCATGTCATTTACACTTATGTTCAAAATAGAACACACACACACACGTGTCCACGGAGACGAGGTCGGACTGAAACTGAGGCTCAGTTCTCACATCGTTTAGCTTCATTACAGCTAGTCACAGTTTAGTAGTCTTTGTAGTTTAGTATTTTTTTTTAATTCATCTCACATAATACAAAAATAGAGAAAACAAAAACCAAAGTGAAGAGTTTGTGTGTTAGTTTGTGACTGAACAGGCTCAGGCTGAAGCAGCTGCTCATATATACCTGTTCACAGCTCAGTGTTTGTCTGAGCTGTGACGTCATCATAATCTGACAGCTTCAGAGACAAGAGCAGCTCATCCAGATGATTTAATCCTTCAACTTCATCTGGAGTCACACTGAGAGGATGATCTGCAGCTGACGCTCTGAGCAACCCAACTATCACCTGGGGTTCCTCTTCTGAACAAGATCCACTACAGTGGATAGACAGTGTCTGTAGGGGGTCCATCAGGGAGGGGCCAGGTGAAGCCCTGTTCATGTGTGAGCTCCACATGAACAGGGCCTGGCTGACGGTGGTCCTGCTCCTCAGCTCCAGGACTGGGACTGTGAGGTGTAGCACTTTCACCTCCTTACTAATGTTCCCAGAGTTGAGTTATGGTGACAGGTTGGCTCAGGGGTCCAGACACCCCCCACCCCCCGAGACCGCTGTGGTCAGCTGTATGTATATGGTCCCTGCTCGTGTTCATGTGTTCACAGACTGTCCTCTCTCTCCTCAGACCTCCACCCAAACAGAAGAAATGAGGTGTGGCACGAAGCTCAGGAAAACAGACTCCTGTTCTCCACCTCCGCCTCCTTTTCTACCACATGTTGTCTGTTGGCCTCCTCCACCTCCACCTCCACCTCCACCTGCCTGTTTGACTCCTGCAGTGTGAAGCATGACCAGCACTCAGGGCAGAGCTGGGCTGGTTTCCTTTTCTCCTTTGACAGTAACCTGATGAGCAGCCTCAGCCTCACCTGTCAGGTTGGAGCACATTACATGACACTGGGGTCACGTGAGCCACAGGTTTCCTCCAGTTTGGATCCAGTGCTGTTAGTTTAATAAAACGTAGAGGTTCACCTCAGGTGGACCGGCCTCAGTTCAGTTATCAGGTCTGTTCCTGTGTGTTGTTACACCACTGTGGTCACGTGCTAACACCAGTCTTGTGTAGTGTGTTCTGATGAGTTTTTGTTTTAATTAACCAGCCGCTGCCCTGTGAACTAGTTACTTTCTACTGAGGAGTATTACAACTGTCATTATAACAGTTCCTCTGAAAGACTTCTGTGTAGTTACACATGTTTGAATAACTACATGACTCCTGAGGATTTTTGTGTGGTTGTTTTTGCTTCTCTGTGCTCGTCCTCCTTTTCTGACCCAATGTCTTTTTTTGCTTTTAAATGAAATGTTTCTCTGCTCCTCTGATTGGTGCGTCTGGTTCCAGACAGCACATCCCAAATATTCACACATCATATACCCAGATGGGTAGTATTTTTAGTGTATGAGTTATGTCTGGACTTATGTACAGTAAATATACTTTGTCTTAATATGTTGTGTGCCGTCATGTGGAGAGCTTCAGGTTGTCACAATATCCACCATTAATGTTGATCTGTGTAGGGGTGAGGAGGTAAACCGACCCTGTGTGTGTATGTGTGTACAGACAAATATAGAAAGTGACTTTTTCACTCTGACTTGTAATTTGATACCAGTATAACATTTGTGTGGACAGTATGAAGCAGAAGGGTTGTAGATATTTTACAACGAATTATGCTTGAAACCTTTTTTTTTTTATTATTATTGACATGATCAGTAACTTTGTTTTAATAAAATGTTTATAATTATCACTTTTGATCAGTTAACGTGGTATAACTCACCCTCACTGTAAACACACAAACACTTCATGTCCTGTTACACCTGACACTGACACAGGTGAGTCTCGGTCCTTGGTCCAGTGCAGGACCAGGACCTGTGCAGACACTGGTATCAGTCAGACCCAGACCTCCTCCATGTGTGGCTGCCGTCCTCTGCTGAGGGGAGCAGCCTGCTCCCTCAGTGTTAACTCTACAAACTGGCTCTTTTCTCCACGGAGCCTCTAAACTAAAGCCTCGGCTCTGTTTTCGGGTGGTCAGTGTCACTACATGAACAACCTCGTCTTCATTTGAGGACTAACTTTTGGAAGTTACTCGTATGACTGTCCGCGGTGGATTTGTTTTGGCAGCCATTTTGTGGGAAATTTCTCTGGAGCGCGCTGGGCCGTACTTGCCTGGTGTCGGGAGTGCGCTCTCAATGCAGCCCCTCTCTCCTTTGACCGATATTAACATCACGGAGGGGCTGGCCGGCATAGAGCTAGCTGTAGCGGTGTGTGCTAAAATACGTGTAGTTTCTTCATAGCGGCTGCTTGTATTGTCCATCGGCCCATCGGCTGGCCGTTGCCCGCCAAGCAGCCTGCAGTGTGCGGACTGTCTTCCTCCAAATTCCAATGGCAGAGTTTTATTAGACAGCTAGCATGCTAGCTAGAAGCTAGCTGGCTAATGTTAGCTTCTTGCCTTTATATTAATTTAAAAAGCTGACGGGCTTGCAAAGTCATTTAGCCCGCGCTGTGGGTGTAAGGTGCTCTCTTGTAAATCTGAGAATCAGCCTGGAACAAGTGAATTAAGTTTGCTGAACAGAAGGAGGACTGAGTTTGAGGTGTCCGTGGTTGAGGCGGCGAGCTGCCCACCTCCCCTTAGGCACGGCTAGCTGTGCTGCGCCGGCGATCAGTTCCCATCGACAGCCCGCTCTCTGAGCTCCGGAGAATAACGCAATTTTACTGGAAACTAATCTCACCGGGATTTTTTATCGGCTGCACAATTCTGCACCATCATATTTGGATTTCTGCTGTGGAAGAAGGACGACTGACCCGGGGGAGGGGGCTCGGTTCGTGCGGACAGAGGGAGACAGGGGTTCCGAACATGGCTGCTACGCGGAACTTGGTTCGACACACCGCCTGAGGTAAGACAAAACCGGTCGGCGTTGTCTTTTTTCCGATTCATGTATGAATTTGCGGCTGGTTGGTTCTTGTCTCTAATGTGTGTATGCTTGTGTGTGAGTGTGTGTCAGGGGCTTGACAGTCATTGAGTGGTAACTGTTGGGTAGCATAATGTTACCCCTTCCCTTCGTTATTCGCCCCTGTCACCCGGCCTCGTGTCCCAGTTCCTCCGCCGCTCGGATGGCCGATGGGGCCGGAGGCAGGCTCCGATTAAACAGGTGGGTTAACGTCGGTGTCGGACAATGGATCATGCTGAACAATTAAGGCTTGGCTGGCGTGTCTACAGCAGCTGAGGCGTGCATTATGGTGATGGACCACACGTTACCCCTTTTTAGTAGCATGCAATGTCCTCCAGGTCTGTGGTTATCAGCCCCCTGCCCTTCTAGTTTACCTTGTGACTGAGTCGTTTCTAACGGCTAACCATCTGGCGGGTTGACCAAGGGCTGGGTTGGTCTTAAATAGGCTAATGATTGATGCGATCAGTGTGCGTGTATCTAGGCAAGTTTCAGTAGCAGCGGCATCGCGACCTGCCTCAAGTTAACGCACGACACCAATAGACAGGGAGAGGGTGCCGGCGGAGAGAAACGGAGGAGAGGGCAGATGAATGGATGTGGGGCTCCATGATGGAGACGGGTTGATATCTACTAGTACAGGCGGCTGCATCCTGGTGTGGCGTGTGGATGGCGATGACTTTGGGTGTCACAGCAGCCAGCAACCCCCGACTGTCCTCTGTAGATCTGCAGCGTTTCATCTGCTATGGCAGCTAATGCTAGCCACTAGCCTAGCTACCGCATCAGCCCCAGCCCCTACCCTGCCCTGGAGTAGAGGGACACAGGCTCTCAATTGCCGGGAGATGACTGCTGCTGGGCAGGGAACAGGGCTGTGAGGAGACCAGAGCTGATGCACAGCTGGAGGAATCATGACTTGACATCTCCTCCCTGTGTGTGTGTGTGTGTGTGTGTGTGTGTGTGTGTGTGTGTGTGTGTGTGTGTGTGTGTGTGTGTGTGTGTGTGTGTGTGTGTGTGTGTGTGGGGCTCTCTGTGCTCCTCTTTCTGTCATTGCTCAACAGAAGATGTTGTGGTCTGAAATTGTTGCCTATTTAAATATGGGGGTTTGTCATAGATGCTGTGCCCCCTCCCCACCCACCTCGCTGAAGTTGTGTTGCTGTTTTCCTTGTGGTGAACGCAACTGAGTCTCAAAATGGACCTTTCTCCTCAGCCATTTCTGCTTTGCTTCATTTTTCATTCATTTTTTCATCCTCTCAAATTGTGTCTTGGTGTAAAAATCAACCACTGTATGTATGGTTGTGTAGTCAATTGTCCACTCGATGAAAAAGGCCACACACAGGCCAGAATGGAAAATTTCAGGTGAGAGAAATGACACATCTCCTCAGATTGAAGCCTCTTTTACAGACAGGTGAAGATGTGCTCACTCCGGATGTGAGCGTCCACTGGAGGTGGATGTGTAATCCAGGTATTTTCACTTCCATTGAGGTACACAGGTCCATGTTGTTTGAGTCATGACACAGTGGAAACAGTGAATATGTTCAGGTTGTGCTGAGGAGCTGTGTCCATTATGAAACCTGCTCCAGCTGAACCTGCCGCTGAGTTTCAGTTGGAACAAGCACCTGTCACCTCCAGCGTATATGAAAGCTGAGGTGTCACATTCACCATCTACACTGTGATCAGAATATAAAACAGAAAAATATATAAATACACAAAATATCACAGTTATTAGTTATTACAGAATCCCTGGACTTCATTTCATTCAAATGTAAAATTAATTAGCATCCTGGTGTTGAAATAATCCAAATTACAAAACCGCAACATGAATGAGGGTCTGCATCACCAAGCTCAGGGGTCGACTTTAATACCAAGACCTTGTCAGCTGAATCCAGACCAGGTGCACAGTGGGAGTGGAGCACCTAGGAGTGGCCTCTTCCAGTGCCAGAGTTTTCTTTCACTGCACGATGAAGCTTCATCCCACACATGTCATGTAAAGTGAATTTTTTGGCTTGCTGTAATGGCTGGAGTGGTTTTGCAGCCTGTGTCTCTTGGCCACAAACAGCCAATGGACTTGTTCCCTGACTGACAGCACAGCTGTGACAACAAGCTCAGGCCATGTGTGTGTGTGTGTGTGTGTGTGTGTGACTGTGTGACTGTGTGACAGCTCTGACACACAAATTAATCACTTTGTAGAATCTGATAGACGAACTCCCAAACTTACCAGGAACTCCAGTAACTCTTGTTTTCATCCTCCTCCTCTTCTTCTCTCTCATGGTCTCCTTCCTCTCTGCTCCCGTCTCCTACGTTCATGGACTCATCTCTTAACAACGGCGCCATTACTCAGACTGAAACTTCCTCAACTGAAGCATCTTTGCTCCAGCTTCTGCTGCGTGGAGGCAGCACCTGTATCTCCATCCTTCTTAACACATCCTCAGGTTGTATCATGAAACTAAATGGTAGCATTCACCACATGTCACCTGTAAACAGGGTTGTGTGTCTAACTAAGGTGGAGAACAACAGTACCACTATTTTCATACAGTTTGTCTTTATTGTAAAGTAACACAACAACAAGCAGCATGTCGTCAGGATCACACACTTCCTGTAGATGTCAAAAGTGGGTGTGAAAGGTTCTGCACGTTCACAATTTACAGTGTTCTCATCACATTTTTGTCACCACTTCTACGAAAAATAATGACATGAATCCACATTATACAACATATTTTAAGGAAAATTAAATATGCCTCAAATGACTACATCACTTGAACACATCACTATAATGATGATGTGGCTAATGTATAATCACAAACAGAATAATCAAATACATGTTCATTGCAATGTGAGCTGAGTGTTAAATCAGCCCAAACCGTCCATGACTGAGCCTCACTGCAGGTTCGACTGGAATCATGAGTTGGGACAGAGTTTTATAAAATAGCAACACAACATGTATCAACACAATCTGAATGTCT
This sequence comes from Trachinotus anak, assembly GCF_046630095.1. Lineage (NCBI taxonomy): Eukaryota > Metazoa > Chordata > Actinopteri > Carangiformes > Carangidae > Trachinotus > Trachinotus anak. The sequence continues at coordinate 26,345,291 of NW_027273883.1, forward strand.
ATGAATTATAATGTTAAATTGTCCAGCTTTCTGCCACACAGTCATTTTTACTCTTGATTAATCAATTAGTCGTTTAGTGTATAAAATGTCAGAAAATTGTTTCTTCATCAATAAGTTTTTTTTAATTCAGCCTGCAGCTCAATACCTACAAATATTCAATCAGCGTTTAATATCACACAGAGCAGCAGGACGTCTGTACAGAGTGATTTCATTTAGAACAACTGTTTTTAATTTTAATGTTTTCCTCAATATGATAAAGATCTGTCATTTGACACAAATTTATCTTTGATTATCAGTCAAACAACAGATATTATATTTAACATAGATATTGTTTAGATTAAACTGATCATGAGCCCAGAGTAACTGGATCTGTGTGGTCTCCCTCAGAAAACACTGGACATCAGCAACAAAATAAATGTACTGCTTATCAAACATCACTCACACAGGTAAACATTCATTTATGTATTTAATTAGTAAAAGAGGAACGCTGCCTCCCTCATGAGGTGTATGAGCTTTGCTGTGTGACGTAGCTTCACTGCTGTTTTATCTAAATGTTGCTAATATTTAAAAAAAAACTAGAGAAAAAGTCCAGTTAAGTAAATATTAACATAACCTTCCTCATAATTATCACTGTATTTATTAAAGGAGGCTACAGATGTTGTTCACTACTATCACATCAGCAGGACCATATCTGGAGAGGGTCTAACCTGATTGGTGGAGATCTCAGCAGGTGTAAATGACACCTGTACAGTTTCGCCCCATTCTTAAGATCATCAGGGTGAAAGGTCACCTAACTGCCACTTCCTGCTTTCTCGGACTGTCAAAATAAGGGCAGCTTGAATCGAGATAATGACGCTAAGTAATTGCAGATGTGGTTAGCCAGATAATGAATCCAGATACTCATCACAGATTAACACCAGGTTCAGCTCCATGTCGGACCTGGTGGAGGAGACGATGAAACGAGCTGTGAGGTTATCGGACACAGTTACAGACCACCAGCAGCACATACGTCTAATAATCAGCTTCAGCGCTGACAAGTCCACATGTTAATTCATCTGCCCTGTTTGTGTTTCTGGACATCAGCTGATATTGCAGCTAGCTAGCATTAGCTAGCACTGGCCCTTCAGTTCCTTGAGGCGTCACCGTTCGTATCATAAAACCTCCTCTCAAACACAAGCTGAGTTCACTTCAGTGAGTGTTGGAGCAGCAGCAGCACCTGGAGCTGACAGGTGTCCCCCTGACTCAGTTTGCTAATGTAGCAGCCACCACAAACCTACCAATTCAGGTTAAACCAAAATAAATGAACATAACACTGAGCACGATCTGAAGTGGTTGGTCGCATCAGTGACGGAAACTCTGCTTTGCTTGTGGATATTTGTTAGTGCATGTTTAGTTTAATATAATCATGATATTTCAGGTTAAGTTTCACTAACTAAACTATAACCTAACTAACTATAAGTTTTCTAAATTATGTTGACATTTCTATAAATTGAATTGATTGTCCATCAGGTCTCATTAAAACAGAAATATGATGATTATAATCAGACTATAACTAGCATCTCAGATTTTCCCTCTGGTTGTATGACGGTAGAGATCCATGGATTATTTCAGGCTGTTAGGAGCAGTGTTGGAAATCAGTCTGTCAGGTGTTTAGTTTAGTGGATCAGACTCAGCAGAGTTTCCTTTGTGGGTATTTTACACTGTCACAAATGTTACTGTATCACAGTGTATGTTGATATCATAATGTAAATAACAAATACCATTTTAGTTTTAAGTTCTGTGCATCTTACATCACACATGATCTGTTGTCATTCACTTATTTATTTTCTCTGAAGTTTTTTTTTTTTTATCTGCAAGACCAACAAATTTGGAACCAGGGTCTGAGTTCCCCTTTAAATGTCTTCCATATGGGGATATTGTGAGCTGACCTACAGGTCTGACTCTGTCCTGCTAATAGCTCAGGTTGTATTTCATCACTCTCCTCCAACTGAAGACACTGAGAACTTCAGAGAACTGCACATGGCTGTAATGTGTCGTCTCTCTGAGCGCCATCAGTGTCCACAGTCTCTGTTTTAGTGACTCCCTGCTCTCTTGCGTCTCCACGCTCTGTTCTTTCACTGTAAAAAAAAAAAAACAAAAACCCAAAGAAACGTACCTTCTCCTCAGGAGGACCAGGCTGTGAAACGAGCAGCTGATTGGTGAGGTCTGTGTAACTCAGTGAGGTTTTTTTGTTCACTTGACATCACACTGAAACCGAAAGTTGACGTTTGATAACATGGAACTGATTACAGACGGAAACGTCATCTCAGTAACGTCACCGTTACCGGTCTGAGTGTTAATGTTGTTAGCCCTGACACCTGTGGCACTGCTGTGTGTGCTAGTCCAGTGGTTTTCAAACTTTGGGCTGGGGTCCACTGGTGGGCCACAAAGGTATTGCAGGTGGGTCCCGAATCATTTGCAAAACATTATAATTTTGATCAAAACCTGTGACTATTAAAAAATTACAATATGAATAATGTTTTAAAGTGAAATGATCTTTAAAAACATTAAAATGTTTAAAAACTCCTTTCGCTTTTACTTTCTTTATTAAACCAAACACTGTGATCAGACAGTGACAGGAACTTTCATGTCGCTGCTGGTTCATATAATGTACTTGTTTACAGTGTGATTGTTCACTGAAAGCTCACGACCACGACAAACACTGGAGAATCAGGATGGATGCTGGGTAACAACAGGAAAGAGTCAGAGACAGATGGTGAATGGATGAGTGGTATCATTTGGCCTCCGTATCGATGCGAGCCCACAATGTTTTTGATAATTTCATGAGGGCAGTGAGTTGGAAAAGGTTGAGAACCACTGTTCTAGTTCTCTCAGGTTCCCATGTTTGGCTGAGCCGGTTCCACCTCAGAGCATGTAGATTTATGTTTTACCCCGTGGTCCATGTCTGCAAACCTCTGAGTCTATATCACTGAAATCTGTGTGTGTGTGTGTTGTCCAGGGTGGAGGTTGGTCCACTGCAAACATCAGCTGAACATCATCTGACATCTCTGTAAAGGTGGGCGGGCCACTCACCTGTGGAGACCTTGATACCTGGTTACCACACACTAAACGAGATCAGTGAACAGTACAGCACAGCTCGTTACAGTTCATCAGACTGTTGTGTCATCTGTCATCTACACAACCGTCATGAAGGAGGTTGTGTTGTATCAGTCACACACAGTCAGGTGGACCCAGTGATCCTTTGACTGAGTGTATATGAAGAGTGTGATCCAGGAGCTTAGTGTTAGCCTGCAGTCTGCTGAGATCGCTAGACTATAAGCTAATGACGCTACAAGCTAATGACGCTAGGCTACAAGCTAATGACATAGAGACTAACTTAAGACAGAATTTAATCAAGGTTCATCAAACAGTGTAAACTGGGGGAGTTGAGTTTCTGCTCCTCTACTCCCCCAGTGATGATTACACTACTAGCTAATGGATTGGATCAGAAATGACCCAATACAGTTTTCTGATTGGCTGGAGTCATGGCGCTCTGTAACACATTCAAACCTGAGGGCACACAGAGAGTCCAAGGGCTCACAGCCCACAGGACCCTGAGAGGGGACCGATGAAACCAGGTGAAGAGGTTAGCATTGTTCACTTCTGTGGACAACAGAAAGACACGGCGACAGGTTAATGTAAATAAATGTATTGACCACAGAGGTTTTTTTGCTGTAATTGAATTATTCTCTGTGTAATAATTTCTCTACAAAAATATTATTTTTTTTTATCTTGGTAGAACGACGAGACTGACAGAAATGTAGACTAGTTTATTCCCATAGTCCTGGTTCAGCTTGGATCAGCCGGAGCTGATGTCTTTAGCAGCTGCACTGTGCTAAGCTAACTGTAGTCTCATCTAAATGAATGAAGGGCTGTGTTTTTTCATGCATTTCTAACTGTGTGATCGCAGCCTTACAAATCAGGACCTGTCTTCAGTTAAATAACTAATAAACAGTGAATAAAAACCTGTGGCCTGAAACACAGAGGGTCCAGTCCAGAACATGTTGGATCTGCTGTTAGCTCAAGACTGTAGCTTTAGCTCCCTGCTCTGGTAGTGCTGACCAAAGTCATGTCCTGGAATCCTCCTCCTGCTGTGGATGTCTGAGTGAGTGGGTATTGGAGATTTCTGCTAAGGTTACTTTGACGTTTTTGTTTCAGGTTGAGTAAAAATGAGCAGTTTTACTTTTGTTTGCAAAGTATCATGGGTAATTTTGTCTGTTGCTGTCTCTGAATCTGACTCCACACAACAGACACGACCTTTACCACTGATATCTTCATTCTTCCACCATCGCTGGGTTTGTTTCTTACTCTGCGTCCAGTTTTAGTGTCGTGCTCCAGGAACTGAGGTGCATTTGATTTGATGCATCAGACCTCCCCTCTGATACTAACATGGCATGTCACATAAAAGTGGGGTCACATAGAGGCCTGAATCTGCCATAGTAATCTGAAATATAACTTGTTGAGAAATATATTTGACCTTTATGTATTTATTGAAATTTGTGAAATTCAAGTCAATTTCAAGTTGTACAATTTCAGAAATCTTATTCCACATCATCTTTATTTTGTCAGAAAACTCAAGTCGAGTGAAAAACTCAAATCCAGAAGATAAAATTCAAGAGATAAAAGGAAAAGCGCTGTAGCCTGAATGGAAGAGGTCCGACCTCTGAGCTGAGCTCCAGGAGCTGACCATAAAACTGAGCATCACAAACCTCAGAAAATTGACTTTTAGCTCAGATTTGATCCACTCTATCCAATAATGTTTAAAGTGCAGAGGAGCCGTGTTACTGATCCAATCAGCACATTAATGATATCACAGAGACCGCCTCTTTTCACCTACGTCACACGACTGAGATTCAGCCTTTCCCTGTGGCAGATGATGAAATCCTGATTCACATCATTGTTTCATCCAGACTTGATTATTGTGACGTTTTGTTTTTTAAATCAGAACATGTGACCACATGACATCAGTTTGATCTTCCTGTCCATCAGATCAGACTTTAATGACCTCCTCCTTCACCTGTCTGATCTCCTTTAACCTCATATTCCACCTCCTGCTCTGTGTTCTCGGAGTCAGGGCTCCTGCTTATCCATACAGTTAAAAACACGTCTGCTGTCGTACCCCTCCCTCTGGAACGACCCCCCCTGCTGACACCAGACTGTCTCTGCTGAGGCCTCAGATCCAAACTTAACTTTCACTCAGCTCCTAATTCTTTTACTGTGTCACACTTGTTTCCTGTTACCATACGAGCTGATGTTTGATCATATCAGATGTTGTGATATTTCCCCTCATATGCAATATTTTTCATAATATGGGGAAAATGTTTATTTAAATTATTTCTATATATTTTCTCAGTCTGTTCTGCTGCAGAGTTTGACCCTCATCTCATTGCTTTGATTACTGTTCACTGAACCTCTTCATGTGACAAATAAAACTTACAACTGCTGCTTAGTGGCAGCTTCACTTATACCTGAAACATCATATAAACAATATAAATATGTATCATTAAAAAATAATACAACAGTGTAATTATATATTATAAAAAAAGCACAGCAATATAATTAGATTATAAAAAGTCCCCTGAGATAACATCTGCTGTGATATATAAATATAAATATATATATTATAAATAAACTTGACTTGACTTCATGTGTGCAGTAAGCCAACAGGAAGTCAGTCATCTCACCTGGCAGGAGTCCAGGACATGTAGTGCTCCTGGTCTATGAGCCCTAAAACTCCACAGAAACACCATGGACACTGTCCAGAGCTGAATCTGAGAACTGTAGAGTAAATACAGACGGGAAATAAAGTTTTTTAAATTGAATAATGAGGATTTCATGAAGTGAAATACATTCAGAAAGATCAGTATGTCAGTGCTATAGATTCAGTGGTGTTTGAGTAAATTAAATTTCATCATTATGATCAGTGATAATGATGTTTTCCTGTTGGTGCTTTAATGGATGGTTTCTGTAGCTGCACTGAGCAACAGTCACTGACTGCTCATGAATTCAGCTCCTCGTGTGTCCTGGTCAGTGTCGACAGTGACTCTGAGGTCAGCTGATGTCGACTCCATAGAGCTGATCTAAAGACGTTTGTTATTAAAGACCAGTTTAAACTTTATCAAGATAAAATAGATTTTATTAGAATTATTTGACATGAAAGTGACTCAGCAAACACGAAGAGGAGGAGTTAGATTGGATGAACAACTTCTATCAGCTACAGTAAAAGAATGAACTCTGTAGTATCTGTGTGGTTGAGGGCCAAAATACATCCAGACCATGTCACCATGGAGGAGACAGAGGCTGAGTTCATGATGATGATCTGTACAATACATGAAATAGAAACACCTGCACATAAATGATATTTATATAATTTTGTAATTTCATAGTCTGTTATTCACACAATTCAGTTACAGATTTAATTATGACTTTATTTTAGTAGTTTGTTAAGAAAGCAGTATGAGAAACACTTTCTCATGTTTGTGTCCACAACTACAACAACACAGTAGCTACAGTGTGAGAAACAACCATGTGACAGTGTAACTACAGGTGAGTACAGAGATGACAAGACTGGACAGTGCAGCAGTGAACACAGACATGTTCTTTCTCTTTTATTTCTCGACAACAGGCCCCCGTCACAACACCTGGAGGGAGAGGGACAGGTAGATTTAACTAGTTAGCTGGTGTATGACGTGTGCACACGACCCAGGTACAACATAACATTCTGTGGTCAGACTGGCCATTGAGAGCGTCAGGACAAATCCCAGCAGGCCCCCGTAGTACAGGTGTGTGTTCACTTCACTGACCCTGAAAAGGTTTTATTAAAACAGACTGTGGTCAAAATAAAATGCAAAGACGGGGTTTCCTTCCCTGTTTGAAAATATACAGCTGCAAGACATACAAATTAAAAATTACATAAAATAAATAGCCTGTATTAAATAAAGATACAGTAGGTCCATCTTTAAGAATGCCTTCAGTTCTTCTCAACATTGATATGAGATTAAGATAGACTATAATCACTGGTTTTCACCTCTGGTTTAATAAAACACACAGCTGTGCAAATAACAATAAAACTGTAGACAGAGCTGCTCACCTGATATTTTAAAGCCAAATAATTGAGCCACTGTTTTTTTTTTTGTTTGTTTTGTTTTTTCTAGAGGGGAAAAAGGTGTTTTCTGGAGCTAAAATTTAAAGATGTTCCATGATGCAGACTATTGTCAGACAATTCAAATTACCAATGTTCCCTAAACAGCTCACATACAGGTTATCAGTAGATGCTAAAATTTACCAATATTCCCTAAATGCCTAAATGGGAGACTGGGGGCGGGGTCACATGGAGAGTGAGGGAAGAGAGACAAACACAGTTTACAGAAGAAACTGGTTCTGAACTCCAACATCAAACAGTACTGATTTAATGATATAAACAGTATTAACTTATACCTCATCTGAAAACATATTGATACACCTTTAAAAAATCCATATAGACCTTTTCTGTGTTTGATGCGTTTTGTGGGTGGAGCCAAACTTGCAGCAGGAAGTTTATGGATGCCTCCCTGAGCAGATGGTTGTAAGGCTAAGCTCATGTGATCAGTTACAGTGGATGCAAATGTAATAACACAGATATAATATCACTGTCTGCTCCATTCATTCATTAAACACATAAACACTGAGTGATGTTGGAGCTGAAAGTGTGTGTGAGCAGTTCAACATGGTGCTTACATGCTAACATTGCTAACATTGCTAATGTTGATCAGTGGCGTTTGCAGAGCCCTGTGTGAATGTCAGCTCTGTGGCTGCTGCTGTTTCTCTGTAATTTATCTTTATGAACCACATCACTGATTTTGTCATGGACTGGTAAACAGTAGATTTCATCACTTTAACGTCTGTAACCTTAAACGTCTTCATTTAGCTTCAGACGTCATCTCCTTTTTTTATTCCTGCCCTGACCAACAGCACAACGACACGTTTTCCTCATCACACGGTTCTGTCACACGACTTGTTTCCACTGTTTTTCTGCCACCACGCTCATGACTGACGTGACCGTGATGTCCGCGCCAAACTGGTCTCTACCCAGTTCCCAGACGTGTTCCAGCCGCAGCACAACTGACCCATCAAAGTTTGTTTTATTCTCATCGTTACAGCTTTTAAAGACTGTTAACTAAAGAGCGTAAAACCAGTATCTTACCTGTGGAGGCAGCGTCCTGTGTGAACACAGTTTGTGCTTGTCTCTTACTCACAGGAAGGGGGCGGGCCTAAGGCGGTAAAAGGTGATGCCACATATTTCTGTGAAGCCACCAGTGTAACCAATGAAAGTAGCTGAAGTGTAAAGGCCCAGTACAGTTCGACGAAGTGTCTGTTGGACGCCTCACTCACTTCATGCCGTGGTCAGCTGAGCGGAGGCGGGAAAGGAGTCAGGGGTTGAACTTTTCTCTCAGTTCTTTTTTTCAGTCTTGACAGAAGTAAAAATAAAAACGTCCTCCAGGAGTGACTGTGTTTTGAACACATTGTGACGTCCTGGTTTTCACCATGCCCTCCTGTAGTTAAACACTTTTGATTGGTCGAACAGCTCGTCCTCTACCAGCTTGGATCAGACGTGAGCCGACCCATCGCATATTCAGACCCACCTCACCCCTGTGTGGAGAAACGGTCCTCTCATTCATCTGAATGGAGCCTGTCTGTCCGCACAGGAGGCTCTGACATCATCCAACGGGGCCCGGCGCCCTGCTCACAGTCCTGATGATGAGTCTGATCTGACTGTTGTGTTTCTACTGTCCACCTCATGACAACAAGACACAAGATAAAATAGTTGCTGCTGTGATGATATCACATTGAATCCTGTCTGAGAGTCACAGTCACCTGCTCCTCAGTCTGGATCTGGACCCTGCCCTGTTATACCCCAGTCCTGGTTCTGGTCTGAAGCCAGACTGAGCACTAAGAGCTGGTCTGTGAGGTGAGCAGAGAGCAGGTGGAGAGTCCGACTCATTTGTCAGCACTGAAAGCAGTTAACCTGTGTAGGAGCTGGTTAGAGGACTAGTTAGTTGTTCTGGAGTTAAGTTGTCATCAGTTCACCTTTGTTTACTCCTGAGCAGAGACCCTGAACCTGAACCTGTATCACACCTGATCCTGCCAACTCATCTAAATTTAGATCAAAGTCATTTCCCATGAGGCCGCGGGGCCAGAGCCGTGGAGAGGAGCTGGAGGCCCAGTCAGACAAAATGTCTCCGTTCAGCTTGTGTCAAGTCCGGTATCAGGTCCTGAATGTGACCAACCTGATATGCAGGAGTCTCTCATGCTCTGACACACAACATGTGTGTCGCTGGTCCCACAAACATGTTACATTTAGTCCAACAGCCACACACACACACACACACACACACACACACACACACACACACTGTAGATCTTGTCTTCAGGTCTTGAGTCTGTCTCTTGGTCTGGGTCTTGGTCTGTGTGGGGGTAATTTGGGCGTGAGGGTTGTTGCATGTGGTCCCTCCACCTGTCCTTACTGGGACTCTATTTCTGGGTCTCACACTGAACCTGACTGTGTCTCGCCTGGCAACAGTGCCTGTATATATATGTATGCTGTGTGTGTGTGTGTGTGTGTGTACATGTGTTATTCTAGTCCTGACTGCAGCTGGACCGGAGCTGTGTGGCTCATATGGAGGCTGTAACAGCAGACCTGTGACCCAGCTGAACTCGTCTATAACAGGGACCAGACTGGTGTTGGCTCCAGGATCCAGTTTAATAAACCTGATGGGTTGTTGGTCTGAGATTCATCGTGTGCTGTGTGTTGAATGAGTTGGTGTGTGTCTGTCCTCACACTCATCTGTGTGTGTGTGTGTGTGTGTGTGAATAGTTGATCCCCTGACACTTGAGCTCGTCACCACAGAGCATGACTCAGGTACACAGATGTTTACCTGTTGTGTTGAGAGGAACCTCCTCATCAGAACCACCTGTTCATCACCTCCACATTCACTCACATCAACACCACATGTGTTCACTGAAGTGGAGAAACACATACCTGTTCAGGTGGTACGAACTGTCGCTTCAGCTGATTTAATTTGATCATGTGACTCTTGGTTCAGACATGACGACACTTGAATATAAAGTAACTTGACCCTCAGGCAGCTCAGAGGCCACGGCCAGTAGAGACTGCATCACTCTCTGCTGCGTGTCAATAACATGTCAATAACATGTCGTTGTTATTACTGATGGTTTGGTCTCATTCCTTCCATGTGCAGACAGTTTTATACCAGTTTGAGTGTCGGGTCAGTTGAGTGTTTTATATACACGTCCAGTAGAGGGCCAGCCAGACCAGGACCCAGACCCAGGACTTTGGATCACCCAAACACATGTAAAGAGTCCTGGACATCAGAAACCTCCAACACATGGAGGTTTGTTTACTCCTCACTACTGATTCTTTTACCTGTTGACCACTAACAGCTACCAACCAACACTCTGCACAAACTGTGTGACTTACGTTTATCTGATGGTTTTATTCAGTGGTCACTGGTCCAATTCCTCTCTGTCAGAGTATTTCCTGTCTCTTCACCTCATCTAAAGTCAGTGTGGCTGCTGAGATCTAGATCTGATCATGAACCACACTGGAACCAGGAGCCTGAACCAGAGCTGTGAAGCTGTAAAACAGAAACAAGGAGCTGAAAGACGCAGTGAAGATCTGCAGGGTCCATCAGTACAGACACCTGTCATATCACATGATCTACTGACCATATGAAAATACTGACTGAGCCTGAGTCTGCACACATGAAAAATACACAAACAGATTCTAGGTTTATTCTGGCACAGTTTTACAAACAGTGCCAACAGTTGACTTCAGCACTAAAGCAGGTGCAGATGAACAGCTGGAGAGTCAGTCAGGAGTTGTTCTGAACCACACTGAGACAGTGGAGGTTTGGACACTGACACCGACTCCAGAGAGGAGACACATACACATCATTCAGTTCACTCTCATTAATGATTAACCAGACATTTTACAGTTGTAATTCATACATTTAAAATAAGTCTAATGTCCAAGACCAATGAAATAACAGTGTGATGAAGGTACCTGGAGGATGACTGCTTCAGAGGTTTAGAAACTGTCTGTCTGTGTGTGTGTGTGTGTGTGTGTGTGTGTGTGTGTGTTACAGTGAGGATGAGAGCATCACGTCACAGAGTCCAGACAAACTTAACTGTGAGCACAGAAACAAACACCAGACGACGACACACTCACTGTAAAAACCTACGCAGCATCAAGAGTTAATATGAAACCATCACCTGACCTCACCTGGATGTCAGCCTGACCTGGTGATCACACCTGTGAGCGACCAGATGATTAACGTGGGTCACAGGCACCAAAGACTGCAGACGCTGGTCCAGTGGAGGTGTGTGAGGCCCCTACATCACCAGTGTATGGTCTGTAGTAACCGGAGAGCTTCTTGCTCTACTGGAGAGTCCTCTGCAGAAAAGAGCTAAGCCTAAACTCTACTAAAAGCAGAAGTTGTCTGAGTGACGTTGACTCCATCATGTGTCCAGCGTGGATGTTGTTAATCTTCATTATGAGAACTGAAGGAAGAACCTGACTCAGACCTGCAGGTGGACGACAGACCGGTGGTCTTTACTACTCTACACTCACTCTCCTGTATTTGTGCATGTATAGCACCAACACCTCATAAGAATATTACATCAGCCTTTCTCAGTAGAACTACCCATAATCCCCTGCTGCTGAAGTCAGGACATATTCCGTTGTTCTGATCAACAAGTTGTGATTCGCTCTGAGTGAACATGTTATCACCATGAGCCCACATGGTGTGTGTGTGTGTGTGTGTGTGTGTGTGTGTGTGTGTGTGTGTGTGTGTGTGTGTGTGTGTGTGTGTGCGCGCGCGCGTGTGTGTGCGTGTGTGCGCGCGCGCGCACAGTCGTCCTCAGTGTTTTACAATTATTAGTGAAATAACTGATGATAAACAGATGAAGAACTGTATTGATCACAGACAGAACACTGAGCAGGAAGAAAAGTCACTGAAAGAGCTGCATTAGACTGAAGGGATGAATGAATGAAGGAATGGCTGATCTACACTGAGCTTTTTACAGACACGTTACAAACACAGGCCTCTGTCATGACGAAACTGTAGCTCTTTAGTCATCACTCAAACTAATGTCTAATCACGTTTTAACAATAAAACATGAAGTAATGTGATGAACTTCCTGTTGTGATAAATATGATCCGTTTTTCTACGTTATAAATTTTACCCATGATTCACAGTTGTAGTTATCCGGTCCCTGAGGAACGTTCTCCTGCTTTGTGTGTTCATCCTTAAATCAGACCTGTTCGCCTGTTTACCTGTCCACAGGTGAGGAGTTGATCAATAGAGAAGAAAAGGAAGCTGTAGTGTAGTAGAAACCATCAGACAGGAAACTCAATTTTAGAATCAATACATTCCTTCTTCAGGTTTTGGTTTTCTGAAGTCTAGGTTTTTTGTTTTTTTTTTACTGTCATAGAGGTCACTGATGTGACATGATGTGAATCCCAGGTGGGCTCTTCACTGCGGGACATGCTGGACACCATTAAATGTTTATCAGGTGTAATGTTTACCATGGTGACAGTCTTACGCTAACAAAACTTCACTTTGTGTTAGCACACTAATTACTAATGAAGACGATGAGCAGCTGAGGCTGATGGGAATGTGAGTATGTTCAGGTGTTTGATCATAAAGTATTAGACATGAAGCTGTCCACCAGATGATGGCGCTAGAGTCAGAGGATCACAGAGGTTATTACAGTTCGTCCTGATTGGACCATGAATGTGTGTGTCACATGTCAGGTCCATACAGCCAGTGGGTTTCAGTCAGAGACAACACTGTCGGCCTCGTGGTGGTTCTCCAGGGAGAACCGGAGGAACGTCACAGAGATCTGACCTCTAGAAACTGTGACCATCATGGCTGCCAAGACTTCACGGCCGTCCACCCAGTGACTGTTGACATATTTCAGTGTGGACCAGAGCGGTGGACAGACCAACACTGAATGTGGGACAGACAGAAATTGGAGCCTCACAGTAGCATGGCTAAAAATACTTTACTTTAAATAATTCAATAAGCACACGATGTTATGTGGCCGAGTGGTGGATAAAGTATTGACCAAATCATTTGCTAGTTTCATGATCAAATCTGTTTCTGCTGCAAAAGTGATGAGTTCGAACTTTAAATCAGTTTCCTGGATTAAACCTAACTTGACTTCTGTATGTGAGCATGTCGCTGGAGTAACTGTATATTTTCTCTCTGTCATTTCTGAAATCACATGTTTTCTTTTTAATGTTTCATTTCATTTAAAATGAAAAAAGTGATCACATATACATGTTTATACTCTGGCCCACAGGTAGGAGGAGTAAAAGTACCAAAATAAAACTAGGTTTTAAAAAATAGAGTTCTTAAATTCTGTACTTTAATTGTAGTAGAACTTTTAGTTGTAATGAAGTATTTTTACTTTGCTGTATTGGTACTTTTACTTCAGTAAAGGGTCTGAATAGTTCTTTCATTGGCCTCTGGTATACATTAGTGTATCCAAGACAAGCTTTAAGTGAGTAACAACCATGGCACTGAACTAAAGGGTTAAGAGTTTACTTGGAAATAGTGTATTATCATATTTTTGTTGTGTATTTGCATCAAAAGTTTGGTCTTAAATTTAATTTAAAATGGTCTTAAATTAAGTCTTAGATTGAACATACCTGTAGACACCCTGGTCAGCAGCATTGTACTGTTGTACTGGTTGAGCTGGAGCTAATTATAGGCTAAGTATTTTGTGTAGTCTTGGGTATTTTAATTTACTGCAAAACAGTGCATCATATTTTATCTGCTCATCATAGACTGTCAAAGAATTTAACTAGAACAGTAACAGGGTCAGGTGATGTAGGAAAAGGACGCGTTGTCCGACCACATCAGGGACCTAAAGTGTTCTGGAGGGCCACACAGACAGTCCCTCCTGCAACACAGAAGAAGAAGAGTTCAGGTGTTTTTCTCACCTGCACACAGCTGACCAGTCAGTGGATGAAGTCATATTTCTGTTCTGGAGAGTTTCACAAACTGTTGGAACCAGACCCACCCCCACCTCCCTACATACTGACACCAGAAAGGGTGTCGAAGCCTCCTGTTGAAGAACACCAGCACCTTTAGGGTCCGTGTTGAGGAGGATGATATTATTCTCAGAAATGTAGTGATGTAGAAGTGTCAGTACTGAACCACAGTCTCTGGTACTTGAGTAAATGTACTTAGTTACATTCTACCACTGTGGCTTTGGTTCATACCAAGTCTGATGTGGTCAAGGTTTTAATACTCCCTGTTTTCAATGGGCGGTTTCCCCTGCACTGTGCTCCTTGTGCTGTATAACAACACACTGTGTGAACACACACACTGTGGCAGATACTGTAGTTTTGGTTTTCCAGTGTTTCCTGAGTGGAGGGCTTGGTTGATGATGTTCGTCTGAATTAACTAGATTTCACTTTCACTTTTAAACGCACCACTCCCTGGGTTAAAATAATATCCTGTCAGTGACTGTGTGACAGAGATCCTGTAACGACCAGTCTGTTATGATTGGATTTAAAATAAAGATCTCGACCTCTGCTGCTCTCCACTGTTTGTGATGTTCTGGTGTAGAACGTGATGAAGACTCTGTTAGAGGACATGTCCTGCAGCAGTGTCTCACACTGAGGGAGGTGGGACCCGTGTGAGATGACCTGATATGCAGATATTCCGTCTCAGGGTCATGAGAACTGTAGGATCCTGAAACCAGGTCATGGGCAGCTGAGGTTGAGAAACTGGGACCTACAGCTGAAACTGAATATTGAATCAGAGCCTGTCTGAGATCCTGAAACATCTTATCTAAACTCTGATCAGACACTAACAGCTGATGAGCAGGGACTTCTGCTGGGGGCTCATATTAGCATGTATGGCCTCCATACAGTGCACTGCGTATCATGGTGTGTGGTAGGTGACTGACTGATGCTAACTAACTGTAATGATATTGGCAGTTTATTTAACTCAGTTATAGTGGAGGTAGAATAGGTTTAAACTTTTATTGATATTCAGTATCAGTGTTTTATTTGAGGTGATGTCAGTCGTGTTGCTCATCCTGAAGCTAACCTTCCCTGTCGACTAGCTCAGTGTACATTAATGGCATTTGTGCGTGTGGAACAGTGACGGGAGCAGTGGCAGCTCCATTCCCAGAGGCTGTAACCCAGTCTTATATTTTATTCCTCTTTGCCTGTGTCATTCCCGCTTCGTTTTGTTTTTGTCTCTCTGGCACCGCCAAGTGCTGAGAGAGAGGAGGGTATGTCGGAGTGTGAAGTGCTCCTCCACTCCTCGCTGAAAGCACCCTGCAGTAGCAGCATGGTAATTCTGCTCCTCTATCTTTCCTCTGCATCATGTTTACCTAGCAACAAGCATCACCCGCGGCTGGCCATCCCATTGGTCATTTGAAAACGCACCGGGGACCAATGGCAGGGCTGTTGCCATGGTACAGTGTGTAGTTGCCGGGTGGAATTTTGCTGCAAGGCACGTGAGTGTCGGAGTGCGGGCTGTCTGGCCGTTAGTCCCGCGGAACGTGACTGAGGGAGCCGGCCGCGCGGCGAGAGGAAACACTGACGTGCGCTCCCGGTTCCACCAACATCCCCGCACCGCGCTCACGGCAGACAAAGAGCGAAGAGCGGCGGAGCAGGGCACAGGAAACGGCTGCATCTGATTCCACAGCCTGTTTAAGTCCACTGCTCAGCGGCCGCCGTCCTGCCAATGTGCTGTATCATTACCCAGCATGTACTGAAGCAGCATTTCACCTTCGACTGGGCTTTCAAGGCTGTCACCACCGTATTTAGTATTTCATTATAAAAATGATTGAGAATCTTAAACAAAGTCATTTTAACAAACCTGCTGTAGCTCAACAAAATTTCAGCCCCAAAATGTGAAGACACAGATTTAGATACTGATGAACCATGTTCACAAATTAGAGCTTTAAAGACTGTAAGTGCTTATTTATTATATGTATCAATGTGCATTTATTTACAGCTGTGGATTTATCAATAAAAACACTGAACATGTATATTAGATTAAAGCCAAGTCTAAAATGTGCCTTTTTGGACATGAAATAAAACTGTTGTGAATGAAATAAGCCGGCTATAGATGCACTGATTCAACATGTGTAATATCTTATGAAGACATTCGACAGGGGCAAAAATATTAGTTATTAGTTATTAGTCAATATAAATGTTGAGTGTTATTCCTTCCATCATTTTATCTTCAGCCCTTCTCATCTGTTTGTTAATGACACATCTCAAAAACTGCATTTAAAAAAATAAAAATAATGGCCTGGTGTTTGGTGGTGAACCATCAGAGAACCTATAGAACAGTTGTGTACATGTGTTTGTACCACTACACACACACACACACACCCAGTTCTTTACCTGTTGCTCATCTATCTGTAATTGTGGAGCTGAGATAATTGTGGGGTTTGTGTTGCATGATGATGAGGAAAAACGTGGTACCCTCCATGTTTCTCCTCAGTGCAAACACACATGTATGCACAGTAGGCCGGTGAAAAGCCAGCCAGCCTTCTGTGTTTCTGCCCAGCTACTTTCTTGCTTCCTGCTGGTTGTCTATCTGATGGTGTGCCTGCCCATACAGAAACAGACCTGATATAAAATCAAAATTAGCGAGCATGCTCAGGTGAAAAGTCCTGGTTCCTGAACAGTGTGTCTGATGGTCTTCAGTCACTGTGAAGTCTGCACATTGTCAGTCCTGGATCAGCTTCTTCTGTCACACCTCAGTGCACCTTTTCCTGTGACTGGTCAGGAGAGTCTCTTTATTGGTCTTTTTGTCCTCTGAACCACATATTTCCAGTTTATTTCTTTTGTTGGTGTTGTGGTCCCTGTGTACATTTACTGTGACATGCTGATGGAGAGATAATAGTGTAAGCATTATCTTTTTATTGTCTAATGTTAGTCATGAAACCAACAGTTTGAGCTAAAGTCAGAATGTTAAAGTAAATATGTGCCATGTGGCCTTAAAGTCCATCATGTAAAAATACTCCTCATAGGATGGTTCCTGTTGTGTTGGTGCTGCTTCATGAAGAGGAAAGATAAAGAAGACCATCATCTGTGGTGCTACAGTTTTCTACACATGCTGAACTTAATTTAAGTCCATCTCACTTTGCATCTACGACCCTTTCAGTCAAACAGGAAATTTGGTGCATTTTATGACACCGGAAGAAGAATACATTTAATTTGTTTAATGAAGTTTAAAGTTTGTAACACTACATTTGGGCCTGAATCAACAAAACAGTCACAGAGTTTTTCTGGACTGTACACTGACAAAACAAATACAACAAAATACAGAAAACACCAAAGCAGCATTGTAAATCGGTTCATGATTTTTGACTGTTTATTGTGACAATGTGATGACTTATTATTTAATACAATAGATGATTATTTTGATCTAATTAACGTTGTCACATATTCTAAGAGATTATTAAACCTGATGCTTCTCATGTGTCTCCTTGTTCGGTTTAATGTACAAACCACTGTTCTCTCTGTGTCTGAGTCACTGTAAATCACCTGGCTCCTACATCAGCCGTGATTTCCCTGAATTTATCGTGTGACATTTGTCATGGATCATTCCTGGTCTCATCTCCCTCCTCTCAGCCTGTGAATGGACAGACCTCCAGATCCAGGGACTGTTCTGGTATTTGCACTCAGCTCTGTATTCACACCTGTGAGCACAGGTTCAGTTTGGTTTGGATCATAGTGGAGTGTCAGTCCCACAGATAGAGTCTAAAAACTTGACCAGACAAACAGTTGTCCTCCTATGAAAGTGTGTGTGTGAAGTGCACACACACTTCACAGGCTTCATACTTTACATTGTGATGACTCCCACTCAGACCAGACAGACCCGGTCACCCTGAGCTGGGCACTGGGCATTTTTGAAGCAGACCTCCTGTAGTGACACATCTGGGTGTGATTAGCATACATTGCTGCTGTGCTGTGTTGCCCTGTAATTTGACTTCCTGCTTGTTTATGACTTATCTCTGCGACGGATCATTTTAATGCAAGCTGTATAATTATAGCGTGTTATTAGGCCATGCCATCCTATTTTAGCAGTGACTGGTCAGCTGTTTTTCAGTGTGTGGGATGCAGTGATTTGGACCATGGGTTCTGGAGTCTGGAGCTTCAGTAGACCACCAAGGACAGCTTCAGGACCTGCAGTCAAACAGACATTACAAAGCCAATATGCAGTAATTACACTGACTGAGGTATGCTTTGTTTTACAAAGGAAATACACTTAATAATAAACTGTAGATTTCTAAATGAGACTGAGGTCAGTTGTTACTAACATTAGAATATGGCTTATATACAATGACAAAAACAATATGGACTGCACAGTTCAAATCAATAATACAAAACACCAATCAAGTTGTAAATTGCAGCAATAAACAACAAAAGAACCTGTCGTGTTCAAAGAGTACCATACTGCTGTTCCCAAACTTCAGCCACAGGATTATCAGGGGAGCCCGGGTTACCTTTGTACAGCAAACTGCAGTGGACCAGTGCTTTATTCATTACATATTACTGACCGATTAATCTGCAGAAGAAAGAAAGAAAGAAAGGGACAGAGAAATAAAAGAAAGAATAAAAAGAGGAAGAAAGAGAGAGAGAGAAAGAAGGAGAAGAAGTGACACACATTAGTCAGTGCGCTGCGAGTTGTGTTTGAGGGTGAGTTTTCCTTTAAGGGGGTGTCAGCTGGTGTATGACAGTGTTTGTGTGCTGAGCTGTTCCCAGGCAGCATTGTGCCTGATTTAGCCGGAATGCTCGGATAGCAACAGTAACAACTTTTAGCTTTGGCTGCTTTGTGAGGAGAAGTCACACATCTCAGCTGTACAGAGTCACTCAGTGACCATGTGCTTATGGAAGCCTTTGCCCCCGCTCCCCCTCCCCCACACCGCCCCTCCCCCCGCTCCCCGGCTGTACCCCCCCCCCCCCCCATTTCCATTTCTACCTGACATCTTCAAACTATTTCCGCGTCATTCCTGCCTCGCGCCGTTTGAAGAGACAGTGGGAAACTAAGCCGAGCGCCCCGCCCACAGACCCAGCAGCCAGCCAATTACAGCCGGGGACGGGACTTTATGTAGCCAATTGCTCTGCAGCTGCCATGGCGTCGGGTAGCAACAGAGGCTGTAGAGGGAGCGTGTACCCGAGCACTGAGAAGTTGAAATATTTTCAAAGACTGGAGGAACAAAATGAGCCTGTGTGAAGCTGAGGAAAGCCAGCTGTCCGTTCACTTTACAGCAGCTCCGTCACACAACTGGTTATCATGAAAAACCACCGTAATATCTGCTGGATTCAACTTTGTCCACCTTAAACGAGTGCTTCCTGACATTGTAGTCGTAGGGATAACTAGTGTATTGAAACATAAATCTGTTGTGCGAGGTTTTAATGTCGTTTATCAGCACAGGCCTCAGTCTCCTGTCCCCTCCCTCCACAAGCAGAACAACGAGCTTCTTCAGAATACAACATATGTTTATATTAAAGATCATAAATGGTATTTTTGTAAACCTTTAGAGAACATTTGTCTTTTAGATTCAGCCAATGTTCAGACCGATAAGTTTAGAAAAGTACCACCTATTGTTGACCTCACAGGAAGTGGTTATTAATATGTGTCCCTTCGTCTTTTTTCAGAGTTTTAACCATGAAACTGTAGAAGGAGGGTTTCAGTAAATTAAGTACAGGTTGTCTATGTATGCGTGTATATAAAGTCCCAGTATATATATCCCGCTGTTACTATAAATGGCCAGGACAGGAGAGGTCTGCTTGGAACAAACTACTGCGGTCAGAGGGAAGGTTACCGTCCCGCTAACTCGCTCGGGCTGTGGATAAGGCTCGATAAAAGCCCTCGGCCTTTGAGAGCCGCTCGGTGTGAAATTACTGGTGATATGTTGCCAATGTCATATCTCGTCCCGTGTGCGTATCCGTCCCGGTTTCACCAGGACTACGTGAGGCTGCGCCAGACAGACCAGCTCCGACCCCTGCCACGGGCACATGGTATAGTCCCTATCGCAGGGTGGGGGAGCCGTGTGGGAGAGCAGCACAGATTCCGTCTAACGGAGAAGCACGGAAAGGGAAACGGGCGACAAACATGAGTCCAAATCGCCCCGGTGAAGGTTTCCATCTCGAAGGAATAAAAAATCTCCCCTAGTGATGAGAAGGACGAGCAGAGGAGGACGGTGAAAGAAGAGCGGAAGCAGACGGAAGAAGAGGCGCGTCAGGAGGAGATCAGAGGCGTCTGACAGCAGCTCAGGAACTCCGCTGAATCTGGTTTCCACTCTTCACTTTGAGACGAGTTTCAAGTTTTGGTTCCTCGCAGTTCAGACGCTGTTTGTGGTTTTACTTTGGTGTGATTACCTCAGAGGCGGACTGACTCCTTCCTGGACCCGGCGCGGTGGTAAACAGAGGACAGAACCGGGCCGTGGAGGGATAATGCAGGCCGTCCGCGGCTCCTCCTGCCCGTTCCCACAACACGCGGAAACATTTGGCTTCTGACCCCAGATCCCGGATCTGAACTTTCTAAACCCCGTTTGTGCCCCAGTGGTCCCCCCAGGGGCAAGGGTCGTGTGATTGAGGTGCAGTGTCCCTGCTGGCCCGGGTCTGTGGATATCCTCTCAGAGGAACTCAGTCTGGGACCACAGGTCTCTGTGAGCTCAACACGGGTTTGTTTACACAGAGATCTCTTGTATAGTGTTTGTGGATCAAATTTTTGTGTGGCTTTTGAAAAGGGCCCCTTCTCACCCTGGGGGAGGTCAGCCACCTTCTGGGCGGGTGAAGGGGAGCTGAGGCACCGCAGCACACAGGCTCCGTGGGGCTTTGGCTGTACAGGCTGTGTGACGGTGCCAGTGCAGGGCTGTGTGTGTGTCACTGGATTAATCTGACTGATAACATCACTCCACACTGCCCTACTCTGTCCAGTGACCAGTGCCCCCAGAAAGCGCCAGTAATTGGAGCTATTTTTAGGGTAAGGGATGGGGTAAAAGCAGGCAGCTGGAAACCCAACTCCCCTCCTTCTCCTTCTCTTCCACCCCCCGCTGTCACACTACCTCGCTCAGCCCACCTGGCAGTATGCTGGGCGAGCCTGGTTAGCACAGACTTGACTTACAGCTAGTTAGTGTGCTTTACAAGTAGTCTGGAGGAAGAACAAACATTGGATAAACTTATTCTGCTGAATTATCTGAGACCTGTTGGAACCATAACCACCATGGAGACTTGGTAACCTTGGAATACTAGCTGTACTGTGTTCTACTGGTTCAGGCTGGACTGGACACACAAACCCTGATCTGGATTACGACTTAGAAGATGTCTGAAGATCTACTAACTGTGTACTCTCAGTTAAACCAGCCCTGGACTAGGTGAACCTATCATAAGCAAGTAGAGTGTATGCCTTCACCCCTTGGACATTAAAAATCAGAGTAGTTAACATAGTGGAGTAGAAAGGTCTACCTTTGACTACCTAAACTCGGTCACCAGCGATCTGGAGCGGTACAAACCTCCAGCACAAAGAGAGAATGCATGAAACTGCCGAAACCAACGTAACTAAAAGCTAACCTGACTAACCAAATATAATATCCCCCACCCCCACACCCACAGAGAAACAGAATATATATGTTGAATGAGAGATCTATATCTTTAGTGTAACTCCACAGAAGACAGAGATTGCATCCTTTATATTTTTACTTCAGAGAGACGAGCTGCCTGTACACCAGTCGTTTGCCTTAGAAACCACAGTCACAAAAAATCTTACAGAAGAAATAAGCCAGAGAAGACGGTGCCTTTTGATTGGTTGGTCGGTTTCCCACCATTTCAAGATTCATTGATTTTTTTAGTTGGATGTAAACTGTTGAAGTGAACTCTGGGATTGAAAACACGCCTGATGACAGTTACCTGACCCCTTACAAGCCCCGCCCACCAGTCAGAGTGTTTTGATTGACAGTGTTTCCTCGCTGGGTTGAACAATAGCCAAGCATTTCCATGGTGATCACGTCATCATCCGTGGAGGACAAGACCGTGCCCTCTTGCAGGATGGTCCAATCAGAACCCTGGATCACTTCTGCCCTGCTTCGCAAGAACAAGAGTCAGTACACACACACTCTCTCTCACACACACACACACACATACACAAACACACAATCCCACATATAAACACAGTATAAACTCCTTTCTTCCTTGCTTCATATTATGTCATAGCAATCTAAGTGTTTATACTTTTGTCTGTGGCGAATCGTGGTTGGTCTGGATGTGAATCACACTCCACGTCTGTGTGACCTGCAGCGTTCAGGTTTTTTTTTTTTATTTCTGAAATTCTGAAAATACATTATTATGTTTTACTTTTTTCAGAGGGGTTGCGTGTTTCGGTGCAGCATTTCGGGAGCCTGTGCTGAGGGATGGGTGTGAGAATGAGTGGATATCACTTTGTCCAGTTTAATCACAGGATAAATGAATGAGTGAATATCTGTGTCAGTGGGTCCACCGCGCTGAGTGATCAGCTCACATCTGGACCAGCTTTGTCAAAAACACTTTGAAGTGAACAACAATTTGTATCAGTGATGTTACAAAGCAGGTAGTCTGTCAGTGGCTCTGCTGGTCACGTGATCACTGTGCACTGTCCCTCTCAGTTCTCGGTCCGTAGCATCACCAAACATGTTTTTATATTGATTACATTGCACACTGACTTTAAACATAGAGGAGGAAACACTCAGTGTGTTTCATGGAGAGAGGAGTATGGTCCAGACCTGAGACCAAGTTTTAAAACCAGTTTTCTTCATCATCATTATCATCATCAGCTGATCCAACTGGTCTTGTGTCAGGAGTCAGAGGTGTTGTAGAGACTGAGTCCGAGTTAGTTGTAACTGCTGTTGTGAAGCTGTTAATGTTGTTTTAAAGCACCTGCTCCAAGAGCCACTGGTCCGGCATCCGAGACCAGGACCTGGACGAGGCCCAGGTGGAGTTGGGTGATGTAGTGAATATGAACTCTTTGTTAACTTTGTTGGGGACTGAAGTTGTTGTTGACCTGGCTGAAGCCGACAGTCTGCAGTGAAGGACCTTCATGTTCAGTTTGTGTGAGAGCTGTTGGTCCAGATCATGTTGGAGGATGTAGTTTGTGCTGCTGTGGAACCACACACTGACAGTTGAGGTCACAGGTGAACCAGCACCTGAGCCAGCTTCATGGAGGAGGACTCACTGCAGGACTGTGCTGGTGTCACACAGGTGTTTCACACGTTCATCTCATCTGATCACATGTAGATTGTCTCTAATGTGATGACACATGATGATGGGACTTTTGTGTTGTTGTGAGTCTGATTGTGTGTCTGAGGACATGGTACAGTTTATGTTGTTGACTGGACTTTATAGTTGTGTGAAGACATGTCAGAGCTGATGGTTCATGTCAGTGTGTTGTTGTGCGTTGTTGTGCTGTAGGTGAGCTCAGAGGTCTGTCAGTGTTTTCAAAGTCTGGGTTCAGGTCCAGTCATGTCCTCGTCACCTTGGTGGAGACAGAGCTGTGTTGTGTTGTTCTGTTGTTGTTAAAATGTGGATGTGGTTTTCTGTGAGAGACTGGATCACACTTGACCTGAGACTGTGTCAGGTTGTTTGGTTGTTACAGCTCAGACTGAGTTAGCCATCACACACATGATCCTCACAGACTTAAACGTCTGTTACAGGAAGTGGTGACGGACCAGAAGCTGCTGAGCTCTGTCTGGGCTTCATGCTGACTGCTGTCCAGGTGTGCTGGACTCTGTGGATTACCTGTAGTCCTGGTGTAGGATCCTTCACGTGTCCTGTTTGTTCAGCTTCTCAACCTGCACAGAAACTCACTCATCGTCTTCCCTCTGTGTTCATCAGTTTAATTCATGGTTTCATTCTCATGTAACAACAGGAAATATCATGAAAATCATTATGAAATCATGAAATGTCACAAACAGGTTTAGTGTGGATTAATGTCTAACTGGTCAGACCTGTAGTTGTTATTACTGGTCACAGACACACAGACAGGTGACAGACTGAAGAACACACCTTTACTAACACACTGTTCTGTCATTTCATTCACCACCTCAGTACATCACTTACACAGTCTAAACAAGGTTCTAGATGTCCTTTAAGAGGTTCTAGTGTCACTGAGGAGGTTCTCAGGACTGTTTAGATTGGATTACTGGTGGAGGCGAAGGTTCTAGTTATTCAAGTGGCCATCGAAGGTGGGGGGGGGGGGGGGGGGGGTACTAGTCATTCAGAAGGGTCTAGTGGCCCTTCAGGAGGTTACAGGTTCCTTTAAGAGGTTATAGTGGTCAGTGAGGAGGTTCTAGAGGTCTTTTGAAAGTTGTATTCCTTTAAGCGGTCTAAGAAGTGCTCCACTAGGTTTCTAGTGGGTCCTGTAGGTGGTTAAAGATGTATGGGAGATTTTGTGGTGGTGTGTTTTCACCAACCTTAACACAACCTGGCTTCTGTTCTTTAATTTGTTCTCATGGTTCTGGTTTAGAACAGGTGAGACTGTGATGGAAATGTCATCACTCAGTCTTTTGCCGTGGTGAACTGATGATTCAGGTTTGAAGCTTCGTGCAAATAAAGTTCACTGTGAAGGAAGAGACAGGCTTTTATTGTGAAACAACCACAGGAAGTGTTGAGTTAGCTGATGTTACTTTACCAGACTCATTTAAAACAGATGTGCAGATTTAGTGAGTTTGAAAGGTGCGGAGATGAAACAGAGTGTGGAGGTAACAGTGAGTCTGTGACGTCTGAGTTTGTTGTTTTTAAACTTTGAACATGTGATGAAGATGAAGATGAAGAGCAGCTCCTGTAGAAGAGGCTGTCCTCCTCATGACAGTTTGTTGTCTGAGGTTCATATTGTTGTATTCTCCTCTGACCTTCATCATGGTGACAACTCCTCCCTTGGCTGTCAGGACAGTGGTTGGTTGTGGGTCAGGTGGTGTTTCAGCCCCTTACCTCCTCTGTGTTGTGTCTGTGTGAAGTGTCAGATGATGAAGTTGGATGAAGATATTTTTCTTTGTGTTGTTGTTGAGTTTTTACAGGACAGATCAGACATGACTGAACTCAGCTGATCAGTCTCATCATCATCATCAGTCTGCTCATGTCAGTGGTGTAAACAACATGACCTCAAAGTCCATTTAGTAGCTGTTCCTGAGCTTTCAGTCATGTACAGATTTTAAATTAGTCAGAGCTCTTAACAAACTTTTCATCCATGTTGGTTTAAAGCTAAGCTGAAATTATTATTGTTGCAAAGACCACACAAGATGCAGCATTGACTGATCAGTTATCTGATAACTAGATTATTGGTTAAATAAAATAAGTTTGTGTTTACCTGTGTGTAACACGTTCGTCATGGAAGTGATGATATTTTCTTATTATTTAGTTATGGTTATTATTAATAGTTCTAGGCTGTTGGATGTGCTGGCTGCAGAGTCACACCATGGTTCACTTCATTTACACTCAGAAACACCAGTCGTTCTCCTCTGAGGTCGGTCCACTCCACTACCTGTCACTGGACCCTCAATGTTCTGGTATCTGATTGTCTGGTTCTTTCTTTCCACCAAACTTCATTATAATTCAACTTAGTTTGGTTCTTGTCGCTGGATATTTTTTCACTTCCTGTACAACCAGGTACGTGTCACCTGACCCTCCTCACCCTCACTGAACTGTCACTGGTCTCAGTAGTGGTTTCTGTTGTTGTCTGATCAGAACAAGGTTCTGGCTCTTTATAAAACTCTCCCTGGGTCACATCACGCTGGTGTCAGCATCTTCACACCAGAACATCTTATTGATTAACTCTGAGGTCTCATGGTCTGGCTCCTGGATGAGCCTGTGCAGAGGTCCTCATGTGTCAGAGTCCAGGGGAGGTCCTGGTTTTGTCTTCAGGACCCAGAGGCTCTGGATGGACCAGTCCAGGGAAATGAGAACATGGTTTTATCACAGATATGTTGATGCTTTCTGTTGTTGTAATTTTTAATGAAGATGAGGTGATCAGTGTTGATGAGCATCATCATCGTCGTCAGTCAACAGGGCTGTTCAGACAGGTGTCCCTCTCTCAGAGACCTGTGTGGTCCACATGCAGATGTGTTTGACCCAGGGTTGTGTGTCTGCTGCTGTGACAGTGGCTGGTTGTTGAAGTGTGTCCATCTGGTCCTGTGTTGTTTTATTTCGATATTTCAATGCTCACATTAGCATGCTAACATTTCCCTGTTAGCACTAAACACAACGTTCAACCGAGGCTTAAGGACGTGTGCTGTTACAGGTGTTCAGTCGCAGATTTGGACAAATTAAATGTTTATTAAATTAAAAGTTCATCCTGAGAGCGACCCACAGGTCATGACAGCCTGGTGATGTTGATGTATTTCAGACATTTTCCAAAGTGGTGACCAACAACCTGACAGAGAACAAGAGGACTCAGCCTTGGATCAGGTGGTCAGGAGTCCTGTTTCTGCTCATGTGTTTTATTTCTGTTGGTGGCTTAAAAAGTTAGAAACTCCTGTGTCTACGGCAGAGAAGAAGAACAGCTGAAGTATAGAGTGGATGACATCACAGGTCATGTGGCACACACTGACCTGCTCCTATAGACCCCCTTTATAGACAAAGACAGAAAAAAACAACCCTGAACTGTGATCATTTAAAAACTGTGTCGGAAGGTTTAACAGCTGCAGGTCATGTGACCAGTTTAAATAAAGTCTGCAGGAGCAGGTGATTTTAAACATGGAGTAAGTTTTAGACAATTTAAACTTCCCATGCATTTTTTTCAACAGCAGATTTTTTATATATATTTTTTAATATTTAAAAACTAGAAATAGTAGAAAAATATGAATATCAGCACCAATGTGTGTAAAGAGCTGAACATGTTTATATGTGAATGTTTCTGCAGATGCACAGAGTAGCTGTAGCTGTCCAATGAGAACCCTCCTCTTGTCGTTACTCTGGATGTTTGATTGTGTGGACGCAGATTGATATTGTGCAGGTCTTTGGTCATTGCAGTGAACATATGTGTACTGTTTGTATATTAAACACAAAGAGCCAACTCTACAGATGTTCCCTGTTAGCTCACTGTGATTATGAGACAGCTGAGTGGGATCTTCTTCTTGAGGTTTGTTGGACCTCCTGTCTCCTCCCGTCTCTACGTTCACCAGGTGTCTGTCAGCTTCAGGTGATGTGGGATGTTTCCATCATGTTCGGATGAATCTTGATCTCGGTTCACAGCTGCAGTGTTTCCACTAGTTTAGATCAGAGCTCCATTTTCCTGTTTACATGTGCACCAGTGTCCTGGTTCTTATTCGGGACACACAGCCCACTCTGGAGTTTACATGAGAGACCTGGTCATTTACCCCCTGTACACATGGTTCTAACAGCATCCAGGTTTCAGAACATCAACTCCACAGCAGGTAGAATATCCAGGTGTCTCAAAACAAGCATGTGATGTTTACATATGCAGCACATGACTGGGGAACTCTGGGACTGTTTACTGTTTGTGTTGTAGATTAATTGTATTAATGCTTTGAGTGTGTCACTGTGTGTGTGACATGTTGTTATTGTGTATGAATTCTAAGCACATTGTGGTGAGGTGAAGTGTGTGTATGTGTGTGTGTGTGTGTGTGTGTGTGTGTGTGTGTGTGTGTGTGTGTGTATGTGTGTATGTGTGTACTTGTACTTGCTTCATAGTAAGGACCAAAAAAAGTATTTTACTAACAGAGTGAGGACATTTTGGGAAAGTGAGGACATTTTGGCCGGTCCTCACTTTTTGAGACACCTTCAAATCACATTTTGAGGGTTAAGACTTGGTTTTAGAGTTATGGTTAGAATTAGGTTTAGGTTGGGGTTAGGGTCAGGGTTAGGGTTAGGCACTCAGTTGTGATGGTTAAGGTTAGGGTAAGGAGCTAGGGAATGCATTATGTCAGTGAGTGTCCTCACAGAGATAGAAGTACAAGTTTGTGTGTGTGTGTGTGTGTGTGTGTGTGTGTGTGGAATGAGCTCAACAACTCCTTTGACCTGATGGATCTGGTTTGTGTTGTATCAGCTGGTTGTCATGTTCAGTCATGTGAGTGGGTGTGGCTTGCAGCCTCAGGTAGCTTTAGCTTTAGCTCCATATGGAGAGGACCTTTAAAGGTTTGTTCAGGATCAGATTCAGGATCAGGTTCAGGTTCAGGTTCAGGATGAAGTGATTTCAGTTTCAGTCTGTTGTGTTGTTTTTGTACTTTTCATGTAACCACAGTTTTAACACGTGACTGTGTCAGTGTGTGATTAGATCAGTGTGACTCTCTCACTGAGCACTGTTGTGTTGGACTCTTCACATGTGGACTCAGTGGAAGTGGTCTGGACTACAGTGGTACAGCTCTACTGTGTGTTGCTGTGTGTTGTATTGTGTTGTACTTTGTGTTGTATTGGATGTTGTACTGTTGTATTTTGTGTGTTTTAATGTATTTTGTTTGGTGATGCACTTTGTGTTGTTTTGTGTTGCATTGGATGTTGTATTATGTTGTATTTTGTGTGTTGTTGTGGTGCCTGGACCGACTCCTCACTGTTGCCCTAAATATTGTTGCATGATTGTTCATCAACACAAACTGATGGAGAGATGAAGACGTCTGTTGTTGAGACACTGAGCGGTCGACTGAGTGAAGGAGGAAGATGAGAGAGAGGAGGAAGAGGATGGAGGGATGTATGAATGATGGATGGATAAACAGAGGCACAGAGGCTTTTGAGAAAGCAGGAAGGATGATGAAGGAAAGGGGGAGGAGAGCGCGGCTGGTAGGGTGGGTTGGGTTGCTAGGGGAGAGTATGTCAGACTGCTGCTGAGAGCCAGGCCTGCTATTGGAAGCTACTTGCTTAGCAGGAGAAGGCGGAAGAGGAGAGAGAGAAGCAGCTAATGAGTATTGTGGGCTGGTTGCTGAGACAGCACTGGGTTTATTTATAGAGCGCTGGCCAGCCAGCCCTTAGATACCAGCAGCGAATCAGCTGACAGAGAAAGAGGGGGCCCCGACCAATGGCAGCGCAAGAAGGGGGATGCCAGATTGAGGAAGTGCTGTGAGTGCCTCTCAGTCTCTTAAAGAGACGGTGCAGATTTCTCAGTACTAGGCAGATATTCTCCCTCTCCAGCAGTGTCATGTCTGTAAGCAGGCCAGGACCCAGAGCACCACAACAGTCCCAGTGACAGTGATTGGATTACTTCCTCTACCTCATCACACAACAGAACAAAGTACACACACACACACACACACACACACACACACACACAGTTCAACACAGAGGTTCAAAGCTGTTCTCAAACAGAGCCTCATTTAGCTACAGAGCTGTGTTTAAAATGTGAGGGAGCCATTAGGAAACAATGTCGAGCACAGAACATGGAAGATAATAGTGGTGAGGAGCCTATAATTATAAAGTTATTCTTACATGTTCACTCTGCCCTGGATTATCTTATAGTGATACAAAAATAGACGTCATCATTTCGCAGCCTCTTACTTTGACAGGTACAGAGAGCAGCAGCTCTGCATTACTGACTCTGTTTGCCCTCCATATGTTAATCTTAGATTCTCCAGTGTAACCTGCTTCAGCCCCGTGTCAGGGCTGATCCACGCCACAGCTCAACCAAGCTGTGTTGAGAAAACAGCATTTTTAAAGTGTGACTGTGGTCAGCTGTCAGTGTAACAGTTCAGTTCTTACTGTGATCTGCCTGAACTGAGGGTCTTCTCTGTTTTCTGACGTGCTCTCTCCTCCTCCTGTTACTGCTGCAGTGAAAACTTTCTTTCCTGCTGCTGCTGCTTCACAATAAAAGCTTTAAACACACATATACGGTGGGGTCAGACCTTATAGACATACATTTTACATTTACATTTTACAATACATTGTGTTGACATATGCGTGACGTTTGCCACCTGTTTAACATAAGTAGGTCAAACTGTTTTTCACGTGAATTCTTGTAGCTTTCACACAAACTCGTCATTCTGTTGTTTTGTTACGTGCAGCAGGAAAATAATGATACACTTGACCGTGATATTGTGTTGTGTCAATTCTCAAAACCATGTATCGATTTTTAATGATGTGGTTTTTTTATGTGTTGTGTTTAAGTGTTGTCATCTATCTTCAGATGTTTGACTATATTGTAACAATATAAACTGAGACAGGAAGTAGCGTAAGGGCGCACAGCTAACATTATCATTAACAAACCTAGCTGACTGGTAATGTTGGCACTGATGGCTGAATCAGAGAGAGTTAGAGTGGCTGAAGTGTGGGCTAACGTTAGCTTCCACAGTGAAGATCAACAAGAGCCACGTGCTACAATCAAACAGTCAGGGAACACAACGAGCACAGTGATAAGACCTGCTCCATGTTCAGAAGGAGGTCTGGTCCAGTCCTCTTACAGTGCTGCTTCAGCTCAGACAGACTCTCAGGAGGTCTGGTCTCAGTCCCACTAACCCACCCCAGAAGGTGGATTTACTCTGACGTTCAGGGTCATCAGCAGCTTCTCCTGACCTCCAGCAAGTGGACAGACACCCTCACATGATCCTGAAAAGACCTTGATAAACCATGATGTGGAGCTGTCCGGGTCCAGATCCTGATGCTCCTCCACCTGCTCCACCTCTGTGGTCTCTATGGCAACAGGACTCCATCCTCCATGATGTGGACTCATGAACAGAGATCTGATCCTCTGTGTTGAGCTGTTGGAGTCTCTCAGCTGGACTTAGTCCTCTTCTAGACCTGAACCATCTCCATCTAGAGACAGTTTGATTGTGGACAGATGAAGATCTGAACTCATCATCAGCAGCAGCTCTTCTTCATCCTCAGTCTCTGAGGTCATTGTTGTGAGGCTTGGTTCACATCAGCTGATGTTTGTCTTTATGAACCACAGTGTCTCTGACCCACCACTTCCAGTCTGGTCTGGTCTGAGTCCAGGTCTGATCCTGACTCCAGGGTTCACACACTGTTTCAGATTCAATGTGAATGACTGAACCAGAGCAACACGATGATTTGTGACATAAACTCTTGATACAGTGATACTGCACTCTGGTTGGTTGATCCAAACAGTTGCTCTCATTGGTTATAGAAAACATGTATTTGTGTTTGTCTCTGCTGATTGGTAGAGAGCTCTCTGATTGGTTGTTTCAGTTTTTGACCTCTTCACTTTTTTTTCTTCCACGTGTAAAACACTGAGTCCACACACAGTTCACTGTGATTATTAAATGGTGATGAAGTCTGGATTTATTTTCCAGGTCTGTAACAGACTCACAGTGGCTGTTTGTTCTGGTAGTTTCTCTGCAGGTTTATGTTGGTAGGCAGCTGTTGGTGGTTGTTGTGCTAGTGGTGCGTTCAAGTGCAACTTCAAACAGATGAATGTTTGACCTGCAGTTCACTTTCACAGTGTTAACAGCTGCATGTAGACCATCCTGATCTACACACAGGAATCTGTGATCTCATGTTCATGTGACAATCACTCTGCCATGTTTGTATCAGAGGGGAGGTCTGTTGCATCAAAACAAACGCTCCTGAGTGACAAAGAGGCAGGATGCTGACATCGAGTGTGTGTGAGACAGTGGAGTAAAGACAGAGAGGGCGTCGGTTTACAGGTTCGGACCTTCTCCCTCTCAACAGGAGGAAACAGCTCAGCATCAGGTTCGAGGCCTGAAGTCACTGCAGACAGTTGAAATGTGTTTAAAGTCCAAACACACACTTGTGACTGTTGTGATGCTGAGCTGCTGTTTCAGCTCCAGCTGATCCAGGTTGTGTTGTGTGTTTGAATAATTGTTTTTGTCACTTGTGTAAGACTTAGGTGTGAAGTGTGTTGGTGTGTATGTTCAGTCATCTCTGAGTTTGATCAACATTTACCAATGACAACATGAGTTATGGACAATGTCCTGCTAAGCCCCGCCCCCTGAAAAGTGTTTGATGGCGGCCATGTTTCCGGATACATATATCTCTACCTGTAGGACTATAAACCAAATGTTGTGTTAATAGAGTGCAAATCCAAAAAGTGTGTTTCGTATTCATGTTTTTCACTTCATGCTCATTAATAAAACATCCATCATGGTGGACTTTAAAGGCCAAGGAGGGTTTTTTGCAGGAGACACTGAGCTGTGGGAGTCACGGTGTGAGGGCGTGGCATTTAGAAAATGGTGTGTTTGGGACTTTACTACAGTGCCACCATCCTCTGCTCAGCTCAGTCAGTACATGGTCACCTGATCAGCTGTGAGTGTCTTAGTCTGCGGGTGTGACACCTGAAAACATCAACATGTGAATGAACCTGATGTCAGTGTGACAGTAAAGTTGTTTTGTTTAAGTCATGTTAACTAACCAGTACTTCAGCATGACATTGTTGGTCCCTATAATGATATCACAGGTAAATCAGTAAGTGCCGGGTGTGTGTGTGTGTGTTGGGTGATGAGTGACAGTAGATTTTTAAACAGAGACTCCTGCACAGAGAGAAGATGTGTTTTAACTGTGGTAAAGACAGATTGTCCTGTCTCTCCTGTTGTGTGTGTGTGTGTGTGTGTGTGTTACAGATGGTACAGTGTGTGTGTGTGTGTGTGTGTGTGACTGATATAGAGACTGATAATCAATGACTGGTGTGATGGAGGTGTGGTCTCTGACACAGACCAAAGATGGAGGCAGAGGGCTGGATTAAAATGTTGGAGTTTCCCTCTCTTACCATCTCTCTCTCTCCCTCCCTCTCTCTCCTCAGGTGTAAGCAGCTCAGGATGTCCGCCCACCTCCTCCTCCTCCTCCTCCTCCTCCTCCTCCTCCTCCACTGCCCAGGGCTTCTCCCTCGCTGAGCCAGCCATGACCAGCCAGCACACACATACACACCCCACCTTCAGCTCCATCCACTCCATGGCCGAGCAGCAGCAGGTAACACACACACACACACACACAGTGTTCTAGTGCTCCTCACTGATACACAGTTCACCTGTTTTACCTGTTGATGCCACAAATGTCTTGTCCCATGAGAAAAGTACAGTTTAACAGTCACAGTAAAAAACACCACAACACACATCATAACATGACCTGTGACCTCTGCTCCATCCTGACACACAGGTGTAAATCCACTCAGGTAAAGCCACACCCACTGTGACGTGACAAGGTGACCTTTGACTATGAATAGTCAGTATCCTTGTACAAACTGAAAGATACAAACATAATGTGACATACACATAAATATCAGTTCATCCTTAGCCACAATTAAAGGTGCTATATGTAAGTTTAGCTATAGCTACATAGCTAATGTTAGCATTAGCAGCTGTTTACTCACCAGTCTAGAAGAAACGTTGTAAGTTCAGCATCAGTCTTCATTCTTTACTCACCAATATCTGTCTCCAGAGGTGGAGACAAACACCAGGGTTAACTCTACTGAAGTTAGCATGATAACAGCTAGCGCCGGCCCATCTCCTCACTGTAGCCTTCAGTCTGTCCTGAAGACGTAGCTGCTCAGAGGACGTGTTATGACCTGTTGGCTGAAGCTCTGGTCAGGTGACCATCAGCACCACCTGCTCCTGACAGGAACTAGGTCCAGTGTTTTGGCTCTGTAAACAGAGCCAAAACTTCCCAGAGCAACATGACTTAATGAAAAATCTGAATGAGTTGGTTGCCATAGTAATCATTGTCAACATCACTAAGTAGATGCTCTGCCCATACCTCATCCCTCTACTTGAGTACTTGAGTCGCTGCCTCTGTGGCAGCTCCCAGCATCCTCCAGTCCCACAAGCCAGTAGACCACAGGCTGCTGTCCACTGTCCACCTGTGTGACCTCATCACACAAGTTAACATAGCAGGTTGTTGGGTTAAGTTCTGGACAGTCATGTAGCAGGATCAGCTAACCAGTATCATGAAGCTAACCAGACTGAAGATGATGTTGCTCTAGCTTCCTCTTTATCCATCTGTCCTTTTTCTGCTGGTGAGGAAACCAGTCCCTCTGCAGTTTCTGTGGTTGCCATGGCCACATGATGACCCACAGAGGCAAAGAGCCATGTGACTTAACAAAAGTGTCAGCCCTC
Source organism: Trachinotus anak (assembly GCF_046630095.1). Classification (NCBI taxonomy): domain Eukaryota; kingdom Metazoa; phylum Chordata; class Actinopteri; order Carangiformes; family Carangidae; genus Trachinotus; species Trachinotus anak. The sequence continues at coordinate 26,379,374 of NW_027273883.1, forward strand.
CCTCTTCCTGCTGTCACTGACCTCAGCAGCTCGAGATGGACTTCATCCTGAGAAGTCAGACCTGTGCTGATCCTTTCCCTCCCCTGCTTGGGACACTGAGCTGCGTGGAGCACCTGGAGCTTCCTGGTCCTGTGTTAGAGCCCCCTCCACAGGCAGAGGTCTCCTCAGGGCTGAGGTGGTCCTGAGGTGGACCTCTACTTGGAGGAGCTCAGATCCTAGAAGAACCAGGACCAATTTTCTCCCGTCTACAGAGAACCTGCAGAACAACTTCTTATTCTCTCAACCATAATCCAGGGGCCATGGAAACCTGCTGATGTCATGAACATGTGATCTCTGGATATGGACGAAGCACCTGTTCCCAGGTGTTCTGTGGAGATGCGGGAGCTGAGTTCAAGGTCTTTAGGTCAAGAACAGCATTCAACTGTGGATCAGGAGACCAGACTGAACAAACAGGAAGGAGTCAGTCTATGTCTGTGTCACTGTGGCCCTGAAGTCCTGGTCCCTCCAGGACCTGGACCACATGAGGGACATGAGAGGAGATGAACCTCTAAAAAGGGACAGGACACCAGAAATACTCTGAGACATCAGCACCATTAACTGGCTTCATTTATCAGTGTTCAGAATATTGTCGCCTCTAACTTCAACTGGATCACTATACAAAATACTGATGTCAGGATGACTGAAGGAATAAACACCCTTAAAAACCTGTAAACCTGCACCTCCCTGTTCCAGACTCTCAGGTGCTTGTTCAGACTCGAGTCGTGTGTGTGACACGTTGTTGACGTGTTGTTGACGTGTTGTGTGATGTGTTGTGGTCTCTGCAGGTGCTGTCTGATATGACCATACTCCAGCGGAGGATCCCCCCTAGTTTCAGAGACCCTGCCAGCGCCCCACTGAGGAAACTCTCTGTTGACCTCATCAAAACTTACAAGCACATCAATGAGGTACACAAACACACACACACACACACACACACACACACACACACACACACACACACACACACACACACTCACACACACTCACACAGGTGTGGGATGTTCGAGGTCCCTGGGATGAAGGCGATCCACTGAGGTGATGTCAGTGGAGGAGTCTGCAGCTCAGTGACAACACGATGTCAGGTTCATGTTGGTTCTGTCTGTCGCCTGTTTCTTATGTAGTCAATAAAGGTTCAGGTCAAATAAAGTGTGATGATTGTGTTTGATAGAAAACTCTGAATCAGAGCAGGCTGTACAGGTTAGTGTGGGGTTACCATGGAGACAGGTGTGTCCTGTACCAGCAGCTGCAGTGATGACAGGTGTCAACAGGTGTGAGTCCCAGTGGTTCACATTAACATTATCTGTGCAGAACCTCAGACTCAAGAACACAATGATGCTCCGTACACACATGAGTTTGTGTTGTGCGATAAGGCAGAGCTGGACCCTGAGCCGTGTGTTCCTCCACAGGTGTACTATACTAAGAAGAAGCGGCGGGCCCAGCAGGTCCCTCCAGAGGACAGCAGCACCAAGAAGGAGAGGAAAGTCTACAACGACGGCTACGATGACGACAACTACGACTATATTGTGAAAAATGGAGAGAAGTGGCTGGACCGCTATGAGATAGACTCGCTGATTGGGAAGGGCTCGTTCGGACAGGTGAGGTCTCCAGACCTGACACCCGACAATGCACTAAACCAAGTCTGTCAGTGAATTTAAAGAGCTAGCTTAGCATAAAGAGAGGGAGCGTCATGTTGAATCTGTGCAGGAACACGCAAGTTAAAAATAGAGTGTGTTTCCTGTGTGTGTTCAGACGACTTCATGTTTATTAACTTTAGTGTCATCAGCTTTAAACAGTCACATGTTGTGTACACCAAAAAGTCCAGCCAGCGTGTGTGTCTGTGATGTCATGTGATGCTCAGTGTGCTGGTGTGTGTTTGCAGGTGGTGAAGGCCTACGACCACCACGAGCAGGAATGGGTTGCCATTAAGATCATTAAGAACAAAAAGGCGTTTCTGAACCAGGCTCAGATCGAACTTCGTCTGCTGGAGCTCATGAACAAGCACGACACTGAGATGAAATATTACATAGGTAAGAAGGACAACACACACACACATGCACACACACACGCACACACTCCCTGCAGCCTCAGTGTGGAGGCTGCAGACATGAAGCGCCGGTGAGGTGTTGTGAGGTTGTTGTTAGTCGTCTGTCACAGAGACACTTGTGTTTCTATAAATGTGTCGGTCCACATGACTCTGACACAGTATCACTGACATCAAGATGCCAGGTTTTTTTAACGCTGTAGTTTTTCTCTCTGCAGCAGCGCTACCCACAGGCAGATGCTCACATCACACTGACCCCAGTCCTCACTTTACAACAACACAAACCTGCAAACAGCCAGGCCGCAACACATCTGAGGGGTCAACAATAAACACACAACAAAGATAAAAGTGTTACACACGTCACTACGCTGACTGTGTGTCAGTCTCTTCTTTACCAGGTCCACTTACTGGAGTTTTCAGCTACATCTCACTGTCTTCATCAGTTGTCAAGGAGACGGCTCTGTTGTCATCAACCTATTCAGCTCAAATGATGAGAACTGAGCCACTGATGAAGACTGTGAGGTGCTGCTGAAAGCTCCAGAAAAAGCCAGAAAGATTTTGTGTTCTTTTGACGAAATAAAAGTGATGATTCTGCTCTGTCAGACACAAACACACAATATATGACAATATATACACAATGTATGAATGTAAAGGCTGAGTCAGCACTAACAGGTGACAACACCTGAGCCTCTTTACCTCATCACGATGTGAAGTTTGGTAAATGATCATCTGACATGAAGAGAGACAGGAAGTGATTTCACTGTTGTCTGTTAACCCTCTTTCTTGTCTCCCATCTGTGTGTGTGTGTGTGTGTGTGTGTGTGTGTGTGTGTGTGTGTGTGGTTCTGTCTCTGCGCAGTCCACCTGAAGCGTCACTTTATGTTTAGGAACCATCTCTGTTTGGTGTTTGAGTTGTTGAGCTACAACCTGTACGACCTGCTGAGGAACACCAACTTCAGAGGAGTTTCCCTCAACCTCACTAGGAAATTTGCACAGCAGCTGTGTACAGGTGGGTGCACACACACACACACACACACACACACACACACGTACTTGTACTTCTATCTTTGTGAGGACACTCATTGACATAATGCATTCCCAAGCCCCTTACCCTAACCTTAACCATCACAACTGAGTGCCTAACCCTAACCCTGACCCTAACCCCAACCTAAACCTAATTCTAACCATAACTCTAAAACCAAGTCTTAACCCTCAAAATTTGAAGGTGTCTCAAAAAGTGAGGACCGGCCAAAATGTCCTCACTTTCCCAAAATGTCCTCACTCTGTTAGTAAAATACTTTTTTTGGTTCTTACTATGTAGCAAGTACAAGTACACACACGTCCTCACTGAGAGGCTCAGCTTGCTGTGCAGTTCTGCCCCCAAGTGGCCAAAAGAGAAACTGTTGGTTGCAGCTTTAATACATCATCAGATCAGGACAGAGAAGTCAGTCAGAGTAATGATTTGATGATTTGATGATTTAATGATTAAATCATTAAACTGATGATAATAACGCAGGTTCATGCAGGGATTTCAAAAAACATTCATCATCTTAACAAAGGTTATATCTCTGATTTTCCAGTCACAGTTACACACATTTAGGTGGTGTTGAAGGTGTTGCTGTGACAACAGTAGTAATGATGTAGAATGATGTCATCTCTGTGCACAGCGTTATTATTCCTGGCCACTCCGGAGCTGTCAATCATCCACTGCGACCTGAAACCAGAGAACATCCTGCTGTGTAACCCCAAGAGATCCGCCATCAAGATAGTCGACTTTGGATCCTCCTGCCAGCTGGGACAGAGGGTGAGCCGGTTCACACACACACACACACACACACACACACACACACACACACACACACACACACACACACACACACACACACTGCACACGCTCCCAGAATGTCTGTCAAAGTGCATTCATCAATTCCTCATTAGGGTTTAGAAACTAGATGAATGACTGTTTCATACACATTAATTAGTGGTGTAGTATTTACCCAGAAGCCCCTGCAGGGCGGTCTCCTCTCTGTTGCCTGGTAAAGCTGCTGCTCTGTGAGGAGAACACAGCGCCTCACAGTGGACAGCAGCTGGAACAGCAGCTGGAACAGCAGCTGTGGAGAGGATGTAAAGAATACCTGAGCTCCTGTGTGGAGCTGTAACGACTGATCAATCTATTAATCATAGGAAATTCATCAGCATGTTGATCATTGATTCATCATTTTAGTCTCAATATTAAACATTTGTTGTGAAGATTTGATGCTTTTCTTTATAGTAGCTGATAATAAAGTGAAAACAATGGAGCTGACTGAAGACATCATCTCAATCATGAGAAATTATGACTATAACTATTTTCTAGACAAAATGAATCTTTAGTTAATGATGATTTGTTGCTCTTCTTCATTTGCCAGTGTTGAGTCTCTAACTCTTCCCCTCATCCTCCTCCCAGATCTACCAGTACATCCAGAGCAGGTTTTACCGCTCTCCGGAGGTCCTGCTGGGGATGCCCTATGACCTGGCCATCGACATGTGGTCTCTGGGCTGCATCCTGGTGGAGATGCACACAGGAGAGCCTCTGTTCAGTGGCTCCAACGAGGTAACACAACTTCACTGCAGACACAGGGGTTAACATCTGTCAACATGTGTTAGTCTGTTGTGTGGTAGTACAGCAAGTCAGGAGCTGTTGTGTGTTGTTGAACAGCTGAAACATGAGCTACAGGAAACTTAATTTACCACAGAATGTCACAGCAGGTGGAGGAGCAGCGTTATATTAGAATATTAGACATTTACACGAACACGCACACACACACGTACACACACACACACACACACACACACACAGAGGGATCAGTCTCGTCAGTCAGGATCCTCAACTGTGTTCTAGTCCCTGTAGCATGTTCCCGCCTTAATCCACACGTGTGTTTGTGTGTACACAATGCAAAAACTAATTGTGTGTGTGTGTGTGTGTGTGTGTCTGCAGGTCGACCAGATGAATAAGATTGTGGAGGTCCTCGGGGTCCCCCCCAGCCACATGCTGGATGCAGCCCCTAAAGCCAGGAAGTATTTTGACAAACTGTCAGACGGTCTGTGGACAGTAAAGAAGAACAAGGACATCAAAAAGGTTTGATTCATTTACATTTACAATTTGACTCCCTCACTGTCAACAACACACACACACACACACACACACACACACACACACTGACTCACAACAGCTACAGCAGTGAAGGAAACAGCAGCAGACTGAGCTGAGTGTGTGTTGGCTGCTGGTGAAGGATCAGTGAAGCACCTGAGTTACAACTGAATTAAAGACTCTGATTTCAGTCATGGGATTATTATCAGCTGTCAGTCAGCTGATAATAATCCCTGCCTAGGTGTCTGACTGTCTGTTAACAGCCTCAGTGTCACAGGGTGTTCACATACTGAGGCCGTACAGGAAGTGCTGCAGTGCAGACTGTCGGTGTCGGAGCAGTGAACTCAGATTTCTCTGTCCTGTAATGTTTGTGTTTCAGGAGTACAAGCCTCCAGCCACGCGGCGTCTCCATGAGATTCTGGGTGTAGAGACTGGGGGCCCCGGGGGCAGGAGGGCAGGGGAGCCAGGACATGCCCCCTGTGACTATCTGAAGTTTAAAGGTAAACCAACACTTGAGGGGTTCAAGTTTACTGGATGATGTTTAAATTTTCCATGTGACATGAACACAACCTCTGATAGGTTAATATCTCTGTGTGAGGACTGTATCAACACACACACACACACACACACACACTGTTGTCAGGTACACACTGAATTCATCATAAAGGACATTTACACACACCCTCTGAAGACACCTGTGTGAGCTGGAGCGTCTGGAGGCTGCAGGCTCCGCCTCCTTCAGACAGAAGGTGTCATTGAGTTGAAGCTGTTGTTGCACAGCAGGAGAAACAGATGTTTAACGTGTTCACACAGACGATCACACGGCTCTTACACCTGACACACAGGGACATGCAGGTGAGACAGGGGGGCCCAGACTCCTGGACTCTCTGTCTGTTTCATCAACATCATCATACTCATCATCATCATCATCATCATCATCATCATCATCATCATCATCATCATCATCATCATGTTTGTCCTCTTCCAGACCTGATTCTGCGTATGTTGGACTACGACCCTAAAAGCCGCATCACGCCATTCTACGCCCTGCAGCACAACTTCTTCAAGAAGACGACAGATGAAGGAACCAACACCAGTTCATCTACATCCACCTCTCCTGCCATGGACCACTCCCACTCAACCTCCACCACGAGCTCCGTCTCCAGCTCCGGTAAAACACACGCAGCCTGCTGCGCGCGCGCACACACACACGCACACACACAGGTGGTTGGGGGGGGGGGGGGTCTCCTTCAGGTGTCAGAACAGTTGTCAGGTGAAGGTGACTGACAGTAGCTCCGCCTCTTTACCTGAGGACACAGCTGGTCCACACCTCATGGTGACCAGCCCAGGATCCTGAGAGAACAGGATCTGGACACACAGACCAGTCCAGTCAGGTTTCCTCATGTTTCTGACTAATAAACCACGTATCTCCAGCTGTTACCTGGTCACATAAATAAAGGACTTCCTGTCAGAAACCGGATTTAAAAGTGGTTTTGATTGGGTCTGTTGGATCGTCTAAGTCCACTACTGAACCTGGTCTTTCAGGAACAAGTCACTTTGAGTCTGATTAGATCAGATCAGTCCAGATTAGATCAGATGGGTTCAGTCCAGGTTAGATCAGCTGATTGTTCTGATAATGTTGTGTTTTATCTGCAGGTGGCTCCAGTGGTTCTTCCAATGACAACCGCAACTACCGCTACAGTAACCGCTACTACAACTCTGCTGTTACACATTCAGACTATGAGATGACCAGCCCTCAGGTACACAGTGCACCGCACCACTGACCAGCTTCTCACACACACACACACACTCACACACAAACACTGGACAAACACTTTAGTTTGTTTTTAAATGTTCATTATTATTGTCATTATTATTATTATTATTTCTTTGTAATGAGTCTCTTCAGTGGATCTGTAGCTGACACAGATGCAGTGTTAGTTAATGAGCTGCTTATCCAGACCCTGAAAGAACCAGGACCCTGGATTGGGACACGTGTAGATCCAGGAAGTAAAGCAGGTGGAGGGTTCTGTAAGTTCCTCTGTCAGACCAGGACTGTGAGTCTCACCTCTGTCTGTTTGCCCCCCCCCCCCGCCCCGCCCCTTCCCCCTCCAGGCTCCCTCCCAGCAGCAGATGAGGATGTGGCCGGGCAGTGATGGTGGAGGTGGGGGTCAGGACCCAGCATACACCCAGTTGCTGCTCCACAAGCCGGCTGCCTCCCAGCAACACCAGCGCCACTTCCTGGACGCGCCCCACCACCCCCACCCAACTTACTCCCACCACGGGAACGGTGGGCGTGGCCTGCGGCAGGGCGGACAGACGGGCATCGGTGGAGGGGGGGGCCAGCAGGGATCCTCGCCCCAGATGAGTGACAGCATGGATGTGGGCGTGTCCCTAGGGCTGCACCACCTGGGGGCGGTGTCTTCCATGGAGGCCTCTCAGTTTGGCTCAGCCTCCCTGCCCCTCGCTCTGCCAATTGGACTGTCTGCCTTCCGGACTCGGACGGCCCCCACCGCCCCAGGGCCACAAGCCCCGCCCCCTGAGGACTACTACCCTGCCTCCAACAACAATAACCCCGCTGCAGGGGGCAGAGGGAGGCCGGACTCAGACGAGGGGCCAGCCAACTCTTGATAAAACCTGAACCATGCCCTAAAGCCATACAATTTTAACTACAACTACTACAACTACACACATACAGCCAGAGTTCAGAGACAAAGAGGTGAACTTTGTGCTGAAGGAGACAGTTTGTACTGCATGAGAGGAGGAGGAGGAAGGAGGAGGATGCTGGGAAAACTCTCCTTTTATCCTGTTTTAGTTTGTTGTCTTCTGTTGCGACTGTAATTGGAAAGGAATGATTGTGACAGGTTTGTTTTTATTAATATTATTATTGTTGTTTAATATTATTTGATTTTTCTCGGGTTTGAGGAGTTGTGTGTTCTACTTGGTTGTTGTTTAAGCCTGGAGAGGAGGAGGAGGATGAAGAGGAAAGAGAGAGGAGCCATGCTTTTCCATTTTACTCCATATGGCGGCTGTAGGTGGACGGAGAGCACACGTTCATGTTCACACTGGTTAGTTATGACATTAGCATATTCATATGTGCAGCCCTTAGAGACAAGCAGTCTTAACACACACACACACACACACACACATGTACCCAGTATCTGTGAATACTGCTGCATGGAGACGACAGACGCTGGTTTCAAAGGGAGAAAACACCAACACATGTGTGATTCAGGACTCATGGATTCTCTCTCCTGTCTGTGTTAAACTCACCTTTTCTTTGAGTTTGCGTCCTCCCTCTGTCGCTCACCGCTGCGCTGTGACAGAGCACGGAGAGGGGGAGGGAGGTGGAGGGAGGAGAAGGTGACGGGACACTGATGCCTTCCTGGCGCTCATAGGGATCTCCTTCTCCTCCTCATCCTCCTCTTCTCCCCGCTCTCTTCTTCATCTCCTCCTTCTCCTGTCATGTTTCTCCTCCAGACAGCTCCTCCTCTCTGTGCTGCTAATCACCATGACAACTGGTCCGGATTGCTGCTAAAGATCCAACACAGATCAATTAAAGAAATAAAAAGAAATAGAAACAGAAATAAAAAAAACTTTTTAACCCTTCTGCTTAAGAGAAAAGGATAAAGTAAGAACCACTGCATCTCAATGTATTTATTACTATTTAACAAGAAAAAACAAACTGAAAGTAACCCTTTTTTCTGCTCTTCTTTGTTTGGTTGCCTTCTTTCTGCAGGTGAGCTCTGATTGGCTATTGTAACAGTGACAGTAACTGGTGACATGGGAATGCCACCGGTTGTGGGGGCTGGGTGGAGGGGAGGGGTCGGGGCAAAATAAAGTTGGATATATAATAAGAATAAAGAGTATACTTTTGCACACCAAAGTCAAACAAACACCAGATCTCCGCTTTTCTTCCTCCTAATCTGATCCAGCTCCTACTCATCATCAACTCAGGACAAAGCTCTGGTGCTCGGCCGCTGTCGACCCACATCGCAACATCGTGGAGGCTAAAGTGTTCGAGAGTCAGCCAACAAGACGAGAAATAAATAATCACATGAATAAATACACAGTAAATCTGTGATCTGTGAACCTGTTGCTGACAGCCAATCAGCTGGCTCGTCTCGTTTGTCTGAAAGAATTTTGAAAAGAAATGAAAATGAGCTGTAAGAAACTCTTATTGTGAAAGAAACAGGATGAAATAACATATATTCATATGATTTTATTTATTTCACATTGAAAACGTTCAGACTCATCAGTAATCTGAGAGTTCAATGTTAAATATTCAGATCTCACACACACACATGCTGTTCTTCAGGTTGTTTGAGTGACATTCATGAATCAGGTTTGTGTCTGTAATGACTGTACACCCAGTGACGTCAGGTTTACTGGAAACCTTCAGAATAAGAGGAAAGACTTGTAGGTCATCATACTGGGAGCACTGGGAGAAGGATTTAGAGGATGTCAGACTGACCTCTGACCTCTCCACTCACCTGAATGTAAAAATGAGTCTGGTTTGAGTGACAGTGACCAGAGAAACACTGTGGAATATCAGCACAGAGCTCAGGTGAACTCTTCTGTTTGGTACTGTTTGACGATAGAGCTGGTCACCATGGTAACCAGGACACTTTTAACCAATGAACATCACTATTGTAACCTACATTGATCAGATCAAAGCCCAGCTACTGACGTCGTCCTACAGGAGCCTGACAGGGACACATTTATACTGAGTTTACAGTAAAGTGACCTGGAACAAGGAGCAACAAACAGAGGGAGAGTTCACCACAGTAAACACTGGTGATGGTTCCTGACAGTGTCTCATCTTCATCACTGCAGCTCACAACAACATGAGAAGACTGATGGAGACAGAAGGAAAAGTTCACTGGTCCTTTACTAGAATATAATCCACCCTGTTATCTTATTATTAGCTTCCTGGGAATTATTAATACAACATTTGTCTTCTTTCATTGTAGTTTGTTCATTATAAAAAATACTCTCCTGGGCGCAGACAGGTAAGACCCCCCCCCCCCCCCCCCCCCCCCCCCCCCAAGACACACACACACACACACACACAGGAACAAGAAACACAATAAATGCGATGCCCACTTTTATTCACAGTTCAGGTCAGAGAGACAGTTGTTTCTTTGAAATAATAATAATAATAATAGTATTATTATTGGTGGTACAGATGTATATTAGACTCCACACCAGGTGGTGGCGGTAATTGCACCGTCTCATTGTTGTCAAATGCCATTAAACAAGAAGAAGAACTGCGGCACTTTATTCTGAAGGAGCGGGGGCGGAAGTATTACCAGTGCTGGAGTCGGAAGCGACGGGAGTGCGGGTCCCGTCTCTGAGGTGAACGTCACATAGAAAGGTAACACCTGAACTTTGCAGCGTTTCTCTGTGTCTGTGTTAACATGAAGAAACCGCGTCGGGGTGGAGGGGGTGGGCTGGTTTCCCGCGGCGTGCTTACCTGCTGACAGGTGTTCTGTCCTCGTCTCTGTGCTCTCTGTCTCAGTCCAGTCCGGGACAGTGTCGCTGCTGTTGGAGAGGTTGAGGTGAGGGGGGGTCAGCTGCTAGCAGCGGACTGAGCAGACCTCAGTCTCAATGTTACTGCAGGTTTAACTGTATCTCAGAGGAGTTAGTTTGGAGGTAGAGAGAGAGACAGTGAGAGAGACAGTGAGAGAGAGACAGTTGAGTGACAGTGACACAGCTGATAAACCAACAGTTTTTCATATCATGATCCACAGACCTCTTCACCAGACACACCCAGTCACAGCTCATCAGGTCTGCACACTTCAGACCCGTTCAGACCTTTGCAGTCCTGTTCAGACCCGTTCAGACTTGGTATGAACATCTGTCTCAGGTGGTCTGATCACCAGTGGTCAGCACTAAGTTCAGCTGTGAACACACCCAGGACACATTGACACACATTTATTGCTGCTGTTGTTGTTTTTTTATTGTTGTTGTGTTGTTGTTGTTCATTGGATGTGGTTTGTTTTTGTTTGTTTGTTTTGTTTCTCAGCCAATGAGAACTGTTGCAGTCCTTGGAGGGGGGATCGGGGGTTTGGCAGCATCTTACTACCTGTGCAAGAGCCCCCAGGTTACCAAGGTAACACACACACATGTGCAGGTGACACCAACAGTCATCAGGTGTTATTGTGGTCACAGTCTGATGTATCATCCACTGGTTTCCATTCATTCTCTGTGTATGATGATCAGTCAGAAAACTGCCTCACTTCTGTTTAATGACTGACATGAAGCAATAAATAAATATAAATAATATTCTTCACTTCTTAATAATCTGAAGCAGCAGTTTGTCTCTTGACTTCTCAGGTCGTAGTTTTGGAGTCCAGCAGCCGGTTTGGAGGTTGGCTGTGGTCCACCAGAAGGTCAGACGGGGCCGTGTTTGAACATGGACCCAGAGGGATCCGACCCACTGGGGCAGTGGGACGCAACACACTCAACATGGTGAGCTCCACTGTCCTTATTAGACAGGTGTGAAGAGTGACAGGACATGGGACAGGAGAAGGTAAATGTCATGCAGCAAAGAGTCCGGCTGGCTGAGAGTCAAACCAGGGGCTTGCCTGTGTGGAGCACTTGCGCCCATGTAGTAGGCGCCCTAACCACTGAGCTATCTAATCGACCCCGGTGATGTGTCATATAAGGAGGGATGCCCCGATCACTTTTTTGCTGCCAATACTGATCATCTATGAGAGATCAGCTGATCCACGGCTGATACTGATAATTTTTTGTGTTTTGTTATAGCAGCTGGTTCAGAGGTTGGGACCTGATAAAAGGACCACAAACAAGTCAACATGATTTTACTTTGATCAACAGAGCAGAACAAAAAACTCCCAAGGAGCAATGCAACAAGTATCCTACAGTAAGAACGACTGAATTCACTAATTAATTACCTGTGTTAATATATGTGAATTAACACAATTATTAACAGACTGAAAAAAATATTAAGACTATTCAACAGGTTGAACATTCTAAAATAAAATAAATATGTCTCAGAACATTAACTCATATCTATTGATCATGTATTTTTAATGAAAATAAGCTGATTGATCAGGACATCTCTGATGTCAAGACAGATGTGTAACTGTGGACTCAGCAGATTTCAATAGCAGCTGTCAAATAAAAGGCTCAACACAGAGAAACAGAGAACCACCTCCTGACCTGAGAACAGCTCCATGTTGGTTCCACTGCAGGAGAACAAGTTCTCCTCAAACAAAACTGAAGCGTGAGGGACTGAGGTGGAGCATTCACATTACTGATCAGCTGAGGATGATGACACTGTTACCTTCATCCTTACCTAAATGTTTGCCGCCCTCTCTGGAGAGAAGCCGTGAGACTGTGATTTACAGGATGATCAGGTTCAGTCAGGACTAAGACCTGGTACCAGACAGACTGAGACCTGGCCCCAGACAGACAAGTTGCTCTGAAACCACTACACCTCCAGGTCTGAAGGGTTATTATAGGGCAGCCTGAGGAACACCCACCCAACTCTGTGTGTGTATATATGTGTGTGTTTGCAGGTGGAGGATCTGGGTCTTGCGGGGGAGATCCTGCCGGTCACCTACAGTCACGTGGCCTCCAAGAACAGATACCTGTATGTGAACAAACAGCTGCACAGGATGCCATCCGGACTAAGGTGTGAACACAGTGAACACTGACACACATCTGGAAACATCTGGTAACATCTGACCTCCACTCACTTTTCAAAGAGTGATGTGAACACTTGTGTTGTTCTACACACCTTTCAATTCTAGTGGTTAGTTACCTATTATTATTATTATTATTATTATTATTATTATTGTTAATAATAATAATAATAATAATAATAATAATAATAATAATAACAACAACTTTACTCTGGACACACAGCTATTTTTTGTTTTTTGTTTTAATCTGGAGGATCATTGACTCAGGCTCCTCCATACTCCTGCTGCTGTAGCTGCTCCGTCTCCGTGGCTATGGTCACTCCATCTGACACCTGTTGTCTAAATGTACATTCTTAACATATCAACAACAAAAGCACCGACAGCTGCATGCTGTTTCCTGGACTTTTAATGTGTCCCCCAAGCAACACAGTACAACATACTGAAGGTTCCTACCCACATATCTCATCTAGGAACCTTCAGCGTGTTGCACTGTGCTGCAGTTAATAAACATCAGACAAATAACACAGCTGGCTGTCAGGTGGTTGTATTTATGCCTGGAGCTGAGAGGGTTCATCAACACTGAGAGAACTCCTCACGAACCAACGTGCTCCAAAGTCTCAGCTCCACACCCGCCCCACCTCTTTGACCATATTTGGATTAGCTGGGAGTTAGGAGCGGAGTCAGGCACTGCCAAGATGGCAATGGTGGAGCAGCTCACTCTCAGCTTCAGAAACCTGTGGTGGTGTCACAGAGGCTCTGCCCATCTTTATTTACAGTCTATGAGTGCAGCAGAGGTGGAGGACCTAGGTCACATGACTTGACTCAAGACTCAGACTTAAGTCACAAATCTGAGGACTTGAGACCTGCTGGACCAACACTGATAAAAGACTGGACTTGACTTTGATTTGAGACAGATGACTTCAATGGACATTACTTTTAAATCAATTAAATATTTTCATTTGCAGGATATTTTTTTTAAGATAAGTTATATTTTGTTGTTGAAACATGATTGGATGATTTCTAGTGCCACGCCCACAAACCAGCTCTCAGGGGGAGGAGCTAAGTCCACAGACACTAACATGTGGATCCAGGAGGACAGAGAACAGAGCACAGAGCAGGTTCCACATACAGATGTACAGTAACAGTAAGAACTACACTGACACTCAGTGGAGTTCAGACCTCCACCAACACCAAACAGTCCTACACATTAAACACAGTTATGACAAATTCCTGGCTCTGCCCCTTTAACCAGATCTGCACCAACGTGTAACAGGGTCTTCTCTGGCCCCTCCCCCATCCCTCCACCAAGTCTGGTTCAGATCAGTTTCTGGAGACAAATAAACAGACACAGGTGAAAACAGAACCTCCCTGATGGAGGTGATAATAATAATAATAAAACACTGGACCAGGAAGTGATGATAAATTAGCCACTTCATCACTCAGCTGATGGACTGAATCATAATGTACATGTGTTGTTCATTGGCTCCATCCAAACTGTGGGTGGTGTTTGAATGCAGTCATCCCTTCAGACTCCAGGACAGGTCTCAGGTGTCACCTGTACCTGTAGTTCATTTGCTACTGATGGACGCTGTAGTCCACCTGTACAGTCTAATGTGACCCAGCACAGCTGTTGACTGTTCTGATGTGATGTTCAGTTGCGTCGACACTGAGACGTTACGTTGGGTGATAGTTGATGGATATTCCTGGTGATGACCCCACAGTGTAATAAAGTCCAGGAATGAATATTTACACCTGATGAGCTCTGTGATAGTAGTTGATGTGTCGACTGTGACCTGATGAAGTGTTTTTTCATGAACCACTGCTGTATCACCTCATTTCTCTTTGTTTCAGTGGACTTTTTCGGACAGTCCCGCCCTTCTCTCGCCCCATCCTGTTGAGTGTTGCCATGGAGATGGTGGTGAAGAAGAGCAAGGAGGATGATGAGTCTATCCACTCGTTTGTTTCAAGGAGGCTGGGGAAGGAGGTGAGGGTGGAGCAGCCAAGTTTGTTAAAGCCAAACTTGGCTGTAACAAATTTTTATGGTTTGTTTTTTTACGCCACAGGTTCCGAGACAAAAAGTGAGACAAAAGCAGCTAAGTTTGTTACAGTGAAGTGGAAATGAGAAAAAAATAGGAGACACAGAGTTTAACATTAAAAAACAAACAGACAACTTCAGCTTGAATTCATTATTATCATAGTGAGTTTTATATAAAAATAGATAATTGTTTGTGTGCTCATTGTTTAATGTTATATCCTCATCATTTATTATGAGTCACTATGTGAACTGTTTGTGTTTAAATATTCACTGATCACTAGGGATGCACCGAAAATTCGGCCACCGAAAATTTTCGGCCGAAAATGACCCAAAAGTGCATTTTCGGCCGAAAGACCTAAATCACCGAAACAACACGGCCGAAACTTGTGATCACGCGGCAGACAGCGTGTCCAGCACGTGGGAAACGGGATAAGAGCCAGCATGTCTGCGGTGTGGACTTATTTCACTATCTCAGAGAAAGACCCACGAATAGCAATTTGCAAAACATGCAATGCTGAAATTTCAAGGGGGGGGGTGCATCTGCAAAGAGTTTCTCCACGTCGGGTTTAATTTATCACCTGAAAATATAATTGACATAATCATTTCTTTCGGTGTTTCGGTTTTCGGTTTTCGGCCTTGGTTTCCTCATTTTTCGTTTTCGGCCAAGAATTTTCATTTCGGTGCATCCCTACTGATCACAGTTTAACTCCTGTCTGATGAAGACTCTGGTCCTGACAGATGAAGGTCAGAGACAAACAGGACTTTACAGTTATTGATCTAAAGTTCACTGATCAGCTCCTGTTTGTGATGCAGCAACAATCAGTCCAGTTGTGTTTCTCTGTTGTTGTTCTTTTCTGTGTCTGATAACTTGTGGCTCACACAGTTTTGTTGTCTGCAGACTGATGGATTAAGGGAGAGTCTTCATGTGGGAGTAGAAATGAGACTTGTGCACATGGGCCTAATTTCTCAATGAGTTTTGTGCATTCACATAGTTTCAGTCATGAATCCACACAGAGTTTTATACATCCGGCCTTTAGAGTCCTGTGGATACTAAACCATGGCCATAGATAATACAGCATAATTATGACATTGTTAAAGCATGGTGTTGGTGTAACATTGAAACAGAGGATGAAGGTTTGTTCATCTGTTTCACTGGCTTAAAGGAGAAGTTCACATGTTTTAAAGTCTATGTTAAAACTCATTTTATTCTAGTCTCAGCTCAGCTTAAGAACATGTTTCTGTTCCAGTCAGTTTTATTTACTGACTCTGGATGACATTACCTTGGCCTCCAGTGCTACAGTCAGAAACCTTGGTGTCATTTTTGACCAGGACTTGTCCTTTACTTCACATATAAAGCAAGTCTCTAGGACAGCCTTCTTCCACCTGCGCAATATTGCTAAAATCAGACCCATTCTGTGTCTAAAGGAAGCTGAAAAGCTAGTTCATGCATTTGTTACCTCAAGACTGGACTACTGTAACTCTTTATTGTCAGGATGTCCCAAAAATTCAGTAAAAAGCCTCCAACTGATCCAAAATGCGGCAGCACGAGTACTGACAGGAACTAGGAAACGAGCTCACATCTCTCCTGTGTTGCTTCTCTGCATTGGCTCCCTGTAAAATCCAGGATAGAATTTAAAATCATCCTCCTCACCTACAAAGCCATTAATGGTCAGGCACCATTGTACCTTAGTTCCCTATTTTCCCAATAGGACACTTCGCTCTCTAAATGCAGGTCAACTTGTGGTTCCCAGAGTTTGTAAGAGTAGAATGGGGGGCAGAGCCTTCAGCTATCAGGCTCCTCTCCTGTGGAACCAGCTCCCAGTGTGGGTTCGGGAGGCAGACCCCCTCTCTACCTTTAAGATCAGGCTTAAAACTGTCCTGTTTAGTAAAGCTTATAGTTAGGGCTGGCTCGGGTATGTCCTGACCCATCCCTTAGTTATGCTGCTATAGAGCTAGACTGCTGGGGGATTCCCATGATTCACTGGGCGCTCTCTCCCTATTTCTGTCTCTCTCCCTCTCTCTCTCTCGATGACCTCATGCCATTAACTTTGTATTTTTTTTCTCTCCCGTAGTTTGTGCTTCTCCTCTCTCTCTCTGTCTGTCTGTCTGTCTGTCTCTCTCTCTCTGTCTCTCTCCCTCTCTCTGTCCTCATTCTGCAGGTCTCTCTGCCTCTGGAGCAGCAGGATCCAGATCCACCACTACTCATCTTTACTATTAACCACTGTTACCTGTCATTATTATTGATAACACCATTACCTACACAGCTGTTCCTGGTCTCTCTCTCTCTCTTCTCTCCTCTCTCCTCCCCCCACCCCCCCTTTTTATCTCCTCCTAAACCCAACCGGTCGAGGCAGACGGCTCGACCCTGAGCCCAGTTCTGTTGGAGGTTTCTTCCTGTTAAAGGGAGTTTTTCCTCCCCCCTGTCGCCAAGCGCTTGCTCTTTGTGGGAACTGTTGGGTTTTTCTCTGTAACAAAGTAAGGTCTTGACCTTACCCTGTAAAGTGCCTTGAGATAATGTATATTATGATTTGGCGCTATACAAATAAAATTGAATTGAATTGAATTGAATTGAATTTGTATTTGCACCAAATACATGACAGAGTCAAGGCTTCACAGAGTCAGGTACAGAGTCTGGTCCAGACTTTACATCAACACAGAGAGAATCCAACCGACAGGATTAGTTTTTCAGCTTCCTTTAGAGACAGGATGGATCTGATTCTCAGAATAATGGTCAGGTGGAAGAAGGCTGTCCTAGAGACTTGCTTTATATGTGAAGTAAAGGACAAGTCCTGGTCAAAAATGGCACTGGAGGCCAAGGTGATGTCATCCAGAGTCAGTATATTATTGAGATGTTTCAAGCCAAGTACAATAACTTCAGTTTTGTCTGAATGTAAGAATAAAAAATTGCTGCTCATCCAGGTTTTTATGTCCTAAAGTCTCACCTGGAGTTTGACACCTGGTTAGTCTCACCTGGCTTCAGCTGGGTGTCATCTGAGTAACAACGGACATTTATCTGGTGCTTCCTGATAATGTTTCATAGAGGAAGCAGTCCAAGCACTGAACCTTGTGACTAACTATTGTGTTTTTAGAAGAGTCATTATTAACATGAACAAACTGAAAAAATGTGAACTTGTCCTTTAACAGTGATGAAGTTAGAAAAATATTAAACTAAATATTTGATGTCTTGTTGTGTATTAATCGTCCTCCTCTGTGTGTGTCCAGCTGGCAGACATCGCTGTGGACAGTTTCTGTCGTGGTGTGTTCGCAGGTGACTGCAGGAAGCTGAGTGTGCGCTCTTGTTTTCCTGTGTTGTACAACGCGGAGCAGCACAGAGGTTCCCTGACTCTGGGGCTGCTGCTGGGCTCAGGTACAGTTGGTGGTTTAGTGAGGACACAAAACACACTGAACGTTCTCACACACACAGACAGAAACAGTGACAACAGAAGAAGAGTCAGAACCAGACACAGTGGAGCTGCATTCAGCTGCTCACACACATCCGACCTGTAGATGATCGAAGACGTTCTGACCGACCACATTCACGTCTCAGTCACACATTACTCAGTAACTGTCTCCATGACGTCAGTGTGACGGTTGTTTCATGTTGTGTGTGTGAAAACCTGCAGGTCCCGGTCCTGTGGTCCCCCCTGGCCCTCTGGCTCAGAGATCTGTCAAAGAGTCTTGGGCCCAGTGGTCCCTGAGCAGGGGGGTGGAGTCTCTCCCAGAATCCATCACTGACTTCCTTCAACAAAGCAGGAAGGCGGAGCTTCACAGAGATGCAGCTGTTAAACACATCTGTCCTTCAGCCTCAGGTTGGACGGTGAGTGAGGAAACGATCAGACTGATGTTCAGACTGAACTGGTTTAATCCAGCTGGATGTGTCCGTGTCCTGGCTCTGACTGCAGAAAGAGACTGTGGACAGAGGAGGACGTTCACTTGATTCTCTGAGGCTGTGAAGACATTTCACTAGAAACCAAAAATGTCAGCTGTTAGGATGAAGATGAAGATAAAGAACAGGCACTCATGGTCCCTGGATCATTATGGAGAATAAATGTGTAAAACAAGAAGAATATAAATGTAGAAATATAAATAGAAGAAGAAAAATGCCTTTACCTTTTACTTTTCCTTGAAGGGCCAAGCTGTCAATCAGTTGGTTTGGGTGGGATTTCCTGACCAGGCTGAATGATCAATTTCTGCACACATGATCCTGCTTTGGTGGGAGCTTTTAGTGCAGAGACCATGTGTGCAGGAACTGACCACTCAGCCTGGGCAGGAAAAGTAAAAGGTAAAGGCATTTTTTCTTCTGTGTATTTCTCTTTATATTTCCACATTTATGACTCCATCATGACTTTTCCTTCAGCAGTCCCAGAGTTTCTCCACTAGTGTTGAAATGATTTGTTGTGAGGTCCAGAGGAATTAATTACACCAGTTTTACCAGTTACTAACTGGTCACACCTGAGTCTCTCCTCAGTGATTGTGGCTGCTGATGTCAGAGAGGAGGAGTGGAGCTGAAGTCAGCTCCTCTCAAGTGGTGACAGCACAGACTCCAGTGGTCCCACACCAAACCACACACTGATAGGTCACAGCTCGGCCTTGGTCTCAGTTCATCCCGGCTGACACACTATCAGACAGAACCTGAACAGTTGTGATTCCTCTGCAATGAATCCTAATGACTTGTGTAGAGCTAATTAGCAGATGTTAGCATGTTAGCATGTTAACTAAGACCAGGTAAGTGTTAGAAAACACAACCTGTTGGACCGTTCACTTCTCATGTCCTTGTGTTGTTTGGTAACTTTGATAATGCTGATAACTGTGTGTGTGTGTGTGTGTGTGTGTGTCTTTGTGTGTGTAGATCCATCTGGAAGACGGAGTCGTATCAGCTGATCACATCATCTCTGCTCTGCCAGCTAAAGGTAAGTGGTGGCTGACAAACAGGACCTGGACCTGGACCTGGATGTTCAGACTCTGTTCAGGGCAGATTGAATTGATTCAGCTAAAATGTTGTGTCACTATTTTAATCTTCCTCCTGCTGCAGAGCTCAGTGACACAAACCATTCTGCAACATGCAACAAAAGAAAAATACAGATTTTCTTGTCGTCACACTTCTCTGCCCTGTGAAGTCATCACCCCCCCACCTCCCCCTCCTCCTCTCTCCCCCTTCTCCTCTCTCCCCCTTCAGCCCTCTCCTCAGCCTTGCCATCCTCCTGTCAACCTCTCATCCAGGAGCTGCAGGACATCTCCATGGTAACAGTTGCTGTGGTAAATCTGGAGTACGATGGTTCCATCCTGCCTGTAACGGTGAGAACCACAGTGACACACACACACACACACACACACACACACACACAGACAGATGCAGGTGGGAGATGTGTTGAAAGTGTTTAAAGTAATGTTCTACAGGCTCAGAGTTTCCACCAAAGACAGAAACTCTGTCAGGGCAAAACCCAGTTTTCTCATTTGTATGAAACGCCTGGTTGGGGGTCCAGACCTTACCTCCTGGACCTATTGACATCAACATGTCTCTTGGTGCTGCCAACCTGCAAGCTGGACACCCCCCTGCAAGCTTTCACTGACTCTGTGGAGATGTGATGTTTTCACATCCTGATAAATTAACATGACTCTTGTGGTGTGAGGAAGTGAATGGTGTATTAGTGTAATGACGAACAGACGTCAGGAACAACAACCATCTGTGTGACTGTTCTCAGGGGTTTGGTCACCTGGTTCCATCATCAGAGGATCGGGGTCTGTTAGGGGTCGTCTATGACTCTGTTCCCTTCCCTCAACACAACAGACCTAATGGACAGACTACTAGACTGACGGTACACACACACACACACACACACACACACACACACACACACACACACACCCTCCTGTTAGCTCTGATCAGCTGGTCTGTGTGTGTCTGCTGCAGGTAGAGCAGCTGTTACACTGTGTTCTCATGTTAAAGTCTGTTTTCTATGGTGTTCACATAATCATTGATCCACAGTTCATGTTCTAGTATTGATTATCGATTTGAATTGAATTGAATTATTGCAGCTTTAAAACAAAGCGTTGCTGCTGGTTACAGCACAGAGTCCACGGCTTCACACTGACGGATCACCATGTCTCCTAGGTGATGATGGGTGGGGCCTGGTTCCAGGAAGAGTTTGGGGCCCCAGAAGCTGTAACAGAGAAGCGTCTTTTAGAGAGAGCCACTGAGGCGGTGCAGACCCACCTGGGGGTCACCTCAGCACCCACCTGGAGTCGGGTGGCACTGCAGAGGGTACGAGAGGACGGGAACCAGACCGGTCACAGATTCATGTGTCATTGATTTTGAAATTGTTGTATCTTATGTATCACATGTTCACAGACACTGTGTCTCCCCAGGACTGTATACCTCAATATTATCAAGGACACCATCGGAGAGTAGGTGAGTGCTGATCACACATCACATCTAAGACCACACATTGACCAGGTGCAGTCAAACATCGTGTCCATGTGTGTCTGTCTTTGCAGAGTCCATGCGTAGCTTCATAAAGAAGAATAATCTCTCACTGTCTCTGATTGGCTCCTCCTATGACGGCGTGTCAGTTAATGATGTCATCTTCAGTGGACGGACAGCTGTAGAGGAGCTGTTGGGGACTGGAGTCTGATGGAGCAGATGTGCACGCGCGCACACACATACACACACACACACACACACACACACACACACACACACACACACACACACACACACACACGTGCAGTCATTGGGACTTTATGTCATAAAGCAGACACTGTCACTCAGGTGTCATCCATGTGACAGACCGCTGCCTACACACATGATCACCAGCAGCCATTATCTTTCTACCCATGATCCCATGAGGCTCCTCTCTCTGCAGCTGTGGTGGTTTGTTCAACATTTACCTGCAGATGTGAAGTGACGTGGTCACTGCATATACTAAATGAAGTCCTTTTTTCTTCAGCACCACTGTGTATAATTAATATTGTAATATAACAGTGTCTAAATGATGTGATTGGTTATGTTAATAAATGCAGTGTCAGAATGTGACATGGCTGATCCAGACTCTGCAGGCCCCCGTTTCTCTGCTCTGACCCTCATTCTTGTCCTCATGGGACATTATCATTACTGCTGTCCAGTGCCTGACTCCTCCACTGATGTGACCTGCACTTTAAGTGAAGCCTTATGAAGCTATTTGTCAGGGGTTTTATTAATGACTGATTTCATGTGAGCACATGTGACCTGCAAAAGGTTGATTTCTGTATTATTCTGTTACTGTTTGAGGTGAGTGTGTTGTACAGATAGTAAAAGCTTTGTTGTGAAATACTATAATCTCTTCTAGCCTGTAAATATCTTTCAAATGACACCATCTGTGAAGAAGACGCAGGCTTCACAATGAAGCCATAATCTGTAGAGAGTAAAAGGCCAACAAGACCAGGTCCCAAACTAGAATCTCTCTGGACTGTGTAGTCAATGTGTGAAACTGGGGATGTCTTTGAAAACTGCTGTGGAACCTGGAAACAGCTGACATCATGGCATCATATTTGCATCCAGCGTAGTGTCAGCTGGTGTCAGTCTAGAAGCAGCTGGTTTGTTTCTCTCCTCTTTTTCTCCAGAGTGAAAGGGAACCCAGTACAGTACAGGTGCTTCAGTGGAGTGTTACAGTCCTTACAGTTTCTTACTTGTTAAACTAAAGCTGTCCAATAAATGTAGTGGAGTAGAAAGTACAAGTATTTCCGTCTGAAATGTAGGACTGGATGTACAAAGCAGCATAAAATGGAAATACTCAAGTAAAATACAAGTGCCTCAAAACTGTAAAACTGTACTTAAGTAAAGTACTTAGAGTAAATGTTTAATTAATTACCTTCCACCACTGCTAATACAATTACTGAGCCTTCAGCACACATGTATTTTAATACTGTAAAATCACCCAAAAGGGTGAAAGAGAGGAGCTGTCTATTACAGATGCTATTATCAAAAAGGTGAAACACTGACTAAACCACAGACACACACAAGACATGAAATAATAAACTATATGTATTGATCTCAAAACGTATCTCTACAACAACTAATCCTCCACTGTCTCACTGCTCATGACTGAGCACCAGTGTTTGCCAACATTAGAGCATGTATGACATTTTATATTGGTCGTGAAATGACAAGACAACACTGGGCGCACTATCAGCTAGTGTTGATTATATTAGCTAAAGTTGGGACACTAAAATGTAAATAAAAACAATACAATGATTTACAAATTATGTAAACCCACATTTAATTGAAAATAGAACAAAGACAACATATCAAATGTTGAAATGCTGAAATTTAATTGTTTTATGAAAAATATCTGCTCAATTTGAATTTGATGGCAGCAACACAATTTAAGAAAGTTGGGACAGGGGCAACAAAAGACTGGAAAAGTGGTGTAATGCTTAAAAAAAACACCTGGTAAAATATCTCACAACTAGGTAAATTGGCAACAGGTCAGAAGATTGATTGGGAATAAAAAGAGCCTCTCAGAGAGGCAGAGGCTCTGTGCAGTGAAGACGGGGAGAGGTTCACCACTCTGTGAAAGACTGTGGGCAAATAGTGCAGCAACTGAAGGATAATGTTCCTCACTGTTCAGCATCTATGGTTCGAAATATCATTAGAAGATTCAGAGAATCCAGAGAAATGTCTGTAGGCAAAGGGACAAAACCTTTGACCTCCAACAGAACCAGGCTCAGGGTGGGGGGGTCTGCCTCGACCAATTGGGTTTGAGAGGAAAATGAGTGGGTGGGGGGAGGAGAGAGAGAGAGAGAATAACAGTAATAATAACGTAATAACGAGTGTTGTAGTGGCAGATCTGGATCATGCTCCATACATAGGCATACCTGCAGAGTGAGGAGAGGGAGAGGGAGAGAGAGAGAGAGGAGACACACAAACTCTTGGGAGAGAGAAAATACAAAGTGAGATGACTTCACTCTGTCTTTTTAGAATCCAACTGAAATGTCCTTAAGCCAGAATTCATTTCCCCTGAAGCATCTCTGCAGAAGTTTTCTACTCAACTTTCAATAACAAGTAGAAATGCAACAATGTAACAACAGGTCATTACAGCAGCAAGGCTGCTTATCACTTATTATTATGATTATTACAATTGTCATTATAATAATATAAAGAGTCAATCACATTATCATCCGACAGGAAGAAATGTCCACTTAGTGTCACTTAATTATTCAGAAGACACTAGACAGTGCACATTTGGGAGTTTGAGGTTAGATAAAAGTACAGGGTTAAAACTTGTTTAATGCAGCTTCCAGTAATGTCATCGTGACTTTCAAGGAATCAAATAACATGTATGATCACGTTTGGCGAATTATTAAATTGCTCTCTAACTTAGTGAAATTAGGTGTAAAATAAGAAACTTTATTGTGCACAACAGCTGATAATGATCCTTACCAGACCACTGTGAAGCCCAGTGCTGGGGTTAACCACTGTAATTTTGGTATATTTACATGGACAATCCCAGAAGCTTCTAGAGTCAGAGAAAACATTCATTCATTCAAATCAGTCATTTGTGTTTGCTTTGAAGGACATGCTGACTGTCACCGTAACACACAACTGTGTAAGGGTTCCAGTTTTAGCCTTCATCCTCTATCTCTTCTCAAACCAGAGTTCTGGTTGATTCTGGGTTACATCAGCCTCCCCACTCGTGTCCACATAAACTCTGCAGTGGAGCTCACTGATAATGAAAGAGCATTTAGAGAACATGCTGCATTTACTGCTCACTCTGTAAAATTCTGTTCATGGTTGATGTAGGTGACGGACTGAGGTCAACCTATGCTGGAGTGAAATGTTTCTCTCAGGTTGTACAGACGCTGCAGACACAGATCTAGGAGCTTCACTCAGCTTGTTTTGTGTTCCTGAACTGCATCACAAGCTTGCCTGTGATGGAGGGAGGGGAGGAGCTCAGAAAAACCCCAGGTGCTAATGGGTAACACCTGAAGTCATCAACCCTGGGAAGCCTTCCTTGGTCCCAGATCTTCAGGACCTCCTGCTGAGGTGGAGCTTTTCCCCCAGACATGTAACACAAAGATCATCACACTGTACAAGAACGAGGGAGACTGCAGTAACTACCACAGCATCTCTGCTCAGGTCTCCATCAGGTGGAGACACTACAGAAGAAGCAGAGGCCCAGCTCAGTAGCATTAGCATTACTGTGATGTAAAAACAATGTGTTCAGGTAAAGATCCAGTCAAATGAACCAGAATCAACAACTTAGAAACTATGGTTTTATTTAAGAAAGAAAAAAGAGTTACCACGTAGACAACATCCGGACATCTCCTGACTGGACAAATCAAAACAAGACTCATGCTTTCACACAGTGGTGCTGGTCCGCTGGGGGGCACAACAGACACAGTCCAATTTGTACAGACACTATCTCAGGCCCAGTTTCTTCTTCTCCTTCTGTTTCTTGCGAACCACCTCCATGTTGCGGTCCTTCCACATGCTCTTCCTCAGTTTGATGGGACGACTGCCGACATACTTCCCTGGACATAGAGGATAGAGAGGAGTCACAGAAGCTGCATTTAATGTACATGTAAAGACAAACGATGGAAGGAAGAGTCAATCAGTTAACTGTAAAATGTTACAGGTCCACATCAAAGATCATTTTGCAAACAGAAAGCAGGAAGTGATAATGAGAGCAGGTGACAGGTTGAGACTGACCGTTCATCTCTCTCATGGCTCTGACGTAGTCGTTTGGATCTTTGAAGCTGACGAAGCCATAGCCTTTGGTCTTTCCTGTACGTTTGTCCCTCACCACCTGAAAACAACAGTTTGTCAGTATTTCACACACAAACACACACACACAGACACACACAAACACACAGGGCTGTGACTATAACAGCATAACTGTGGTCATGTGATGCCTACCACAGGTTTGAGCTCATTTCTGCAATTGTTTGTATTTCAAGTTTTTGCTGGTGAAGGTTACAGGAGTTCATGTGGTGTGTGATGTTAAACATTACCCAAATACTGCTGTCTGCTGCCTCATGGTTGTAGATGGTTTAGTGAAATTAATTTTTATTGATGCACTGTGATGGGATTTAGCTGAATTAGCAAGTATTGTCTCAAATGATCAGGTCAAACTCTTAGCCTGGATATTATGATGTCATTAATGTAAAACCTAATACATAAACATATGTTATACTCGCCCTGATTCATGAGACAGGTAAGTGAAATGTTGTGGGAGCTGATGATGACGAAAACCACCAGGGTTGTGATTACAGGAGGTGAGCAGAGCAGAAACACAGGAAATCAAACCAACCTTGGCTTTGAGGAAAGATGGGTATCTGCTGAAGGCTCGGGCCAGTATGTCGTCATTCACCTCATTACCAAGATCACCACAGAATATACGGAAGTCATCTGCAACAGGGAGAAAACAGGATTCAGCAGTGTTAGCTTCATCCTGCAGCAGGTCAGCAATGACAAAAAAAACATTAAAACAAACACATCTCATCTTATCGTTTTTAGTTATAGTCTTTTAATCTTGTAAACATTCAGTTGAGCTCAGTGATATCCAACATGTGTAGTGTGAGAACTGCAGTTAGTCAAAATCAAAAACAAAACAGAGTGAGACACTGCAGTGTGCTGACATGTAATTGTTAGTGACTCTAGAAGAACAGTTTATGTTAAATGATGTTTATCAGGGGCCTGAAGCTGTGTGAACTTCTGGCCCCTGCGGCAGTTAGTACCTGACTCCCATTCCAAAAGACTGGGGTCCTCCCAGCTGATCCCGGCTGCAGTTCGGATACACTTCTTCACCTTCTCCACCCTTGCTTTCTTTTTGTCCTCTGACGCACTCTCCACAGGCTGAAACAAACACATGCACATGTCATGTGAT
Source organism: Trachinotus anak (assembly GCF_046630095.1). NCBI lineage: Eukaryota > Metazoa > Chordata > Actinopteri > Carangiformes > Carangidae > Trachinotus > Trachinotus anak. The sequence continues at coordinate 26,406,155 of NW_027273883.1, forward strand.
TCTTTACTGACATATCATTGGTGAAAAGTGTAACAACATTTTCACAAACAATTATGGAGTAGTTTTGTTTTTCCCTGCAACATTTTTTGATCCACAGAAACTGTCAGTGTGTTGGTCCAGACCAGTTCTGTGACCGGCTACAGCTGCTCCAGGTAACATTAGCCTGAGGCCACAGTGCTTCATCAGGTATGACAGGTGTGTTAGCTGCACATCACAGGAGGAATGAAGCAGCTTCAGAACTGAGCTGAACATTTGAAACAGTGAAATAATAAAACAGACTTTTTGACGTGAAATCATACAGTGGAGGTGCAATTTGCAGCAAACCACCAACTATCACTTATGGCTATATTCATGTGTCCACATACTTTTGGCAACATAGTGCAACATAGTGCACTTTCCATCCTCACTAAATCCTCTCTAAAGCTACAGTAGTTTATGCAGCTTCAGGATCGACAGCAGGAAGTAGACTGCTGCTTACTTGTACCTCAGTGTGGGGGGGCTCGGGCTCAGGCATGCTGGGACCAATGACGGCGCTGCTGTCATCACTCTCCTTCTTGTCCAGTAGACCTGCCGCCATCACTGCTGCCTGCTGCTCCGCAACCCGCGCTGCCAGCTCCTCCTGAAACATCCACATCAGACACATGAACCTGACGCTACAGCAGCAGCCCACACTGTCTCTGATACAGTGTTACACACTGACCCCCCCCCCCACAAAAGTTCTAGTGTTCAGGACTGACTCCTCTGACAGCTCTGACACACTCTGAGAGGTCAGTGAAGATGCTCGTACCATCCTGGCTTGTCTCTGAGCTCTAACATCGACTCTTTTATGACCAACAGGAGCAGGAGGAGCGGAGTACACAGTCGGCGCTGCCTGGATGATCGACTGTGACGGTTTGACGGGAGGCAGGGCTCCCTGTCTCGTGTTCGGAGCTGACACCATTGAGACCATGCCACCAACCTGAGAGAGACGCACCAACAGACACAAGAGTTCAAGATACAGGGGGCATCACAAGAATACTATGTGGAAAATAATCAGCAGTGGTGAGAATTGAAGTTTGCCCCAGTGTCACTGCTCTGTATCAGAACAGTAACTGCTGATAACGTCTCAGTAAGACAGAGTGACAACATTCACATAGACTGATGTGGTGAAAAATGTCCTTCTGCTGCTTTGAGCTCTGACCTGAGGAGCAGCACTCATGTGCTGGATGGGCTGAGAAGCACCCTGAGGTGTCTGGCCCTGCAGGGAAGGAGGGAGCATCATGGGAGGAGGTGGAGGAGGCCGGGGCAGAGGAGGTGCCATTGAAGGACCACGCATCATCGGAAGCCTCTGACCACCTGACAACACAGCATGAGGATGTAAACATCAATGAGGTACCAGAGAAGAGCAAAGGTCATCTGAACAGAGTCGCTAGTTTCCAACGCACTGTGTGAATGAATGAATGAGTCTTTAACCTACGACCTTTGACCTCACCCTTAATCTGTACAAGTCTTGGGCAGTGTGTTGATCCTATAGGTAAGTGAAAGATGATGTTATAGCCAAGAAATAAGACGACGCATAGGAACAAGTAACACTAGGAATATTTTAGAAAAATTATATTGACATTGACTGACATGTTTGATGTGACTTTAGGCTGTTTATCACAGTTCAGACATAATGTTGCACTGACAGTGAAGGACGTTTGATCAGGAATCAAACAGCTTTCTGAATAAATTATGAAATGAACAAACCAACCTGTGTATGTTTATGTGTGTGTGTGTGTGTGTATTATTCAGTCACATCAGAAGAATCTGGCCACATGTAAATGTTCACTGGACAGCACGACCACATACACATACATTCATTCATATAGTTTTAGTGCACATGCATTTGCGCACACACACACACACACACACACACGTATCACTGACATATTAACTAATAACATCATAACATTTCTGCCTAAGCAATTAAAATTGGAAATATTTCTGGTAATGAATAAGCTAGTAAAGAATAAACCTGTAAACTAGTAGTCTACTGGTAACCTTACCTGGTCTCTGCAGGATGTGGGGGACAAAGGCTGGTCTCATCATGGGAGGAGGGGGAGGACGTACTGGAGGAACTGGGAGAGACACACGTGACAGTGAGTGTAAATAAGTGTGTAACTACAGTGTGAACATATGAGGAGCACAGTGTAACAGCCACAAGACATGAGTGTGTATATACAGTAAATTATCATATATGCATCATGGGAGGAGGTGCTATCAGAGGACCACGCATCATCAGCAACCTCTGACCACCTGACAGTGTCAGGATATAAACATCGATATGAACCCATTTTGTGAATAGGAAGCAGCCTCAGACTGTTGGACCTCACTGAAGCCTTTGAGTTATTTTCACTTCTGTATAAATTTGTTTTAAATATGATCAGATCTTCATTTAAAGTTACAATCATGAACAAACACAAATCATCGTGTTGCTCTGGTTCAGTCATTCACAGTGAATCTGAAACAGTGTGTGAACCTTGGAGTCAGGATCAGACCTGGACTCAGACCAGACCAGACTGGAAGTGGTGGGTCAGAGACACTGTGGTTCATAAAGACAAACATCAGCTGATGTGAACCAAGCCTCACAACAATGACCTCAGAGACTGAGGATGAAGAAGAGCTGCTGCTGATGATGAGTTCAGATCTTCATCTGTCCACAATCAAACTGTCTCTAGATGGAGATGGTTCAGGTCTAGAAGAGGACTAAGTCCAGCTGAGAGACTCCAACAGCTCAACACAGAGGATCAGATCTCTGTTCATGAGTCCACATCATGGAGGATGGAGTCCTGTTGCCATCAAGACCACAGAGGAAGCTGCCCACAGGTGGAGCAGGTGGAGGAGCATCAGGATCTGGACCTGGACAGCTCCACATCATGGTTTATCAAGGTCTCTTCAGGATCATGTGAGGGTGTCTGTCCACTTGCTGGAGGTCAGGAGAAGCTGCTGATGACCCTGAACGTCAGGGTAAATCCACCTTCTGGAGTGGGTTAGTGGGACTGAGACCAGACCTCCTGAGAGTCTGTCTGAGCTGAAGCAGCACTGTAAGAGGACTGGACCAGACCTCCTTCTGAACATGGAGCAGGTCTGATCAGATCTGGTTTCAGGTTCAACACTTTTTATATCCAAGGTTCACCGACTGTTTCCAATGAAGGTTTGATGACTGAGTTCAATAAAGACACAAAGATTATAACTGTGTGATATTAGAGCCAAACCCTCGTTTGTCTACGTGTCTCAGAGTTTATGTTCACCTGGTCCAACAAAGGCTGGTGGTGGAGGACCAACAAAACTAGCAGCTCTGGCCTCTAATGTCTGCTGGACCTAGAGAGATGAGAGAGACAGAGAGTGACAGAGATTTAGCTTGAGCTGCTAAAGTCAAGGACCTTTAATTAATAAATATCATCTCAGCCATTAACACAAACAGTTTATTTGTTTCTATAAAGTTATAACTCTACAACAAGAAGTGTGGATATTACATTACAACCCACATACTACTAGAAGAGTACAAACCTGTCTGTAGGTGTTGGTGCCTATGATGGGTCGCACCACTGGAACAGCTGGGACAGCCAGGGCCACAGGTACTGCCTCCATAACAGGTGGGCTTCCTGATACTTGGACTGGGCCACCAAGAACCTCCTGCTCAAAACTGCAGCAAAAAGAGTGTGTGTGTGTATGTATGTATATATATATATATATATATATATAAAATATATATATAAAAATAACAGGGGTATAACGAGCAGTTTTATTTTAGAGTACAGCTGTCACTAATGACTATTTTTCTATTGATTAATCTATTGTCTATTTTATCAATTAGTCGATTAATCTAAACCATTAATTTTCCTCCAGAAAATCTAACTGTCGGTCAGTTGATGTAGAATAATCCCAGATCCTGGTTTAAGCATTCTTATTTTAAAAAGCCTATAATAAAAGATGCTTTGCAGAACTTTGCAGACAACAAAAGCTAAGTGTTAATTCCCTGAGGGATTGAACAGTGAATGGAAGTGAGGGACTCCATATTGCTTATAGTGAATCCACTCAGTAAAGTGGAGCTGTGCAGCGACCCACTTACCACCAAGACCAGCTGCAGAAAATACTACAGAGGCTGGCAAGTCATTTTCTGTTGACTGACAAACACATTAAGAAATGTATTATTTCAGCACTAATTCTACGACATCAAAATGACATTACTCTTAAATTCACAAACTTTTTTTAATGTTCTGTAGATTCTGTGACTACTGAACATAAAACATTTCATGTGTTTGTGTCTTTTTTACCCTTTTATAATAATTCTACTTCTGAATGGCTTCAGTAACATGTAGTGAAACCTTCAGGACCTGATCTGTCCTCCTCCCTTTGGCCCAGCAGCTGCTCAGAGCAGAAGAAGAGGAGTTAAGCAAGCTAAAGTTTAGGCCTCATGTTTAACTTAATATTTTTCCTACAACAAGAAAATGTTCAGAGTCGTGACACAGTCAGTCAGTAAGTAGACAGATGTGGATTCTAATTCAGCTGCAGATCAACCTTCCAGCACAAAGTTAACCCCCGGTGGCTTCTTTCCCAAAATGAATGGTGTCCTACTGACCCTGATGACATAAGAGACTATATTGGGATATTTAGAAAACCTGCCACTCAGATAAAACCTTACATCAGAGTATCAGTGGTGACACACTGACTAAACTGGACTGAAATGAATCATGTTAGTGCAGTCATCACAGGTCATCTACATTCTCCATGTAGATGTGTGTGTTTGTATGTCGTTATTTGTTTGGCAGCTGAACCACGGAGCTCCACTGTTGTGTTGTTTGTGTGGACTCTGGGTGAACAGACCCTTGACAGCAGTTGTACTCACAGAGCCATCTCCGCCTCCATCTCTTTCAGACGCTCCTCTCCTGACTTTAGCGCCATGCTGTGAGACAGAAACACTGATCAGAGACCAGCCAAACAAAGCTCTATCTGGGTCAGGGACAAAAACAGTGTAACAGCTGAATTCGTAGACACACTAGATACAATACCGTCATAGTAAAAGGCTCCACAATTGTCATTGGGCTAAAAAATGAGGCAACATTATAGAGCTGAGCTGATTTAGACTGTGAGGTGACATCAACAGTGGTCTGCAGTTGTTCTTCTAACGGACAATCAACAGGAACTTTCCTTTATCTAACATGTTCACATAGGAACATTATCAGTCACGACACTTACCTTCATCTATCGTAGACTCTTCCGATATGAATGGTTACCTCTCGCTGGCCAAGTTTACCTCACACGCCGTCCTTTTAACCTAAGCTTAGTAACGTTAGCTAGCACACCACAAGCTAGCTAAGCTAGCAGTTAACCTAGCTCTACTGTATCAACCAGCTAACCGCTAACATGAACGCAAACCGCTGTGAAATTCACTTACTGGGTTCAATGCTAACTACCCAGGCCACATACTAAGAATAAACGTGGAGAATTTTTAAATAATTATTCACAAGCTACTGTCCGAGCTGTGTACACATTAGCTTAGCGATAGGCTGTAGCGGTTTTGGTAGCAACACTGGTGGCTCCGACTTCTTCTTCGCAAGTCAACGTCACTGCCGCCTGCTGGACCGGAGCGGAAGGCCAGCGTTCCTCTGAAGTGCTGTTCACCGGTCTCAGTCTCTCTTGACACCACGGCTGACCCCTCAGTCCACGGAGGACAGTGAGCGCTGAAGAGCGGCCGCAGTAGTGACAGGGCAACGTGGCAGATAAAGAGCAATTCTCTTCCAGTCATCGGCTGGATCCTCTGTGCATCTGGGAAAAAAAGAAAAGGACAAACTCACTGAAAAGTCATTCAAGAGTAGGATTTTATTCAGTTATTTATTTATTTCACCATTCCCAAACTTAAACGCACTTCATTGAAATAGTCTGTAGTGACATTTGAGACATTTGTGCCAGCGGACGAATGATCCACAGAGGTCTCCTCTCCATAACAAACAGACCAGACCTATCCATAGCACCAGCCGACCCCGCCGCTGCAGAGATATGTGGATTTTTGAATGGGGATGAGCAGGTGGGAGATGGTGTGGAATGTGACTCAGGGCAGAAACGGCTTCTATTCATACAGTGGGTGAGGGCGAACTGGTGACGTCACCAGGTGAGTATCTTTGCTTAACTGTATTTCCATCCTGATCTCTGCTGCCCCTGGACCCCAGACAGTGGTTCTGTAACTGATTTCAATGTAAACTGTTTAAGATGCCTTCTGATGGGTGGCGGGAGTGTTAGTGCAGACGAAGCTGTTTTTAATGTAGGCTAATTGTGGTGTGACTTATATTTTACTTTGTGACTATAATTTATACAATTTTAATTTTACATTTGTCCATTCACGAACAGCACGGGATCAGGACTCAGTTGAAAACACCACGTTTGTATTGTATATAGAAAGAAATTCTTCTATAAGTGGGACTGAATGAAAACACACCTGGTCTGTTGTTGACCTGGACAGGAGTGAGAACCAAGGGTGTAGGTTTACTTAAGGATGGAGGACATAACTGTCTCTACCAATATTTAATTGAACTCTATGTTTGGAGTGAAGTCATATTAGATAAATCTGGTGTATCCTCCCACAGGCTACGTCTTCCAGACAACTGATTTAGGCGTCACTCCCTTTGGCGGTGATGCCACGAAAATCATTGTAAACTCCACAACCACCATGGCCTTTCCTACAAGAAAAGAAAATACAAAAATAAGATCTGCTAAAGTTCCACTTGGCAGTCGCCCACAGTTTGGGCACAAGTCAACAAGCCAGCATCCAAAGTTGGCTGACCACGATCCTCCTCTCCACCACAGATATCATCTCAGAAGAAACGCTACACCCCAAGACCCTCAGAAGCAAGACCAGATGTGCGTTATGACAACTGCAGACATTTGCCACTTTACTCTTGATAAGCAGGGGTGGTGCAACGTCTGTCCAAAGGGTGTACCAAGATGGAAATGCCAGAAACGCAATGTTTTCCTATGTTTGAATGCAAAGCAGGAATGCTTCACAGTGTATCACCAGAAATAGAGTAGATCTAATGGCAAAAAAATAAAAATAGCTTCAAGTGCTGTTGCACCACTGACCAAATTGCAATTGCCAAAAAAAATGTGTGCTGTTGTACTGCCACAGAGATGAGCAAGTTCAAACAGGGGGTTAGTACAAACAGGTCAGAAATCAGTTATTAAGAGCTGATTTGTTTCTGTGAGAAAAAGAAAAAGAAAAGAAAAGACAGCTACATTTTCCTCTGGGTGGTGCTCATGTTACTGTCAAAATGTCAGAGTTGCTTTAAGAGTGTCCATGGAACAGTCATATGCTCACAGCTTGGACTGCTTGTGAGCATATGCTATACTGCAAACTTCTAAATAACTAGTTAACTAAGCTCTTACATCGTGAAGACCCTGGAGAGACTTGGCCTGATCATGGGCTCCAGCACACTTGGACCCCCTCTAGTTTTTCTCCCAGCCATGACTGAGAGTTGATGGTGCCATCATCTGCTTATTGAACTACATCCACACCCACCTGGACAAGCCAGCGAGCACTGTGAGGGTCATGTTTTTTGACTTCTCTCACCTCCTGGCCTGCTCTGCTGGGTTAGAGGATAACAGAGATGGAGGTGGATCCCCACCAGTGTCCTGGATCATGAACTACCTGACTGCACTTTCAACACTGTGTGTCTGACAGTGTGATCAGCAACACTGGAGCCCTGCAAGGGACAGTCCTGTCTCCCTTCCTCTTCACCCAATACACCATGGACTTCAACTACCAGACAGAGTCATCAGTTTTCTGATGACTCTGCACCAGTGTATGTATCAGAGGTGAGGAGACTGAACACAGGTTTGTGGTGGATAACTTTATCACATGGTGTGAGCAATCTGCAGCTCAATGGGACAAAAACAAAGGAGCTGGTGGTGGACCTGAGGAGGAGCAAGGCACCAGTGACCCCTGTTTCCATCCAGGGGGTCAGTGTGGACACGGTGGAGGCTAAGAACACTGAAGCCCTCTTTAAGAAGGGCCAAAGCCGTCTCTATTTTCTGAGGAGGATGAAGTCCTCCAACATCTGCAGGAAAATACTGAGGATATTTTATGAGTCTGCGGTGTCTGGTTTGCAGTTGTGTGCTGGGGCAGCAGGTTGAGGGTGGCAGACACTAACAGACTCAACAAATTGATCTGTAAGGCCGGTGATGTTGTAGGGATGGAGCTGGACTCGCAGGTGGCAAGTTGTGCTGGTCAAGCACAGGACCAAATTCAGTGTTAGACTAATTCCATCATGATGCACCACAGAGCGCCACTGGAAGGAATGACTTCCTGCGACCATCAAACTTTACAACTTGTCCCTCAGAGTGTCAGACACTCAGAGTCCATAGACTGACCCTTGGACTTATTTCACCCCGGCCAGCAGACCTTAGTCCATAATTTATTTGTGATTTATTTATTTATAATCAGATATAGCTTCAATACTTCTGTTCTCTGTGCAGTTCCAAGTGGAATTATTCTACTGCTGTTTTGACAAGTGCAATTTTAAACTGTGCAATGACACCATATATTGTTGCATTTCTATGTATATATTTCAATAATAGTAGCAGACATCCTTACATATTTCTTTACGTATTTCTTTACATATTTCTATTTTTATTTAAATACCATAGTATAAGACATAGTTTTACATTCTATGTTATATTTTATCTGTATTGTTTTATCTTGATAATCTTATTTCTTATTCTCCATTCTTCGCTGTTACATTTCCATTGTTGAGGGAGCAACTGTAATGTAACTTAATTTCCCCCTGGAGATCAATAATGTGCTCTCATTCTGACCTCTCTGCTCCGGTTGCCAGCATCACCTCTCTCTCTCTCTGTCCTTCTCTCTCTCTCTCTCTGTCCTTCTCTCTCTCTCTCTCTCTCCTTCTCTCTCTCTCTCTCTCTCTCTCTCTCTCTCTCTGTCCTTCTCTCGCTCTCTCTCTCCTTCTCTTGCTCTCTCTCTCTCTCTGTCCTTCTCTCTGTCTCTCTCTTTCTCTCTCTATCCTCTCTCTCCTTCTCTCTCTATCCTCTCTTTCCTTCTCTCTCTCTATCTAGCTCTCTCTTTTTGTCTAAACTTCTCAAACTTACTGCAGATCACACACATAGATGATAAATCAGTATAATTTGAAGTTTAGTTTAAAGTTTAGTTTCCATACACGACTGTGCATGCGTATAATGCTGCAATATCATAACTGATCCCACTGATAACTGAGCTCTTAGTCTATATAACTATAGCTACAAGAGCTGTACTCAAGCTAACTTCAGAGACAACACTCTGCTGCCACCACCAGATGGCAGTTAATTACATGATGAATACAAACATGCATCAGATCCTTTATGGGACAGAAAGCTGTTCTGAGATCAGATGTAAGGAGAGATATCAATTCACTTCCCTATCATTCTGATTTTAGCTTTGAAATTATAATCTGTAACTTTTCCATAATAAAATGTCTAAAAACAACTACCTATTTTAAATATTTTTGGAGTTGTGTTCTTACATTATCCATAATGTTTCCAGCAAGTCTCAAACCTAAAGAAATACACAATTTTATTATTAATGGTGCATTTCATTTGGTTGCCTGTCAATGACTTCACATTCCACATACTCATGAAATGGTGTTGTGGTTGCTTGCCAGAAGCTCAAAATTGACTTGTATCCAGTTTAAAGCCACATTTTTAAGATACATTTTTTACACCTTGGTTGTTTTCAACTATATATTTTTACTGGTTTAAGGATTTTAGTCATCGGACGCCTGGATCTTAAATTATCAGAGAAAAAATACAGGCAGATGTTTGGCACCTCAGCTCCCCTGAGACAACCTGTGTTCGCAAACAGCATTTGCGAATCATTCATTTTAAAGTGCAACTAATTTATTTGTTGTTTCTATAGGTTTTAATCAGCTGGTCCCTTTGTTGTGGAGAGGAAGAGACCTCTGCACATAATTCGGCTGCAGGTAAAAACCTCCTGAGCATCTGACTTTGAACAAATCCAAACAAGGAGACACATCAATGATGGTAAATACAACAACTGCCCTGAGTCCATGCTGTTTCATGTTGTCAGCCAATGCCGTCCTTTGTTTTTGTTTTGATTGAGAGACCCCTGGAGGCAGAACTTACTGACTGCGTGTTTAACTGGTCAAACACTGTTTGTCTTGATTTTCCTGACGCCACTGAGCTGAATACTGAAACTTTAATGTACAAATGGATTTAAGTGAGTTTGACACTTGAAGACTGTTCTTCTATTCATCTCCTGAAAGTGATAAGTTTCTCTGAAATTAAATATATTTATAGATTCTGATTAATTGATACATGATAACATGATGCATCTTAAAACATGTATTTTTTATTTTTTTACCCAGTTTTTTTCTTATCAGAAAGTCAAGTTATTTATTTGTACACATCACATTACTCAATGTGCTTTGTGCCCTAAAATGTCTCCTGAAACTGAAGGCCAAACAGCCTTCGGGACTAAAATGACGACATTCCAAGCCTGGTCTCCAGCCTGTCATTATTAGACTGTTAATACTGATGCATCACTGGATTAACAGCATTTTACTGTTGTGGCTGGTCAAGGAGCTATTTTAATTTTGTGAAACAAGGAAAAAAGGGAACTGCAACACTGGTATGTTATAAACATGTTGATGCTGGATACAAAAATATTATTTTTTACATTAACAAGTAATTTCCTAAAGTTTACTTTTGGTCTTTGATCTGTTTCTGTGTATGGTTTTATTGAGATGTAAGTACAGATCCTGTATCTCAGGAAAGATTCAGCTGACAGCATTAAAAAGTCCTCTTCGTTGAGGAATTGTGGTGGGGTCATTTTGTCCCCACCAATGTTGAAATAAAACCTACATCTTTGTTAAAAATGTCATATTTAATAATTTGGAATAAAGAGAGAGTCAGGTGGGAGTGAAGTGCTGCAGGGGGAGATTATAATTTATACATTTCCAGAAAACAGCAGGTGAGTGTGAGTCACAGCGTAGGGGTGGGGAAAGGGTCTAATCACATCCACATTCTTAATGAGTAAGGTAAAACATGATGTAGCAGTTCAGTATTCATTTGATCTGAGACCAGCAGTTTGTAAACACTGCTGTGTGAGCAGTCTGTTTGTTGTTTCTACTTCACCTGGCCTCAACCGGACAGGTAACAGGACAGACAGACACCATGTGACACTGTTACTAACAGCCAGTACCTTGTGTTAGAGTCACCAACACTCACTCATTTCTCACTTTCTCCCTCAGTAACTCAGTAATTCTGATGATCATTTCTCTAATCTGAGCATTTTCTGTTTAGTAAAGGGAATTTTCTTTTTTCTGCAGAGAAATCTGAAGTCACTGCTCAGGTCTCTGAGAAACTGAGGTGGGCTCCTGGTTATTTGTATCAAACATTAATGTGTGATCTATGTAATCACCTCTCTAATTGCATTTTGGCATCAGCAGTTACCACATAAGGTCCTAGTTAATGCAAATATCAAACAATAATGTTCGTGTGCAAAAGTGACTGACAGCGTTTGTCTGTTTGTGCATCCATAAAGATAAAGTATATCAGATCAGATCAGATCAGTGAGAGCTGAGAAATATGCAAAACAACAACAGATGTGACGACGGCTGCTTCTGCTGAACAGTGACTCACCTGTTGTCAATCAGGAAACAGTGGGCAGGGCTGCAGGGGAGAATTTGAGATCAGTGAAGCAAGAGGGAATTTTCTTTAAGCCGCATGAAGATGCTTTAAAAGGAGAGTATCAGTGTGTTGGAGGAGAAACACCACAGACCAGGACGAGGAGCTGAGACCCAGTACAGAGAGACAGTACAGAGGGCAGGACCATGGCCTGGACTGCTCACCTCACACTTCTGCTTATGATCCTGGAGACAGGACACGCTGCTGCTGAAGCCGACACCAGAGCACTGGCAGCTACAGCCCCAGGAGACATCATCATCGGAGGAATGTTCCCCGTTCATAGGAATGTAGAGAAGAGGAACAACGACTCTTATGCACCTCAGATTCAGCCGTGTATCAGGTGAGATCAATCAAACTGATGTAACACATGATTAACAGCTGATCCTCCTCTGTCAGCAGTCACAGTTTAGTCCCATGAGTCAAAACATCCTGATATTCAGTATCTGTAGTAACAAATAATCAAATAAAAGTAATAACAGCACTATTTAAAAATACCCCATCACAAATCAAAGTTAAAGTCCTGCACTCAACTACAAATGTATCTAAAGTGTAAAAGGAGTAAAATGTTATAGTGTTAACTGTAAAACAAAAATAAAATAAAATAAAACAGTTCAGAACAGAAACAATTAAAATCCAGATTAAACAAATCGTTCTAAGACTCAGTGCATCAGTAACTGATGATACTTTTGTTCATAAGGTAAAAACTATAACTGTCAGATAAATGTAGTGGAGTAAAAAGTATAATATTTCCCCCTGGAAGGTAATGAAAAGACAGAAAGCAGAAAAAATTTTACAAAACAGCATGGGTGATTTTCACTACACAGTTATCAAAGCCAAAAGAATTCATGATAACAATATAATGATAATAATAATGATGATAATTAAAGAAAATAAACTGCTGAGGTTTGAAATGATTTTATTAGTGATTTTATTATTTTTATTAGAAGCTTATATTATGAAATTTAAATAGCCTCTCTGCCTTCCTGTCCCTGTATGTCTCCTATCACATGTACTGTAGTTATTATTGGTGCTGTAGTTATTATTAGTAGTACTGTAGTTATTATTAATTGGTGCTGTAGTTATTATTATTGGTGCTGTAGTTATTATTATTGGTAGCCTACTATAGTTATTATTGGTAGCCTACTATAGTTATTATTGGTGCTGCAGTTATTATTGGTGCTGTAGTTATTATTGGTGCTGTAGTTATTATTATTGGTACTATAGTTATAATTATTGTTGCTGTAGTTATTATTATTGGTATTTTAGTTATTATTGGTACTTTAGTTATTATTGGTGCTGTAGTTATTATTGGTGCTGTAGTTATTATTATTGGTACTATAGTTATAATTATTGTTGCTGTAGTTATTACTGGTACTATAGTTATTATTATTGGTACTTTAGTTATTATTGGTACTTTAGTTATTATTGGTGCTGTAGTTATTATTATTGGTACTATAGTTATTATTATTGGTACTTTAGTTATTATTGGTGCTGTAGTTATTATTATTGGTACTATAGTTATTATTATTGGTATTTTAGTTATTATTGGTACTTTAGTTATTATTGGTGCTGTAGTTATTATTGGTGCTGTAGTTATTATTATTGGTACTTTAGTTATTATTGGTGCTGTAGTTATTATTATTGGTACTATAGTTATTATTATTGGTATTTTAGTTATTATTGGTACTTTAGTTATTATTGGTGCTGTAGTTATTATTGGTGCTGTAGTTATTATTATTGGTACTATAGTTATAATTATTGTTGCTGTAGTTATTACTGGTACTATAGTTATTATTATTGGTACTTAAGTTATTATTGGTACTTTAGTTATTATTGGTACTATAGTTATTATTATTGGTACTTTAGTTATTATTGGTACTTTAGTTATTATTGGTGCTGTAGTTATTATTGGTGCTGTAGTTATTATTGGTGCTGTAGTTATTATTATTGGTACTATAGTTATTATTATTGGTACTTTAGTTATTATTGGTGCTGTAGTTATTATTGGTGCTGTAGTTAGTATTGGTGCTGTAGTTATTATTATTGGTACTATAGTTATTATTATTGGTACTTTAGTTATTATTGGTACTATAGTTATTATTGGTGCTGTAGTTATTATTGGTACTATAGTTATTATTATTGGTACTATAGTTATTATTATTGTTGCTGTAGTTATTATTGGTACTATAGTTATTATTGGTGCTGCAGTTATTATTGATGCTGTAGTTATTATCTGTCCTGTTCACTCAGGTTTAATGAGAAAGCCCTGGCTGCCGTTCTGATGATGATCAACGCTATAGAGGTGATGAATAAATCCCCTCCACTGACAGAGGTGAATGTCACTTTGGGATACCGGATCCTGGACTCCTGCTCTGATGTCAGTACAGCTCTGAGAGCAACTGCAGACTTCATGCAGCAGGTCGACTGCCACGCAAGAAGCAACGCCTCCACCTGTGGACAGCCAATCATGTCTGTTATAGGTGCCTCCAACTCCGAAACATCCATCGCCATCGCCAGGCAACTGACGCTCAGGATGATTCCTCAGGTAAGAGACAGGACCAGGCTGCTGATTCAGCAGGTTTGACACAGAGTTCACTGAAGCACCCAAACAGGTTTACAGCTGCTGCAGCTGATAAATGTCAGACAGATTTATTATGACCATAAACTGTCAGCTGATGCATGATTGACAGTCATTAGAGAACACAGGTGAGGACACTTTCAAGGTGAGGCGCCACAGATGCTGCAGATGCTGCTCTGTCCCACCCATTGAACACCTTCAATCCACAGCCTCATCAGAGCCTCCCCACTGAGAAGGAGAGGAGATAATGTCTGTGCAGAAAGTCTACAGATGTGTCTCCAGCTGGTTTTATGAAGAAAAGTATCTAAATGGTTTAAAAGTCACCAAATCTAGAAGGAAAAGTAACCAACATGGCTCAGTAAGAAACCTTTTTAAAGGGTCTTACAATGTGACAACATTTACATTATTTTGTTTTATTTCAGCAATTTTTTTGCATAGGGCCCCAGCAGACTTTGGAATCACCACTGCTTCCTGATCCCTGGTCCTGAAGTCTCTGGATTTTATAAATGTGTTTTTGGTCAGATGACTGAAATAATGTCTGTGTTTCACACCAGCTAAAGACATTTTCACTACGACATAAAACCTGTCAGTAAATCTCTCAGTTCTGATTCTTGAATCTTTTCCATCTATTAAAAAAGGCCGGTTGCTAACAAGTGTCTAAATGAGACGACTGAGGTTGTCGGGGACATTAAACGTCATCAGTCCAACATGAAAACCGATCTCCTCACCAGTCCACCTTTACAGCCTGGTTGTGTTTCTACTCGCTCTTACAAACTGTTACTGACTTTGTCAGAGGAAAGGTTTTGTAGAAGAGCTCAGAGCTAAATATAACTACAAGTTGAAGTTTAGTGGTGGTGACGGAGAAGTCATGTGACTGTGGTGTAGTTAGTTTATAGCCTAACATGAGCTTTTTACTGCTGCTGATTGTATTTAGGCTTCAAACGTCATAAAGTGGTGTCATTAGTGAAGATTATCCTGCTGAACCAAACCTGTCAGGATCAGAAACTGATGCTGATTTTCTGTAATAATCCTAAAGACAATGGAGAAATCCTATTGGCTGTTTGTGGGGGGAACCAGGTGATGATGACTTCAGGGTTGGTCTACAAAAAATACGTTATCCCTGCAGCGCTCTCTAAATGATGAGGAAAGGAGCTTCGGTGCCTCCTATCTTCTTAACAAATGTATAAAAAAGTCAGAAGTCCATATAACCTACTTATGTCTGAAAATAATTTATTCTGGCTCCTACTCGGTTGCTTATTTCTATGAAGTCATCATTTTAATAGCTCAACTCTTCCTACTCTCTTTCTTCATTTAGGTAATTGAAGTAGCAGTAGCTAACTATCTAGCTTGTTTAATACTCTTCATTACCTTTTGAGTTTCTGAATTAGACTGTGTCAAGTATTTATGGATGAATGCAAATGTTAGCTAGTTTCTAACTTTAGCATTAAGTTACAGTGAGTAGTTAGCTTACTAATGTTAGCTATTTTCTAACTTTAACCTGAAGTTACAGGTTAGCTAATTAATGTTAGCTAGTTTCTAACTTGAGTGTTAAGTTACAATTTAGCTAACTAATGTAAGTTAGTTTCTAACTTTAGCGTTAAGCTACAATTTAGCTAACTAATGTTAGCTAGTTTCTAACTTTATCCGTAATTACAGTTTAGCTAACTAAAGTTAGCTATCTGATGGCACTGAGCACCAGTGCCATCAGATAGTGTCATCAGTCATGAGCAGTGAGACAGTGGAGGATTAGTTGTTGTAGAGATACGTTTTGAGATCAATATAGAGTTTATTATTTCATTTTAATAGTCTTTGTGTGGCTGTGGTTCAAATTAGTCTTTTTGCCTTTTGATATTAACTTCAATAATAGACACCTGATTTGTTTTCACTCAGGAATTCAGGAGTTTTACCTTATTGGTCATTGAACAATATTAAAATCAATACATGCTGAAAGCTTAGTAATTGTATTCGTGGTTGTACATTTACTCTAAGTACTGTGCTTAAGTATAACTTTGAGGTAGCCTACTTGTACTTTACTTTTATGCTATTTTATAATCCCTAACTCGAAGGAAACTCTAAGGACTGTAACACTTCACTGAAGCACCTGCACTGTACTGGGTTCCCTCCCCTTCCCCACCCCCCTGCATTCAGAGCTTTAGTGACTGCTGGATCAGTGACATTCTGAGACCCCCCAATACATCTGAGCCATCATTAGTGTTATTAGCAGCACATGTGCCTTCCCTGCTAAGACATGTCAGAATGTCTGTTTTTATTTGAATGTCCTGTGGCCTCCCTCAGGACAGGCTTCACAGTTTTATCCTCTTTCATGATCTATGATCAGCTTGTCTCAGAGTTTACAGGTCCTGAAAAACAAGTCATTGCAGAAACGCTTCACAATGGTGTTTTAGGAGAAAAATGTAGACTTGAACACTCTTCTACACACTGTGACTGTGACTCAGGCAGACCGCCAGTTAGACTACAAAACCCACAATGCATTCTGACGTATTACAGGTGGAGCAGGAACAAACCTGTGACCAAACAAAACTGTTTGACAGTTTAGCACACAAACATCAGAGCTCAGCAGAGATGAGACTGGATCATTAAGAGCAGATCATCAGGTCAGTTCATCAGGCTGATTCTTCTCCACCTGGTAAAACTGGGCTGAATAAACAGCAGCTTTTTGTGTCCAGTAGTGGACTTCAGACTACTGGACAGCCAATAGCAGAGAGCTGACAGACAAAGGAGGGAGATGTGGTCTGACATGGATCATGTTTGGCACCTTAACCTCTGGACCACCAAGCCCCATGTTTTGATATTTTGATGAACTTTTCCATTCACCTAGAAACATCACATCTTTGTCTTCTGTTCTCCAGATAAGTTATTCATCTACCGCTGTGATTCTGAGTGATAAGACTCGCTATCCTGCCTTCATGAGGACTGTCCCTAATGACGAGCACCAGACAGCTGCCATGGTCCGTCTCCTCTGCAACAACAACTGGAACTGGGTGGGCATCGTTATCACAGATGGAGAGTATGGCCGGTCAGCTCTTGAGCACTTTGAGTCCAAGGCCTCAGAAAATGGGATCTGTGTGGCCTTCAAATCAGTTTTGTCAGATCAGTCTGTGAACAGTCACGCTATCACGCAGGCTGCCAAAACCATCTACAACAATTCCAAGGCGAGGGTCATCGTGTCATTTGCCAGGTCTAATCACATGAGGAACCTTTACCAGGAGCTGAAGGACCAGGCGCTGAGAGAGGGAAAAACTGTGGAGTCAATGAAACGAGTCTGGTTGGCCAGTGACAGTTGGTCCTCCTCCAGCTCTGTGACAGGAAACTTAACTCTGAAGGACATAGGACACGTTGTGGGCTTCACCTTCAAAAATGGAAATTCGTCATCATTCAATGAGTACCTTAGCAGGCTGGAAGCAGCTGGATATCAACGCACAAGGAATAACTCCTTCCTGCAGAAGTTCTACATCCAGCTAAATGCCAGTAAAGACTCCACAGAGGCCGAGCTGGTGTCTGAGGCATTGAAGACCCTCAAAAAACACATTGATGATGACACTGTCCTGGGTCTTGAGATGGCTGTGAGCGCCGTGGCTTATGCTGTGGCATCTGTCTGCAGGAGCACAGACTGCAAAACACCAGGCAAAGTGCAGCCCTGGGAGGTAGTCACACACCTGTGTGTGTGTGTGTGTGTGTGTGTGCGTGCGTGCGTGCGTGCGTGCGTGCGTGCGTGCGTGCTTGTGTGTATGTGTGGTATAAGTAAATTTTAGGCTGAGGATCAGGGTTCAGGTTTACAGGCAGCTAAGATTAGGACTAAGTCTGGATTCAGGTTACATCTGAGGATCAGGTCCTGGCTGTTGAGATCATTGTCACATTAAATATGACACCTTGGTTTACATACCATAAACACATGGTTGGCACAATTGGCAGCCTGTTTCTCACACTGTGGAACTGTTGGTGTTTTTCTATATTAAGACCATATTTCAAACTGTCAGAGGTCCAGGGGGTCCAGAGGGTTTATATTGTAGGAAAACATGGCTGTACAGTCACCCAGAGGTCTCTGTTTCTCTGGCAGGAAGCTGAGCTGAGCTGAAGTGCAACAAACAGGCACAGTCAAACATGAAAGGCTGAGAGTCTCTGAAGAGGCTGTTTGTCCTTGTCATGTGGAAATATTGTGGTTTGATAGACTGATCCAGGGAAGTGAGCTGATCATGATAATAATACCTGATCTGGTCCTGTAGGTACTGAAGGCTCTGAGGACACAGGAGTTTAAACTTGGAGGAAAGAGCTACAAGTTTAACATCAACGGGGACGTCAACCAGGGCTACAACGTGAACTTGTGGAGGTCAGATGGAAGAGAAATCCACTGCCATGAAATTGTGGCTGAGTACGACCTACTCACTAACAACTTCACTCACACCAACCACAGCAGCACCCAGCAGTTCAAGGACCTGAAGGTAGGCCCACACCCTGCTGCCCTTAGGTCATTTTATACACACACACACACACACACACACACACACACACTGCAGTGTGTGTTGACTAACAACATGCAAACTGTTACAGCTGACTGAACAACACTAACAGCATCTCAGTGTAAATACACAGGACATCCAGTCTGAGTCACCTGACAAAGAAAAAGCTGTGAAGGGAACAATAAAAGAAAATACAGAAATAAATCAGGAACAATGGAACAGAGAGTCGAGTGCTCAGAGATCAGGATCTGAGATCATGGTCTGAGATCATGGTTCAAGATTGTGGTTTCTGATCATGGTTTCTACTCTGTGATCATGGTATCTGGTCTGTGATTCTAGTTTCTGGATTCTGATCCTGGTCTGTGCTCTGTGATCATGGTATCTGGTCTCTGATCCTGGTCTCTGGACTCTGATCCTGTTCTGTGCTCTGTGATCATGGTATCTGGTCTCTGATCCTGGTCTCTGGACTCTGATCCTGGTCTCTGTTGTCCTCAGAACATCACGTCTAGATGCTCTAACAGCTGTAAACCTGGAGAGTTCAAGAAGACAGCTGAGGGTCAACACACCTGCTGTTATGAGTGCGCCAAATGTTCTGAGAACCAATACTCTAATGAGACAGGTAAGACACACACACACACTCTCTCTCTCTCTCTCTCTCTCTCTCTCCCTCTCTCTCTCTGGTTAAAAGTCAGATTCACCTGTTGACATGAAGCCCCTCTTCACCTGTCACCAAGGTTTGTGCGCTCTAAGAAACCAGGTGTGGTCACATTCAAGGTGCTGTGAGGAAGCACTGTGATCCAATCACATTGTGACACACAGGAAGTAGTAGGTCTCATGTTTCAGCCACAGTATGAACAGTTTGTCTCCAAACTGATTGATCTGAACAGTGTTTATTGGTTATTGATTCCTGCTGCAACAACCCTGAATCAAACAGCCTGTTCAGTTCTACTCTGAGCTCTCTGGATTGGTTCTCCCTCACTTGCTTGGTCTCTCTTCCTCGTTTGCTCACACGTCATCTCTTCATCTCACCTTTAACAAGTTTTCAGTGTAATTTGCATCAGTGAACATATCTCTGAGCACATCTGTGTAAACAGAGCCGCTGCAGTGTCCCTGCCCAGAGTACCACCAGCCCTTCAGTGTGTGAGGCTTGTGTTGTGCCAGCAGCTTTATACTACACAACAACAAACAGCAGGAGTCACTGGGTGTTACCCCCCCCCAGAGCAGAGACTCTCAGGTCCTGTGGGCAGAGGGCAGGTAGAGCTCCTGAGTTCTGCTGTGGTGGAGAACAACTTCCTGTCCCCAGGTACACCTCCCTTCTCTCTGAATCACCTGAATCTTTAACCAACTGATGTGGCGGTTGCTGTAAGGATGTTCAGGCATCCAGAGGACAGGGTGGTTATATTCAATGACAGAGGTGGTGGAGCTGCTCAGTGACAACAGACAGGAGTTACTACTAAAACACATTTATTATCAACAGCAGGCACCACAATGAAAATGCTCTGCTCTTTTACAGACACATAATAATTCACAATAACACACTGACACAAAAGAAAAGAAAAGTTCATTCTGCTGGTACCCTTTAGAGAAACGGGCCACAAAGTATGAACCAGTGTGAACTTGTTCGCTGCTCTTGTCTTCATGTGACTCTAATGACCCCCACATGAAGTCATGTGACCCTCACAACTGAAATGTGACCTCACAGCCTCCATCTGACATCAGGATGAGAATGACCCATAAAGGTCTGAAAGCCTTAGAATCTTCTGAAACAATAAGTCCAGTAAATCCAGTCTCTGACTCCTCACCGGTCCAGTTATGACCAGTTGACCCAGAACCAGGTTTGCTGAACAACCAGGTCAGGGTTGGAATTCTATGTGCAGTAGGATCAGGTCTTTGTGAGCTGGTGTGTTAATGTGTACCTGTGCTCCCTCCTCCCTCAGACATGGACCAGTGTCTGAGCTGCAACACAAGCAAAGAGTGGTCTGCAAACGGCAGCTCCAGCTGCACCCCCAAAACCACAAGTTACTTCTCCTGGCACGATGGCTTCGCTGTGGTGCTCCTGGCCTTCGCTGCCCTGGGCATTGTCCTGGTTCTGATGGTGTCGGCTCTGTTCTTGCACCAGCGTGACACTCCGGTAGTGAAGGCTGCTGGGGGGCCCCTGAGCCAGGTCATCCTCTTCTCTCTGGTCATCAGCTACATCAGTGCCATTCTGTTTGTGGGCCGGCCCAACTCTTTCCAGTGTAAGGCTCGACAGGTGCTGTTTGGCATCAGCTTTACTGTGTGTGTCTCCTGCATCTTGGTCAAGACCCTAAAGATCCTGTTGGCCTTCCAGTTCAACCCTGAGCTGCAGGAGGTTCTGCGGAGGCTCTACCAGCCGTATGTCATTGTCAGCATCATCGTGGCCTTGCAGGTAGTTACCTGCATCTGCTGGCTGGTCCTCGGAAGCCCATCTGAAGACATTGTCTCGCAGCCCAGGATTCTGCTGGAGCAATGTCACGAGGGCTCAAACGTGGCCTTTGGGGTGATGTTGGGCTACATAGCCGTCCTAGCTTTTGTGTGTTTTGTCTGCGCCTTCAAAGGACGCAGACTTCCACAACACTACAACGAGGCAAAGTTCATCACCTTCAGCATGCTGCTCTACCTCATCTCCTGGCTGCTCTTTATCCCTGTCCACGTCACCACTCCAGGAGTGTACCGGTCGGCAGTGGAGATGGTCGTCATCCTCATCTCTAACTACGGCATCCTCAGCTGCCATTTCTTCCCAAAGTGCTACACAATCCTCTTTAAGAAGGAAAAAAACACAGAGAGTGCATTCAGGAAGAAACTCTACGAGTATTCCTACAAAACCAGCGACCCTGTCTCTGTGTCTGGATGTTCAGGGTCAGAGCAACAGTCCAGCTGTCAGCAGGTCACCATCAGTGCTCTGTCCCTCTCTGTGCCTGCAGATCATCCTCTCAAACCTGCTGTTGTGACAGACTGCAGAGACACAACCAGCTGCACAAGTCTGCACAGAGGCTCAGAGACACGGCACCGCCTCAGGAGAAGCACTAGCATGTGACTGACGTTAGAAATATTCACTCTAAAGATTTTACATTTGAAGATCTGAGGTGAGAGGTCAGAGGTATTTATAACCTGAGGATGCTCTGTGAGGACTGGATTCCTGTAAATTGTTTGTCATGTCAGCAGACATCAGTGCCAACACAGACATGAGAGTCTGCAGACTGTTACAGCTGATAGAGTTTGTCTGTGGACTCCACCTGATCACCCTGAGCCTTCAGGACCGTCACAGTGAAGTCGGGTGTAGCTGTGGTCAGCTGCCATCCTGGGACATTTTCTACAGCACTGAGGGTGTCTGACCACAGCTGCCATCCAGCACCAGTCATGTCTGTGTTCAGTTAGTCAGTTATTTGACCCTGCAGTAAGTAAAGACTGAGAACACATGGAAGAACACGTTACAGAGCCTAAACATTAATGTGAAATGTTAACATTTCATGAAAACAATTCCAACTGAAGTTATAATATGTAACTTTTCCACATTGAAATGTCTAAGATTGTTTCATTTGGTCTCCTGTCAGCGACATCATATCCTGTACACATTATGGTTCCTCTTGATGTTTTTCAATAAAAAAAAGTATTACGGCTGCTCCCTAGAAGCTCAAAATTGACTTTTATCCTGTTTTTACATTTTACACTGTTACAGACCTGGCTCCCGGTTTGTAACAAAAGAGTAGCTGAAGGTTGAGAGAAATAACTTTTTAAAATGTGGGATCAGTGGTGTAGTGCATGTATAAATGAGAGAAAGTATGTGGGAAAATGAAGAAAAAATAAATGTAGCTAATGGGGATGGTGTCCTGGATGTTTGGCAGTTGGAAGAGAGAAAGAAGCTCCAGGCAAGCAGCTCTTTCACCTTTGGCCACTCCCTCTCAGGATGCAGCCAACCATCTTGGACAGGCTTCCTCACTCAGGCACTCCTGGAAACAACCAACAGAAATAACATAGTACAGAGACCATCACACCCCCTCCCATAAAGAGAAGGACACACAAACAAACAAAATAGAAAACATGTAATACACAAAATGTAAGGACATTTTAATAACTTCTGTCTGTTACATAATGATCCGATTGCCCTTAAAACCACCTGCTCTACCCACTCAACAACTTTGGTATCTTGAAGCAAATTAAGAGGAGGAGACAAACAGGTTACCGGAAGAAATGAACCATTATATAGACCTTTACTGAGGCAGTGCACATGACAGAGCATCAGCCACAACATTCTCAGAACCTTTTATATGGCGAATGTTTAAGCTTAACACTTGAAGAAATAGACCACCAGACTTTTGACATTTTCAAAAGCACACTGACACTGAGGGGACCAATCACACATGACCTTGGAACTCAACAGGGAAGTAAGACGTGCAAGTACAGTGGAGAAATTTCTACAAAACCCTCTGTAGTACCCCACCAACAATGCATAAGTTAGTTCTTAGTGGTCGGAGGTGGAAATTGATCATTACCAAGAACTTTTGCTCTACCGGGGCGAACTTGACCCTGGCCATCCACCCTCCCCAGATAAGTGAAAGTAACTTGGGCAAACTCACATTTCCCAGAAGTGGTCATGTTCACACACGACTAAGTGAAAACCTGGTGTTGAATTCTGTGTTGGGATTTGTGGAATTTTGTGTTGGGATTTTGGGGATAACTTTGTGTTTAATATACATTTGTGGTAATTGAATTGTGCTTGTGTTTGTGTATTTCTTCATGGGGGGGGGGGGGGGGGGGGGGGGGGGGTACAGGGTACATCCTTTGTGAGGTTGGGTTAAAATGAAATAATAAAGATAACAAACTAAAGTAACTATAGACACACTGACTATTGACAAAGACCTACTATCCTAAATGCCAAGGGGGAGACCTGGCTGGCAGCCCTTTAAAAAAAAAAAAAGAAAACTGAACCGAAAACATATAAAATTAACAAAGCTCTAAACCCCAAACTGTCACAACATCACTGTGAAGAGATAAATACTACCAAAGTTGGACGTGGGCAGTGGGCCATCACAGTCATTTAGCAAATGCTCAAAAGGTTGGCCAACTGCTGGAATGAGATTCAAAGGAATGTCCTGAAATGTCCTTTTTTAGTTTTAGTCATTTAGCAGACGCTTTTATGGACGCTTTTATCCAAAGCGACTTACAGAAGGGGGGATAGGGCCGCTCGGAGCATTATACAGATAATTGTGGAACTTGTCAGTGATTGCCCATTTTAAAGCCAGGAATTCTAGCTCCCCTGCGTGGAGGTGGTAGTTATTTTCAGCTGCTGTTAATGTGCGAGAGCCATAGGTAATAACTCTAAGCTTGCCATCTTTTTGATACAATACCACTCCCAGACCTTGGTGTGATGCATTAGTGTGTACAATGAATGGCTGAATGAAATCAGGGAAACCTAGCACTGGTGGATGCAGCAAGCAGTCAGTTAGCTGTTCAAGCACCTGTTGGTGCTGGTCTGTCCACATGATGGGCTTGTTTGAGGGCACAAAATGGCTCACTTTCTTTACCTTTGTATTTGTTTTTGTGTTGTTGTCAGGAGCTTCCTTTGAGTCTGCTTTCAGGAGCTCGTACAGACAGCTAGCTTTCCATGAAAATTCTTTGATGTACTGCCTGTAGTAGGTGAGTAGACCAAGCATTTTTCTGAATTGGCCCACAGTCTGAGGTCAGGTGTCTTTTAGTGCTATAAACAGCTTCAAAGGATCACCTTTACTGCCTTCTGCAGACATTATTCTGCCCAGATAGTGCACCTCTGGTTTAAACTTGGCTTGAGTTTAATGCCGTACTCTCTGAGACATTGCAGCACTTTTTGTACATTGCTCACATGGTTGTCAAAGGTTTTGCTGAAGACCAGTGTGTCATCGAGATAAGGGATGCAAATGTTATCTCGAAGCCCTTCCAAACATTCTTCCATATAACACTGGAAGGTTGCAGGGGCATTCATTTCTTCACTAAACTCATAACCAGTAGTCCAGGTCCCATCTCAAACCATCCTCAGACAACATCACTCCTCAGAGGACTCCTTCACCAAGAGCCAGCCAGAAATCCTCATTGCCTTCCTCTTACTGCCGACTTGTTCTCGACATGCCTCCACCATCATTCATTCAGGGGCCAAATGGAATGCAAATCCACTCATATAACCCCAATGGTGTAACAAATGCTGTCAATGGTCTGCCTTCTTCCGCCATTAATCCTTGGTGGTAAGCTTTTCCCTGATCAAGGAGAGAAAATCAGGATTTACCACCTAGACTGTCCATAATATCCAAGGGATAGGCTGGCAGTCAGGAATGGTCTTTCTGTTGAGGTCTCTGTAATCAAAGCACAAACGGAGGCTGTCCTCTTTTTTTCTAACGCACACAACAGAAGAAGAGTATGAGGATTTTGACTTCCTGACCCAGCCCTGTGCTATTAGATCATGGAGGTAACCCTTCATTTCCTGGTACAAAGGGCTAGGTACTGATATGTATGTGCATTTGACTGGCTCAGTGTCTTTGAGGGAAATGGTCTTCTACAACTTATCAATACGGCCAATATTGCTGTCTGACCTTGAGAAGGAATGACACTCTTCCTTTAGCATCTGTTTCACTACCTGTCTGATTCTCACTAAGGTGACTTAAATCTACAGGTGGATCCCACTGTTCACTGGTATTACCTGTGTGTTTCATGCTGGTGTGACTTACTGTGACTGGGGTTGTCACTTCCTAAAAAATCTGGGTGGGCAAAACTGTCAAACAAACAGTTTGTACTGTGCCAATTACAGTACGCCCTGGCAAAACAATGTCATGGTCAGTGGGGTTAGAAAAATCAATGGTGATGATTGGGAATACACCTTTCCTGACTTTGACAAGTATGTCATAAAACTCAAGACTGTTTGGCCACTGTGGGTTCAGGTCTGACTGAAACAGCATTGTCATGTCCTCTTTAACGGGCTGTGCGGCTACACAACAGTTAATTCAAATGCTGATGGGTTTTAGAACTACAACCTCCTCTTTCTGTGTTTTCACTGCATATTCATATTAATGCTCTGCATTAACTGCCTGTATAAAAGCTTTTACCTTGTTTCTTTTGAGACTTCAGAAAGCCTTCCTCACTAGGTTGTATTGTTAAAGTCTTTTCAGTCTTTATCAGGATATGTGTCAGAGTTCTGCATGGACCTTAGCCTGCTCCCCAGTTTTTTTATCCTTGTATCTTCTTTCTGTGTGTCTCCCCCTCCCTTGTGTATGTGTATATGTGTGTGTCTGCACTCCCTCTCTCTCCAAGCAGGAGCATGGCTACAGCACTGGTAGCCTGACACACCTGCAGCTCATCGCTCAGTCAAGCCTACTGAAAAGCTCTGGTTGCTCAATCACTCTCTGCCAGATTGTTCTGCTTCCCAATGTGGTAACGCTCCAGGCCTCTGAAACTCTTGAAATCTCTGATACTTTTGGATATATCATTTGTTGTGATTTTTGTCCCTACCTGATTCTCCATCTCATTCCAGAAACTATCTTCTATTATTACACCTGCTTGTTAGTATAAGAATCTGCTCTGGGGTCCAAGCCTGAAATTAGTACAAATCGTAACAATATGCTCAATAACACTGAAGTTAATGATGGGGTGAGACAGGTGCTGGCCTTTCATTACAAGAACTGGAATGATCAGTTCTTCTGCTTGGTCAATGTCAGAAGCTAGATTAGATTTGGCTTCAACCCATCCCAAGTATGGCATTTCTGTCCCGTTTGCAAATCATCAGGTGAAACAAGAAGCTCTGAAACATCTCTCAGTTGTGCAGGTGGTAAATATTCCTCTTTCCATCAATCATCAATTACTGAAACCTGAGATCCTGTGTCTCATAGAGCTTGCAGGTGGTGGCCGTTCAGGTGACATTCAACAAGTTACTGCCTTCCCACCAGTGAGGTGTCACTGTGAGGTTGGCTAACATGGGCTGGGGTGGTGGAATGTTAGTGTTTTTCTCTTTACAGGAGACCTTCTCACTGGCATTTCTCTTAGGTTCAGTCCAGTTTTGTTTTTGACATGCTCTGGAGCAAGAAAATGTCTCTTTACAGGATGAGCATTGATTTAGTTTATCAGGTGAGCCTGCACGGCATGGGGCTGTGACTGAAACCTTGTCTGCTGTAGAGTCTCCTTAATTGGAGTTTCTCTTCAACATCTGTTATTCACTCACCTGATATGTCCAGAAAGTCACAAACTCTGAGCAAACTGTCTTTCATCAGGGTGTGTGGCACTCTTATTACCTCATCTTGTCACTCTACCAAAGCAGTTGCCATGTTGACATGCCTGGAGAAACTTTTACTGTAAAGGATGTAATTCTGAACTGCATGGCCTTTAATGTCGCTCATTATCTCTGGCTGGCCTCAGATAACATGCGCCACCAGCTTTCAGCTCTCCTTGCACAGCAACACCGTCCTCACTGCCAACTGCCTCGGTTATACTGTGGGGGATTTAGCTGCCTCAGAATTCAGCTGCCAGTTTTGGTCAATAGACATCTGAAGAGCAATCCCAGCAGTGCCACCAAAATGTTACACCCGTCAGGAAAATGGGTAGAAAAACAGTAAAAAACATGCACAAAGATGGAGTTTCCACAGCAAGCGTTTCATTTCAACAACACAAGCTAGCACTAATTTTTTCCCACCTGGCCCGGGCAGAAACAAACAGCAACACAGATCCAAGACTTTTAAAATAAGACTTCTTTTTGGATCACACATAATACTGTATGGTGGTATTAACTTTTAATTCTCAAGAATGAGATAAACAATGAATACATTACTGACTTTTTAACATTTTAGCATTTTAACACCTTTTTTAACAGAATGACTTTCTACTGTTATTAAACAGAGTTTAATCACACCTCATGAATTATTTCTCATTTCTCATGACCACAATACCTTGTTACTCTTGTTAGACTATGTATTCATTGTATGTTTTTAAACTTGTAACAGACTATTACTATTACTACTCTTTTTTTTTTTTTAGATATTTTTTTGGGCTTTTTGTGCCTTTATTTGATAGGACAGTAGAGATTGACAGGAAAGGGGCAGAGAGAGGGGATGACATGCAGGAAAGAGTTGGGCCAGTTGGGAGTCAAACCGGAGACTCACCTGCGAAGAGCATTTGCACTCATGTGGTATGCGCCCTAACCATTCAGCTATTGGGTTGCCCCTACTATACTACTCTTTTAACTTCACGTCACATTATCAGAGAAAACACCCAGGAAAATGTTAGACAGCTCGGGTCCCATCTATTCATGGATGTCCATGCATCCACTCTAAGATGCCATGTGTCTGCTGAGGAGCGTTGGCAAATCAGTGATTTTTAAAGTGAAACTTCTTTATTCAGTGTTTCTTCTAATCCCCTGAGGGATCAGCAGGGTACGTTTGAAAGATTTATTGAAAAGATTGATGAAGGTTGTTCTTGTGGTTCTTCGAGAGAACGAAGGAGAGGAAACCAGGAAAATAGGGTGGGGGGTGGGGCACAGAATACGAGAGTGAAAGAGGAAAGAGGGTTAATTTGGTATTTATGAGATTGCCAGAAGAGGTGCGGTTTAGGTATGGCCCTGCTCCTGAAACTTCGCTAGATAAACTTCAATTCAAAAATAGCAAGGACTGTAAACAGGGTACATTTGAAAGGTTCATTGAAGAATTGATGAAGGTTGTTCTTGTGGTTTCTTTCTTGATTTTGGATGTGGTGTGGGGAGACATCATGGGGAATCCATTGTAGCACCCTGGCAACAGCCAACTCCCCAAAACATCCATTTACTTAAAATTTTCTTGGGTGGCTCTGAGATCTTTAAGGTTCGAATGGATGTAGTGATGATATGCATGGGAGGACCATCAACTCATGATTTGAATGAAATGTTCTGGAACGCCATTGCGGGAAGCTGAAGTGGCAGCTCCAATTTTGAAAGATTGTCAGGAGTAATGAACAGGAGATATGCCAGACAAGTAAAGTAGGTCACAGAATTGGTGGAGGAACCAGAATTGAGGGATGACTTGTCCAGATTTGGAGATGAAAAGAAGATCCATTGCTGTTGATGGTGGAGGCATGTCGAGAGCAAGTCGGCAGTAAGAGGAAGGCAAATGAGGATTTCTGGCTGGCTCTTGGTGAAGGAGTCCTCTAAGGAGTGATGTTGGCTGAGGATGGTTTGAGATGGGACCTGGACTACTGGTTATGAGTTTAGTGAAGAAAGTGACGCTGCAAAGATACATTTTAATGGTATGTGTTATAATCGCCATTATGGAATGGGCATTGGTAACGAAACAAGTCAGGGATATGGACAATGGAGGAGACAGAGCCAGCTAGGGTTGCTTGCATCCTGGATGGCATTTGGACCACAGAGAGTGGGGTAATGGACACAGAGGCAGGGATGTTGGCTGGATCAGATAACATGTAGTGATGGAAACTTTAGAGTTGGTCATCCTGATTCTATCCAGAAAAGATTGTCATCCAATGGGGATTAGGAAACAAAGTCCAAGCTCTGGATGAGGTGAGTAGATGGATTATTTAACTCACATGGTTTAGCTTTGTTGATTGAGTTTCGTTCTTGGGTCTGGTCCAAAAAGAGAGCAAAAGAGGAGAAGAGGGTTAAGTTGGTATTTATGAGTTTGCTGGAATAGGTGTGGTCCTGCTCCTGAAACTTTGCTAGCTTCAATAAAACCAGTAAAGAATGACAGAGAGAAGGGGAATGGCATGCAGTCCTGGCTAACATTTGCCTACTTGGAGGATTAGCTCTTACATGGTGGGCATCCTAACCACTTGGCTAATGGATCACCTCTCTAATAGATTTAATCATTTGGACCATTTGTTATGGAGAGGAGGACTTCTCTGTGGGCAATTCAGCTGCCTGTAAAAACATCCTGAACATCTGGTTCATAGGTTATCAAACAAACAAGGATGAGGAGTCTCAGGTCCATTTAAGCCATTCCAAGACGACCTGTGTCTGCTGAAAAGCAGGGTTTCAACCAGTTTTAATCCCCTGGTCCATTTGTTATCGAGAGGAGGACACCTCTGCAGATTAATTTGGTTCATCATCTGGTTAGCAGTTAGTTAGATTAGCTCCTGACCCTTCCCTGATGTCCTGTGTTCACCGCACAGCGTGGGCAAAAACCTCACTTAATAGGTGAAACTGATTTCAGTGCTTTTAACAGTTATAATAACTGCGTCTGTTTATTGCGGAGAGGAAGAGATCTCTGTAGATAATTAAGCTCCAGGGAAAAACCTCCTGAACCACTGAAACTGATAACATACAAACTGGGAGAAGCTTACAGCAATGGTGGTGAAGACAACAAATCCCATGAGCCCACGCTATTTCATGACATCACCCAATGCCAGCTTTTGTTACTATTTTGATTGAGAGACCCCTAGAGGCAGAAGTTACATACTATGCGTTTAACATTATGACATCTGGGAATCAACACTTCATTTAATCAGGTAAATATAACAGTACATTAAAAAGAAAATGAAAATAAATACAATTGAATAAATGGAAAGACAAAGAAATCCCAAAGCTCTCTCACATATTTTCTAGTAACTGATTTAAAACATAAAGGTCTAAGTGAAGATGAAGTGAAGATTTAAATTACATCACTCCACAGCTGCTGTTAAAAAGAATATTCCCACTGACAAACTGAGCACTGACACACACAAATTTTAACCACAATTTGTTCCATAAAAATACAGTCAAACATTTTTACAAAATATGAAATGCACCATCGACTCATTTAAGATCTGTGCTATGAAATGAATCAGGGGCCTCCTTACATGGGAGGAAGATACTTCCTGGAGTGACATGGAACAACTCAATACTATTTAAAATACTCTGTCACACTCCATCACAGCTGTACTGAATGGGTTACAGGATGATGGTAAATGTATAAAGTGTGGTGCTGCTGAAGGAGCTCTGCTCCATCTGCTGTGGAGCTGCATCAAAATTAAAGAACACTACACACTACACTACACTAACACTAACACTACAGCAGCAGCACTAGTACAAACACTCACACCTCAAACATTTACATAACATCAGCAGAGTTCCCTCAGAGAATAAAAGTATCTTTTTCTCATTGTCAGTAGTCACAAAGAAGGTCATTATGAACACCTGGATTTCCTCAAACACACCAACACAGACAGAGTGGAGCACTGAAGCAACAGAAATCATGAAGGTGGAAAAGGTAGCTTTCAGAATAATGAGCCAGAATATGATGTAATGTGTGCTGCAGTGCAAAGGAACCAGCTTTGCAATATAATCAATATAAAGGAGGAGGGAAGCAGGAAAAGAGGAGAGACCACCATTTTCGTTTTATTTTAATATTTGTATTGCTGTTGCTGTTATGATTTTATTTTCTCTTATGATGAAGAGAAGACTGGAGACGGTTGCAACTCTTGTTGCATTTCTCTCACTTACTCAGAGACTATTTGGACCAGACCAACCAAACCTTCATATATTAAACTTACATCAGTCTGCTAATTACCCATATCATTTAAAGATGATTATATATGAGATATCATTCACAATATTTATTTGAATGGAAGAATCCAGATGTTGCAACTGACCTAAACTCTGAGAACAGTTGCAACATAGATCAGAAACAGTTGCATCACATTTAATTTCAGGACAGTTTGACAAAAATACAGCTAATGACAAATAATACTGTCACCTGTTTGTTCAATTATTACTAATATTATGTAACTTTTGTCTTTTCTGTTTGTATTTTGTGAACTAATAAAGAGAAAAAAGTAATGTCTGTGTTCATACATCTGTAACAAACAAGGGCATAGTATTAGAGATGTGTTTCCACTAATATTTAAATTACCTTGTTTGCACTATGTTTGGGGTGAAGTTATGTTATATTATTCCTATCATTCCTACGGCTACGTCTCCAAGACAACTGATTTGGGCATGGTAGCATTTGACTGAGCACTTGAAAGGGCAGGGACTATCTCGATTCTCACGTCATGTACAAATATCATACTTGACTGTAGACAGGAGGAGGTGAGAACTGATTAGTGTGCTGTCAGTTATCAGTGCTGTCAGTCCAAACAGCACAATAGTATTTCAGATGACTCCCTGTCCTCTGTTGCCTGAACTGCACTGCACACTTATTTCATTTTGTACTTCATAGATATCTTGCCACCAAAGCAGCCACAGTGATTTAAAATGAAAAATATGCAATCACTAGTTACCTAACATCACCAGCCTTACATTATTCAATCATTATGCATCAGTAATTTAGCAGCATTTTACTGTTGTAGCTGGTCAAGGCGGAGCCAGTTTTAAATGTGAAATCAAAAAGGGGAACATCAACATTGGAAGGACAACTGACTATAAACATGTTGAATGGATGAATAAATGCAACAATATTGTTTGTTTGTTTTTCTCTATTTCCTGTTAACAGGTAATTTCCTAAAGTTTACTTTCTTTAAGCTTTTGATCTGTCACTGTTTATAGTTTTTATTTAAATGTAAATACAGATTTTATATGTTAATATAGAGGGAGGGGTTGTTGTGTCCCTAACAATGTTGAGACCAAACCTTTGCCCTTGGTGACAGAGGCTGTGAAACATTGCTCTGTGTGATGGTGATGATGCTGTCATGTAGGAATGAGGAAGATCTGGCCACATTCTAGACTAACAGTCAGTGGTAGGTTTACGAAGGCCACAGCAGTTTTAAAGGATCAGTCCTCCAACAAACAAACACATGTTCTTATCTAACTTTGGACACAGGTTCAATTATATGAGACTGCTGAGATAAATGCCTCTGACATGTCTTCTCTTCCTCCAGCCTCCACCACCCTAACACCATGATGGTCAGAGGAACTTTTTCTCTGCTGCTCATAATATTGAATCTTTAGTTGATGCTCTTTCAGTTGTTGATTTATTTCCTTTAAGTTTGACTTTTTATTTATTCTTCTTTCTTTTTTCATTTTTATTTTGTATCTCAGTTTCTTTTCTGTCTTTCTTGGTGATTCAGATCTTTGTGTTTTACTTGGTTGTACTGTAAATGAGGTCTCTCCCTCAGTGTGTTTCACAGTTTAAATAAGGGTTGAATTAATGAAAATAAATTCAGCTTCAACAAGCCATAAAACAGTGTTCAGTCTGGAGAATCCACAGAAGCATAAAGAGTATTTCTCTGGTTATTAGTAGTTTATAGCAGGGATTAATATCACTCATGTTGTGGGGACTTTACTTCCTTTTGAGGCAAAAACTAATGTAAAAGTGTTATGGTGAAGAACTGGTTTAAGGTTTAGAGGGTTCATGCAAGTCTCCAGGAAATCAATGCAAGTTCATGTAATGTCCTCTGAAGTCAAGGAAATACAACTGTGGGTGTGTTTGTGGGTGTGTGTGTGTGTGTGTGATGATGTGTTCAATTTACCTTGGAAGTTGGATGTTGGAACTAAGAATGTTCAACATATTCCAGGAAAAGTCAGAAGCTTGTTTTTGTTTTCTTATGTCATTGTTAATGTTAACAATACCAGTCACAATGTTATGCAACAGGTGTTATTATGTGCAAACAAACACCGTAGCGACATGTCCACAGATAGAGGTTCTGTGTGTATGACTGGTTAATGAGACAGAAATAAGACAGAGATGCTAAGAAATAGTTTATTAATACAGCTGTCACTAATGTTGATGCACAGAGTAGCCATCATAGTAACCTGAAATCAAAGAGGTCTATGAGCAGCGCTGGTTATACATACTGGGGGTTGGCAGGGGGATGAACTTTTATGTCAATTTTAAAATGCAAGACCTTCCACAAGATAAACCGACCCCTTCTTCAATATACCAAAATGCAGTACAACTCATTTCACTAGTAAACATGACCAGGTTAAAGCCACAGACTGCAAATAAAGATGGGCGTAGCCTCCATTACATCAACAACAGGTTTCTGGAGAGCAGTTTTGAAGCACAGAGTGAGCAGCTGCATCGTTGCCAACTTGCCAGTGGCTGACTCCGCCTAAATCCCATCTTAACCATTCAAAGAAGTGAGGCATGGTTAGAGCCGAGACTTCAGTGCATGACGATTTGTGGTATGCATATGCTCACCCACCTGTCACTCAAAGCGGGCACACCCTGAATCATTATAACTTTAGTCCTTAATATAATGTAAACAGGTGAGTTCTATAAAATTCAGCCCATACAGTTGTCATGAAGGAGGAAATTAGCTCTGGAGATCAGAACAGTTTTTGTACCAGGCTGTAAACATGTTTATTTCTGCTGTAAAGTTGGACATTATAACATAAGAGTCTATAGGGACTGACTCACTGCTGGAGCCAGACTCTAGTGGTCAGTAGAGGAACTGCAGCTTTTAGCTCTTCATTGTTGATGTTTGGTCAAAACCTCGTATAAGCCTTTGACAGGACCACACATGGTCAATGTGGGAAACTGAGGACATATATGAAAACTGTTGTTGAACTGTAAACAACGGACATAATTCTGTCCTATTATCAACCAGCCTAGTGTCAACTGATTTCAGTCTAGTATCAGCTGGTTTCAGTCTAGTGTCAGCACAGTACTGTCCACAGGAAATACAATGCAGTCTCTTAGAAGGACAGAGATACAGCTGACTGTTACAGGGTTACAAACCATCTATCTCCTGAAAGAAGAGACTCTTTTTCATCTTAAAGTAAAAAGAAATAGAGTAGAGTTTGTTCAATTCAGTAAAAGTTGGTCTGGTACGACAAGTAGCTCATGGTGGCTAATGCTAGCTAGTTTTAGCAAGCTTAAGATAACTATTGCTCAACAGCAAATAGCACTGAGTCAGTTACTTATGCTTGAAGCTTTTCCGTCTGTTAAAAAAGGCCGGTTGCTAACAAGTCTTCACACATGCAAATGAACCACATTGGTCTGAATGACGTTTCGTCATCTTCCGGTGGAAATAAGCGCCAATTTGAACTTTCACAATGGAGCGACACATTCGCACACTGTTTCTTGCGCTGGTCCTTGCTTTTTATATCGTCAATATTACCCATTCTGGCAAAATATCCAGTCCCGGAATGAGTCGCGGCTGCAGCTGGAGAACAATCTTCGGATGTACTGGATCCGTGTCATTTCAGGGAGAGGAGACGCGCTATTTTCACCAATGCTGTCCTGCTGATGATGAAACAAGCACCTTTCCGAAGACCCACAGGGTAGGCTATCGTCTGTAGCCTGACAAGCCAGCCAGCTTTTACTGTAGAATCTGTTCTGCTGTAGGTTAATACAGGGCAATCTGAATTTCCCACTGACAGAATGCTGACAGAGCTGGAGCACGATGCCGCTGTTTACAGGACATTATAATGATCACATTGTGTAGATGCTCACATCATTATCTTTATAGTTATAGTTATTAAAATAGTTACTATTCTTAGTGTGGGCAGCCTTTTACATTATATCCAGTGTAGACACACCCCACTTTTCAATGAAAAAATGTGCGTATTATACACCGGTTTTAACAGTAGCCTATGTTGTAATAACACAGGAATGGGTTTAAATGTGTAACGGGAAATTTTGGTATAACTCATGTGTGCCTATTCAAAACTGTGTAACCAATGACTGTGTGGATAGTTCTAATGAAGTTTTTGAACCTAACCTTCGTACATCCTTTATGGTTGTGTGAAAGATCTCTGTGTGAACTGATGAAGAACACATGTAGACAATATATGTGGATGTTGTGATAAGAGTGTTGTTCATACATTGCGTTGGGGGAGAGGCAAGCAGGTGAAGACTCAGCACAGAGACAATCCCGTGAGAGAGAGTATCGTATTCTGTCTTTTTCCCATGAGAGAGAGTATCGTATTTTGTCTTTGTGGAATGTGTTTTTGGAACTATAAGACTGTGGCCCTGGGTAACATCTTCAGCCCACTCACTCACTGACTGTACTGCTGTTCGGTTGTGTTTGTGTGACTCCATTCATGAATGTTTATTAAACTCAAGAAAGACAGCTGACGTGTGAAGATCTTCTTTTTCAATTATTGAACAAGGTAAAACATTTTTGCCACCACAAATGTTTTGTTGTTAAACAATAATAATAATAATAATAAATAACATGTACAATAAATAATAAATAACAATAATCAAATGCAGAGGCTGTAATTCAATATGTTAATGAGTAGTTACATGTGGCCTGGAGTGAAAATCAGTTTGACTGGCCTAGACTGTTTGAGACATTAAAAATTAAATGATCAATATCCAGCTGTATTGTCTACCTATCCTGTGTATTATTTAACCTACTTCATTTATTAGCTAGGCATACTCCATCTGAATTATTAGGCCACAATGTTAGCATCATTGTAGAAAAATAGAGCTGTGCGCCGGTAAAACACAACACAGCTGATCAACTAACAGCACACTATGGAAAAAAACACACACAAAAAAACACTCGCAGCCTTGCAAGCGGAGCAGTGCAGAGCAGATTTGGTTTAACTGAGTGGCTTAGGAATCACCAAATGATTTACTTTAACGAATTTTGTTAGTTTATTTTATGAAGATTTGTAAAATATCACTTTTATGAGGATCACAGTCAGAAAAAAAATTACACATAGCCTAATTATGTTAGTAGCAGCTGCATCAGAACAATATCCGTGCAGCACGCAAATTAAGCTTTAGCCTATAACCTATTCATTTATGGACATAAATTGTGTTATTTTGCCTTAATAATAATGAACAAAAGCGGGAAAAATGACTCACCATCCTCAACATCTGGGTCAGATGTGCGGGACACGTCGGATGAGGCGGTAGGTGACAAAGGCCTCTGATCAGCATGACGGTCTTCATTCTCCACCACATCCACTGGATCGACTACTGGCTTTGTTCCTAATATTTGGTCGACTTGGTCGAACCAAATGAATTTTTCCTTCTCTTTCCCGCTACTTCCCGTTTTCATGAGTGCGTCTCGGACCTGGATGTATTTCTGGCGAAGCTTCTTCACCTTTATCCGGCATTGCTCCGTTAACCTGTCATATCCTCATTCCCTCAGCTGTTTGCTAAAAATAGCAAAGATTTCGCTGTTCTTATGCGTCGATGATAGCTGTTCATTTATGTGTTCATCTGCCCAGATGTTGAGGAGGGCTTGAACCTCTGGGTTAGCCCACGTTTGGCCACGGTTGGCTGTGCGCGGCATGTTTACTCCTTCCTTCCTCCCGTGATGCATTTCGAATAGTTCGTTTAGACCTGAGTTGGTCCAGGTTCGCGTTCTCACCAGAGGAACCGCACCAGAAGTTGGCATTTGGTGCAGAATCAAGCAGACCGAGACCACCTCTTTTTGGAGGTCTCAGTCCGCTTGATTTAGTGCGCAGCCGAGTGCAATTGAAACGAATCGAACTAAGAGCTTTTGGTTCGAATGGACTGTTTAGTGCGCACCAACTGCTGTTGGTGTGAAAGCACCCTAAATGTCGTCAGACTAACATGAAAACCGACTACTCGCTCTTACAAACTGTTACTGACTTTGTCAGAGGAAAGGTTTTGTAGAAGAGCTCAGAGCTAAATATAACTACAAGTTGAAGTTTAGTGGTGGTGACGGAGAAGTCATGTGACCATGGTGCAGTTGGTTTATAGCCTGACATGAGCTTTTTACTGCTGCTGATTGTATTGAGGGGCAGCATGGTGGCGCAGTGGTTAGCGCTGTCGCCCCACAGCAAGGGTTTGACCCCTGGGCCTGGGGCCTTTCTGTGTGGAGTTTGCATGTTCTCCCTGTGTCTGCGTGGGTCATCTCTGGGTACTTCAGCTTCCTCCCACAGTCCAAAGACATGCACTTTAGGTCAACTGGTGACTCTAAATTGCTCATAGGTGTGTGAGTGAGTGTCTGTGTGGTTGTTTGTCTCTATGTGTCAGTCCTGCGATGGACTGGCAACCTGTCCAGGGTTGCCCAATGTCAGCTGGGATTGGCTCCCCCCACCCCAACCCAGTTCGGATAAGTGTTATAGATAATGGATGGATGATTGTATTTAGGCTTCAAACATCATAAAGTGGTGTCATTAGTGAAGATTAGTGAACCTGTCAGGATCAGAAACTGTTGCTGATTTTCTCTAATCATCCAAAACACAACACAATGGAGAAATCCTATTGGCTGTTTGTGGAGGGAACCCTGCAACTCTGTATTAGGAAACCCCAAGACCTGATCTGGACCTGTTTTGTGTCTTTTAACTCTTCACTTCATACAGGTGCTTAGAGCCAGGGGCCCATGACCTCTTTGGCCCCAGGGCCTGTGTGTGGTAGACCTGTTCACTAATCCATCCAAGGTTATAACCAGCAGACTTTATTTAAGTAACACACTGACATGGAGGCTTTAATCATATGACAGAAAACAACATTTCTCCTCTGCTGCACAGTTCTTTATTACAAATTTATAAATGCTTTATTAACATTAAGTTATCATTCATTAGTGGATGAGTTAATAACCATTATTAAGTATCAGCCCTTTATAAAAAGTGTTGCATCAGAAATTGATACCAAAACCATGAAAACAGGAATGTTTGTCAGTATAAAAGAATTATGTCAAATAAATAATGTTGTAAATAAAAACAATAAGTTATTGAACATAATTGTGTCTTTTAAGAGGACAAGAATGTTCACATGTAGACTGTGAATGTTTAATACATGAATATAAATATATATATAGTTTTGAGTCCTGGTCTCTCTGCACATGATGAGCCAATGAAAACCTGTCAGACTGTTGACTGTGATCATGTCCCCCAGTGTCACACAGAATGGATTACTGTGGAGTTTCACATCACTTATATCCCATTACAGTGTGGACTGGAGTTCACATTCCTCTCAGCTGAGACCAGGTCTCCAGTTTCTCCTGTTCTGCCTGCAGCCTTTAAATCAGGATCATAATGATCCTGGAGCCTTTGTGGGACTACTTTCTCTTCCTTATCGACCCAGCCTCTTAACAGAACAAGGATACTGACACAGTGAGGAGGATTTTGGTGGCGCTGCTGTCTCCTCCCACCTTCCTATTTGATGTTGCTGAACCGGACAGACAGGTTCAGAGCTGGAGACTTTCAGACTGAAACCCGATGATGAGCAGCACCAGGCTGTTTACCTTCCCAATAATCTGTTATATAATGGTTTAGTATCGTCTGTGCCAGCATGATGACACATGATCAGCTGTCTGTTCACACATGTGGCAGCAGAGTCAATAACAGATAAAACTCATTTTACTAAGAAAACAAACTCAGATCAGGTCTCACAGCCGTTTGTCGAGCTGTCAAAGCATCAAACTGTGACACAACCAGGACAACAGGATCCTAACTCAAAGTGTCTGGATTCAAGTACATAACCAAAAATATGAAGACATTACCTCCTGCTTCCTGCCTCTGTAGTGGGTATACACTCACCAGCCACTTTATTAGGTACATCTTGCTAGCACAGGGTCCCTTTTTGCCTTCAGAACTGCCTTAATTCTTCGTGGCATAGATTCCTCAAGGTGCCGGAAACATTCCTCATGGATTTTGGTCCATATTGACATGATAGCATCACACAGTTGCTTCAGATTTGTCGGCTGCACATCCATGATTCGAAACTCCCATTCCACCACATCTTAAAGGTGCTCTATTGGATTGAGATCTGCTGACTGTGGAGGCCATTTGAGTACAGTGAACTCATTGTCATATTTAAGAAACCAGTTTGAGATGATTTGAGCTTTGTGACATGGTGCGTTATCTTGCTGGAAGCAGCATCAGAAGATGGTACACTGTGGTCATAAAGGGATGGGCATGGTCAGCAACAATACTCAGGTAGGCTGTGGAGTGTAAATGATGCTTAGTTGGTACCAAAATATCCCCCACTCCATTACACCACCACCTGCCTGAAGCCTTGGTACAAGGCAGGATGGATCCATGCTTTCATGTTGTTGACCAATGACCCTAGAATCCGAATGTTGCAACAGAAATCGAGACTCATCAGACCAGGCAACGTTTTTCCAGTCTTCTATTGTCCAGTTTTGTTTATCCTGTTCTTAGCTGACAGGAGTGGCCCCCGGTGTGGTCTTCTACTGCTGTAGCACATCTTCTTCAAGGTTCAATGTGTTGTGCGTTCAAAAATGCTCTTCTGCAAACCTTGGTTGTAACGAGTGGTTCCTTCCTATCAGCTCAAAGCAGTCTGGCCATTCTCCTCTGACCTCTGGCATCAACAAGGCATTTTCTCCCAGAGAACTCACACTCACTCTATATTCTTTTGTTTTTGGACCATTCTCTGTAAAGCCTAGAGATGGTTGTGAGAGAAAATCCCAGTAGATCAGCATTTTGTGAAATACTCAGACCAGCCCGTCTGACACCAACAACCATGCCACGTTCAAAGTCACTTTAATCACCTTTGTTCCCCATCCTGATGCTCGGTTTGAACTTCAGCAGGTCGTCTTGACCATGTCTACATTCTGGGTGATTAGATATTTGCCTAATAAAGTGGCCAATGAGTGTATATACAGAGTATAAAGTATACAGAGTAATGCACTTATATCATGTTATGCACAATATGCACGTTCATGACGTTTACTGTTATTATTCTATTTAGATGTTAACAGAAAGGGGGGATTAACTATGTGATGTCACTTCAGTTATGTAGCCTCTAGGGGGAGCTCTAGGTCTGTGTCAGGGTCATTAAATACACTGACTTCAGACCAGAACAGTTGCTGTTGTTTTAACTAACTGTATGGAGGCATGCAGACTCTGAACGGTCTGGCAGAAGAAACCAGCCTGTATCCATCACTGAGCAAACAGCATCCATCAGTCCATGAACTGATTGTGTCTGGTCAATGTGTGAAACTGAAGTTGTAGATGACTGTAAACAATTTAGTTAGAAGAGACACAATATCTCTGTCACAGAGCAGAGCCTCTGTTTGGGATTCTCTGCTATGGAGAGTAGCTAAGGTTTGTCCAGACACTCTCTGGATCTGTCACTAGAAGCTTTTTGATAAAAAGTCTCTAGATCTAACAATCAAGTCTCTAAGTTGTCAACACTGCTGCTGTGAATGCTCACTAATAGAAACAGTTTGTGCCAATTCATTTTTAAAGAATAACAGACAATGAGGAAACGCCAACACTCAGCTGGCCGACCAATGGTGAAAGACTCAGTCACGTGGCATTTGACTGACCAATGGTTTGGTCACTCAACTCTATCATTTAGTCAGTCAGACTCATTCACTCACCTAGGCCCTGTTCAGACCTGGTATTAACATCTGTCTTGGGTGATCACAAGTGGACAGCTCTACAGGTGTGGACACACCCAAGACACATTCAGGACGCATTTGAAATATAATCACTCATACCCAAGTGACAGCCTACTGTGATGTCACCCACTGGTTTGTGAGCTGCCATTCTAAAGCCTTCAATTTGTCTGTTGCTATCGTGGTTTTTTGAAACCAGTAGAAACTATATTTGGAGGAGAGGGTGGAGCTGAGGAGAAAGGGGCGGATCTGACCTGCCCTGTACTCTATCCTGATTGTCAGGTACAGTCTGTCAATCACATGGTAGCTCTGCCCTAATGCATCCCCTGCTTTATGGTCTATTTTCCTCTAAATGGAGCATAATTTAAAAAATGAACATCATA
The DNA here is from genome assembly GCF_046630095.1 of Trachinotus anak. NCBI lineage: Eukaryota > Metazoa > Chordata > Actinopteri > Carangiformes > Carangidae > Trachinotus > Trachinotus anak. Next base: position 26,447,476 of record NW_027273883.1, read on the forward strand.
TTGTATTGGCACGGTGGTGCAGAGGTCAGTGCTGTGGCCTCACAGCAAGAAGATTCTGGGTTCAAACCCCAGGTCTGGGGCCTTTCTGTGTGGAGTTTGCATGTTCTCCTGTGTCTGTGTGGGTTCCCTCCGGGTACACTGGCTTCCTCCCACATGTACATTAGCTTGCCTAATTGCCTATAGGTGTGAGTGTGTTTGGTTGTTTGACTCAATACAATCAGACTTCTTTTTACCACCAGTGGAGTCGCCCCCTGATGCTCATTAGAGAGAATGAAGCTTTAAGGCTCTTCAGCATTGGCTTCACTGTTCAGACCCAGAGTCTACGTCCAGGTTTATATAAAGCTCAGACCACATTCAGAGGTGGCCACAATCTTTTAGCAGATCCATAATGCACCAAAAATATTTCACAATTTCTAATGGATAAAACTTTATTTCACTGTAGAGCTGTGAGCAGGGCGGTCACTCAACCCCACCGTACCGCTCTTTCATTCTCACTCACTCACACACACGCACACACAAGCACACTGACAATGGACCGGGTATCAGATCAGATAAAAACAACAATGCTTACCTGTTTACTTGAATATAAAGTTGGGAAGTGAGATCTGACCACTTGTGATCAGATCCAGGTCTGAACAGGGTCAAAGCCACTCACTTAAAACATATCTAAAAATATGTGTCTACAAACATGGCTGCAGCAGCTGTGTTTGTGTGTTTGAAAGCAGGTTCAACTAACTGTGACTCAGTGAACTGACTAAACTATAAAACCGGCACTGTCCTCAAACTGTACTGAACCTGAGGACTTTATCCTTCTGCTCCACTTATCTGACAGCTTTAGTTCATAGTTACTCTGCTGTGGTTTGAATGACCAATAGTAGAACTGAAATAATTATTGATAAAAATGAACTGATATATGATGAAACATGATAACATGATAAACATGCTCCCAGCTTCTCAAATCTGACAGTTTGTTGCTTTGTCTTTACTTTATTTTAATGATTTTCTTTTTCAAAATTCATTTTGTGTGGAAATATTAAATGCCATTTTAATTTTCAAATTGTTAGAAAATTTCATTATCATTTGGCCTGTGACTCGAATATTTCTTCAATCCATGATGTGACATTTTCTGGGTCATTTTGGACGTGCGTATCCTTCAGTAAGTCCTCCCTCCTTCATTCCCGCTCTCTGACACTTGATGGCACTGTTGTCTTGTTTGTGAATTTCTCTTGATTTCTCCAATAAAGTTGGTGTGAAAAAGATCTGCTGTTGCCGTGTGTGCTCTTTTACACCCAAACAACGGATATGAGAGGAATTTCACACTGAAGCTGATGGACAAGCACTGAATAAAGGAGAAATACATACAGTTTTACTCCCACAGGTTCAGACTGCAGTAGTTCCCCCACATCAAAATGTACACAGATGACTACACCTGTATCAGACCACAAAGTCATCTCAATGATCACTATCATCCAAGTGCAACACCTGGACACTGATGACAGTGGCCAGTTAGAGGAAGAACTGATGGAGGGAAACATCTTGTTTGTATCAATGATGCAGAAACACAAGAGCAGATGTGAATACTGCTGATGAATCTGCTCTGAGTCTGACACCAGTGACAAAAGGGACCATTGGCAGTGATCATTATCCAATTTCACTTTCAAGACAACAGAGCAGCAGTGGTGAGCATACAGTGAAAATAACTAAGATGGCATCTGCCAGGCAGCGTCTCATGGCATAAAGTAAACATGACATGTCTAGAAAGGTAACCAGCCACTCCAATCCTGTCATGTCATAGACTGCTGTAAATGAAGTGAAAATAAAAATGGACTATGTGAGTGAAAGAAACATGAGTAAAAGACTTTATAAACCCCTCTTTATATGAAGGAGAAACTGATACAGGGAAACAACATGCAAGTGAAGCATCCTATGTGCCCACTCAGCCAAAGTTAGCAAACACTAGGCCCTTTATTGAAGCTGAAGGGGAACGCTACTGCTTCTAAGACTGTGGACGACCCCACACACTAGCCCAAGCTTATGACATTGCCCACTGCAATGAAACCACAAAGTGGGCAGCATCATCAGCCTCATGCATTCAGGGGCACACAACATGCCAGAGTCGAGGCCTCCTGCTGCTGTGGTCAGCCATCAGCTACAAACCAAAATCCCCTGAGCCTCATCCTACATCAACCCCACGGAAAAGCAATAGGGACATTAAGTGGGAGGAAATTTGCTATCATAACTGCTCTGGAATTAGTCACAAGAAGAGAAATTGCATTTTGCCTAGAAAAACAACTAGAATTCAAGCACCAACAGTCATCCATGAGAGCCCAGAGTCTACTGTGATTTACTTTAAAGAGCACGAATAAGAAATAAGCATTCATATGCTGTGTATGAACTAAACATCTGTGCTGTTCTGGACAGTGGGCATGGAAAAGTGTGTTGCCTCTGCAGAACTATAACGCCCTTCACCCAGATCACCCAGTCAGCCATTGACTGTAAAGACTCTGCTGGGTGTTGGGCCTGCCAATGTTCCTGTGGTTGGGGAGGCCCAGGTTCCTGTCCAAATCAACCGCCGGTAAGTGAATGTACATTTCCTAATTGCTGACATCTCTGGCGACTAGGCCATCCTAGACCATCCATTCCTCAGCCAAGCCCAAACTGCGAGGATGAAGAGCAGAAGAGGAGCATCAGAGAAGCATTTCTGAAGATCAGAGTGAACTTCCTGAGGAGAATGAAGCAGGAGGAGCTGGCTGACTGTCAACATAAATTATCATCTCTTAACATGCCATTTTCCTTGGGGTCCAGAAGCATCAGTTGAGGATTTTATTGTTGGTAAATTGTTCCAGCTGGAATTAATTTCATTCCATTGTTGTTGTTGTTGTCCTCTACCAGGCCAATTAAAGAGCTCAGGTGCACTGGTATCACTGATGAGGCTGTAAAAGTTTGATGCCCCACCTTTATAAGGCAAAATAAATTTTGAAATTTTGAATATCAGTGATCGGGTTAGGGCCGGATCTTAGAACTGAAAGGGGGCAATGTCTAAGTTGGAGATATTTCCAGAAGTCTATTTGACAGATTATACTATTGTATCAGGTATTCAAACTACACCATGTGACCATCTTCATATAGGTCTCCCAAATGCAGGATTCCTGCTTTAGCCTGCTGACACCGGCAGATTGGTTTTCTTGCTATTCTCATTTTAGAATTAAACCATACTTTTTGCAATGCAAGTATTGCCAGGTGCTGTGACAGCCAGCTTGTATCCTTCACTTGCTGAAAAATATTTTAGTCATTATGTAAAAGATTAATAATAACATAGACATTGTATTTGTAGTACATGGTTATGACCAGAATTGTTGTTAAAAACTGAAAGTGTGTTTTCTGTGAACTCACCTTCACTTTGTTTGTAAGTCCCCAAGGTCCAAGGACTCTGCTGCGGCTTTCAGAACAGCTGTTCTGTTGGCGCTGTTATGAAAATAAAGATGGAGCTGGTTCAAATGGTCCCTGAAGGTAGGTAGTAATCAAATCAAGACATGCAATATCCAATTCATGTTCAGGCCTTTGAGCAACTTTTAAAAACAAAATCACGCAACAAACAAAAATCATTTGACTTGTGGGGAACAAGTTCTTACCAGTCATTGCAGCAGTGCCGTCCGTTCCTAACCCACACAGCTTTTGGGTTGGAACTTGCTTTTTGTGCAGCACTTCCTTTACAGGTGTCATGATGGTAGCAGCCTTCCCATCAGTGACATTCACCAGGTCTAGGAACTGGCTTAAGAGCTGCCCTTCATTGTCCATATGTAACGGTTGTGGGTCAGGTATAGACAAAGATGGCTCGAGGATTGTTTTCCTGCATTTATTTGCTCCTGTAGAAGACAACAAAACACATGTAGTTGTATTCTGGACTTTTTCTGCACCTCCATTCCTAAACAGGAAAAATAACAATTTACATGAGGAAATGAATGCTAAAAAGGCTGAAGTCTCTGCCGCGCTACCTGGGTTATGTGACGCAGACAGCCCACTGTAATACAAATGGTGCCAACAAAGTTTTGTGAAAACATCTACCAAACTTACATTTACGGTTAAAACAACACAAAACAGCTATGCAACAACAACAACGAGAAAAACATGATTATACTGGACACATCTTTATTGATTAAAATTACCACCTAACTAATTGAAGGAACTTTACCTTGTTCCAGTAAGGCATGTGACTTCACACTTTGTTTGCGGTGTTCTGTTGCCTTAAACTTGTCTAAGTAATCAACTCTGTAGAGTTGGTGGCCTGTCTCAATGAATGGCTGCTTGGAGCCTCCTCTCTTTGGTGCCTGCTTATGTCGCCGACATTAGTGGCAGAACATTCCTGTAGAGACAGACAGATGAAAGTGTCATTGTTGGTCATGGTTAATACAATATTACATTGAAGAGCACAGAATTGCATGTTATTGTGTAATAAGAAAAGATAAGATAAGATAAACTTTATTGTCCCAAAGGAAATTTGTTTTGGGCTAAAAATGCAGAATACAGCTGCATAATACAACAAGCATGACAATCAGAGGACACAACAAACAACCAAAACAGCCACGACACATTCAAACAACCAAAATCCTAATTGTGGTCGTAGTGATATGCTTTCACAGTGTACACAATTGGAGTCGTGTATTGCAGATTGTATATTGCTCAACTTGTACTGCAAATGGGTCAGGCTTGTTAAAACACAATAAGATAAATAAAACTACATTAAAACAATGAATAAGACCAATAAAAAGGGATTCTAAAAAATCTAAAAACAATAACAGTAAATAAAATGAAATTCAAGATAGAAGCTAAAACTAAAGTGATGCCTGCGGGTCAAGCTGAGGGATGCTATGACTGTGGCTGCTTCTTTAGAAGTGTAATGGATGACAGGATGAATGAGAGTTTGTAGCGGTTGCTTATCTGCTGGCTCTAGACTGTTCTCCTGATGGTAAGAGTTCATATTCTTGATAGAGGATGTGTGTTGCGTCATTGATGATCAGGTGTGCC